>NC_083233.1:82437369-83175783 GCF_032191835.1 Heteronotia binoei | reverse complement strand
GGGGCCACGCTGGCCCTCATGTGGCTGAAAAGGTGAGCTGCAGAGACCTCCTTTGCTTTCTCCTGCGGGGGGGGGGGGGCGAAATGGTGGCTGATGCTGAAGCAGGGTGAGAAGCTCCCCCCCCAAGAGGGCCCCTCCCACAGCTGGGATCCTACCGCTGGCTTATTTTATTCCGTAGACCAAGAGTGGCCAAACTTGCTTAACATAAGAGCCACATAGAATAAATGTCAGACGTTTGAGAGCTGCAGGACATGAATGTCAGATGTTTGAGGGAAGGAAGACAGACAGGAAGGTAGGCAGGCAGGCAAATAGATGAAGGGAGGGATGAGGGAGGGAGAGGTGGAAAGAAAGCAACTTTAAATGCATTCCCCAAGCTGCCAGCTGGCTTGGCTGGGAGAAGTGATTTAAAGAGACAAATGCCTTCTGCAAGCTGGCCGATGGGGTGGGGGGCGAGGCTTCAAGAGCCACACAATATGTGTGAAAGAGCCACATGGGGCTCCTGAGCTCGGCAACCCCAGTCATAGACTTTTAAATATCACTGCTCCCCCATAGTGGCTCACAGCAATTTATGTCACTTAAGCAATATCATAACAAAGAAGTTAAAAAACCACTGAAACGCAGATAATATGTATAATTTTTTTATTACTTTTATTTTATTACTTTTTCTAATTGCCACTCTCCTGAAGGGTCTTGCGGCGACTTTAAAATCAATAAGCTAAAATCAATAAGGTTTTGCTGCCTCCTCCCCCTCCTCCCATGGCTGCAGTCCTAAGCTCTGCTCACGACCTGAGTTTGATCCCTGGCGGAAGCTGGGTTTTCAGGTAGCCGGCTCAAGGTTGACTCAGCCTTCCATCCTTCCGAGGTCGGTCAAACGAGTCCCCCAGCTTGCTGGGGGGAAAGTGTAGAGGACTGGGGCAAACCACCCCGTAAAAAGTCTGCCGCAAAAACATTGTGAAAGCAACGTCACCCCAGAGTCGGAAACAACTGGTGCTTACCCAGGGGACCTTTCCTTTCTTCCTCCTCCTCCTCCTCCATGCGGACAGTGAGGACCAGAGATGGTCTGTGGCTCTCCCCCATTTCCCGGGCATAGGGCTCACTGGCTGTCTGGGATGGAGAGGACAAGTGAGAGCTGGGGGCGGAGCTTTTCCTGGGCCCCACTCTTTTCCACTGCAGGGGAACTTCCTCCCCGTGGCAGCCCTTCCTTCCTCCGGGGAGGAGGTGAGGCTGCTCTGCTGTCTGGGCCTAAATTCTGGAAGCAAACCCAAGGGGGGCAGGCTTGGTGGGCGGAGCAGGAAGGCTTGTTGCTGCTAGGCGGGCCCCAACCTCCCCTTGTTCTGCCCCCCCCCCCCGGTCTTGCAGGGGCCTGAAGTTCATCCAAGTGCTGCTGCAAAGCCTGTGTGACGGCGAGAGGGACGAAGACAACCCCAACCTCATCCGGGTGAATGCCACCAAAGCCTACGAAATGGCCCTGCGGAAGTACCACGGCTGGATCTTGCAGAAGCTCTTCTTGGTGAGCCTGCTAAGGAGGGCGGGCTAAACCAGACGGGAAGTGGGACGGGAGTCCATTGGACTTTGCAGCCCCTGCCCCCCTCTGGGGTTGTCACCAGCCCTGCGGAAACGGGTAGGCAGGGCTCAATGGCATGGGCCGGGGGTCCCCAGCCTTTCTTAGCCTGTGGGCCCCTTTCAGATTCTGACCCCGGGTGGTGGGCTCATCAGTGGGTTGGCTGCCACAGGAGGAGGAGGAGGGGGGGGGAGTCAGCCACAGCGTGGCTGCCAGGGGACAGGGAGACAAGCACAGAGCGTCAGAGGTGTTCCAGTCTTCTGCCTCCCTCTGTTAACAAACTCTGTTGGAACAGGATGCACACGCAGTCAGAAGCCCCACCTCCCAGAGAGCCAGTTGGGTGTAGTTAGAGCCAAGCGGGCAGCCGTGGTGGTCTGCAGCAGTTGAACGAAGCAGGAGTCAAGTGGCACCTTTAAGACCAACCAATTTTTATTTAGAACGTAAGCTTACGTTCTAAATAAAAATTGGTTGGTCTTAAAGGTGCCACTTGACTCCTGCTTTGTTCAGTTTGGTGTAGTGGTTAAGTGCGCGGACTCTTATCTGGGAGGACTGGGTTTGATTCCCCACTCCCTCCACTTGCACCTGCTGGAATGGCCTTGGGTCAGCCAGAGCTCTCATAGGAGTTTGTCCTTGAAAGGGCAGCTTCTGGGAGAGCTCTCTCAGCCCCACCTGCCTTACAGGGGTGTCTGTTGTGGGGGAGGAAGATATAGGAGATTGTGAGCCTCTCTGAGACTCTGAGATTCAGAGTACAGGGTGAGATATAAATCCAATATCATCCTCATCCTCCCTCCGTCTCTCTCTCCTCCTCCCTCTTTCCACCTCTTCCCTCCTCCTTTCTTCCTTTCTCACCCACTTTCTACAAACACTTGGGAAGCCCCAGGAAAGGAGCTGGCAGGGCAGGCACCTGCGGGCACCACGCTAGGAACCCCTGGCTGAAACCCTCCTCTCTCTTTGGCACTCCCAGAATGCCACCATTGACTAAAGAGGTTTGGGGAGGGACGTTGGCTCAGCGGTAGAGCACCTGCTTGGTAAGCAGAAGGTCCCAGGTTCAATCCCCCGCATCTCCAACTAAAAAAGGGTCCAGGCAAATAAGCGTGAAAAACCTCAGCTTGAGACCCTGGAGAGCCACTGCCAGTCTGAGTAGACAATACTGACTTTGATGGGACCGAGGGTCTGATTCAGTAGAAGGCAGCTTCATATGTCCATACGTGTTCTGGCTGGCAGAGAAGCAGCTACCCTTTCTGAGACAATCTCCTCCACCCCTCCCAGGGCTCCGTGTACGCTCTCCCCTACAAATCGGATCTGCTGAAGGCCTTGGAGCAGGGCAAAGAAGTGAAAGAAGAGGAGACCTTGGAGGAAAATCCACCAGTTCCTAACCAAAGTGACGCCCATCCTGGACGCGATTTATGAGATGTACACAAAGATGAACGCTGAGCTGAACTATAAGGCCTGAGGGAGTCTTCCCTGTCTCAGCCAGGCCTGGAGGAGGCCTTCTGCTTCCCTTGGGTGAGGTCACCAACTTGGTGGGCCCTCGGCTGGGCCTGACCTGCACTTCTCTGGGATCGCTCTCCCACTCAGACCGCAGCAGGGGGCTTTCCCCACAGCCTCTTTGGGTCGTCCAGAAAGATTTGTCCTCTCCGTTCAAGAGCCAGAGCTCAAAAACTCTTTCGTAGCCTTTACCTCATAGATTTATTTAAAACTGGGCTTGGGGAAACAAAGGGTGTCTGGTGATAACGCACTGTATTCTTGCCTTAATCTGTTTTCCCAGAAAGAGTGTCTTCCTCTAACCTCTGTTTATTTGGGCTGCCTGAGAAGGTCAATGCACAATGGCCTTGTCTGGCGGCCTCTGGGAGCAGATCTCTTTCTCCAGAATGAATGCCAGGGGCAGATTGGTGTGTGTCTGCGTGCTGCACAAGAACCAGCCTTCAGAGACCTTTCCTTAGTGACCGTTTTTAACCTCATAGGAGTCGAAATGGGTCTCTCCTCTTCAGGAATAACTGGCTCCGGCTGAAAACTACTTGTCATTTTTACCTGTTCGTTTTAAAGAAATGCTCTTTTCCGAGATGCAAGAACCATTTGAGGCCTTCCAAAGTGGGTTTTCTGTCCATCAGAGCCTTTGTGGTTTCTTTTTGGAGTAGCAATATTGGGGGGAACAATAAATAAAGTCTAATGAGGGCATATACATGGCTGTGTCTTGGGATTTATTTGTAGCATTTACTCAGTCTTCCTGTCCACATATGGTGTCAAAAGGCCCAGCCCACCAGAACCCAGTGCTCCTCTGGACAGATCTCCTTCTGGAGAGCTTGGGAGCATCAGCCACAATTCAGCTTCCCAAAGTCCTGGGTAACTTTATGTTTTAAAGCCCGGTCCAGCCTGATTATTTATTTACTTACTAGCAGTTAAGCCCATTGTAGGAAGAAATACAGCAGGCCCTAGAAAATATTGGGGGGAAGGGTGATGAATGTATAGGTGGCAGGAAGGAAGGAAGATAGACAAAGAGAATGAAAAAAGAGAGAGACAGAGAAAGAATGAGAGAAAGAACAGTAGGGAAAAGATGGGGAGAAAGGAATATGAGAATGAAAAATGAAAGGAAGGTAGAATGAAATAGAAAGACAGAGATACAGAGAATGAACAGAAGGGAGAGATTAAAAAAGGAGAGAGAGAAAACGAGAAAGGAAGATAGAATGAAAGAAAAAGAAAGAATGAAAAGAAGGAAGGGAGAGTTATGGAAAAGTTGGGAGAAAGGAGTGAAAGGAAAATGGAAGGAATACAGGGAGGCAGAAAAATGATGGGGAGGTAAGCAGCCAATAGAAGCCTCCCTTTCACCCCTCCCACTTGCAGGTAGGGGGGAGCAAAAGGGAGCCTTCCAGTGGCTCCCCACCTGTTAAAGCAAGCAGCTGACAGGTGGACCGGCTCTGCTGGTGACTGTAAGACGCAGAGAGCCATTGCAAGCCTCTGTTTTGCACCCTCCTACTTGTAGATGGCGGGAAAGTGAAAGAGAGTCCATTGCATCTCAGGGGGCTATAGGATACAATGGAGTCCATTCTGTCCAATGGACTAATAGTATAGAATGGACCTCCAATCTGTCCTATGGAGGTCCATTTTATCATATCAGCCCACTGTAGCCTAACTTGAATAGAAGGAGGGAAGAGTATTAGCAGGTGGAAAGGGGGCCTGATACATTGTATAGTGTCAGTCTGGTTATCTGCCACTGTTGAGCCGGCTGTGAATGAACATTCCTTTTGTGTCAGTTGAAGAGAAGTAACTGCTACTCTTTGTCTCATGAACATTTTTCTCACAGTTTATGGTTTGCTTCACTGTTTGCTTTGTGGCAGCATTGTTTGTGTGTGTTGGAGGGGGAGAGACGGGCTGTCCTGGACTCCTACAAAGGGCCCCGAGGAGAGGCAGTAGAGATCAGTAAGCCCCCAGGAGAACCTGTTAGCAGAGAACTTCCGACTGGGGAAGGAAATAAAGATGCCAACATTGGAGACCGATGTATCTTTCATCAAAGAATGCTGAGAGTAAGAGAGACTCTGTTGTCATCCCACCCCACTTCAAAGAAGACGATGGTGTAAGGTGGCTTCCATGTTTGAGAGGAGATGGACGGAAAGTGCATGCTGTCAGGGTCTCCATTAATTACTCTCAGCATTCCACAATTAAGGACACCTCTGCCCAATTTTGACACACTGATAACTTCCACATCATTGTATCTGAGGAAGTGTGAACATAAGAGAAGCTACGGTGGATCCGGCCAATGGCCCCTCCAGTCCAACACTCTGTGTCACAAAAGAACATAAAAGGAGCCATGTTGGATCAGGCCAATGCCCCCTCCAGTCCAACACTCTGTGTCACATAAGAACATAAGGGAAGCCATGTTGGATCAGGCCAATGGCCCATCCAGTCCAACACTCTGCGTCACATAAGAACATAAAAGGAGCCATGTTGGATCAGGCCAATGGCTCATCCAGTCCAACACTCTGTGTCACAGAAGAACATAAGAGAAGCCATGTTGGATCAGGCCAATGGCCCCTCCAGTCCAACACTCTGTGTCTCATAAGAACATAAGAGAAGCCATGTTGGATCAGGCCAATGGCCCATCCAGTCCAACACTCTGTATCACATAAGAACATAAGGGAAGCCATGTTGGATCAGGCCAATGGCCTCTCCAGTCCAACACTCTGCATCACATAAGAACAGAAGAGAAGCCATGTTGGATCAGGCCAATGGCCTCTCCAGTCCAACACTCTGCATCACATAAGAACATAAGAGAAGCCCTGTTGGATCAGGCCAGTGGCCTCTCCAGTCCAACACTCTGTGTCACAGAAGAACATAAGAGAAGCCATGTTGGATCAGGCCAATGGCCTCTCCAATCCAACATTCTGCATCACATAAGAACATAAGGGAAGCCATGTTGGATCAGGCCAATGGCCTCTCCAGTCCAACACTCTGCATCACATAAGAACATAAGGGAAGCCATGTTGGATCAGGCCAATGGCCTCTCCAGTCCAACACTCTGCATCACATAAGAACATAAGAGAAGCCATGTTGGATCAGGCCAATGGCCTCTCCAGTCCAACACTCTGCATCACATAAGAACATAAGGGAAGCCATGTTGGATCAGGCCAATGGCCCCTCCAGTCCAACACTCTGTGTCACATAAGAGTAGCCATGCTGGATCAGGCCAATGGCCCATCCAGTCCAACTCTCTGTGTCACATAAGAACATCAGAGAAGCCATATTAGATCAGGCCAATGGCCCATCCAGTCCAACACTCTGTGTCACATAAGAACATCAGAGAATCCATGTTGGATCAGGCCAGTGGCCCCTCCAGTCTAACACTCTGTGTCACATAAGAACATAAGAGAAGCCATATTGGATCAGGCCAATGTCCACTCCAGTCCAACACTCTGTGTCACATAAGAACATCAGAGAAGCCATGTTGGATCAGGCCAGTGGCCCATCCACTCCAACGCTCTGTGTCACATAAGAACAGAAGAGAAGTCATGTTGGATCAGGCCAGTGGCCCATCCAGTCCAACAATGTGTGTCACATAAGAACAGAAGAGAAGCCATGTTGGATCAGGCCAATGGCCCATCCAGTCCAACACTCTGTGTCACATAAGAACATAAGAGAAGCCATGTTGGATCAGGCCAATGGCCCATCCAGTCCAACACTCTGTGTCACATAAGAACATAAGAGAAGCCCTGTTGGATCAGGCCAATGGCCCATCCAGTCCAACACTCTGTGTCACACAAGAACATAAGAGAAGCCATGTTGGATCAGGCCAATGGCCCATCCAGTCCAACACTCTGTGTCACACAAGAACATAAGAGAAGCCATGTTGGATCAGGCCAATGGCCCCTCCAGTCCAACACTCTGTGTCACACAGTGGCCAAAACACCCAGATGTGTGCATGCACAGGAAAGCTTATACCTTGAAGAGAACTCTTATGGTCTTCAAGGTGCCTGCTTGGACTCAGGCCGACAGGGGTGCCTTCTGAAGCGCTAAACAGGATTGGGCCCATCCCCAGTTTGGGTTGCGCTTTTGAATGCTGCCAGCAGATGGCACCATTTACCACTTTTTAAAAAGCACTCTTTTTCAAAACTTCACGTTGGCCTTTCTTTCTTTGCCAGGGAATGCACTTTGTTTATGCTTCATGGCATAATTTTGCTGCTTTATTTTAGAAAGGAGCTACTGAAAAGTCTTTGATGCGCCTTTCCGGGGCTTCAGGTGTGCCTGTCCTTCAACACAGCCAGGCTAGCTGAACCAGCCCCGTCCCCATCTCCCCTCCATTCTTGGGGAGCAGAGGAAGCCCCCCCCCAATCAGCAGCACTAGAGGGGTGCAATGCTAGGGAGGGCCGAGACAAGCCAGCCTCCCCCCCACCCCAGGCCGGGGAGAGGAGAGGGGAGGAGAGCGCCCTCTGCAGGGCGCAGGGCTGCTGCTCCGCATGAGTGAGACCGCCCTGGTCAGAGGGCTTTTGCTCTGCGTAGCTTCCTGGCCAGGCCTTCCCTGCCCTGAGGCTAGACTTTGCCTTCCAGCCCTTTGCTTTGGACAGCAGAAGCTGGCAGGAGGTGAAAGGAGCAACTCTGGGCACGTGCAAAGTGCCCCATCAGAGCTGTGCTAAGGGCGAAGCAAGGGAGGCACTTGTCTTGGGTGCACGAAGTTAAGCGTGCCGAAAAACTACACCATGACGAAAAGAAATGTTATTGTTAATCAAGATCTGTGCATTTCCCTTTTTGCCAAAACAACTACCATGAAAGTCGCAGTGTCACCTGCTTGCCACGGGCACAAAATTAGCTAATGGCTCTGGTGCCTCCGGACAGCCCTCGTGGTCCATCTATGAGTGGGCAGGGCTGCAGACCGCAGGGCTTCGGAGGGTTTCCATCCTTCTCGCTGTTGTTCAGTCGCACAGTCGAGTCCGACTCTTTGCAACCCCTGGACCAAGTCACGCCAGGCCCTCCTGTCTTCCACCATCCTCCGAAGTCTGCTCAGATTCATGCTAGTTCCATCAGTAACGCTGTCTGGCCATCTCCTCTTTTGCCGTCCCCTTCTTCTTTGGCCTTCGGTCTTTCCCATCCCTAGAACCATTCAAACATTTAATCCAAACTCCACTATTTGTGCTGAAGTCTCCTGAAGCTCTCTGGACGAGGCACCTTCGTAGAGGTCAGAGCGCTTCAGTGGGGTTGAAGGGTCCCTCACAATAGTTTCGGTGACCACTTGAATCTCTTGTAACACTTGCCCAGAGTGATTCAAATGCGAATTTGGCTGAAGGGAGGGAGGGAGGGGAGGCAGCTCCAGATTGCCCACTCGGTGGAAGGACACTGTACATGCTCAGACGCTCATTCGTGGTGCGTAGTCTGCTCTGGTAAGACCTCACCTGGAATATTGTGTTCAGTTTTGGGCACCACATTTTAAGAAGGATATAGACAAGCTGGAATGGGTCCAGAGGAGGCGACGAAGATGGTGAGGGGTCTGGAGACCAAGTCCTATGAGGAAAGGTTGAAGGAGCTGGGGATGTTTAGCCTGGAGAGGAGGCGGCTGAGAGGTGATACGATCACCATCTTCAAATCATATAGAGGATGGTGTGGAATTGTTTTCTGTGGCCCCGGAAGGTAGGACCAGAACCAATGGGTTGAAATTAAATCAAAAGAGTTTCCGGCTCAACATGAGGAAGAACTTCCTGACTGTTAGAGCGATTCCTCAGTGGAACAGACTTCCTCGGGAGGTGGTGGGCTCTCCTTCCTTGAAGGTTTTTCAACAGAGGCTAGATGGCCATCTGACAGCAATGAAGATCCTGTGAATTTAGGGGGAGGTGTTTGTGAGTTTCCTGCATTGTGCAGGGGGTTGGACTAGATGACCCTGGAGGTCCCTTCCAACTCTAGGATTCTTCAGGAGGTGGTGGGCTCTCTTTCCTTGGAGGTTTTTTAACAGAGGCTAGATGGCCATCTGACAGCAATGAGGATCCTGTGAATTTAGGGGAGGTGTTTGTGAGTTTCCTGCATTGTGCAGGGGGTTGGACTAGATGGCCCTGGAGGTCCCTTCCAACTCTAGGATTCTTCAGGAGGTGGTAGGCTCTCTTTCCTTGGAGGTTTTTAAGCAGAGGCTAGATGGCCATCTGATATCAATGAAGATTCTGTGAATTTAGAGGGGAGGTGTTTGTGAGTTTCCTGCACTGTGCCGGGGGTTGGACTAGATGACCCTAGAGATCCCTTCCAGCTCTACGATGCTCTGATTCTCTGCCAGTGCCGGATTACCTCCTGAACTAGGCTTTTTCTCAGTCCTGCCTTCAAATTGTGGCTTGTTCTTCCCTTGCTTCTTGAATGTCCCATTCTGTAGCCGGGACTGACTCCCACCG
The DNA here is from genome assembly GCF_032191835.1 of Heteronotia binoei. Taxonomy (NCBI): domain Eukaryota; kingdom Metazoa; phylum Chordata; class Lepidosauria; order Squamata; family Gekkonidae; genus Heteronotia; species Heteronotia binoei. Next base: position 83,166,366 of record NC_083233.1, on the reverse strand, counting down.
TGTCTCGAGTCCCCAGGAGAAAGGCGGATGACAAATGTCGTCCATAAATTCAAAAAAGAACAGAAAAAGCCAACTGCATAATTATCCCGGAGACGCGGAGGCGGAGGGGCGAGCAAATGCAGGCGGCCCCAGGGGCTGCTCAGTGGAGCCTCCAGTTTCAGAGGCAGCGGGCCGCCCTCCCGGGTCATCTAGCCCACCCCCTGCTCAGGGCAGGCACTTCGCAGCTGCCTCCTCCCGCCCCTAGAAGACGGCCACCTCCTCCCGGCGGCGGCGGGGGCTCCGGGGCGCGGGGTGCTCAGGCCTTTCTTGCTGCTCCGCCCCGTCCGGGCGGGCAGAGTCGGGGGCTGCAGCTGCTACTCGGCCGGGCCGCCTCCTCGGGGGGGGGGGGGAAGGATGAAGGAGGAGGCGGAGGCGCGGGTGGGGGGGGGGGCGCCGGCAGATGGCGGGGAGGCTGGGTCTCGGGGGTCCCGTCGGGGCTGCTGCTGCGCGGCGCCGAAGCCGGGGGGGCGTAAGCCTGGAGCCGGCCGCCCAGGTGGGTGCCCTCTTTCCCCTGGGCCTGGAGGGGGGGGGGAGGTTCCGCGGGGCAACGGAGGTCTGGGGGGAACGCTTCCCCCTTGTTAGGCTGGTTGGCCTGGGGGAGGGGGAGGAAGGAAGCGGCGTCTTTGTAGCCCCCCGTCCCCATTTCTGCCCGTCCAGCAGGGCGAGTGGCCCCGGCTCAGGCCCTGCCCCTCGGCTGGCAGGAAACCCCCTCGCTCACCCGCCCCGCCCCCCCAAGCTCGGGGGAGGACAGCACGGTCTGCACCCCTCCCCCACCGCCACCCCGGAGCGCTTCTGCCAGAGACGGTGGGAAGAGTCGCAAGAGCTGCTTCTGCACTGACCTGAAATTCCCACCCCACCCCCGCCCCCAGAGGAGGATGGGGGTCCGCTGCCCCCCATTTCTGCTGCATCCCGCGGGTGTGGAGGGAGGGGGTCTTGCTGCTGCCCCCAGCTTCTGGCCAGCGATGGGTTACCCAGGGCAGCCCTCTGCAAAGACCACTTGCAAGGGGGGGGGGCAGGGGGATGTGCGAGCCCCTCCCGCCTTCCCCCGTCTAGCGGAGGCCCTGCCCTGCCCAGGAGATGGGAAGGGAGGCAGCAGGGAAGATGCTGAGGCTGGCCTGCCAGAAAGACTCCAAGGAACTGAGCACCCCCCCCCCCTGCTCCTCTCCCTCCCCCGCCCCCTTTGCCCAGTCCCAAGTCCAGCTCCCTGCTCTTTAACTTGTTCATGAATGATCTGGAGTTGGGAGTGAGCAGTGAAGTGGCCAAGTTTGCAGATGACACTAAATTGTTCAGGGTGGTGAGAACCAGAGAGGATTGTGAGGAACTCCAAAGGGATCTGTTGAGGCTGGGTGCGTGGGCGTCAACGTGGCAGATGAGGTTCAATGTGGCCAAGTGCAAAGTAATGCACATTGGGGCCAAGAATCCCAGCTACAAATACAAGTTGATGGGGTGTGAACTGGCAGAGACTGACCAAGAGAGAGATCTTGGGGTCATGGTGGATAATTCACTGAAAATGTCAAGACAGTGTGCGATTGCAATAAAAAATGCCAACGCCATGCTGGGAATTATTAGGAAGGGAACTGAAAACAAATCAGCCAGTATCATAATGCCCCTGTATAAATCGATGGCGTGGTCTCATTTGGAATACTGTGTACAATTCTGGTCACCGCACCTCAAAAAGAATATTATAACATTGGAAAAAGTGCAGAAAAGGGCAACTAGAATGATTAAAGGTTTGGAACACTTTCCCTATGAAGAAAGGTTAAAACGCTTGGTTTCTTTAACTTGGAGAAACGTCGACTGCGGGGTGACATAAGAGAGGTTGACAAGATTCTGCATGGGATGGAGAAAGTAGAGAAAGAAGGACTTTCCTCCTTTCTCACAATACAAGGACTCGTGGGATTTCGATGAAATTGCTGAGCAGTCCAGTTAAAACGGATAAAAGGAAGTACTTCTTCACCCAAAGGGTGATTAACATGTGGAATTCACTGCCACAGGAGGTGGCGGCGGCTACAAGCATAGCCAGCTTTAAGAGGGGATTGGATAAAAATATGGAGCAGAGGTCCATCAGTGGCTATTAGCCACAGTATATATATGTGTATGTCTGTATATGTATGTATGTGTGTGTTTGTATATATGTATATATACACACACGCACATATTGACCACTGTGTGACACAAAGTGTTGGACTGGATGGGCCATTGGCCTGATCCAAGATGGCTTCTCTTACGTTCTTAGGAAGGCAACAACAAGGGTGGCCCTTTGTGCTCCAAGAGGGCAGCTTGAAGGGGGCTCACAGGAGGGTGGCTGAGCCACTGGCAGAATCCCTTGGAAACTTGCATTGCATTCCTCAAGGTTTGAACAGGGATTAAGGTTTGAACAGGCTGAGCCTGAGTCAGCCAGTAAATGCTCTCCAGAGCCTGGCTGAAATGCCCCCCCCCCTTCCAGGCTGCTCTGGCCTCCGCCCCCCCCCCCCCATGTCACTGCAGCCGCCCAGGAACCCTCCAGCGCCAGTCAGCCGGACAGAACCACTTTGCAGAGCTAATCTCTTCCCTGCGCACAGCACACCCTCCGTCCGTCCGACTGGTGAGCGAGGCAGCGGGAGCCTTTTTGTTGCCAGCCGGTGGGCTTGCAAAGGCACTATAGCTGGATCAGACACAATGAGGGAGCCTGCTGCCTCCCAAACGGAGTCTCTGGGAGTGTTTCCCCAGACCTGGGCATGCGATCACATGCAGAATAGAAACTCTCAACGAGTCCACAAAGATGGCTTTTAATTACACACATGGAGCGAGGTGCAAGCCCCGCAACACCTGAGAGACCAAGAAAATTTGGGGGGCACGACCTTTGGAGAGTCCTGCCGAGAGAGCTCCATTCTTCACATTTCGTCTTTGACCCTCGGTTGCTCCTGCCTTGAAAATCTTGTGGGTCTGCTCCTGGATTCGAATCTGGATCGTCTCCTGCAGACCAACAGGGCTGTGCTCTGAAAACTGCATGTGGAGCTGCCTTCTGCGGAATCAGATGGTTGGTCCGTGACCCAGGTCAGTCTTGCCCACAGCGGCTGGCAGCTGCTCTCCGGGGATTTGGCAGCAAGGGTTCCGAAAGGGATCAGGGACTGGCCTGCTCAGAGGTTTGAACCCGGGGCCTTCTGCATTCCCTGCCCAAACATTTATAATCTGTTGAATTTTCAGATTGCACTGAATATTAAAAACCAGCAGGCTTGATTTCCCACATCCCCACAGGAGACTAATGCAGGGGTGTGTGGGTCTTTCACACGTATTGTGTGGCTCTCAAAGCCCCCGCTGCTCCATCGGCCAGCTTGGAGAAGGCATTTCTTTATTTAAATCACTTCTCCATGCCAAGCCAGCTGACAGCTTGAAGAATGCATTTAAAATTAAAGTTGCTTTCTTTCCACCTCTCCTTCCCCATCTTTCTTCCTTCCTTCCTTCCTTCCTTCCTTCCTTCCTTCCTTCCTTCCTTCCTTCCTTCCTTCCTTCCTTCCTTCCTTCCTTCCTTCCTTCCTTCCTTCCTTCCTTCTGGCTCTCAAACATCTGACATTTATTCTATGTGGCTCTTACATTAAGCAACTTTGGTCACCCCTGGACTAGCGCAACAAAAATCAGCATCCATGTTAGCCACCTTGGGATACTTTACAGGGTTGGTCCCAGAGGGGTCCTTTGAGGACTTAGGAAGAAGATATTGGATTTATATCCCCCCTCCACTCCGAATCTCAGAGTGGCTCATAATCTCCTTTACCTTCCTCCCCACAACAGACACCCTGTGAGGTGGGTGGGGCTGAGAGGACCCACAACAGCTGCCCTTTCAAGGACAACTCCTGCGATAGCTCTGGCTGAGCCAAGGCTATTCCAGCAGGTGCAAGTGGAGGAGTGGGGAATCAAACCCGGTTCTCCCAGATAAGAGAGCTCTGGCTGACCCAAGGCCATTCCAGCAGGTGCAAGTGGAGGAGTGGGGAATCCAACCCGGTTCTCCCAGATTTGAGTCCGCACACTTAAGCACCACACCAAACTGGAGAGGTAGATGCAATAACTGGATGGTGAAGGTGCTGAATGTGGCTCTGGAAGGGTCTTGCCTTTAGGCAGTTTGATCTTCCCCAAATTGTGATGGTGAAGATGTTCTTGTTCTCCAAATTTAAGACTGGCTTCTCCCTTTGCCCTTTTTAGTGAGAGAGGCCTGAAAGAACTGCTACCTGCTCTTAGAGGAACCCATACTGTGTTTTCTGCACAAATGTTTGCTCTGAAGGGAAGGAAGGTAGCCCAGGATGGTGACTCTCGCAGAGAGACAGGCAGCACTCTTACATCTCCATACTGCTTACAATAGATGTTCCACTAACATCTGATGAGGAGACGTAGCAAAATCTCATGCCCAATAGAAACAACAAGTAGAATTGCAGATTTATACCCCGCCCTTCTCCCTGAATCAGAGACTCAGAGTGGCTGACAATCCCCCATGTCTTCTCCCCCCACAACAGACACCCTGTGAGGTAGGTGGGGCTGAGAGGGCTTTCACAGCAGGGGCCCTTTCAAGGACCACTCTGCAAGAGCTATGGCTGACCCAAGGCCATGCTAGTAGGAACAAGTGGAGGAGTGGGGAATCAAACCTGGTTCTCCCAGATAAGAGTCCGCACACTTCACCACTACGCCAAACTGGCTCTCTTATTGCAAGCCCCCACCACTCCCAAATCAAAGCCAAACTGGCTCACAGATCGGAAGGAACAATGTCAGATAAATGAATAATGTCAAAATGCAGCAGGTAGGACCTTCTGAGAACAGCCAGTTCTCCTGCTTTTCTGCACTGGGAGTGATTGATCCAAATGTGCCTGACAAAGAGATACAGTGGAACCACCCACTCTCATCCCTATTGGGACTTAGTGGAAGGAACAGTAACTCATACAGAGACACTGTAGACAGCCGTCTCTGTGGATTGGGCTTTTTGGGGCCCAGTGGGAACTTAATGACTTTGTTCCTTGCGTCAGGTAGGTAGATAATAGTTTTATTGTATGTGGCCCTTTGGCCATTACAATAAAAAAAGCCAAGCCGCAGGGCCTTGTGTGAGTCGGCGGTGGTCTGTCTGGAGTCCCTGGTGGGGCCAACCAATCAGCAGCGATTCTCCATCCATTCTGTGCTTCCACCTTTTCTCTCTTCACTGTCACTCCCCCCCTGTCCGCCACAGCACACACAGATACCCCTCCGGTGTCCCAGCGCTGGAGAACAGACGGCTGCTCTGTGTCGATTCCTGGCTGGGCTTCAGGGCATTGACTGCTGAGCTCAAATTTCCAATGTGTGAAATTCTACAAACTGCTTCAGAAAGGAGTGGAGAGGGGGGGAGCACGAGAACAGGGCCCAGGCTGAGCTGATTCGGTGCCTGCCCCCTCCTCCCTAGGCAGGCCAGTCTGACTGCATCATCAGGGGCCGACCTTCCTGGCCCCCTCGCCCATCACTTGCCTCACTCAGGAGCCAAGGAAGAGGAGAGGATCCTGTTGGGTGAGGTGTGGAAGGGCTGCCCACCCGTTGGGGAATGCTGGTGGCTTGCCTCACTTCTGAGCTGGTGGGTGATGCTCTGCGGCGAAGGGGGTGAGCAGGAAAGACTCCCGTTTGTGGGACCGAGGTGGCTCTCAGTGGCTGCCACACTGCAGCACGGGAGAAGATGCTGGAACAGGGTCTTGGCAAATGTATGAATTACATGCGTTAGAACCCTGAATGTACCACTGTTGGTATCTGTGAGCGACAAATCAATCATTAAATGGGCGGAGGGGTGGGGGGAGTTGAGCCTTCTAGATAACAGAAAAAGGTACTTCCTCAGGCCAACCTGATCTTGGAAGGTAAGATGGTTCAGCCCTGGTGAGTACTTGGATGGGAGCCCACCACGGAAGTCCAGGGTTGCTACGCAGAGGCAGGCAATGGCAAGCCACCCCTTATGACCTCTTGCCTTGGAAACCCCGTGAGGGGTTCCCACAAATTGTCTGATTTGATGGCACTTAATGCCTGGACCCTGGATCATCAAGGCTAGTCCAGTTTCTTGAGATCTTAGAAGATGTCCTTGGTTAGTACTTGAATGGGAGACCACCAAGGAAGTCCATTTTGGGTTTGTTCTCTGGCATTTCCAGTTTCTTTTTATAAAGTGGAATGGCTCAGGAGATGTTTCAAGGAAGGGAATATGTTGGAGGACTTCGCTGTGTGTGGGGTGTGTTATTTGTTGCTGTTTGTGGGATCATGTCCTCAGTGCATTGTGTCACTACCTCATGTCTTGTCATGTCCAATGTTTCCTGTAAGCTGCAGAGTCTTGTGAGCAAAAATTCTTCTTCGGGAGCTACTGACATTAAAGTGGTGAGCTCCTGCACAAATTGTGCTCTGGGGTCATCCTTCCTGAGCTACGACAAAAAGGTGTGAGCTGGAGGTTAAAAATCTGTGAGCTAGCTCACGCTAACTCAGCTTAGAGGGAACCCTGGTCATGTCATGTTTAATAGTGATGCTTTGTGGCCTTGTCTATTTACATTCCATTCTGGTGACTGCGCTGACTTACATGGGTGACTCCCCTTGAGTTTCAGTGAGACAGGCGGACTATGGATGTTGTAAATAAGAAAGGATTGGGAAGGAGGGAGGGCGGAGGGCCTGGCGGTACAGAGGAGCCTGTGACCCTTCAGACTCTTATCTGGCATTCCAGAGAGACTTGGAATAGCTCAGGGACATAGGCAATGGCTCTGCTCCATCACACCTGGGGCTACGGTGCAGCAGCAGCTTTCAGAAAGACTGTGCATTTAATTCACTGTGCATTTAATTTCCCCCACAAAAAAAGGGTTTCCCCCCCCAAAAAAGGTGGAAACTTTAGGGAGATGGAGGCAAATAAGAACATAAGAGAAGCCATGTTGGATGAGGCCAATGGCCCATCCAGTCCAACACTCTGTGTCACACAGTGGCCAAAAAACCCTCAGGTGCCATTAGGAGGTCCACCAGTGAGGTCAGGACACTAGAAGCCCTCCCAGCACCAAGAATACAGAGCATCACTGCCCCGGTCATAAGAACATAAGAGAAGCCATGTTGGATCAGGCCAATGGCCCCTCCAGTCCAACACTCTGTGTCACATAAGAACATCAGAGAAGCCATGTTGGATCAGGCCAATGGCCCCTCCAGTCCAACACTCTGTGTCACATAAGAACATCAGAGAAGCCATGTTGGATCAGGCCAATGGCCCATCCAGTCCAACACTCTGAGTCAGATAAGAACATAAGAGAAGCTGTGTTGGATCAGGCCAATGGCCCCTCCAGTCCAACACTCTGTGTCACATAAGAACATAAGAGAAGCCATGTTGGATGAGGCCAATGGCCCATCCAGTCCAACACTCTGTGTCACACAGTGGCCAAAAAACCCGCAAGAATACAGAGCATCACTGCCCCAGTTATAAGAACATAAGAGAAGCCATGTTGGATCAGGCCAATGGCCCCTCCAGTCCAACACTGTGTCACATAAGAACATCAGAGAAGCCATGTTGGATCAGGCCAATGGCCCATCCAGTCCAACACTCTGTGTCACACAGCAGCCCAAGAAACGCAGTTGCCATCAGGAGGTGCATCAGTAGGGCCAGGACACTAGAAGCCCTCCCACTGTGCCCCCCCCCCCAGCACCAAGAATACAGAGCATCACTGCCTCAGACAGAGGGTTCCAACAATACTCTGTGGCTAACAGCCACTGATGGACCTCTGCTCCATATGCTTATCCAATCCCCTCTTGAAACTGTCTCTTCTGTCATTTGTTCTCATTCATATATGGAGTTGTAAGTGCTGGTCATTTTAAGCAGGTTGGGAAAGGGAAGGCAGGAAGGGGTGATCCTGCACTTGGCTCCTTTGGCATCTACTGGGGAGGGGGGTGGGGGGGGTGGGAAATGATGATTGCCACTTTGGGGTCAGGAAGGAACTTTCTTCCAGGTCAGGTTGGTCCTGGAGGGTTTTTGCCATCCTCTGAATGCAAAGCAGGGGCAATTGAGAGAGAGGGAGAGGGTGCTGTGAATTTCCTGTATTGTGCAGAAGGTTGGACTAGCTGACTCCTTGGGTCCCTTCCAGCTCTACGTTTCTGTGCCCCAACAGAGGGGAGATGGGAAGCAGATTTTAGTGTGTTCTGGGGCAGCAGACAGATCTGAGTCGCGGGGCCCCATCCACAGAGAAATTCACCAGCACAAGCACTGTGGGAAAGTGCACTCTGGGGTTTCCATGAGGTTTGTGCAGGAGAACATCTCAATAGATCATAGACGATTGTCTCCTGTGTTCATTTGCAAGAATGGAGATGTCATTTTGGATTTTCTCATTTGAGCTGGCAGTGAGTGGCAGATGCTCAAAGGGGGAGCGGGAGCTCTAAGCCCTGGAACTCAATGCCACCTTGAAATGTCCAAAATGACGAGCATTCCAGGGTCATTGGCTGGTCTCTTGAGAGGCTGAAATGGTCAGCATTTCCCAGGGACGTTCCTTGAGCTTCCTGTCCTGGCTCCCCTCGGTCCTGTTGTCGCAAGCCCTCCAGACCAGATCTTTTGTCCGACTGCCAAGTCCCCCCTTTTGTCCCGCCGAGTCGCTGTCATGTCTGATCCGGTGTGCTGCTGGCTCTCTTGGCTTTCTCCCACTGCTCTGCATTTGGCACAGAGAGTCTTTTGCCCCCTGCCACTTTCTCAGGATGACTCTGCAATGCATGGCTGTCTATGAAGCTGCTTTCTGCACAGCCAAGGGGAGGGGCTGTGTCTCAGTGGCAGAGAACATAAGAACATAAGAGAAGCCATGTTGGATCAGGCCAACGGCCCATCCAGTCCAACACTCTGTATCACACAGTGGCAAAAAATTTTATATATACACACTCTCTCTCTCTCTCGGCTTGGCTTTGCGAACGAAGATTTAAGAAGGGTGCAATAGTCCACGTCTGCTGCAGGCTCGCTGGTGGCTGACAAGACCAATGCGGGACAGGCAGGTGTGGTTAATAGCCACTGATGGACCTCTGCTCCATATTTTTATCTAAACCCCTCTTGAAGGTGGCTATGCTTGTGGCCGCCACCACCTCCTGTGGCAGTGAATTACACATGTTAATCACCAGAGCATCTGTTTGCCATGCAGAAAGTCCCAGGTTCAATCCCTGGCCTTAACAGCAGGAGATGATGTGAAAGGCCTCTCTCAGCCTGAGATCCTGGAGCGCTGCTGCTGTCTGTTCCTTAGTAGACAGCACTGACCCTGATGGGCTGCGGATCTGCTTGGGTATAGGAAAAGGAAAGGAAAGGTCCCCTGTGCAAGCACCAGTCGTTTCCGACTCTGGGGTGACGTTGCTTTCACAACGTTTTCACGGCAGACTTCTCGCAGGGTGGTTTGCCATTGCCTTCCCCAGTCATCTATACTTCCCCCCCACCAAGATGGGGACTTGTTTGACCGACCTCGGAAGGATGGAAGGCTGAGTCATCCTCCAGTTGGCTACCTGAAACCCAGCTTCCGCTGGGATCGAACTCAGATCATGAGCAGAGCTTAGGACTGCCATACTGCAGCTTTAACACTCTGCGCCATGGGTATAAGCAGGGGTCATTATGTAGAAAAATAGGTGGTGGTGGTCATCCAGGGATTGTTATACAGCTGCACCGACTCTTTAATGGACAAGGTGGGAAGGAGGAGGCGGAACTCAGAAAGGTTCAGGAGCTGTGCTCCCGCGAGCTCCCGCTGAATCCAAGGCCTTGTATAAGGCAGCTTCGTCTGTCCCGTGTTCACCTGGCCCTGGATGGTCTCTTCTCCAAAGTGGGCAGAGAGGCCTGGAGACAGCATGAGGAGAGGGCCTTGGCCTCTCTACCTTGCTGTAAGACGACTGTTTGGCCACTGTGGGAGACAGGATGCTGCACTAGATGGACTGATCCAGCAGGTCTCCTCTTAGCTTCTTAGGTTTGGCATCGGCTCTCCCCGATATCCTGCCCAGCAAGATCTTTCCCAACACCTGAGATCCTTTCAACTGGACACGCCAGAGATAAAAGTGCAGTGCGTCAGAACCTTGGCCCATGCAGCTCACTCTGGCCGTCTCTGGCTGGCAGTGGTAGAGAATAGGGTTTGCCTGCAGAACCCCAGTCCTGCTCCCCAGGAAAAAGAGCTCAGGTAGCCTGTGATGGGAAAGGCTTGGGTATGCTTGCGGCTACTTGGACTTGCTGTTAGCTGGGATGGAGACTCAGCAACAAAGGGCCAGATGCGTTCAGGGGAAATGGGCTTTTGAGAAAATATTTGTACTTCGAGACTGCTAAAGAATTCGAAGCACTGTCTACATTCCCCCCTCTTGCTCCCTGCCTAAATACCCAGCAGTGGTTCCAATTCTTGACCTCAAATGCCAGCCCTTTAATCTCCTTCCGCAGAGGCACAGACTCCAGCTCTCCCCTCACCCTCCGTCAAGCAGCAGTTGTGCCCCCACGTGGGTCTTGGGTTTCTGCCTGCTCAGCTCCTTGCGTCCCTCCAGAGGGTGAAGTTGTCCCTGCTTTTGCTCCCACAGGCCGTGGGCAAAAAGAACACGGAGAAACAGCAGCGACCTAATCTGCAATTTGCTGCAGACCTTCTCCCCCCTGCTGCCACACACGCTCCGTGTCACTATAGAAAGCAACCACGGAAACGCCCCAAGCCAGAAACAACCAGATTGGAGCCAATTCCCGCTATCTGGTCTCCTCGGCTGGGCGGAGGCCTCTGGAGCTGGGAGCGACGGGGAACCACATCAGACACTGGCCAATTCAGCCTTGCGGTTGGGTGCTGGCATCAAAGCCAGCCGGAGAAGCCGTCTCCGTGTATTTCCAGCCTGGCCCTTGTCCAGGGCAGCTCCCTGAATTGCGGGGTTGGGGCGGGTAATCATGTCCTGGACTTCCTGGCCCTCTGCATGGGGAGAGGGCTGCTGTCCCCAAGCTGAGAGGCTCCGCTGAAGGAGGAGGCAAAGCCTCTGATAGATCGTACTGGCTTGTTCGGAGCCCTGTCCTCCATACCAGGGACGCACCACTGCCCGGGACGCGGACACCACGTCTTTAGCTGCTTGGTGAGAAAGAAACATCCACGTGTGGCTTTGCTTTGGGAGTGGGGGCCTTGCAATGAGAGAGCCAGTTTGGCATAGTGATGAAATGCGTGGACTCTTATCTGGGAGAACCGGGTTTGATTCCCCACTCCTTCAGTTGCACCTGCTGGAATGGCCTTGGGTCAGCCAGAGCTATCGCAGGAGTTGTCCTTGAAAGGGCAGCTGTTGTGAGAGCTCTCTCAGCCCCACCCACCTCACAGGGTGTCTGTTGTGGGGGGAGAAGATATAGGAGATTGCAAGCCGCTCTGAGTCTCTGATCCAGAGAGAAGGGCAGGGTATAAATCTGAAGTAGTCTTCTTCATTCGTCAATACAGTGCGGGGGGCATTGAGAGCACGGCTTCCAAAAACAAGGGACTCCCAGAGAGGAGACTGTGGTTCTATTTTTTTAGAGTGTGACTTTCCTGGGAAACAGGGTCACCGGCCCATCTTCTCCGACTTGGCCATCCTTGTCTCAGACATCTCCCAGCTCTTGGCTTTCACCCAGCTTGTCCATTTAGGGGAGGAATGGTGGCTCAGTGGTAGAGCATCTGCTTGGTGAGCAGAAGGTCTCAGGTTCAATCCCCAGCATCTCCAACTTAAAAGGTCCAGGCAAATAATTGTGAAAAACCTCAGCTTGAGACCCTGGAGAGCCGCTGCCAGTCTGAGTAAACAATACTGACTTTGATGGACCCAGGAGGGTCTGATCTAGTAGAAGGCAGCTTCATATGTTCATGAACAAATCACAAATAAGGAACTGAGAATAAGAAACCAACTTCAGGCCCCTTTTAAGAGGAGTGACAGTAACTCAGTGGTAGAGTATCTGCTTGGTGAGCAGAAGGTCCCAGGTTCAATCCCCGGCATCTCCAACTAAAAAGAGTCCAGGCAAGTAGGCATGAAAAACCTCAGCTTGAGACCCTGGAGAGCCGCTGCCAGTCTGAGTAGACAAGACTGACTTTGATGGAACAAGGAAGGTCTGATTCAGTATAAGGCAGCTTCATATGTTCATATATGTCCATATGTTTTAGGGTCCTGCCCCCAAGAGACCCTTCAGTAGTGGCTGGAAGAATCCTGCTAGTTGGTTATTCTGCTTCCAAAAAATGACCCACCAAAGGCTTCTTTGCTGTGAAGGGGGACCTTCGCTCATTCGTGTGCTCCTGGCACCTGAAGTTCAGGGATAGGCTGCCTCTATCCATGGATGTTTTATGTAGCTGTCTTGGTTAACTGCCATAGAGAGTTTTGGGCACCACATTTTAAGAAGGATATAGACAAGCTGGAAGGGGTCCAGAGGAAGGTGACGAAGATGGTGAGGGGTCTGGAGACCATGTCCTGAGAAGAAAGGTTGAAGGAGATGGGGATGTTTAGCCTGGAGAGGAGGCAGCTGAGAGGTGATACGATCACCATCTTCAACTATTTGAAGGGCTGTCCTCTAGAGGATGGTGTGAAATTGTTTTCTGTGGCCCCGAAGGTCAGACCAGAACCAACAGGTTGAAATTAAATCAAGAGTTTCTGGCTCAACATGAGGAAGAACTTCCTGACCGTTAGAGTGGTTCCTCAGTGGAACAGGCTTCCTCGGGAGGTGGTGGGCTCTCCTTCCATGGAGGTTTTTAAACAGAGGCTGGATGGCCATCTGACAGCGATGAAGATCCTGAGAATTCAGGGGGAGGTGTTTGTGCGTTTCCTACATTGTGCAGGGGGTGGGACTAGATGACCCTGGAGGTCCCTTCCAACTCTATGATTCTATAGCTTCTGGTCATGGATGCATCTCCAGGCAGTGAGTTTGGGAAGTGAAGGATGTGTTGTATGAAGTCTCTGGATGAGAGTCCCAGAGCTGAATAGGGAGAGAGCGTGGAGTTTGGATCTGCTTTTCGGTATGCTGAACTGTTAACGTGTCCCTGGTCTTGAAGAGATGAAATATACAGTTTCCTGGCACTGGAGAGGCCATAACTCAGGATCTCTTCCTGCTCCCAGTTTGGTGCTTCTCACTCAGCAGTTCCCTGCTTGCCTGTGATTTAATGCTCTGCTTTACCTGCCAAAACCTGTCCTCTTTACTGCACTTGTGAGGGGTTTTTTGGAGGCAGGGAGTAATCTGCATTATGATGTCGAGTATCCCTTGAAACTAAGTAAGGAACAAAATTGTAAACAGGTCCACAAAAACTAGTACCCAACAACATGATCTTTATTTAAAACCAGGGTTATCTGCACACATCTGTATTGGTCACTCGTGGTCTAAAAGGAATAAGGCTGCAGTCCTAGATCTAGGTGGGTGTCATGTTGGTCTGAAGTGACGGAATAAAGTTTGAGTCCAGGGGTTCCTTGAAAGACCAACGAAGTCTAATTCTGGTTTAATGATGTAGCATGCAGGCACAGGAAAGCTTATGCCCAAATTAAACTTTGTTGGAGAGCCAGTCTGGTGTAGTGGTTAAGCGTGTGGACTCTTATCTGGGAGAACCGGGTTTGATTCCCCACTCCTCCACTTGCAGCTGCTGGAATGGCCTTGGGTCAGCCAGAGCTCTCTTATCTGGGAGAACTGGGTTTGGTTCCCCTCTCCTCCACTTGCAGCTGCTGGAATGGCCTTGGGTCAGCCAGAGTTCTCTTATCTGGGAGAACCGGGTTGGATTCCCCACTCCTTCACTTGCACCTGCTGGAATGGCCTTGGGTCAGCCAGAGCTCTCTTATCTGGGAGAACCGGGTTTGATTCCCCACTCCTCCACGTGCAGCTGCTGGAATGGTCTTGGGTCAGCCAGAGCTCTCTTATCTGGGAGAACTGGGTTGGATTCCCCACTCCTCCACTTGCAGCTGCTGGAATGGCCTTGGGTCAGTCAGAGCTCTCTTATCTGGGAGAACTGGGTTGGATTCCCCACTCCTCCACTTGCAGCTGCTGGAATGGCCTTGGGTCAGCCAGAGCTCTCTTATCTGGGAGAACTGGGTTGGATTCCCCACTCCTCCACTTGCACCTGCTGGAATGGCCTTGGGTCAGCCAGAGCTCTCTTATCTGGGAGAACCGGGTTGGATTCCCCACTCCTTCACTTGCACCTGCTGGAATGGCCTTGGGTCAGCCAGAGCTCTCTTATCTGGGAGAACCGGGTTTGATTCCCCACTCCTCCACGTGCAGCTGCTGGAATGGTCTTGGGTCAGCCAGAGCTCTCTTATCTGGGAGAACTGGGTTTGATTCCCCACTCCTCCACTTGCATCTGCTGGAATGGCCTTGGGTCAGCCAGAGCTCGCTTATCTGGGAGACCTGGGTTGGATTCCCCACTCCTCCACTTGCACCTGCTGGAATGGCCTTGGGTCAGCCAGAGCTCTCTTATCTGGGAGAACTGGGTTGGATTCCCCACTCCTCCACTTGCAGCTGCTGTAATGGCCTTGCGTCAGCCGTAGCTCTCACAGAGATGTCCTTGAAAGGTCAGGTGCTGTGAGAGCTCTCTCAGCCCCACCCACCTCACAAGGTGTCTGTTGTGGGGGGAGAAGATAGAGGAGATGGTGAGCCACTCTGAGACTCTGATTCCGGAACTGATTTTGCACCAGGGCTTGTTCGAAGTGGAGCGTCCTTTTGATCCCGGCGCTTGTCTCCATTTTTGCACAAGTTGCCTCGGAGCTGCAAGCTGGCATGCTGTTCTCGCAGGGCAAACAGAAACCTCTTGGAAGAGGATCCTGCTTGCTGCGGAAGAGCGCTGCACCAAATTGCAGCTCCGGGGCAACTTGTGCAAAAACGGAGAGAAGCCCTGGGAGCAAAAGGGCTCTCCACCCAGAACGATCCTCGTGTGAAATTGGTCAGAGAGAAGGGCAGGGTATAAATCTGCAGTCTTCTTTTTAAAGGTGCCTGACTGGATTCAAGCTTGCCAGACGTTAAGGCCCACTGAATAAAATGAGGCTTACGTCTGAGTAGACCTGATTAGGCCTGCTGGCCAAGACAACCAACTTGGTCAAACTTCTCTAGCTGGTTGCCGGGAGGCAGTGCCCTGCCCCCCCCCCCCCCAGTCGTCCTGCTTTTGGAACTTGCTGGAGAATGTCCTGGTGATGCATTGAAGGGAACACTTTGTTCTTCTGTGTTTCTGGTGTGCTGCTCCCTTCCTTTCTGCACAGGGCCAGGACTTGCCTGGCTGACCTTTCCCCTCCCCTCCCCTCCCCTCCGAGCTTTAGCCGGGTTCTTCCTGCCCCTCCCTAATCTCAACAATTCTGTTCACATTTGCAGGGGTCTTCCGAGTGGGAAGTTCCCCCCCTCCCTCATGCAACTTTGATGCTGGATATTTTGGGCCAAGCTGCCTCAGGGGCATTCCATGAAAGGTTCCACCCACCCACCTGGGGGCAGAGGGTACAAAGAGTGAAATGAAGTGGGGGGGGGGGGCGGGGAATGCTGTGACTCAGCCAGGCATTCAGAGGCTTCTGTGTCCCACCCTCGCCTTTGTGTCAGAGCGAGAAGGGGAGGGGAGTGTCGGGTTCTGCCCTGTCCCTTCCCACTTATTTTGACCAGACCTCATTTTGGGGAGGAGCTCACAGGAGCTGAACCTCTAAATACTTCTGGGCTCCATTGTTCAACCCCCCCCCCTTAAGAATTTTCCTGAACTCTTAAGATTTGATAAACTGTCTAATGGCCCCGTGGTGCAGAGTGGTAAAGCAGCAGTATTGCAGTACTGTGGCCTGAACTCTCTGCTCACAACCTGAGTTCAATCCCAGCGGAAGCGGGTTCAGATAGACAGCTCCAGGTTGACTCAGCCTTCCATCCTTCCGAGGTCGGTCAAACGAGCACCCAGCTTGCTGGGGGGAAAGTGGAGATGACTGGGGAAGGCAATGGCAAACCACCCCCTAACAAGTCTGCCATGAAAACGTGAAAGCATCATCACCCCAGAGTCAGAAACAACTGGTGCTTGCACAGGGGACCTTTCCTTTCCTTTTCCTAATATTTTTCTCCACCAAAAAAATGAGAAAATAACCAAAAGCTATCAAGCAGAAAGATGGAAATCTTCCTCCTGCCACTGTGGCCACACAGGAGAAAGTAATTTAAAAAGTATGATGAGAGTAAGGTTTTATGATGGCAGTTCTAATTCCAGAAGCATTTGAAGATAGATGCTGAGCTGATATAATTTAGTACCTCTTCTGGTCATGTCAGGGGGGGTGTGGTGTATGCAAATGAGTCATGCGAATGAGTTGTGCTAAATGAGCTCCGGCACCTCTTCTTCTACAAAACGACCCCTGGGATATGTATTGATCTCATTCACAGCCTTGCTCAGGGCTTGCAAAGTCTGGCTTCCTTGAGGGCGCCCATCCATTCCCCTTTCCCCGCTGCCTTCCACCTTTCCCAGCATTCTTGTCTTTTCCATTCTGCTCTTCGCATAAGGTGGTGACCAGAGTACAATGGCCTCTGTTGAGAAGAGACGGGGCGGGGGGTGCAGGCACAAGGACCGGCTGCCAGGAGAGCCAGTTTGGTGTAGTGGTGAAGTGTGCGGACTCTTGTCTGGGAGAACCGGGTTTGATTCCCCACTCCTCTGTCTATTGTGGGGGAGGAAGGTCAAGGAGATTGTTGTGGGGGAGGAAGGGAAAGGAGATTGTGAGCCGCTCTGAGACTCTGAGATTTGGAGTGGAGAGTGGGATATAAATATCTTCTTCTTCTGTTTGTCCTTTTTGAATGCAGCAACCCTGCCGAGTTGGATGTCTCCTTTCCACACTGGAAGTAAAATAGGATCCATTCAGTTTGGTGTAGTGGTTTGATGTAGTGGTTAAGTGCGCGGACTCTTATCTGGGAGAACCGGATTTGATTCCCCACTCCTCCACTGGCAGCTGCTGGAATGGCCTTGAGTTAGCCAGAGCTCTGTTATCTGGGAGAACCGGGTTTGATTCCCCACTCCTCCACTTGCAGCTGCTGGAATGGCCTTGGGTCAGCCATAGCTCTAGCAGAGGTTGTCCTTGAAAAGGCAGCTTCTGGGAGAGCTCTCTCAGCCCCACCCACCTCACAGGGTGTCTGTTGTGGGGGAGGAAGGGGAAGGAGATTGTGAGCCGCTCTGAGACTCTTCGGAGTGGAGGGCGGGATATAAATCCAGTATCTTCATCTACCTCACAGGGTGTCTGTTGTGGGGGAGGAAGGGGAAGGAGATTGTGAGCCGCTCTGAGACTCTTCGGAGTGGAGGGCGGGATATAAATCCAATATCTTCTTCTTCTTCTCCGTGCCACAGTCTCATGCCCAGGCTGAGGAGGGCAAGGAACGGCAGACCAGCCTCCCAGCAGGGCAGGAATCACAGAAGAGTTGGAAGGGACCTCCAGGGTCACCTAGTCCAAGAGGTCCTTCCAACTCTATGATTTGGTGATTCATGGATGATGTGGGTTAGGGTTGCCAACTTCCAGCTGAGGGCAGGGGATCCCCCGGTTTGGAGGCCCTCCCCCTGCTTCAGGGTCATCAGAAAGCACAGGGGGGAGGGGAGGGAAATGTCTGCTGGGCACTCCATTATTCCCTATGGAGGCTGATTCCCATAGAGTATAATGAGGAATTGATCTGTGGGTATCTGGGGCTCTGGAAGGGGGCTGTTTTTTGAGGCAGAGGCACCGAATTTGTAGCATAGCATCTGGTGCTTCTCTTCAAAATACCCGCCAAGTTTCAAGAGGATCGAACCAGGGGGTGCAATTCTAGGAGCCCCCAAAGAAGGTGCCCCTCGCCTTCATTATTTCCAATGGAGGGAAGGCATTTAACAGGTGTGGGGTCCCTTTCAATGTGCTGGCCAGGACTCCCTTTGGAGCTCAGTCGTGCTTGTCACACCCTTGCTCCTGGCTCCACCCCCAAAGTCCCCAGATATTTCTTGGATTGGACCTGACAACCCCATCGTGGGTGTGCTGTTTTTGGAGAGGTGGTAGGAAATGCTCTGGGTCTTCTTTTTCATGAGGCTTGGGCAGGAAAGGCCCCGTAGGGGAATTGCTGCCATGTTCCTCAGCATGGACCTGTGTGCCGCTCGGTGCTGCTTGGCACTGGCGCGGAAGCAGCTGGACAAACTCCGAACCTGGGCTGGTTTCCCTGAGATGTTCTACATTCCTTGGCTCCTCCAGTCTTCAGTCAACGTGGGCTTGTTTCCTCTCAGCCTCTTTGGGCACAGCCTGTCTTCTCACATGTCCTCTTCAGCGCCTTCGACGAAAAAGAAATATTATTGCTATGAATAAGCCCGGGCAGCCAGCAAGGTCTGGGCTCTCTCGTCCTCTGCCCCCAACCTCCTCAACGGCTGGAGGGAGCAGGAGCGAGCGGCACCCAGAGGCAGCCCCAAGGAGGCCCCTTCCAGTCGCTGAGCAGCAGGGAAGTGAGTCACCTCCTTTCAGGTGTGTCCAAAAGGCAAACAGGAGTCTGGCCAGCCGGTGGCGTGAGGCGCAAACTCCTCCTCTCGGTGGGGGGAGGTGGCCAGCTAGCCGGGCAACGGGGTGGCGGAAGCTGGTCTCTGGGGCTTGTTTGTTGCCTTGACTGGCTGACAGCTGCCGTGGAACCTCCCCCTGAAGAGGCAGTGTACCTGCTGGGGGCAGGCAGGTGCTGCTTTCCTGCCCTGCCTTGGTGGCTTCTCAAGCTGGCCTGGGTGATGTCAGGGGAGAGGAGCCTGTTTCAGCACCAGGGCCTCCAGTTAGCTAGAGCCAGAGCTTTTTCTGAAGCAGGAACTCCTTTGCCTATTAGGCCACCCAGCTCTGATGTAGCCAATCCTCTAAGAGCTTGCAGGGCTCTTCTTACAGGGCCTACTACTTTAGTGGCTCTTAGCCACAGCGTATTGTTGGAACTCTCTGTCTGGGGCAAGTGATGCTCTGTAGTCTTGGTGCTTGGCGGGCAACAATGAGAGGGCTTCTAGTGTCCTGACCCCACTGATGGGCCTCCTGATGGCACCTGGGTTTTTGGGCCACTGTGTGATTCAACATGGAGTGTTGGACTGGATGGGCCACTGGCCTGACCCAACATGGCTTCTCCTATGTTCATATGTCTGGGGCAAGTGATGCTCTGTATTCTTGATGCTTGAGGGGGGGGAACAGTGGGAGGGCTTCTGGGGTTCTGGCCCTACTAGTGGACCTCTTGATGGCACCAGTTTGGTATAGTGGTTAAGTGTGCAGACTCTTATCTGGGAGAACTGGGTTTGATTCCCCACTCTTCCACTTGCACCTGCTGTAATGAGCCAGTCTGGTGTAGTGGTTAAGTGTGCAGACTCTATGTGGGAGAACTGGGTTTGATTCCCCACTCTTCCACTTGCACCTGCTGTAATGAGCCAGTTTGGTGTAGTGGTTAAGTGTGCAGACTCTTATCTGGGAGAACTGGGTTTGATTCCCCACTCCTCCACTTGCAGCTGCTGGAATGGCCTTGGGTCAGTCGTCGCTCTCACAGAGTTGTCCTTGAAAGGGCAGCTTCTGGGAGAGCTCTCTCAGCCCCACCCGCCTCACAGGGTGTCTGTTGTGGGGGAGGAAGGGAAAGGAGATTGTAAACTGCTCTGAGACTCTGAGATTCAGAGTATAGGGTGAGATATAAATTCAATATCATCATCATCTCCTCCTCCATCTTGCAGATGGGGGTGCTAGCTGGTCTGCCGCGCTCCTGGGGAGGCAGCCACAGAATGCCGATTCCTCCTTCTCCATTCCTCCAGCTGCCTGTCCAAGCCCATAATCCGAGAATCGCAGTGTTGACAGGTCAGGCGTTTTCCCGGCTGCATCGCAGGCAGTCCTCTTGGCCCTTCTTCCCCCTTTGGGGTGTGGTCCGGAGGGTGTTTGGAGGAGCCGTGAAAGCCAGACTTGTTCCTTGCCTTGCTGGCAGCCCAGCCTCCAGCAACCACATCTGGCCAGGGGTGGGCCAGAAGCACCATCCTCTGAAAGGCACTCTGTGCGACTCACCAGGCGAGGCGGGAACAGACAGGAGGGAGCTACGGCTCTGGGGGACGAAAAGCCCACGCAGGCATCCCCCCTGCCCCTCCCCGCCTGCTTCCTCATTCAGACTTCTAGTCTAGTGTACCTGAGGTGCGATTGGCGCCCACAAGAGCAGGCGAAGGAGAGAGGCAGAAGGAGAGAGAGGGGTCCTTTCCACTGGAGAGCAGAGGTGGGTGGTCCTGGGAGCCTAATCTGAGCCCCACACCTGGGTCTCTGGTCTGGGGGAGGGGGGCTGCTGGCTCAACTTGTTCCCCACATTTTCATCTGTTTTAAAAACCAGCCAACCAGCTGGAACTGTGAGAGTGTTCAGTTACAGAGGCAGGCAAACAGGGACTGACCCCGCGGGCTCTGTGTCCCACCTCACAGAACAGGGAAACACCATCTGGAAGCATTTTGAGCCTCTTGGTTACGGCTTCTTCCCCCATCTTCACTTAAGCATCCTCTCCGCTTGCTCCCCACCCCCTCCCCCGGAGCACAGCCTTCCATGAGTGGACTCCAGAAGGTTTCGTGTCAGAGGCAGAAGATAAATTGGAGGCTAGTTTCCTCCCCCCCCCCCAATCCCCCATCCAAGTCAGACCCCTTTTTTGTTCCGGTGAAATTGAGGGGCAGAGAGAGAAACTGTGATGTGATGCAGCTGATACCTGAGCCAAGTCTTACCTTTGCCCCCCAATCCTGAAGCCAGTCTCTGTCTCTCTCTCTCTTTCTCTCTCTCTCTTCCACACACACACGCACAGCCTCAGTGCCCTGTTGCCTTCAGATGGGGGTAATACCAACTTACCTTATAAAGTTGGTAAAGTTGTGCAAGCACCAGTCGTTTCTGACTCTGGGGTGACGTTGCTTTCATGTTTTCATGGCAGACTTTTTACAGGGTGGTTTGCCATTGCCTTCCCCAGCCATCTACACTTCCCCCCCCCCCCCCCCAGTAAGCTGGAGACTCATTTGATCGACCTTGGAAGGATGGAAGGCTGAGTCAACCTGGAGCAGGCTACCTGAACCAGCTTCCGTTGCGATCAAACTCAGGTCGTGAGCAGAGGGCTCCGACTGCAGTACTGGAGCTTTACCACCCTGCACCATGGGACTCTTGAAAGGGCAGCTTCTGGGAGAGCTCTCTCAGCCCCACGCACCTCATATAACTTACCTTATAGGGCTGTAGCAAGGAATACTAAAAGAGAAGGTTTGTGAAGGACTTTGAATACTGAAAGCACTACAACAGTCTGTCATGCCCCCCCTCCCCTCAAATGTCTGGTTGGAGCATGTTTTACTTAGCCCTGGGATATGTGTGGGGTGTTTTTTACAGTGAGATTGCTTCTGAGCATGTGCAGAATCACTTGCCCATAGCACCAAGAGGCTACCTGTTCCAGCTTCAGGGCTGGCTTCATCTCCAGCAGCAACGGATCAGGTGCCCATCTGTTTGGTGAGCCAGTTTGGTGTGGAGAGCCAGTTTGGTGTAATGGTTAAGTGTCCAGACTCTTATCTGGGAGAACCGGGTTTGATTCCCCACTCTTCCACTTGCAGCTGCTGAAATGGCCTTGGGTCAGCCATAGCTCTCGTGGGAGTTGTCCTTGAAAGGGCAGCTGCTGTGAGAGTCCTCTCCAGCCCCACCCACCTCACAGGATGTCTGTTGTGGGGGAGGAAGGTAAAGGAGATTGTGAGCCACTCTGAGACTCTTCGGAGTGGAGGGCGGGATATAAATCCAATATCTTCATCTACCTCACAGGGTGTCTGTTGTGGGGGAGGAAGGGAAAGGAGATTGTGAGCCGCTCTGAGACTCTTCGGGGTGGAGGGCAGGATATAAATCCAATATCTTCATCTACCTCACAGGTTGTCTGTTGTGGGGGAGGAAGGGAAAGGAGATTGTGAGCCGCTCTCAGACTCTTCGGAGTGGAGGGCGGGATATAAATCCAATATCATCATCTACCTCACAGGGTGCCTGTTGTGGGGGAGGAAGGTAAAGGAGATTGTGAGCCACTCTGAGACTCTTCGGAGTGGAGGGCGGGATATAAATCCAATATCATCTTCTTCTACCTCACCCTTGGCTCCTTTTCTTCCCTGCCAGGTCAGCCACGATCCAGCGAGCCCCTCATGCCAACTGCCATGGCAGATTCTGAAGACACCCCTCAGCCTGGTCCCGGCGAGGGCGGCGAGGCCCCAAATGAGGAAGCCTCCCCCCAGAATGAGGGATTCCCTCTTTCATCGCTGGCCAACCTCTTTGAGAACGAGGATGGTTCCTCCTCAGCAGAGGCCGCCCGGAGCCCACCAGGATCGGGGGACGGCAAGCAGAACCTGCGGATGAAATTCCACGGGGCCTTCCGCAAAGGGGTGCCGAACCCGATGGATCTGCTGGAATCCACCATCTACGAGTCGTCTGTGGTGCCGGGCCCAAAGAAGGCTCCCATGGACTCGCTCTTCGACTACGGCACCTACCACCACCACCCCACCGACAACAAGCGGAGGCGCAAGAGGGTCCTCGAGTGAGTATGGAGCCCAGCCGGCTTTCCAGGTGGGGGTCCTGAGGCCCTTGCCTGGGCGAGGAGTGGGGCTGGCCGCACAGCCAATTTGGGGGTCCTTGGGAAGTGGATTAAAATGCACTGGAGACCTGATCGCCCAAAGAAGATTTCCCTGTAGATGATTTTTTTTAAAAAAATTAAAACCCCACAAGGGACACGTCTCTGTCATGTCAGCAGGGCATCATCGGGGTGCAAGACGGATGCCTTCGGAGGCAACGCTTGGCCTTGTGCCGTGGCGTCTGGCTCTTCAGCCTTTCCATTTTTCAAGCATGAGGATGGGAGACAACCTCAAAAGTGGCTTTCTGCGGTTTCTATTTCAAAATAAATGTGCTAAGAAAGGCAGCATTTCCAGGGCAGGAGCACATGGGAGAGCTGGCCTCTGGGAGTGCTTTTACAAGCCTGTTATGCCATGCGAATATATAAGGGAGACACGATCTCGGGATTTCCTTGCTTTGCACACTGCTTTTCTCTCCAGTGGGGACCCACGGTGGCTTCCATCGGTTTTCTGCTTTCCATTTTATCTTCACAACAGCCCTGTGAGGAAGGACAGGCGGAGTCGGTGTGGCTGGCCTCAGATCACCCAGCAAGCTTCTTTGGCAGATTTCAGGATTTGAACCTGGGTCTATGACACATTGTGACACGACGCTGCTTTGTGTTTTCCTATCTCCAAAGCAGCACTACGAATTGGCCTGGTTTGCGAAGTCTGCTTACTCACAAAGCGAGCGTATTCTGGCGTGATCTTAACAGGACTGGGGAAGCCACCCTTGCTGTGTTGGGGGAGATGGGTCGCTCGTCTTTCCCCTGGCCTTTGGGCAAAGGTGTTTGAGAGGCTCTCAAGAGCTGAGCCCTGTGTGATGTGAGGATGGAGTATTCCTGAGTGTATGAAGAGTGCTTTCCCCATCTCCTCTGCAGGGTTTTTTCATCGCAGGAACTTCTTTGCATATTAGGCCATGCCCCCCTGATGGAGCCAGTCCTCCTGGAGCTTATAATAGGCCCTGTAAGAAGAGCCCTGTAAGCTCCAGGAGGATTGGCTCCATCGGGGGGCGTGACCTCATAGGCAAAGGAGTTCCTGCTACAAAAAAAGACCCGAATACTCCCAACTTGGGGCTGGGCCACGTCAGTTCCTCAGGTAGAGTGTGAGACTCCCAGGCAGCCTGTCTGTGCTGACCAGCCTTTGCCCACCCTAACTAGTGACGTGGTTGTTTGGGCGTGGCCCAGAGGTGGTATCCGTGCCCACCCTGTGCCCCCTTCAAAGACCTCTCTGTGCTGTTGTGCCCCTCCCGTGGCCGCGCTCTCGGAGGCTGTCTTGGCATGGGGGAGGCGGGGGGGCGAGGCCCGAGGGAGGTGAGCTCACCAGGATGAATGGCCTGCTTCAGGAAGGGGACTCGCCCCTCTGCTCTCTCCGGCACAGACGCTGGGACAAATGAGGACTCTGTCTGGCCACATGGAAGAGGAGGCCAGGAGGAGGCGAGGAAAGCCTTTGAGAGTTTCCTCTGCCCCTTTGGGGGAAGTAGCAGGAATAGGGTTGCCAAGTCCGATTCAAGAAATATCTGGGGACTTTGGGGGTGGAGCCAGGAGACATTGGGGGTGGAGCCAGGAGCAAGGTTGTGACAAGATTCTGCATGGGATGGAGAAGGTAGAGAAAGAAGGACTTTTCTCCCTTTCTCACAATACAAGAACTCGTGGGCATTCAATGAAATTGCTGAGCAGTTGGGTTAGAACGGATAAAAGGAAGTACTTCTTCACCCAAAGGGTGATTAACATGTGGAATTCACTGCCACAGGAGGTGGTGGCGGCTACAAGCATAGCCAGCTTCAAGAGGGGATTGGATAAAAATATGGAGCAGAGGTCCGTCAGTGGCTATTAGCCACATGGTGTATATATATATATATATTCTATCATGCACATGATGAGTAAACTGCAATTATAAACTGTGTTCTGTATCAATAATTATGAGCATATATACACATAAATTCAACAAAAAACAAACACACGTTGTCAGCATCATAAATCAATTGTAAGCTTCAAACCTTTCCGTTCATTCGCAAAGAGGTCACAAACGCTGACCTCAACCGTGCGTCTAGTCTGTAGAGAGCGGCACAGAGAGATGCATCAGGGTCGCTCCTAAGTATTGATACTGAATACAGTTTATAATTGCAATCTATGCACAGTGTGTATTATAGAACTCCTCCACCTGCAGCTGCTGGAATGGCCTTGGGTCAGCCATAGCTTTTTGCAAAGTTGTCCTTGAAAGACAACTTCTGGGAGAACTCTCTCAGCCCCACCCACTTCGCAGGGTGTCTGCTGTAGGGGAAGAAGATAAAGGAGATTGTAAACCACTCTGAGATTCGGAGTGAAGGGGGATATAAATCCAATATTGTCATCGTTGTCTTCTTCTTCTTCTTTGGGTGGGATATAAATCCAATATTGTCATTGTCTTCTCCTCCTCCTCTGGTGCATGATATAATTTTAGGCTATACTACTCAGTGAGCCTTTTGTATTTACAGACTTTTATGGGATTCTTGTGGGCAGCAGGGTTTTCCGGTCAGAATCCCAAACTGGGACCCTCTCCCGCTCCCTCCCTGAAGCTTGCTGGGCTGGGCAGCTTTAGGCCAGGCACCATTTTCTGCCACTCCTACCTCGCTGGGTCGTTGTGAAGAAAAGGCAGAGGAAGGGGAAACGCCCTGCGTCCCCCTCAGCTCCTTGAAGGAGCGTCAGAATAAGAAGGTGATAGTTTGGTTCAAGGGTTTTTAAAACCAGACTCTCCTCCTCTTCCCCAGGAAGAAGCCCCCCAGCACGAAGGGTCCTGCCCCCAACCCGCCGCCCATCCTCAAAGTCTTCAACCGGCCCATCCTTTTCGACATCGTCTCGCGAGGCTGCACGGCAGACCTGGACGGCCTCCTCCCCTTCTTGCTGACCCACAAGAAGCGCCTGACGGATGAGGAGTTTCGAGGTGGGTGAGGGGCTGGGCTTGGCAGGGTGCTGCCGGGGGATGCAGATTTGCCCATGGGGTTGAGGGGGCTCTGGGCACGCACCTGCCGAGGGACTGATGTGGAGACTTCACTGTGCAAGAGACACTGGCTTCATGGGACACGCTCTCGTTGCATCTTTGGGAGCGAGAATTTTGATGAACTTACTGGGGAAACGCAAGCAGGTGTCGGGGAGGGGGGGGGGTCTGGCAGTAAAAAGGTTGGAGGGGCAGCCCCTGGACATGGTGGGGTCTCTCTCACTTGGAGATAGACAGTGCTTTGAAGGGACTTCAGTGAGGGCTTGCCACCTGGGATCTGTACACTTAACCACTTTCTCTCCTGGTTAATTTATTTTAAAACCTGCAGCACCTGTTTGACCAAAGCTGTTTTGTTGGCAAAGTACACCACAGGAAGCCCTCTGTTTAAATAGTTTGGGGTGTCAGACCAAGAGGGTGTAAATCCAGGCAGGGGAGCGGGAAGGTACCAACTGTTACCATCTACAAATGAGACAGTCCTATGCAGCCGAATTGGCTAGATCAGAAATTTAAGAGAAAAATTCCAGTAATACGTTAAATTTCTCATTCAGATTGCTTTTAGCTCTCTTAAAACTACTGTTTGTCTTCGGCCACAGACTGCACCAGCCGTTCCCTGCAGGGGTTTCTCTGTGGTCAATGAGGACTAGAAAACTGCATTTAAAAAAAATGAAATGCTGAGACTGAGAGATGTGCTTACTGTGCATTCCTTACATGTGCGTGTTTGGGTGAGAAATGCATCCACTATTGGAGCAGCTAGACGTGTCCAGCAAGGGAGCAGACAAACAGCACTCTGTGCATGCTCAGTGCAGATGCAAACCATGCCTTGCAGGAAGGCTGCCTTGACACGAGACGGGATGCTGGACAAGATAGACCCTCAATGGCCTGATCCAGCAGGGCTCTTCTGAGGTCGCTGCCTCACCCTCTGCCCCTCTTTCTCTTCCCCCGCCTCCAGAACCTTCAACGGGGAAAACCTGCCTCCCCAAGGCCCTGCTGAACCTGAGCAACGGCAAGAACGACACCATCCCCCTGCTGCTGGACATTGCCGAGAAGACGGGCAGCATGCGGGAGTTCATCAACTCCCCCTTCCGAGACGTCTATTACCGAGGTAGGTGGGGAATCTGCTACGGCCAGGCCTGTGGCTGCTCCCAGGCAGGGTTCAGGGTTTGGGCAAGGGCTGCCATGGTAACCAGAGCCCCTCCCCCAGGGCTGACCCTGCCCTGCGGCTCCTGTAAAATCCTGCCTGACGTGACCCAGATTCCGTACTGGGATTCTGAAAGACGCTGTGCCGTAGTAAGTTCATCGGCTTGTTTTGTGGCCACCAGCCAAGGCAAGGGGAGGCTGAGAACTCCCCATGCAGCTGTCGGCTGTGGCCCCAGGCCTGCCTGCTTCCCCCAGCTCTTCCAGCCCAGGTTCAGGGTGGGGGGCTGGAGACCTGGGGGGCTGCTTGCTTTGTAATGAACGCTGAGGCTCCCGTGGCTTGAATTCCCCAGTTCTGTAGAAGTGCAGCTTGATTGGAGTCCAGCAATATCCCAGACACCAACAGGTTTTCACCAGGCTTTCAGTGGGCGTCACTGGCTATCGGCCTCCCCCCTTCATTCCATCCCAGCGCTATAAGATCTGCTGGGCCTGGTCTGTGAGGGAGGACCTGCCCTTCTGGTCTCTTCTGTCCCTCTGCAGTTTTAGATTTTTATATATTATAAATTGGCCTTATATTGCTTTTTACTGTTGATTATTTTTGTGATGTAACCTGCCCTGAGCCTGTTCTACAGGAAGGGCGGGCTAAAAAATCAAACAGATAGATGCTAGACAGATGGATGGATGGATGGATGGATGGATGATAGGTAGGTAGGTAGATAGATAGATAGATAGATAAATGATAGACAGACGGACAGATAGATAGATGATAGAGAGATGATAGATAGATGATAGATAGATAGATAGATAGATAGATAGATAGATAGATAGATAGATAGATAGATAGATAGATAGATAGATAGAGAGATGATAGAGAGATGATAGATAGATAGGATAGATAGATGGATAGACAGATAGATAGATGATAGCTAGATAGCTAGATAGATGATAGCTAGATAGCTAGATAGATAGCTAGCTAGATAGATAGATAGATAGATAGATAGATAGATAGATAGATAGATAGATAGATAGATAGATAGACAGACAGACAGACAGACAGACAGATGATGGATGGATGGATGGATGGATGGATGGATGGATGGATGGATGTGTGTGTGTTCAGGGTAGGTGCTTCTGAGAGTCCCAGCTGCCTGGAATGGAGACCTTCGCATTCTGGCCGGGGTGTGTGTGTGTGTGTCTGGGGGGGTGGGGGTGCTGCAAGGCACATTGGAATCAGCTTGATTAGACTGGGAGGGGGAAATGCTCCCTACTCTCCTTTCTTGCTGTCAAGTTGCAGCCCACTCATGGCGGGGTTTTCAAGGCAAGAGACATCCAAAGGCGACTTTGCCCTGGCCTGCCTCAGCAGAGCGACCCTGGGCTTCCTTGGGGGGGTCTCCCAGCAAGTACCGACCGGGGCTTGACCCTGCTTAGCTTCTGAGAGCCAACAAGATTGGGCTCTCCTGGGCCGTCCAGGGCAGGGCTGAGAAATTTTTCAGAGCCCCAAATGAGCATCTGTGGTGAGATAAGGAGCCCTGGGTCCCTCCCCCCCCAATAATTCTGAATTTGTGAATGACCTCACATTCTGCAGTCTTACAGTATAACCGCCCCCCCCCCCACACACACACAGCTCCTCTCTGGCAGGATCTTGAGGTGCAGAGATGCAGGCAGGATCATCATGTTGGTCTGAAGCAGTCGAACAAAGTGTGAGCGCAGTCGGGGCACCTTGAAGACCCGCAGTGATTTATAGATGACCTTTCTTGGCATTAATGTAAGAATACAGTAAGGTATAAAACCAACAGTTTTGGCTGCATCTTTTATTTAACTCTGACCAGAATTCTTTCACCTTTTTGATGCTGATGGACCATCATGCAGCAAAATGGTTGACCCTGATCCAAAAGAAAATTACATCCATAGGAATCTCCTTGGATGCATTTTATCTATCCTCTGCTTCTGCGGTATTTCAATCCATCAAACGTAGACTACTAGATATCCAGTTGCAACGTCTGACTGAGGCAACTTGGAAATCTTGCTCCCCAAGCTATCTGGGTTTATCCCAGACTCCTGGGCTTCTAGCTCCCTATTTCCTCTTTTTAACTGATCCTCACCAAAGAAGAGCATTCATGCTGGCTAGATTTAAAGAAGAAGAAGAAGAAGAAGATATTGGATTTATATCCCGCCCTCCACTCCGAAGAGTCTCAGAGCGGCTCACAATCTCCTTTACCTTCCTCCCCCACAACAGACACCCTGTGAGGTGGGTGGGGCTGGAGAGGGCTCTCACAGCAGCTGCCCTTTCAAGGACAACCTCTGCCAGAGCTATGGCTGACCCAAGGTCATCCCAGCAGGTGCAAATGGAGGAGTGGGGAATCCAACCCGGTTCTCCCAGATAAGAGAGCTCTGGCTGACCCAAAGCCATTCCAGCAGGTGCAAATGGAGGAGTGGGGAATCAAACCCAGTTCTCCCAGATAAGAGAGCTATGGATGACCCAAGGCCATTCCAGCAGCTGCAAGTGGAGGAGTGGGGAATCAAACCCGCTTCTCCCAGATAAGAGTCCACACACTTAACCACTACACCAAACTGGCTCTTACACACTTAACCACTACACCAAACTGCATTACCATCGGCCATCCTCTCCGGAAGGTACCACAGAATCCCCCACAATCTTAGACGATGCCCTTGTAGCCAAGGAGTCATCGAAACGGTCCCTCCTGTTCTTCTGGAATGCTCTTTCTACAGCAGTCCACGAGCAAGATACCTAGACCCTCAGTGTTTTATCCTGGGTAGAAGCTTTGTGCGCAGGCACCCAGAATGAAGCTCTGTTGGTCTTCAAGGTGCCCGCTGGACTTCTACTTGCTTCTGTCTTCATGTGCGTGGACAGAATCCCCAGGGGTTGGGGTGGCAGACCCTGTGGGAAAGGAGAGGAAGCTGCCCTGAGCCCACCTCGGTGGGGTTGTAAGCCGCCCTGAGCCCACCTCGGTGGGGTAGGGCGGGATATAAATCGAATAAAAAAATAAAAGAGGAAGAAGCAGTGTGTGTGTGTGGGGGGGGGTGCAGCTTGGCTGAGAAATGAGGCTGTGGGAAAAGCTGTGTGGGTGTTGTCTCCCCCCACCCAGGGCAGACAGCCCTGCACATAGCCATCGAGCGACGGTGCAAACACTACGTGGAGCTGCTGGTGGAGAAAGGCGCCGATGTCCATGCGCAGGCCAGGGGCCGCTTCTTCCAGCCCAAAGACGAGGGAGGCTACTTCTACTTTGGTGAGTGGGAGAGATGCCCTTGGAGGGTGTCCCCTGCTGGCAGGGTTGGGACTGGAACCGGTGCAGCACGGTGACTGAGCTGTGAATGACCCACTCCTTGGCTAGAATGTGTCTGTGGCCGCTCCAGACCCGGCCCTCTTCCCTCTGCAACCTGCTCTCCCCAGGAGGGCTGCGGCAAGGTGGGCTGTGAACACCTGCAGGGACACGGATACTGTTTTTTTGGGGGGTAGCAGCAGGAGGGAGGGAGGGGGAGAGGTGAGGGGTGCGCGATGGGTGTGAGCGAGAGCATTGGCTGATCAGGTGAGTGGTGGAATGCTCAGGGGTTCAACCAAAGACTTGGCAGAGAAGGAGGTCTTGCAGGAGCCTCTAGAGCAGGGGTGGGGAACAGTGGCTCTCCAGATGTTTTTGCCTACAACTCCCATCAGCCCCAGCCATTGGCCATGCTGGCTGGGGCTGATGGGAGTTGTAGGCAAAAAAAATATCTGGAGAGCCAACGTTCCCTACCCCCTGCTCTAGAGGAAGGGAAGAGGCCAGGGGTAGAATCATAGAATCATGCCGAGCTGGGAGGGGCCATCTGGTCCAACCCCCTGCTCAATGCAGGCTCAGCCTAGAGCCCCCCTGACTGGTGTTTGTCCAGCTGCTGCTTCAAGACTGCCAACAATGCCATGGATGCCATGTCTGTGTTTATGGGAAGACTGCCCAGCACGGGGGCAGCGCAGGAGAAGGGCAGAGGCTGGAATGTTAGGTCTGAGGGATACAACTTATTTAAAAGGGACAGACTAATAAGGAAGGGTGAAGGAGTCACGTTATGGCTGATTCCACACTAACCTTGCTCCACGCCAGGCTTCCATTTCTCTCCAGAGCAAGCTGGCCATTTCACACCAGTTACTGCGCACCACCATTTTGCACGGGGGAAACCTGCAATTTGCCACGCCGCAGTGTAAACCTGGGTTTTTTTCAGGTTTACACTTGGCACAGCAAACCACGGGTTCTTGTGGCCCCTTCTTTCAAGCCCAGGGAAATGCTGTTTGCCACTTGGAGGTCAGGCACCAATTTTTCTCCAGGCCAGTTTGACCAGGGATCCTGGAGGGCTGCGGTTTTTCTTTTTGTCATCTTTTGGGCCTGGAGCAGGAGTCACAGGGAGTGTGGGGGGAGGGGCTTGTGAGTTGTGCAGGGGGTGGGATCAGATGCCCTGGAGGTCATAAGAACATCAGAGAAGCCATGTTGGATCAGGCCAGTGGCCCATCCAGTCCAGCACTCTGTGTATATACACACACACACATACATACATACATATACACACAAATATATGTATATACACACACATACACATACACACATATACATACATACATATACACATATATACACACACACACATATATACATCCATATACATCCATATATACACACACACACACATATACATACATACATATACAGACACATACATATACACACATATACATACATATACACACACATATATACACACACATATACATACACACATATATACACACACACATATATACACACATACATATATACACACATACACACATATACATACATATACACATATACACACACACATATATACATCCATATACATCCATATATACACACATACACACACATATATACATACATACATATACACACACACACATATATACACACACATATACACACACACACATATATATACACACATACACACACATATACATACATATACACACACACATCCATCCATCCATCCGTCCGTCCGTCCGTCCGTCTGTCTGTCTGTCTGCACACACACACACACACATATACATATACACACACACTGTGGCTTAATAGCCACTGATGGACCTCTGCTCTGTATTTTTATCCAATCCCCTCTTGAAGCTGACTATGCTTGTAGCCACTACCACCTCCTGTGGCAGTGAATTCCACATGTTAATCACCCTTTGCGTGAAGAAGGACTTCCTTTTATCCGTTCTAACCCGACTGCTCAGCAATTTCATCGAATGCCCACGAGTTCTTGTATTGTGGGAAAAGGAGAAAAGGACTTCTTTCTCTACTTTCTCCATCCCTTCCAACTCTATGATTCTGGGATTCTACGTCCTCTGCCTGTGCCAGCCAGAGTGGTGGGAAAGCTCTGCGGTGGGCTGTGGGGGTGTGCCCCCTTATCCAGTCAAGGGTTCAGGCGGCTACAGCCTGGAGTGACTTGAAGATGCGCCCAACCAGGGTGCCTTCTGCCTGCCTGCCGGCTGCCTTTCATGTCTCTCTTGCCTCCTCCTGCCCAGGTGAGCTGCCCCTCTCCCTGGCGGCCTGCACCAACCAGCCCCACATCGTCCAGTACCTGACAGAGAATGCGCACAAGCAGGCAGATCTGCGGCGACAGGATTCACGTGGCAACACGGTGCTCCACGCTCTGGTGGCGATTGCGGACAACACCCACGAGAACACCAAGTTTGTCACCAAGATGTACAACCTGCTGCTGACGAAGTGCGCCAAGCTCTTCCCCGACACCAACCTGGAGGCCCTGCTCAACAACGATGGCCTCTCGCCTCTCATGATGGCTGCCAAGACCGGCAAGATTGGGGTGAGGCTGCCGGGCAGGCTGGGGCAGGAGGAGGGGGAGCCGGTGCATCGCCAGGGTCAGCCTCTCATCAGCTACCCCACTGTGTCCCTTGGGGCCAAGCTCTGAAAATAAGGAGAGAGGCCGTGGCTCAGTGTCAGAGCATCTGCTTGGCATGCAGAAGGTCTCTGGTTCAATCCCCGGCATCCCAGGTTAAAAGGACCGGGCAGGAGGTGATGGGAAAGACCATGAATTGAGATCCTGGCTCAGTGGTAGAGCATCTGCTTGGCATGCAGAAGGTCCCAGGTTCAATCCCCGGCATCCCAGGTTAAAAGGACCGGGCAGGAGGTGATGGGAAAGACCTTGAACTGAGATCCTGGCTCAGTGGTAGAGCATCTGCTTGGCATGCAGAAGGTCCCAGGTTCAATCCCCGGCATCCCAGGTTAAAAGGACCAGGCAGGAGGTGATGGGAAAGACCATGAATTGAGATCCTGGCTCAGTGGTAGAGCATCTGCTTGGCATGCAGAAGGTTCAATCCCCAGCATCCCAGGTTAAAAGGACCGGGCAGGAGGTGATGGGAAAGACCATGAATTGAGATCCTGGCTCAGTGGTAGAGCATCTGCTTGGCATGCAGAAGGTTCAATCCCCAGCATCCCAGGTTAAAAGGACCGGGCAGGAGGTGATGGGAAAGACCATGAATTGAGATCCTGGCTCAGTGGTAGAGCATCTGCTTGGCATGCAGAAGGTTCAATCCCCAGCATCCCAGGTTAAAAGGACCGGGCAGGAGGTGATGGGAAAGACCATGAACTGAGATCCTGGCTCAGTGGCAGAGCATCTGCTTGGCATGCATAAGGTCCCTGGTTCAATCCCCAGCACCCCATATATATGGTGGGGTATAAATCTAATATCAATATCACGAAACCACGAGCAAGGGACTGTGGCTTAGTGGCAGAGCATCTGCTTGGCATGCAGAAAGTCTCAGATTCAATTCCTGGCATCTCCAGCTCCAATGAGCAGGTGCAAGGGGATGGGAAAGACCTTTCTCTCGCCTGAGACCCTGGAGAGCTGCGGCCAGTCTGAGCAGACAGTATTGACCTTGATGGTCTAGTTCAGTAGCAGGCAGCTTCCTGTATCCATGTCAGCGTTTTGAGTTCCATAAATAGGGGGAGGGGTAGAAGAAGTTTCATGGTGTGATGAAGGAACCCCCGGTGGGTCCTGGGCTGAGCTTGGAGCATGTGTTGCAAACTCAACTGGATCGCTTGGGATGGCTGGGGTCCCAGAACAAGCTCAAGTAGAGGCACTAGAGGCACCTGAATCAGAGTTCGTTCAGCAATTAATTGGATCTCTCCTTAGCAGTCATTGGAACCCTTGCGTCTTTCCCTTGCAAGGTGTGGAGCAGGTGGGAAACACACACGGGGACAGCGGCCCTTGCAAACATGAGATGGCAGGAGAGCTGAGAGGAAGGCTGCAACTGAGAAGCTTGTGCCCCCTGGTGGCAGCCGCCAGGACCCCACTGCCACCACCAGCGGCTCTGCAGAGTCTCAGGCAAAGAGATTTCCCCCCAGAGCCTTTTCTAGTTGCAGGTGCTGAAGCCAGGTCATCTTGCAAACCAATCCAGATTTAAAAAAACAAACAACCCCCCCCCCCCAAAAAAAAAAAACAACTCTAGAGCCTTTTCAGGCTATAAATGCTAAGACTGAAATGTGCATTTTTAAAAATTGCAACATGTGATTCAAATTCCAGCAAACAACTTGGAAGGGTGCATAGAAAAGAGAGCTTTGCACCCCCTCCTCCCCTCTTTCCTGCCCTTTCCTATGACCAGCATCCCCTCTAAGCTGCAGAGTCTCGTGAGCAAAAATTCTGCTTTGTGAGCTGCTGGCATTAAAGTGGGGAAGCTCCTGCATCAGCCAGTGTGCTCTGGGGCCATCCTTCCTGAGCTCAGACAAAAAGGTGTGAGCTGGAGGCTAAAAACCTGTGAGCTGGCTCACGCCAACTCAGCTTAGAGGGGACACTGCCTATGACCCATTTTGTGAGCCCTGATCTCTCTCCTCCCACCCCAGTCCAGCCTAGTCAGTGCAGCCTCCTACCTCACTGCTATCCCCATTCCTGACATGGGGACCTTGAGCTGCCAAGATGTCTCCCACCAAACCTTGCGTCTCTTCTCCCCTGCAGATCTTCCAGCACATCATCCGCCGGGAGATTAAGGATGAGGACGCGCGGCACCTCTCCCGCAAGTTCAAGGACTGGGCCTATGGGCCTGTGTACTCCTCACTGTATGACCTGTCCTCCTTGGACACGTGTGGGGAGGAGGTGTCCGTGCTGGAAATCTTGGTCTACAACAGCAAGATTGAGGTGAGTCCAGGCTGCGCTGGAGTAAGTGTGGTGGTGACGGCTTCTGCAGAACGTTGCTTTCCTGGTTCCTGCTGTGTGGCTGGCCGGGCTCTTTTTGTGGCTCAGTGGCAGAGCATCTGCTTGGCGTGCAGAAGGCCCCAGGTTCAATCCCTGGCATCTTCAGGTAGAGGGTTCAGGTGGTCGACTGCGGCCGGCCTGAGCAGACAGTACCGACTGTGATGGTTGGATCCAGAAGGCAGCTTCATGAACATTCAGGGTGTCTGCCACTCTCTACCCAGAATCGCCATGAGATGTTGGCTGTGGAGCCCATCAATGAACTCCTGCGGGACAAGTGGCGCAAATTCGGGGCCGTCTCCTTCTACATCAGCGTTGTGTCCTACCTCTGTGCCATGGTCATCTTCACCCTTGTGTCTTATTACCGTCCTCTGGAGGGCATCGTGAGTACCCACTGGACCAGGTTGGGAGGGATGTCCAGGGGGGAATTGGGCTTCAGGCAAGCCCGTGATTGGTCCCTCCCCCAGAACGTAGAGGCTACTTTGCTAAACTGGTCAAAAGTGTGACACATAACCAGTTGCCTTCTGTTCTCTTTGCTCTGCAATAGTTCTCTCACAGAGGCATAAACGTTTCATCCTCTTGTGACTGAAACAGCAAGGGTTGAATTGCACGTGTGAATGGGCAGATCCAGCATGCGGCTAGGAAGCTCCCATCTCCACTTGCAGTTCAATAGTTTAAAATGGGCTTAGCGCACTTACGAGCTGAGTTCACAAGTTACAGTGAATACAGGTACCATCCATGTACTTGATCTTGCTTTGGTGCAAACTGAGAGCCAGTCTGGTGTAGTGGTTAAGTGCGTGGGAGAACCGGGTTTGATTCCCCACTCCTCTACTTGCACCTGCTGGGATGGCCTTGGGTCAGCCATCTCTCTCTTATCTGGGAGAACCAGGTTTGGTTCCCCACTCCTCCACTTGCAGCTGCTAGCATGGCCTTGGGTCAGCCAGAGCTATCGCAGGAGTTGTCCTTGAAAGGGTAGCTTCTGTGAGAGCTCTCTCAGCCCCGCCCACCTGACGGGATGTCTGTCTCCTGAGAGCCAGTTTGGTGTAGTGGTTAAGTGTGTGGACTCTTATTTGGGAGAACCGGGTTTGATTCCCCCCTCCTCCACTTGCACCTGCTGGAATGGCCTTGGGTCAGCCAGAGCTCTCTTATCTGGGAGAACCGGGTTGGATTCCCCACTCCTCCACTTGCAGCTCCTGGAATGGCCTTGGGTCAGCCAGAGCTCTCTTATCTGGGAGAACCGGGTTGGATTCCCCACTCCTCCACTTGCAGCTCCTGGAATGGCCTTGGGTCAGCCATAGCTCTGGCAGAGTTGTCATTGAAAGGGCAGCTGCTGTGAGAGCCCTCTCCAGCCCCACCCACCTCACAGGGTGTCTGTTGTGGGGGAGGAAGGTAAAAGGACTCTTATCTGGGAGAACCTGCCTTTGGCGGGGGAGGGCGAAATACAAAAATAAATTTATTATTATTATTATTGATTCCCCACTCCTCCACCTGCAGCTGCTGGAATGGCCTTGGGTCAGCCATAGCTCTGGCAGAGGTTGTCCTTGAAAGGGCAGCTTCTGGGAGAGCTCTCTCAGCCCCACCCACCTCACCAGGTGCCTGTTGTGGGGGAGGAAGGTAAAGGAGATTGTGAACCACTCTGAGATTTGGAGTGGAGGGCGGGGTATAAATCCAATATCTTCTTCTTCTTTTGTATGTGCATTGAACATAGGTTCAGTGCATGTGCATCTCAACATGTGAGCAAAAAACCTCACGTTTTGGTCCTCCTTTAATTTGAATTGTGAACACGTGTCAGCTCTTACAAATAGGTTTCTGCATGTCTGCGCATTCACCGTGACACGTGGACAAGGCTATTACAATTGAGGCTGCAGACTGCAAGAGGAGAAACATGCGTTTGGGTGCTGGGCCGGGGCTGCCCCACTCTGATCTGATCTACAAGCCACACTCTCCTTGGGCCAGTGACTTTTCTTAGCCTGACCTACCTTACAGGGTTGTTGTGGAGAGCCCTGCAGGCTGCCCTGAGCTCCCTAGAGCAGGGATCAGAATGTGATGGGCAGAGGGGACGTTGCACCCCTCCAGGGCAGGCTTGCCTGAGGCCTGGCTCTCGTCCTTGCTGTGTGCCCAGGGGCTAAAAACGCCTGGGAAGCGGGTGCAAACCGTCTTCTTTTCATGAGAGGATGATGTGTTTCAGCTTTGGTGCGAAAAGCCTTACACTCAAAGCACGCAAGCCATTAATTTGTCATTTTGAAGATTAATCATTTCAAGCACTTCAGAAATCTTAATACTCAGCCGCCAAGTCTGCCATCAGCACAGCAGTGAAATGGGGCCGCCCACAGTTGGGAAAGTTGGTGCGCAGGGTGCAGGTGCAGCCTGGGAGGGGGGCGGGGGTGCTGGCTATATTTACCCCCAGTCTTTGTCTTGCAGATCCATAAGGGGGTGAGTTGAGGGGGGGAAATCTCTCTTTCTGTATGATTCAAGCACTGGTCCATGGAGGCAGGATTCAGGCAAGTCAAATGAGGCGTCTTTTCCACTTCCTACTTTGCTTGCCGAACCTGCTGCCTCTGGGTGTCAAGAGAGCCCCGAGCAAGTGTGACCTGAAAGAAATTTCAGAGGAACACAAGGAAAGTCTGCCTGCCAATGGCTGCGGTAGTCAAGGATAGAACCTCCATGTTCAGAGGCAGGGAACTTTAGACTAGCACAGGATAGCTAGCCGTGCATGAATTCTCTGCAGGAGGAGCCAGGAGGGACGGTGGCTTAGTGGCAGAGCATCTGCTTGGTAAGCAGGAGGTCCCAGGTTCAATCCCCAGCATCTCCAACTCAAAAGGGTCCAGGCAAGTAGGTGTGAAAAACCTCAGCTTGAGACCCTGGAGAGCCTCTGCCAGTCTGAGTAGACAATACTGACTTTGATGGACCCAGGGGGATCTGATTCAGTAGAAGGCAGCTTCGTATGTTCATGTGTAAGCAGAAGGTACCAGGTTCAATCCCCGGCATCTCCAACTCAAAAGGGTCCAGGCAAGTAGGCGTGAAAAACCTCAGCTTGAGACCCTGGAGAGCCCCTGCCAGTCTGAGTAGACAAGACTGACTTTGATGGATTGAGGGTCTGATTCAGCAGAAGGCAGCTTCATATATTCAGGATGGCAATTCTCACATTCAAGAGTCACTGATCATTTGGGACTTCTGGGAACTTCAAGGCAGCAGTCGGCCCTAGGTTAGAATATAAGAGAAGCCATGTTGGATCAGACCAGTGGCCCATCCAGTCCAACACTCTGTGTCACACAGTGGCCAAAACCCAAGTGTCCATCTGTGGGGCTAGAGCTCCAGAAACCCTCCCACTGTTGCCTCCCCCAAGCACCAGGAACACAGAGCTTCACTGCCATGTAGGATCAGGCCAGTGGCCCATCCAGTCCAACACTCTGTGTCACACAGTGGCCAAAAACACCCAGGTGCCATCAGGAGGTCCATCAGTGGAGCCAGAACTCCAGAAGCCCTCCCACTGTGACCCCCCAAGCACCAAGAATTCAGAGCATCACTGCCCCGGGAAGAGTGTTCCATCTGTACCTTGTGCCTAATAGCCACTGATGGACTTCTGCTCCAGATGTTGATACAATCCCCTCTTGGAGCTGTCTTCTTGAAGCAGTGAATTCCATAGGTTATTTGGGTGGGTTTCTCAGTTCTCTCTTTTCCCCCTGCAGCCTCCGTATCCATACATCACCACCACGGACTACCTGCGGCTGGCTGGGGAGATTGTCACGCTCTTCACTGGAATCCTCTTCTTCTTCACAAACGTGAGTGTGAGCAAGACCTCCTCCCATCATGACACCAGGATCTGGGCCCCTCTCTTTGTAGAAGAGGTCTTTCCTTCTCCTTACAAGAGGGACCTGCCCCTTCTATTGAACACGTGGCACTCCGCTTCTCTTTTAGGCTTCTTTTCCTCTCGGTATCCCTCAATCCCAGCCCCGTGCAGTCGGGCATGCCTAGGCATCCTCATGCCACCAGGCTTGCCAGCCATGTCAATGTCAATGCCCACCTTCTGCAGGAAAATTGGGAATGGGGAATCCAGATTGCCTGAGAATGTTGGATACGTCATAGAATCCTAGAGTTGGAAGGGAACCCCAGGGTCATCTAGTCCAACCCACTGCACAATGCAGGAAACTCACAAACCCCTCCCCCTAAATTCACAGGATCTGCATTGCTGTCAGATGGCCACCTAGCCTCTGTTGAAAAACCTCCAAGGAAGGAGAGCCCACCACCTCCCCAGGGAGGAAGCCTGTTCCACTGAGGAACCGCTCTAACGGTTAGGGACTTCTTCCTAATGTTGAGCCAGAAACTCTTTTGATTTAATTTCAACCCACTGGTTCTGGTCCTGCCTTCACTTGTGGTTTTTTGGGGGGAAAGCAAGATTGTAATCCTTCCGATCCCAGAGGTGTGACTGCAGAGGGGCGGTGGATTCTCTGAAGCTAGAGAAGGTGCTGAATGGGTGGCCCAGGCTCTGGAGGAGAGGAGCTCTTTAAGGCCCCCCAGAAGGGATTTTGCCAGAGACGGCTGGGGCTTGGATTCCTCTGTGTGGGCCTCCCAGGTAGCTGTCAGGGCTCCCTTCATGCAGAGGACCACAGTCTCAGAGGCTTGCTAGTCACCAAGTCCCGGCCCCAGCAGCAGTAGTCAAGCTGCCTGTCCTTTCTCTTGAGATCTCCTGGAGAGACAACATAGAAAAGTTCTGAAGTAAAGAATGCGGTTGCCCTGGTGGCTACCTCCAGGACTCTCTGACTAGGAGGCCATTCCTGAAACCAGACTTCCCATGGCTTCAGCCTCCTGCACCTTGCTCTGTTGAAAGTTAAGGGAGCCCCCACTCTTTTCCTTCGTCTGAAAACCTTCTGCATGCAGCCCTCCCCCCCCACTCAGTCGCCTCTGGAAGCTTTCTCCGTTCCTACATCCAGTCTTCATAGCGGTGGCCTCTGTGAGGTTTGTGGAGCGTTACTTGGCGGCCTGAACACCTTCTCTCCTCCCCCAGATCAAGGACCTCTTCATGAAGAAGTGCCCGGGGGTGAATTCCTTCTTCATTGACGGCTCCTTCCAGCTGCTCTAGTAAGTACAAGAGAGAAGTCCCAGGAGAAGAGTGTCGGGGCAGGTGCTTGCTGCCTGGAGCGCTGCAATTGAATTCACCTTCTATTAGTGTGGGACGTCCCTCAACGTTCCACTGACCTCTCGGTGGCCTTGTCACCTGCAGCTTCATCTATTCGGTCCTGGTGCTGGTGGCAGCCGCCCTGTACTTGGCAGGCATCGAGGCCTACCTGGCTGTCATGGTCTTTGCGTTGGTGCTGGGTTGGATGAATGCCCTCTACTTTACCCGGGGCCTCAAGCTGACGGGGACCTATAGCATCATGATCCAGAAGGTGAGGGGACCCAGGGCGGGGCGGGGCTGGAGACGCACACAGGTCTGGCCTGTAATCGGTACCGGGGCCTTC
This sequence comes from Heteronotia binoei, assembly GCF_032191835.1. Classification (NCBI taxonomy): domain Eukaryota; kingdom Metazoa; phylum Chordata; class Lepidosauria; order Squamata; family Gekkonidae; genus Heteronotia; species Heteronotia binoei. The sequence goes on along the minus strand of NC_083233.1, from coordinate 83,126,092 downwards.
TTCAGAGCTCTGCTGGCTGTTCTGGGAATGACAATCTGCCTCTCTGCCGTGGAGGGGTGGAATCTGCTGCCCAGTAGGGGTTATTCAAAAGGCTACTCTTTGTAAGGCCCAGGGTTAGATACTGTAAAGCGTGTCTGAAGTCACAGGTCCTGGGAAAGATCCCAAGAAGCAGCTGCCTTTCCATGCAGTGGTTTTCCCGTGCCCTCAGGATTTATGGGGCATGCTCCATATGTTCTTACAGCCATGGTGACTGAGGGGAACCTCCATGTTCAGAGGCAATCAACCTCTGAATCCCAGAGCCAGGAGACAACATCAGGGGAAGGCCTCGGCCTCTGTGCTCAGTTGTTGGCCATCCATAGGACACTGCGTGAGAAGACAGGATGCTGGGCTAGGTGGACCCTCACTGGTCTGATCCAGCAGGGCTCTTCTAGTATGCTTATGAAGGCCTTGCACTTTCTGCCCCGTTGTTGGCCCTCCAGAGGAACTGGCTGGCCACTGCGTGAGACAGGATGCTGGACTAGATGGACCCTCACTGGTCTGATCCAGCAGGGCTCTTCTGATATTCTTATGAAGGCCTCAGCCTCTCTGCCTGTTGTTGTCCCTTCAGAGGAACTGGTCGGCCACTGCATGAGACAGGATGCTGGACTAGATGGACCCTCCCTAGTCTGATCCAGGACTCTTCTGAGGTTCTTCTCAGGGTCTTGGCCTCTCTGCCCTGTGGTTGGCCCTCCAGAGGAACTGGTTGGCCACTATGTGAGACAGGAGGCTGGACTAAATGGATCCTCACTGGTCTGATCCAGAAGGGGCTCTTCTGATGTTCTTCTCAGGGGAAGGCCTCGGCCTCCCTGCCCTGTTTTTTGACCTCCAGAGGAACTAGTTGTCTGCTGTGTGAGACAAGAGGCTGGACTAGATGGACCCTCCCTGGTCTGACCCAGCAGGGCTTTCTTTATAGTCTCATGCTGAAGCTCTGTCTCTTCTCTGATCACAGATCCTCTTCAAGGACCTTTTCCGGTTTCTGCTCGTTTACGTGCTCTTCATGATCGGCTATGCATCAGGTAATACGGCCGCCGAGGCCTGCCTGCTGGGTTCATTTGGTTTCTGTTTCAAAATGGTGGTTCCTGCCACACCTGTGCCGAAAGCCCTTTGACCTCTGCCCCCTCCCTCCCTTCCCATGATGAGCCCTCTGAGCTCATTTCTCCCCAGCAACGGTTCCAGGTGTAAAGTGTGCTGGGGTTTCAAAAGAAAGAATATCCTGTGAGTGCAATATTGGCTCTGACACGCTGCCACATCTGTTATGCTACGGGTGACGCTTTCCCCTGGCACGAGGAGCTTTTCCTTGTCACGTGAGGCTCTTGTGGGAGGGAAGGGACACCACTGGCAGAATGGAGCTGCAGGAAAACCCCTGCAAAGAAGGACTGGCATCAAGCAAGGGACTCACACAATAAATTTTGTAAAATATAAGCTACTAAAGAACGCTATATTCAGGTCAGCATATCCCTTTCCAAACTGCTATAAGGATATGATTAATAGCAGGCCTTGAATTCAGTAGAGCAGCCTCGTGGCGCAGAGTGGTAAAGCAGCAGTACTGTGATTTGAACTCTCTGCTCACGACCTGAGTTCTATCCCAGCGAAAGCTGGATTCAGGTAGCCGGCCCAAGGTTGACTCAGCCTTCCATCCTTCCGAGGTTGGTAAAATGAGGACCCGGCTTGCTGGGGGGGAAAGTGTAAAAGACTGGGGAAGGCAATGGCAAACCACCCTGTAAAAAAGTCTGCCGCGAAAACGTTGTGAAAGCAACGTCATCCCAGAGTCAGAAATGACTGGTGTTTGCACAGGGGACTACCTTTACCTTTAAAAAGAGCCCCGTGGCACAGAATGTTAAAGCTGCAATCCTAAGCTCTGCTCACGACCTGAGTTCGATCCCCGGCGGAAGCTGGGTTTTCAGGTAGCTGGCTCGAGGTTGACTCAGCCTTCCATCCTTCCGAGGTCGGTAAAATGAGTCCCCAGCATGCTGGGGGGAAAGTGTAGATGACTGGGGAAGGCAATGGCAAACCACCTCGTAAAAAGTCTGCCATGAAAGCGTCACGAAAGCAATGTCACCCCAGAGTTGGAAACGACTGGTGCTTGCACAGGGGACCTTTCCTTTCTGTAATGTACTGGGGTCGGTGCAGTAAGAGACCAGAGTCGGAGAGTGATTTCAGCAAGCTTTACTTCAGGAACACACACACACAACACACTGAGCTCTGTTCAAACTTCCCGCTCCTTTATACAATTCTTGCCCCCTTCTGATTGGTCCTTAACTATCTACACGGATTGGCTATTTACAGGGCCCTAAGAGCCTATCAGGGTACAGTATGAGCCTGGATGTTGATTGGCTACTTATGTTTCAATCCTTCCCCTGATTGGGCATGCTTAGGCCTTCTCTGGAACCCTGGTGTGGAGTTCAAGCTCTGGCTTGTTCGGCTTCCCTCCAAAAGTAACAGTTCTCCCATTTGAGCCTAGGACACAACACTTTCCTTTCCTGAATTCAGCAGGAGCTCACAGGAGCGCAGCTCCTGAACCTTTCTGAGGGTTCCCCCCCCTCCTCCTCGCCTTGTCCATTGAAAAGTAGGTGCAGATGTATAACAATCCCTGAATGAGCTCCACCACCTATTCTTCTACAAAATGACCCGATTAATAGAACTGCAAAATGGAGCTAGGAACGAAGCAGGCTGATTTCTGCACAAAGTCCCAAGTTTGTTTAAAAATATATATATAAAACACCTAAATTAAAACTAGGACTCTGGGTGATGGGGAACGCTCCAAAATAATAGAAACAGCACTTGTAGCTTTAAGGAACGAATGCCCACTGAGCTCTCAGGGGCTGTTGGGGGTTGCTAGGCAACCACGGCCATTTTGCCCAGCATCCCCGCCTCTTCTTTTCCTCCAGCCTTGGTGTCTCTGCTGAACCCGTGTCCCAGCACCGAGGCCTGCACCGAGGACCGGCCCAACTGCACGGTCCCTGCCTACCCATCCTGCCGGGACAGCAAGACTTTCAGCACCTTCCTGCTGGACCTCTTCAAGCTGACCATCGGCATGGGGGACCTGGAGATGATCGAGAACGCCAAGTACCCCGGGGTCTTCGTCATCCTCCTCGTCACCTACATCATCCTGACTTTTGTCCTCCTGCTTAACATGTTGATTGCCCTCATGGGGGAGACGGTGGGCCAGGTCTCCAAGGAGAGCAAGCAGATCTGGAAGCTGCAGGTAGAGGCCGGGCTGGGAGGGACCAGGGGAGGGGGGAAGTCGCCCTGATTTGGGTCTGTGGGCAGTGCTCCGCACATAAACCTCCCAAGGGGCCTCCAGAAGTTGTACAGCCCACCTTGGTATCGTTCAAATGCCCCCATGTCGTGAGTCTATAAAAGCCAACCAAGGGACCTTCAGCTACAGCAGAGAGTCTCAGAGCTGTGTCATGTGGATCTCGGGGCAAATTCAGACCAACAGTGGATGCAAAGGGGTTCTGTTTCCAGCAGGGGTCCTGTTTTGTAGAAAAATAGGTGGCGGAGCTCATGAACATATTAGCATATGACCCCCCCCCCCAGCCAAAAACAACCCAATGCAAAAAAGGAGAGCCCTGGGTGAGCAAGGCCTGCTTGGGCGGGCTAGAGATTCAGCTAGCCCAAGCAGGCCTCTCTTGCCTGGGGCTCTCCTGCCACCACCACCCCCCTGTCAAAAGGCCAGCAAGCCACCTGCAGCCCAAAATCCCATAAGAAGAGGAGAAAGGGTGGTGTGGGCTTCTCTGGGGGTTAATGAGGGCTGCTGGGGGCGTGGCAAAGCCCCTGGTGGCTGGCTGGCCGCCCACTCTCCTAATCCAGGGATTGTTGTGCAGCTGCACCTGCTATTCAATGGACAAGGTGGGCGGGGAGGAAGAGGGGGAATTGTCAGAAAGGTTCAGGAGCTGTGCTCCTCTGAGCTCCTGCTGAATCTGGGGCCTGGTTTCCAGCAACTTGGCCTAATGCTTCCCTTCCCTTTTCCATGCAGTGGGCTACCACCATCCTGGATATTGAGAGGTCCTTCCCCGTGTTCATGAGAAAAGCTTTCCGATCTGGAGAGATGGTCACAGTTGGGAAGGCCTTGGACGGGACCCCAGACCGGAGGTGGTGCTTCAGGTGGGCATGATGTGCGGAGGGAAAAGAGGTGGCTGCTGCTGGAGTCATGGATGCAAAGGCACTTCTGGTTGCTCTTCACCTCCTCAAGAAGGTTTCCAGCAGCCTTCGGCTGTCGAGATTTCAGCAGGCCAAAGAGACAACTGTTTTCAAAGATTTCAGGTTTTCACGGCTGGTAACATCATTAGGGTTTGTAGAATCTTTCGGGCTCAAGTGCCGTGTTCTACTGGAGAAAGTTTTCCTTCCAGACGTTTCTTTCTCAGCTGCGGAGAACATCCTCAGTGGGGTTGCAGCCGGAGCAGGCGCTCTGACCTTCTTGGCTGCTGTGCATTGAGTGGGGCCAGGGCTGCTGGAGAGCTGCTATTTCTAGGCTGGAGGGGGTGTGATGAAAGGGCAATTGGTTTGTGGATGTGCCCATTGTTTGGTGGGGCTTCCTGGAAGGGTAGTGATAAGGAAACTGGCTGTTGAATGTGACCATTGTTCTGTGTTAATTGCTGGGAAGGTTGGAAGGGGTGTGAAGATAAGGAAGATGGTTGTTGACTGTGCTGATTGTTCTGTGGAATTTGCTGGTGGTTCTGAGACTTCCTGCAATTTATAGCCTGTAGGGTGTTTTGCAGAGCTGGGTACCAAGATTGGTGGATGGAAATGCCTTCTTCCTTTCTGTTAAAATTGTGCTGGTGTTTGTAAATCTCAATAGCTTCTCTGTTCAGGCGGGTATGATAATGTGAGACCGTAGAAAGGACTTCAGTTCTTTCAAAGTGGATGACGTGGTCTCCTTCTTGAAGTGCATGTTCAGCTACAGCTGATTTTTCTGGCTGAAACAAGCGACAGTAGAACATGGCACTTGATCCCGAAAGATTCTACAAACCCTAAAGACACCTGTTTGCTATTACTGTCTTGGTCGAGGAGATAGAATCCTGCTTCCTTAACACACTTGAAAGCAGACCGTCTGGAGGGCTTGTTCCTAAGACCACATTCTAGGACAGGGGTGGCCAAACTTGCTTAACATGAGCCTCACAGAATAAATGTCAGATGTTTGAGAGCTGCAAGACATGAACATCAGATGTTTGAGAGCTGCAAGACATGAACATCAGATGTTTGAGAGCCACAAGGAAGGAAGGAAGATAGATGGGGGAGGGGAGGAAGAGGTGGAAAGAAAGCAACTTTAACTTTAAATGCATTCTCCGAGCTGCTGGCTGGCTTGGCTTGAAGAAGTGATTTAAAGACGGAAATGCCTTCTCCAAGCTAGCTGACAGGGTGGTATGAGAGCCACACAGTCTGTGTGAAAGAGCCACATGTGGCTTCCAAGTCACATTTTAGCCACCCCTGTTGAAGGAATGTTATGCCCTCCAGCGGGATGTCTGACATGCTGCCCGGCCCATAGAAGTGTCCCAGAGCTAAGAAACTTTGGGGCCAACCTTAAATCACAAGAGTGGGATCCTTTGGGGCCGGAATGTTTGAGAGGGGTCTTCCCAGAGTCAATATGTTCAGAGCTTTAGTGTGCTGCCCTGTTGCCACATCCAGTCAGTCTTTAAATGAGCTGAGTGAGGCCTTTTAGGTGGTTGGGGGAGAAGTGTGGGCAGCTGGCCCGGCCTTTTTGTCCTGTGGGGTGAGTCCAGCTGGTGTTTTCCTCAGGGTCCTGTTCTTCTCTTGCCAGGGTGGACGAAGTGAACTGGTCACACTGGAATCAGAACTTGGGCATCATCAACGAAGACCCGGGCAAGAACGACACCTACCACTACTATGGCTTCTCCCACACGGTGGGCCGACTGCGGAGAGGTGAGGGGCCGGAAAGAGCAGAGGTTTCCACCTTCTGACAGGGCTCCACATTCGACTGTGAGGGGGAAACTTGAGGATTAACAATGTTGGAGAGAAAAAAAAAAAGAATCTGGGAAATAAAACTGTGTTGGTCTTAAAGGTACCACTGGAGGTAAACTTCATTATACCAGTAAAAAAACCCCACACAAGTATTCACCATTCTAAAACCTGCTGCTTGGAAAAGAATCTGTTAGCTTACTGTACGACTAATGCTTGCTAACAGCCGTGGAAAACAAGCATATGGTCAGCTGGTGCCTAAAATGGATTCCATAGGCAAGACACCACCACCGAGAAGGCCCTGCTCCTACAGGCCATCGGTCTTACCTTCTGCCCTGAGGGCTTCTCTTTGAGGCTTAGAGAGCCTGGCACTGCAGGGGGGAAGGGGATATCTGAAGATTCATATTTTGCTTTAGTTACACAGTTGGAAATGCAACTTGGAAATGTGGAGTTGGAAATGCAGAATCTGCTTGCGGAGAGGGTGGGATAGAAATCGAAAATAACACCAGCAACTTTATTCCGTTCCTTGTCCCGCCTTTCTCAATGGGACTTAAGGCAGATGTGAGGAGGGGGGAGGTGAGCAGCCTTCAGCAGCTGGTTTGCTGCAGGTGGTGCCACAAGGTTGGTTCTTCCATCTGGGACGTGTAGCGCAATTTGGGGCACAGCAGCTTTGCAGAGACTTGAGTGGGGTGAGAATCCCCCCTTCCGTCTTGATGACTGTCCTCTTTCTCTCTCTCTCTCTCTCTCTGTGGTGCAGATCGCTGGTCTACGGTGGTACCGCGGGTGGTGGAGCTGAACAAGAGCGCTCAGCCGGATGAGGTGGTGGTCCCCCTGGACAGCCTGGCCTCTTCCCCAGCGCACGATGGCCTCCAGCGCAGTAGCCACCCCCAGAACTGGCGAAAGGAAGACTCCCATATCTGAGGGGAGGGACAGATGTGGGCAGGCTGGTTGACTCCTGAGCAAGCCCGGCCTCCCCTGGGGCTCCGTCTCCTCAGTGGACAAGGCCAGTCGAGCTCTCTCTCTGTGCCTTCCATCTCGCTCACCCACGTGCCAATCAGCAGCCCAGACTTAAACATGGGCAAAGAGTGTGCCTGCCCTTATATTATCGGCACCCTGCCACGTGGGTGAGGAATGCACTTTTTAAAAAAAAAAAGTTGATCTCAGGATGCCATATTTGACCAACACAGAGAAATGGCACCGTCTGTGCACTCGTCAGGCTGGAATAGGCAGGCAGGGCTAAAACTACCCCCAAAGGTATTGTTTAACTCAGATGAGTCAAATGGGCAAGCAGGTGCCAAATTTCCAGAATGTTCCTTGGAAGCAAAGCCAGGACTTTGGGCATTAGCCGGCCCTTCTGTCAAGGGCTGTGGCCTTTCTTTCTACACAGAGTTTTTGTTTTGCACAAAGTTTTTCTCTATTTATTTAGTAATAAAAAGCAAAGTCCCCAGGTGCCGGTCTTGCTTTCCCAGCAGCTGAGGGTTTCTGCACAGGAGGGGCAGCTTTGGAGAGAAGAGGCCTCAGCCGGACTTTCCCCAAATATCTTCCCCCACTGCCAAGTCTCTGGCTAGATGCACCCCCCCCCCTCACACAAGCTTCTTAAGAGCCCAGCTACACCATCAACGTCGCCATCCTTCATGAGAGCCAGTTCGGTGTAGTGATTAAGTGCATGGGCTCTTATCTGGGAGAACCGGGTTTGATTCCCCACCTTTCCGCATGCAGCTGCTAGGGTCACTCATAACTCTCAGAGCAGTTCTCTCAAGAGCAGTTTCTGTCAGAGCTCTCTCAGCGCCACCTACTTCACAAGGTGTCTGTTGTGGGGAAGGGAAAGGAGATTGTGAGCTGCTCTGAGACTCCAAGTGAAGGGTGGGGTATAAATCAAATCTACTCCTCTTCTTCCTCTTCCTCTCCTCCGTTATTATAATCAGACTGCAAAGATCAGTTCCCCTGGAGCATATGGCTGCTCGGGAGGCCATTATCCCCGCTCTCCACACCCTGCCCCCCCCTGGCTCCCCCACCCCGAAATCTCCAGGTATTTCCTAATCCAGAGGGAGCAACCTCAGCAGAAGCCACTGGGCTCTAAACTTGTAGAAGAAGACAACTGCAGATTTATACCCCGCCCTTCTCTCTGAAACAGAGACTCAGAGCGGCTCACAATCTCCTATATCTTCTCCCCCCACAACAGACACCCTGTGAGGTGAGTGGGGCTGAGAGGGCTCTCACAGCAGCTGCCCTTTGAAGGACAACTCTTACAAGAACTATGGCTGACCCAAGGCCATCCCAGCAGCTGTAAGTGGAGGAGTGGGGAATCAAACCTGGTTCTCCCAGATAAGAGTCCTCACGCTTAAGAAGACTGCAGATTTATACTCTGCCCTTCTCTCTGAATCACAGTCTCAGAGTGACTTATAATCTTCTTTACCTTCCACCCCCGCCCCCCCACAACAGACACCCTGGGAGGTGGGTGGGGCTGAGAGAGCTTTTTACAGCAGCTGCGCTTTCAAGGACAACCTCTGCCAGAGCTCTGGCTGACCCAAGGCCATTCCAGCAGCTGCAAGTGGAGGAGTGGGGAATCAAACCCGGTTCTCCCAGATAAGAGAGCTCTGGCTGACCCAAGGCCATTCTAGCAGGTGCAAGTGGAGGAGTGGGGAATCAAACCCGGTTCTCCCAGATAACAGAGCTCTGGCTGACCCAAGGCCATGCTAGCAGGTGCAAGTGGAGGAGTGGGGAATCAAACCCGGTTCTCCCAGATAAGAGAGCTCTGGCTGACCCAGGGCCATTCCAGCAGGTGCAAGTGGAGGAGTGGGGAATCAAACCCGCTTCTCCCAGGTAAGAGAGCTCTGGCTGACCCAAGGCCGTTCCAGCAGCTGCAAGTGGAGGAGTGGGGAATCAAACCCGCTTCTCCCAGATAAGAGAGCTCTGGCTGACCCAAGGCCGTTCCAGCAGCTGCAAGTGGAGGAGTGGGGAATCAAACCCGGTTCTCCCAGATAAGAGAGCTCTGGCTGACCCAAGGCCGTTCCAGCAGCTGCGAGTGGAGGAGTGGGGAATCAAACCCGCTTCTCCCAGATAAGAGAGCTCTGGCTGACCCAAGGCCGTTCCAGCAGCTGCAAGTGGAGGAGTGGGGAATCCAACCCGGTTCTCCCAGATAAGAGAGCCATGGCTGACCCAAGGCCGTTCCAGCAGCTGCAAGTGGAGGAGTGGGGAATCCAACCCGGTTCTCCCAGATAAGAGAGCTCTGGCTGACCCAAGGCCGTTCCAGCAGCTGCAAGTGGAGGAGTGGGGAATCCAACCCAGTTTTCCCAGATAAGAGAGCTCTGGCTGACCCAAGGCCTTTCCAGCAGGTGCAAGTGGAGGAGTGAGGAATCCAACCCGGTTTTCCCAGATAAGAGAGCTCTGGCTGACCAAAGGCCATTCCAGCAGGTGCAAGTGGAGGAGTGAGGAATCCAACCCAGTTTTCCCAGATAAGAGAGCTCTGGCTGACCAAAGGCCATTCCAGCAGGTGCAAGTGGAGGAGTGAGGAATCCAACCCGGTTTTCCCAGATAAGAGAGCTCTGGCTGACCCAAGGCCATTCCAGCAGCTGCAAGTGGAGGAGTGGGGAATCCAACCCAGTTCTCCCAGATAAGAGAGCTCTGGCTGACCCAAGGCCATTCCAGCAGGTGCAAGTGGAGGAGTGGGGGATCAAACCCGGTTCTCCCAGATAAGAGAGCTCTGGATGACTCAAGGCCATTCCAGCAGGTGCAAGTGGAGGAGTGGGGAATCAAACGCGGTTCTCCCAGATAAGAGAGCTATGGCTGACCCAAGGCCATTCCAGCAGCTGCAAGTGGAGGAGTGGGGGATCAAACCCGGTTCTCCCAGATAAGAGAGCTCTGGCTGACTCAAGGCCATTCCAGCAGGTGCAAGTGGAGGAGTGGGGAATCAATCCTGGTTCTCCCAGATAAGAGAGCCGTGGCTGACTCAAGGCCATTCCAGCAGGTGCAAGCGGAGGAGTGGGGAATCAAACGCGGTTCTCCCAGATAAGAGAGCCGTGGCTGACCCAAGGCCATTCCAGCAGCTGCAAGCAGAGGAGTGGGGAATCCAACCCGGTTCTCCCAGATAACAGAGCTATGGCTGACCCAAGGCCATTCCAGCAGTTGCAAGTGGAGGAGCGGGGAATCAAACCCGGTTCTCCCAGATAAGAGAGCTCTGGCTGACCCAAGGCCATTCCAGCAGCTGCAAGGGGAGGAGTGGGGAATCAAACCCGGTTCTCCCAGATAAGAGAGCTGTGGCTGACCCAAGGCCATTCCAGCAGCTGCAAGTGGAGGAGTGGGGAATCAAACCCGCTTCTCCCAGATAAGAGAGCTGTGGCTGACCCAAGGCCATTCCAGCAGCTGCAAGTGGAGGAGTGGGGAATCAAACCCGGTTCTCCCAGATAAGAGAGCTGTGGCTGACCCAAGGCCATTCCAGCAGCTGCAAGTGGAGGAGTGGGGAATCAAACCCGGTTCTCCCAGATAAGAGAGCTGTGGCTGACCCAAGGCCATTCCAGCAGCTGCAAGTGGAGGAGTGGGGAATCCAACCTGGTTCTCCCAGATAAGAGAGCTCTGGCTGACCCAAGGCCATTCCAGCAGCTGCAAGTGGAGGAGTGGGGAATCAAACCCGGTTCTCCCAGATAAGAGAGCTGTGGCTGACCCAAGGCCATTCCAGCAGCTGCAAGTGGAGGAGTGGGGAATCAAACCCGGTTCTCCCAGATAAGAGAGCTCTGGCTGACCCAAGGCCGTTCCAGCAGCTGCAAGTGGAGGAGTGGGGAATCCAACCCGGTTCTCCCAGATAAGAGAGCCATGGCTGACCCAAGGCCGTTCCAGCAGCTGCAAGTGGAGGAGTGGGGAATCCAACCCGGTTCTCCCAGATAAGAGAGCTCTGGCTGACCCAAGGCCGTTCCAGCAGCTGCAAGTGGAGGAGTGGGGAATCCAACCCAGTTTTCCCAGATAAGAGAGCTCTGGCTGACCCAAGGCCTTTCCAGCAGGTGCAAGTGGAGGAGTGAGGAATCCAACCCGGTTTTCCCAGATAAGAGAGCTCTGGCTGACCAAAGGCCATTCCAGCAGGTGCAAGTGGAGGAGTGAGGAATCCAACCCAGTTTTCCCAGATAAGAGAGCTCTGGCTGACCAAAGGCCATTCCAGCAGGTGCAAGTGGAGGAGTGAGGAATCCAACCCGGTTTTCCCAGATAAGAGAGCTCTGGCTGACCCAAGGCCATTCCAGCAGCTGCAAGTGGAGGAGTGGGGAATCCAACCCAGTTCTCCCAGATAAGAGAGCTCTGGCTGACCCAAGGCCATTCCAGCAGGTGCAAGTGGAGGAGTGGGGGATCAAACCCGGTTCTCCCAGATAAGAGAGCTCTGGATGACTCAAGGCCATTCCAGCAGGTGCAAGTGGAGGAGTGGGGAATCAAACGCGGTTCTCCCAGATAAGAGAGCTATGGCTGACCCAAGGCCATTCCAGCAGCTGCAAGTGGAGGAGTGGGGGATCAAACCCGGTTCTCCCAGATAAGAGAGCTCTGGCTGACTCAAGGCCATTCCAGCAGGTGCAAGTGGAGGAGTGGGGAATCAATCCTGGTTCTCCCAGATAAGAGAGCCGTGGCTGACTCAAGGCCATTCCAGCAGGTGCAAGCGGAGGAGTGGGGAATCAAACGCGGTTCTCCCAGATAAGAGAGCCGTGGCTGACCCAAGGCCATTCCAGCAGCTGCAAGCAGAGGAGTGGGGAATCCAACCCGGTTCTCCCAGATAACAGAGCTATGGCTGACCCAAGGCCATTCCAGCAGTTGCAAGTGGAGGAGCGGGGAATCAAACCCGGTTCTCCCAGATAAGAGAGCTCTGGCTGACCCAAGGCCATTCCAGCAGCTGCAAGGGGAGGAGTGGGGAATCAAACCCGGTTCTCCCAGATAAGAGAGCTGTGGCTGACCCAAGGCCATTCCAGCAGCTGCAAGTGGAGGAGTGGGGAATCAAACCCGCTTCTCCCAGATAAGAGAGCTGTGGCTGACCCAAGGCCATTCCAGCAGCTGCAAGTGGAGGAGTGGGGAATCCAACCCGGTTCTCCCAGATAAGAGAGCTGTGGCTGACCCAAGGCCATTCCAGCAGCTGCAAGTGGAGGAGTGGGGAATCAAACCCGGTTCTCCCAGATAAGAGAGCTGTGGCTGACCCAAGGCCATTCCAGCAGCTGCAAGTGGAGGAGTGGGGAATCCAACCTGGTTCTCCCAGATAAGAGAGCTCTGGCTGACCCAAGGCCATTCCAGCAGCTGCAAGTGGAGGAGTGGGGAATCAAACCCGGTTCTCCCAGATAAGAGAGCTGTGGCTGACCCAAGGCCATTCCAGCAGCTGCAAGTGGAGGAGTGGGGAATCAAACCCGGTTCTCCCAGATAAGAGAGCTGTGGCTGACCCAAGGCCATTCCAGCAGCTGCAAGTGGAGGAGTGGGGAATCCAACCTGGTTCTCCCAGATAAGAGAGCTCTGGCTGACCCAAGGCCATTCCAGCAGCTGCAAGTGGAGGAGGGAGGAATCAAACACGGTTCTCCCACATAGGAGTCTGCACACTTCACCACGACACCACACTGGCTCTTGTAAACAGGCCAGGTCCTCTCACTGGACCCTCCTCTCTTTGGCAACTGAGCCTCCTCTGGGAAAGGGCCAGGGCAGACCGGCCAATTGCAGAATGGGGGCCGCAGCCAGGCCCAAGATCCAAATTGGGTTTGTGTCCTTTGTCAGTGTAGAAAGTGGGCAGTTTTTGTCAAATGAGGAAGGGGGGGAACCTGCTGCATGTCTTTCCATCTGGGGGAGAGGTGCGCAGACATGGAAGCAGCTGCTCGGAAGCTTTTGGAAGGCTCCAAATGGGGGGGGGGCGTGTGCAGAACTAGGTGTCTGTGGCCACCTGGCTCCCCACTGCAGCCAGCCAAAGCCTTCCAGCACCTCTGCTGCCTTTTTAAAAAGACGGCATGCCCCAAAGCAAGAGAGGCAGCGTCATGCACAGAGCAGCCACAAGAGGGCAGCACACCTCCACAAATAACGAGGCACCGCTACAGTCTCCAAGGGGAAGGAAAGAGCAGAGGTTGTCCAGAGTGCTTGTTTCACATGGCGGGGAGGGGGGCGGGGATGGATTTTGTGGTCTGCCTCCGCCCCAGCTCTCCCCTCCTCCTCCCGCACCCGTTCCTCAAGAAAGGGCCTGTGATGCCACTGTGAGTCTGCAAAGCCCCGTGCATGCTGTGGGCCAGCAAGAAGCAGCTGGACAGATTCCCGCGCCTGCCGAAGAGTCCTGTGGAACTCCCGAAATGGCTGCTCGCTTGCCCCTGCCTCGCCGGAGCTTCTTGCACCTTCCCGGCAAGGGCCATGGCGAGCGAGACACCCGGGCCTCCCCCCGTTCAAACTCAGACAGGCTCGTCTGGGCTCTGTTGCAGGGATGTGGGGAGCCCCCCAGCCAGTATTGTTTGGAGCCTGTGGGCTCTTCTGGCATTCTGACCCAGCGGGGGTGGGAGGAAGTGGGTGCAGCTGCTGCAGCTGGCCTGGGGTTGCCAGTCTCCAGGTGGGCAGGGAACAAGGTACACGCCTCCACGAAAAACCAGCCTCAAAAAAAATATAACAAATGATAGAAATATTTATAAATATAGCAACCAAACATATAAAGTGAAATGAATCATGAAATAGACCAAGGCCACGTTCACACCCAAGTCCCTTCATAGGCGAATTAGAAGAGTAGGCCAAGTCGTAGCAAAGGTAGGTCCTTCTAGGGAGTCCGACGCTCCAGGACGTCTTCATGGATTTTAAAGATGAAACAATCCAGTGCAGCAGGATACAAGAAACGCAACAGGGCCGTACTTGATCCCCCGTTTCACTAACAAGCTTCTACGAGCTTTGGAAAACCATCATACATTTTACAATAGAGCAGAGCTTCAAAGATCTTAACGACGTGTTCTATTGCAAAATGCAGGGCTCTTTTTCTAGCAGGAGCTCCTCTGCATATTAGGCCACGCTCCCCTGATGCAGCCAATCATCTTGGAGCTTACAGGAGGCCCTGTACTAAGTCCTTGGAGGATTGGCTAACTCTGGGGTGTGTGGCCTAATATGCAGAGGAGCTCCTGCTAGAAAAAGAGCCCTGGTAAAAGGTATGATCCCAGGAACTCCAACCTTGGCACCCCAAGCGAGCACTTCTCCTGCTTCACCTTGAGACCCGCATTCTGGAAACGGCGGAGCACCTCTCGAAGGTGGTGGCAGAACTCGCTGGCATTGGGTGCTGCCATCAGAACGTCATCGAAAAAGGGCTGTACTCCGGATATCCCTTTGAGGGGGGAGTTGATTAGACTTTGAAAAATACCCGGAGCCACGCTTACCCCAAATTGCAGCCTCCATACCTTGAAGGCACCCCTGTGCGTAACTATGGCCTGGGCCTCGGCCGTTTGCACATCCACCGGGAGCTGTTGGTATGCTTGGGCCAGGTCCAGCTTCCTGAAAATCTTAGAGCCGGCCAGGGAAGCGAGGACATGGCTGACCACCGGGAAGGGGTGTGGGTGGTCCCGTAGTGCTTTGCTAATTGTGCATTTGTAGTCCCCGTTCGGTTTAACAGGGGTGACTATGGGGGTTTCCCAGGCCATGTGAGAGACAGGCTCTAGCACTCCTTGGGCCACGAGGCGGTCCAGTTCAGCCTCTATTTTAGGCTTGAGTGCAAATGGAACCCACCGAGCCTTCAGCCTTATGGGCCTTATCACAGGGTCAAGCTGCAGCCCTATCGGTGGCCCCTTGTCATTTCTCAGAGCTCCATCGAAAACCTCTGGAAACTCCTGGCACACCTGGTCGGAATTGTGGATCTGTATCTGGCCCACCCCTACCATTGAGATGCCCAGGGGGTTAAACCCAGCCAACCCCAGTAGGGTGGAGAGCTGGCGCTTCACTGCCAGTACGTCCAGGGCCCCCTTGAAGGTTCTGAACTCTGCCCTGACTCTGAACTGGGTTTTTCTGAAAGTCCTGCAATAGGAGCTCTGCGGGCCGCAAGTGCAGCCAGCCGTGGGGGCAGAGTCTCCTGAGGGTCTCCACCAAAATTATGGAGATGGAGGAACTTGAGTCCAATTGCATCAGGCAGGCTCCCCCTCGATCAAGACCGACACCTTCACCTTCTCCGGGGTGTCCAGGGGCAAGTTGGATGCTAGTTGAGGCGGTTGTGTGTGCGTCCGTCGAGTCGTGGTGTGTGGACTGGCACCTCCTGTCGGTTCTGGCCCTGCCAGCCTGGGCGACGCGGCCCGTATTTCTGCAGCTTCTGCAATCAGCGCTGCAGTAGGGGCAGTTGCGGCGCTTGTGTGGATCCCCACAACTGGCGCTCTTTGTGCTGGCTGGCTTCTCCGCGGCTCGCGGTTGGGTGGATGGTTTCGCTGTGTGGCTGGCGGCAAAGCTGGTGTGCCTCTTCTTCATCAGAGCCCTCCGAAGGTGAGGCAGCGGCGGCTTGATGTGCGGACGGGCCGCTGTGCGCCTGTTCGAAGGCAGTCGCCTGTCAGAGCGCCTTCGAGAGGGTGATGTCTTTGTCCTCGTATGCCAGCAACTTGCGGTGCAGTTTCTCCTCCTGTACTCCTACCACGAAGCGGTCCAGCAGGACCTCTCCAGGTCCCCTGGGAAATCACATTGCGGGGCTAACCCTCGGAGTGCCGAAAGATACTCGGTGGCAGATTCAGCCTGTTTCCGCTGTTGTGTGCAGAACGCGTGTCAGCAGGGCGCCACGTGCTTCGTCATTGCCGTGATTAGCTGGTTGCAGGTGGCCACTGCGAGGGTGGTCGCTGCGACGAGTCGCTTCATCAGCTGGATGATCTCCACCCCGCACGAACTCAGGAGGAGCACCTTCTGCTCCGCCGCTTCCTCCATTTTGTGCAGCTCGATATAATAGCTGAGCCGGTCCACCCATGATTCCCATAGGTTGGGCCGGGGGCATTGAATTCCAGTAGGGTTTGTCCTGGAGCCACAGCCATGGCCGTGGTTTTCGCAGAACGCGGGAACCTTGAGCTCGGTGTGCGGGACTTGCGAGCGGCCGGGCGAAAGGCTGGATGCTCAACAGGATCCCACCTTCATTGCCAGTGTAATGTACTGGACTCGTAGGCGATTAGAACACAACATACTTTATTGGCGAGTACATCCCAAGAGAGCGATAGCAGGTCCGGGTCCCCTCTTATGTACATTACCCAGAACAACCTTCTTTCTGGTCAGGTCCAATCCTGACCAGTTAAACTTCCCGCCACTGATCATCATAGGCGGTTGCATTCGTCCCCTCTGGTTACTGCCTGCAGGTGAGCTGTGCTATACTTTCTTTCGGGGGACGAAATGCAAGACAAAACAGACCCCCCCGGACCAAGTCACGCCAAGCCCTCCTGTCTTCCACCATCCTCCAAAGTCTGCTCAGATTCGTGTTTGTTACATCTGTAACGCTGTCCAGCCATCTCCTCTTTTGCCGTCCCCTTCTTCTTTTGCCTTCTGTCTTTCCCGGCATCAGGGGCTTCTCCAGGGAGTGCTCCCTTCTCGTTTGGTGACTCTTATTACTGTCTTTTTAACAAGACTCTTCGCCAGGGGAAAAAAAAAGCAGGAAGGGTCAGAAAATGGGAGGGGGGTTGAGACCTGCAAGTTTCCGTTCCCCCCACCCCACCTTGCCCGGCAACCTGCCAAAGTCAGTTTCAGACCCTCTCACCTCAGTTTGAAGCCTGCGGTGGCGAGGGGTGCTCACTGCATTGTGTTGCCATCTGGGGCTTTGAGGGGGAAAGGCACAGGAAAGGGAGGGAAGGGAGTTCAAAATCCACACGGCTTCCTCAGCCAACCCAGGCGGTCTAAGCAAACTCTGATAGAGCAGAGAGCAAGCGCTGCAGCTCTTTCAATGGCAAACTCCCCTGTCCAACATGCCAAATGCATTACTGCACCTTTCCCTGCTTTGGTGAAGGAAAGAGAAGGGGGCAGGGAGAGGAATCCACAGGGGAGGTGCCGGAGCCTCCAGTCAAGTGGGCAAAAGTGGACCCTAAGAGGACTGCACTTGGCACATGCCCAGAGGCCTAGTGCTGGAGACAGGTGTGGAGGCTGAGCCGGGAGGTTCCTATAAAGTCTCTCTGCAAGGAAGAATTGCCAGGGGGAAGCCAGGCAGGAGATAAACCCCTGAGCCAGCAGCCCTTCAGGAGCCCGTGCGGCTCTCGCCTAGCAGGCCTTTGAGGCCTCTGAAGCCACAAACACAGAAGAGCAAGGAGCAAGCAGGAGCAGCTGCTCTGGTCAATGCGGAAGGGAGCTGACTGCTGAAGCCAATAGGAATGGGAGCCCAGTTCAAAGTGGACCCACAGCCTCCCAGCAAAGGGCTCCTGAGGGATCATGGAAGCCTAGAGCTGGAAGGGACCAGGCATCCAGTCCAACCCCCTGCACAAAGACCTCCCCCTAAATTCACAGGATCCTCATTGCTGTCAGATGGCCATCTAGCCTCTGTTGAAAAACCTCTAAGGAAGGAGAGCCCACCACCTCCCACAGAGGAAGTCTGTTCCACTGAGGAACCGCTCTAACGGTCAGGCAGTTCATAGGAGCCTAGAGGGCCATCTAGCCTCTGCTTAAAAACCTCCAAGGAAGGAGAGCCCACCACCTCCCAAGGAGGAAGCCTGTTCCACTGAAGAACCGCTCTAACGGTCAGGAATCCTAGAATAGAGTTGGAAGGGACCTCTAGGGTCATCTAGTCCAACCCCCTGCACAATGCAGGAAACTCACAAACACCTCCCCCTAAATTCACAGGATCTTCATTGCCGTCAGATGGCCATCTAGCCTCTGTTGAAAAACCTCCAAGGAAGGAGAGCCCACCACCTCCTGGGGAAGCCTGTTCCACTGAGGAACCGCTCTAAAGCTCAGGAAGTTAGAATCATAGAATCCTAGAGTTGGAAAGGACCTCCAGGGTCGTCTAGTCCAGCCCCCTGCACAATACAGGAAACTCATAAACACCTCCTCCTAAATTCATAGGATCTGCATTGCTGTCAGATGGCCATCTAGCCTCTGCTTAAAAGCCTCCAAAGGAGAATCCTAGAGTTGGAAGGGACCTCCATGGTCATCTAGTCCAACCCCCTGCACAATGCAGGAAACTCACAAACACCTCCCCCTAAATTCACAGGATCTTCACAGCTGTCAGATGGCCATCTAGCCTCTGTTTAAAAACCTCCAAGGAAGGAGAGCCCACCACCTCCCGAGGAGGAAGCCTGTTCCACTGAGGAATCGCTCTAACGGTCAGGAAGTTCTTCCTCATGTTGAGCCGGAAACTCTTTTGATTTAATTTCAACCCATTGGTTCTGGTCCTTCCTTCTGGCGCCACAGAAAACAATTCCACCCCATCCTCTAGAGGACAGCCCTTCAAGCACTTGAAGATGGTGATCAGATCACCTCTCAGCCGCCACCTCTCCAGGCTAAACAGGCCCAGCTTCTTCCTGGAAAAGGATATTTTTGGACTGGGGTGGGAGAAGAGGCTTCCTCCAAGAGATGCTGGCTGTGGAAGAACACACGAGTTCCTTTGCCGAATGCCGCCAAAGTCCATCTAGCAATCCAGCAAAGATGCCCCCCTTGGGAGGCCCACAAATGGGGCAGGAAAGTAATGCCTGCATCCTTTCTCCCCACCACCTGGCATTCCGAGGTAGACTGCTTCTGAATGTGGAGGACCTTTGCCCAAGAGAAATGCTTCCTTTGTCAGAGGCCCTCTTCTGGGTAGCCATCCAGGCAGGGGAAAGCCCAGCTGCCTTGGGCAGACAATGAGAAGAAGATATTGGATACTGGATTTATACCCCGCCCTTCTCTCTAAATCAGAATCTCAGAGTGGCTCACAAACTCCTTTACCTTCCTCCCTCCCAACAAACACCCTGTGAGGTAGGTAGGACTGAGAGAGCTCTGACAGAAGCTGCCCTTTCAAGGACAACTCCTGCGATAGCTATGGCTAACCCAAGGCCATTCCAGCAGCTGCAAGTGGCGGAGTGGGGATTCAAACCCTGTTCTCCTGGATAAGAGTCCGTGCACTTAACCGCTACACCGAACTGCTCTTCAAAGGCCTCGTGTTTTGATCCTACGAGAGACAAGCATGGAATGCTCAAGGCTCAAGAAACATGGTTGTCTTCCTGATGCCACAAGACCCTTCTTTGGCACCAGGACAAAGAGGCCACAGGAGCTGGGAGGGCCGCTTCTCTGCCACACACCTGACCAACAGCGGGGCCGCTTTCCCAGCTTCAGTGTGGCTTTTGGGGGAGGGGGGGCTCTCCCACACCACCTCACCTTGTTCTTTGAGACCCACAAGGAACCCCCGGCCTGCCCACCCCCACCCCGCAAAGAAGAGGCAGCCGGCAGGCTTGGGAAATGCCAGGCACAGCTGCAAATTTATTTTTAGATAAATCTGAAGGTTAATTTTGGAAGCCAGCAGTCAATCAAATTGAGAGATGAACAGAGGTTTTTCTTTAAAAAAAAAAAATCTCTCCGCCAGTCAGTTTTGCAGTAGCTGCCTCTTCACTCACCGGTGTTTAATATCCTCATCAGGTGCTCTTTCCCTCAAAATTATTTGTATTATTACTGTAATTTAAATCAGGCCAGTTCTGCAGGGCAAAAATGCTATTATTCTCCCCTCCCCCCCTCCTCTCCCAATGTCATTAAGTCGTCCGGCTCTTGCTTGGGAGAAAAATGAGCGCGGATCTTGATACGCCTGCCTTTGGATGCTGCGCGTCTTCTACACAGACGACCGTCTGGTGCTGCTCTGTGGCATAGATTTCTTCCGGCGATTTGTTCCCTGGGTTTGGGAGCAGAGGTGTCGCCCTCGCCTTTGAAACATGCCCCCGCTCTGCAGGGGTGCTGTATTTCAGGTGCTCCTGGCTTTTAAGACAGAAAGAAAACCAGAGAGAGAGGGGGACAGAGAGAGAGAGAGACTGAGACCAGCACTGCCTAGTGGCAGAACCCAGAATTACATGAGATGCGACATTAGCCTTCTGGAGACAGAAGCTACAAATGGCAGCTGCTCTTCCAAACACTGAACAGCTAGATCTGAGTCGAGGAGCATCTTCAAGTCGGACAAGGTATTTTCATGGCATACACTTCCAAGAGTCGAAACTCCCTTCATCAGTTCACGGTGTGCTTCTCTTCCCCACGCTTCTAGGCTTACAAAATAGGCCTCTGCCTCCAGAAAGCACGAAGAAGGAAGGGGGGCTGGGTGGAGAGCCTGACGCAGCAACCTACAGGCCTCTCTGAATGATGGGTAAGGCCTTTACCTGCCCACTCCTCACTTCAAAGGGGCGCAGAGCTTTGACTCTCGGAAGTGTATACCTTGAACAATCTTCTTGGTCTCTAAGTAGCAACTGGAACGGAATCTAGCTTCTTCTATTGCAGACCAACACAGCTACTTTCTGGAGGGGGGGGGGGGATACTTGCTTTGTATTACAGGAGAAAAGTGATATATCAGGGGTGGCCAAGGGTAGCTCTCCAGATGTTTTTTGCCTACAACTCCCATCAGCCCCAGCCAGCATGGCCAATGGCTGGGGCTGATGGGAGTTGTAGGCTAAAAACATCTGGAGAGCTACCCTTGGCCACCCCTGTGATATATAAATAAGTGTAAATACATCGAGGAAAGAGGCAAACCAAAAGAAGAAGGGATTTTGGCTTCCCCGGGGCAGGGATTTCCTTCCCTCTAGATTTCTGTCTCTCTTGCAGCTGAGTAAGAAGCCTCAGACTGGCTTCTGTGTTACCAGCATTTGCAACATAAATGCACAAAGAAACCAGGCTAAGCCCCAGAACTCTAGGATTCTATACTACGACCTTTGCCCGTGCGGTGGGTTTTTTGTGTGCTGCTGTTGCATGTACCGGCCCTAGGGGTCCTGTTCAGACATGGAATGAAGCCGGAGGTGCCCGGGGCTCTCTCCTTTTCAGCTGGGTCTTGGGGCATGGGGGGAAGGGAGGTTCCCTGCTGGTTTTCATGGTGGGTTATGTACCTTTCCTATCTGTCAGCATTTATAGAAACATAGAGTTGAAAGGGACCTCCAGGGTCATCTAGACAAACCCCCTGCACAATGCAGGAAACACAAATACCTCCCCCTAAATTCACAGGATCTGCATTGCTGTCAGATGGCCAATTTGGCCGCATCCAGCTGGACTGGGAAGGGTCCCAGGGGGTAGCTGCCTACCCATCTCTCCAGTTCAGACGAAATCTCTCAGGAACAAGTGAATGCTCTGCTACTAAATGTATCTGGCCAGTATGAGCTGAGGTGTACACAATCCAATTGGATTCACTGGTGATGAGTCAACAGTGTGATGCAGTGGCTAAAAAGGCAAATGCAATTTTGGGCTGTATCAACAGAAGTCAGGTGTCCAGATCGTGTGATGTGATGGTATCGCTTTACTCTGCTCTGGTAAGACCTCACCTGGAGTATTGTGTTCAGTTTTGGGCACCACATTTTAAAAAGGATCTAGACAAGCTGGAACGGGTCCACAGGAGGGCGACGAAGATGGTGAGGGGTCTGGAGACCAAGTCCTATGAGGAAAGGTTGAAGGAGCTGGGCATGTTTAGCCTGGAGAGGAGGCAGCTGAGAGGTGATAGGATCACCATCTTCAAGTCCTTGAAGGGCTGTCATCTAGAGGATGGGGTGGAATTGTTTTCTGTGGCCCCAGAAGATAGGACCAGAACTAACGGGTTGAAATTAAATCAAAAGAGATTCCGGCTCAACATTAGGAAGAACTTCCTGACCGTTAGAGCGATTCCTCAGTGGAACAGGCTTCCTCAGGAGGTGGTGGGCTCTCCTTCCTTGGAGGTTTTTCAACAGAGGCTAGATCATGGCCATCTGACAGCAATGAAGATCCTGTGAATTTAAGGGGAGGTGTTTGTGAGTTCCCTGCATTGTGCAGGGGGTTGGACTGGATGACCCTGGAGGTTTCTTCCAACTCTAGGATTCTATGATGAGAGGATGATGTTTTGTTTGCACCTTGCTGAATCATTGGGGGACAGTGCTTTGCTTGCAGCGCTGGCTGGAGGGAGGCTGGAGGGACTTCACGGTCTTGGCATTCTATTTCCTGTGTGAAGGGGAAGGGCCAGGGCATCCATCTCTGGGGAACACACAGCCATGAAGGCGGAGAAGATTTCAGCACAACTGAAAAAGCACCTTGCCACTATCTCGTTGCACGAAGCACATCCGAACGTTGCTACTAGCAGATTCCAACAGGAGTTGATCTTAGGACAGAACCGCACTATCAGAGGGCACGAGACCATGATTTTCAGTGAGAGGCAAGCCAATGCTGTTCCAGATTTAAAACCCTGTGGCTTGGACCTGGACAGTATTTTTGTTCCTAGCTTCTGGCCAGTACTTGGGCAGATGCAACCAACATTCAGCTTGTACAGTAGACCAGTTGCAATTTCCCCCAGAGTAGAAAGTGGGGCATTTCCACAGTTCTTTTGTGCCCATAGCACTCGATGAACAAAAATCCAGGCAAATATTTTCTCCTGCAGACAGTTTAATTTGAATGTGCCACCGAGCAGGGGTGCCTTTGCGCTGGTTCCTCTTTCCTACCCCCCACCCCCTCTTCTCAAAGTAGTAAGTAACCTCGGTGAAATCCTCCTTTTGTGCCCATTCTTCTTTGTGCCTTTGATTGGCTGTCATTGTGGTTACAGCCCCATGAGTGAGCACTCCCCTCCTGGCAGGCCATAAATATGGGGAGGAAGGCAGGGGACTGGAGCCACTGGCGCACAAGAGGACCATATATCTGTCCTGCTGTTCGTGGCAGCATTGGAGCCCCTCCTGCAGCCGCTGGAACAGCCTGCCTGGACCACTCAGCCTTCAACAAGCCTCCGACACTCTCCGGGGCCTGCTGACAGAAAGACAGACAAATGGCATTACTGCACACTAATGAAGAAGCAATAAGAGGGACTGGGGAACCGTCTGCAGAGACCGGGCTTTTGACGGATTATTACACGCTACGGATGCAGTTTCAATATTGGTCACAAACTACCCTGGCTCAAGCCACTCAGCAGCCATTCTTTTTCCTCGCTTGGGTCAGTCACAACTCTCTCAGAGCTGTTCTGCTCAAGCGCACTTTCTGACAGGGCTCTCTCAGCCTCACCTGCCTCACAGGGTGTCTGTTGTGGGGAGAGGAAGGGAAAGGAGATGGGAAGCCGCCCTGAGACTCCTTCGGGTAGTGAAGGGTGGGCTAGAAATCCAGTCTCTTAATTTTTTTTTTTTTTTTAAAAAAATGCAAACTTCTAGCCCTTATCATTAGAGCCCAGTTCTTCTCAGAGTGGGATTTCTCCTGTGGGGGGACCCCCACAGCTCGAACCTGTCCCCCAAGATATTCCATCTTCATGTGAAGCCCTTGGGAGTAGTTTGGGGATTGAGTGTCATCAATATGAGGGCGACGCCCAACTCGTACGCATTTATCGAGACCCTGAGCTCTTGCCTGCTGTGCCTGAGGAAAGGTGAACCAGCTGGAACAGAATCTTGACAAAAGAAAGCTGAGGACTCAAAGGACAGTCCCTGCACCTCCCACTTTCTATGGAGTCCCGCTGACTTTGGCCAACTCAGTCAAGAGCCATGAGGTAATTGCAGATTTGGCATTGTTTCTGGGGAAGCAAGTTCATTCAACTGTACAACCTACTCCCTTCCGTCTCCTTTCACCCCCGAAGGCGGCTCTTTCCCTTGACTCGGCCGATTCTGGCCACACAGATCCAGAGCTGCTCTAAACTTGAGCCTTGACTACCGTTATATACTCTACAGTTTGGTGTAGTGGTTTAGTGTAGCCAGTCTGGTGTAGTGGTGAAGTGCGCAGACTTTTATCTGGGAGAACCGGGTTTGATTCCCCATTCCTCCACTTGCAGCTGCCGGAATGGCCTTGGGCCAGCCACAGCTCTTGTAGGAGTTGTCTTTGAAAGGGCAGCTGCTGGGAGAGCTCCCTCAGCCCCACTCACCTCACAGGGTGTCTGTTGTGGGGAAGGAAGGGAAAGGAGAGTGTAAGCCATTGTGAGACTCTGATTCAGAGAGAAGGGCGGGGTATAAATCTGTGGTCTTCCTCTACATGAGCCTGTCCTTACAGGCCATTCACAAACTCCAGCTGCTACCGATTTTCTATTTTCCAGAGCTGAGACCACGCACATCACACCCACTGGTTTCCAAGCAGTTACCAAGTCTCTTGATCAACTGACTGTCACCTACAAAGCCTTTCATAGCCTCAGACCCGCATACCGAAAGGGTCACCTCTTCCTCTGTTTTAATTTGAGCAAAGCCTTCGGAAGATACTGAACCCCCCACCCCCACCCCCCATGGCATGTAAGATCAGCAACGGCCTAGAAAGTCAGATGCTGAAGCTCCAATCCTTTGGCCACCCCATGAGAAGGGAGCACTCCCTGGAGAAGACCCTGATGCTGGGAAAGACGGAAGGCAAAAGAAGAAGGGGACAGCAAAAGAGGAGATGGCTGGATGGCGTTACTGATGTAACAAACACCAATTTGAGCAGACTTCAGAGGATGGTGGAAGACAGGAGGGCCTGGTGTGACTTTGTCCATGGGGTTGCAAAGAGTTGGACTCAACTGTGCGACTGAACAACACAGCTAGAGTCCCATGGACCGCAAGAAGAACAAACTAGTCAGTCCTAAGGGAGATCAACCCTGACTGTTCCCTGGAAGGTCAGATGCAGAAGCTGAAGCTCCAATCCTTTGGCCACCCAATGAGAAGGGAGCACTCCCTGGAGAAGATCCTGATGCTGGGAAAGACGGAAGGCAAAAGAAGAAGGGGATGGCAAGAGATGAGATGGCTGGACAGCGTTACTGATGTAACTAACATGAATTTGAGGAGACTTTGGAGGATGGTGGGAGGGCCTGGCGTGACTTGTTCCATGGGGTTGCAAAGAGTCGGACCCGACTATGCGACTGAATAACAACAAAAAATTCACATTCTTGGTACTGGTTCCCACATTAGGGGACGGCCAGGAAGACTCCCACGCTTCTCCCATTCTGCAGAACGTACAAAACACCAAAGTTCAGGAGGGTCTTTTTTAGGAACGGGATTCCAATTTGAGTAGACTGGAACAGCTCCAGAGGTTGCTTTTATAAGGAATTAGGATTGCCATCTATTGCGCTGTTTACTGTATGTCTCACCTTCAGTCTTCATAATCTGTTCTCTGCAGTGTCATGGTACATCTTGCTTTAGACAAGTTTCTCTGAACACTTCCCTAATTTCTGCAACCGTCATCCTGTTGCATCGATACTGGATGTCTTCAGCTGACTAAATTGCTGTTGTTATGGTGTGTTCCCCCCTTGAGTGTCAGAGAGCAACGCAGGCAAAAAGTGAAGTAAGTGAAAGTATGAGGCTTCTGCCAGTCCAGGCTGGCAAATGAAAAGCACCAGGAAGAGAGGTCCCCCCACCCCATATTGCTCTCTCTAGGGAGCAGGGGTGGAATTCTAGCAGGAGCTCCTTTGCATATTAGGCCACACCCACCTGATGTAGCCAATCCTCCAAGAGCTTACAAAAAAACCTTGTAAACTCTCGGAGGACTGGCTCCATCAGGGGTGTGTGGCCTAATATGCAAAGACGTTCCTGCTACAGAAAAAGCCCTTTTACCAGCTTTGACCAGTCCTGGGCAGAAAAGATCTGGCCGCCATATTGTAAGCCTTGGTTACATCCAGGTTAGATTACTTCATTGAACTCTGCTTACGGGACAAGGGGGAGTGAAGGCGGATTCTGGAGAAACAAGGTCAGGGTTGGGGGAGACCAGCTGTCCTGCGAAGGGGTGTTCTTGCAAGAGGGTCTGCCTAGCAATGAGCCCTTGGGAAACAGGCCTGCAGCTGGCAAGGAGAAAGTGGGCCGCTGCCCAGGGAGGATAGGACAGCAGAGGAGAGGTTGATTCTACATGCAAGTCAGGCCTGTTTTGAAAACCCTCCCCCACCTGGCTTTGAGTCCTGAACAGGACAAATTTGTTAGATTAACCCGAGAGCCAGTTTGGTGTAGTGGTTAAAGTGGAAGAACCTGGTTTGACTTGATTCCCCACTCCTCCACTTGCAGCTGCTGGAATGGCCTTGGGTCAGCCACAGTTCTTGCAGAGCTGTCCTTGAAAGGGCAGCTTCTGTGAAAGCTCTCTCAGCTCCACCCACTTCACAGGGTGTCTGTTGTGGGGGAGGAAGATAAAGGAGATTGTGAGCCACTCCTGAGACTCTTGAGTTTCAGACCGAAGGACAGGATATAAATCTAGTATTTTCTTCTTGGGCAAATGCACTTTGCACATGCCCAAAGGCAAGCCTCAAATCCAACACAGCTCTCAGCTCCACCCACTTCACAGGGTGTCTGTTGTGGGGGAGGAAGATAAAGGAGATTGTGAGCCACTCCTGAGACTCTTGAGTTTCAGACCGAAGGACAGGATATAAATCTAGTATTTTCTTCTTGGGCAAATGCACTTTGCACATGCCCAAAGGCAAGCCTCAAATCCAACACAGCTCTCAGCTTCTGACGTAAGCACGGATGTGTGTGCAAACCTACCCTAGTTTGGGGCATGGTGTGACTGGATGGGCTGTTGGCCTGTTCCAACATGGCTTCTCTTGTATTCATATATTTCTTACAGCAGCACCATTTTCTACCAGCAGGGGGACCCGAAAGCATGGTGGTTTCACAAGCAGTCTTGCTTTCCACCTCTTCTCTCCCCATGAGCATGAAATTTGAAGACAGGTTGTTATGTGTGCAAGAAAAGACAAATGGAGGTAATTTTGCCAGCGCGTCCTACAGGCACGGACATCGCCCGTTACTGAATAACCTTCATTCGTGCGAGCGGCCAAATCGACAGGAGTGTCGTGCCTTTTCCAATAACAGGAGTGCTTGGAAAATGATGACGCTCGCGTAGCGAAGAGGCCTCTCGTCGTCTGGCTTTGCCTCGCAGCACATATTTTAAGCCACGCTAGACTAGGATCCGAAAGCAGCAAATGAGCAGAATTAAATTAACACGCTCGACTTCTCCTCGCGCAGCCATTTAACAGAAGTCATGAAGCTCTATTCTGTCAGAATGACCTCAGTGGCTCTCGCACGATGGAAGCCGAGGCCCCGTTTTCAATCTGAAGCAGCAACACGCCCCGCTCTGCTTTCATGAGGCGGCTCCATGTCCCCCATCGAGGTTCAGACTTGGAGGAAGGGGGAAAATCTGGCTCCTTTATGTCCCAGGAGGAGAAAGGGAGAGCAAAGTCCCTCCCCAGTCCCATCACTGCCCCAGAAAATGTCTCCCTCCAATGAGCACGCAGCCGGCTCTTTCAGCGCAAAAGCCTCCTCTCCTAGGCCAAACGCCCACATAATGGAACGCCATATGTCACGGTGTCTCCGCTGTGGAGGCAGGGAGACAGGCACATGAGGGATAGCTGCCCCACGCTGAAATCTGTTTGGGATTTAATACTATTATCCCAATGCCAGGGGCTCATTGCTCAGGGCAGGAATCTTCCGCCTCACCCACAGCCAAGGGGGTCATCGTGGGGAGAACACAGCCTGATTCAGCTGCCTGGGAGGGGAAGACACAGAGCACAGAAGAACATAAGAGAAGCCATGTTGGATCAGGCCAATGGCCCATCCAGTCCAACACTCTGTGTCACATAAGAACATAAGAGAAGCCCTGTTGGATCAGGCCAGTGGCCCATCCAGTCCAACACTCTGTGTCACATAAGAGAAGCCATGTTGGATCAGGCCAATGATCCATCCAGTCCAACACTCTGTGTCACATAAGAACATAAGAGAAGCCATGTTGGATCAGGCCAATGGCCCATCCAGTCCAACACTCTGTGTCATACAGTGGCCAAAAAAAACCCCAAGTGCCATCAGGAGGTTCACAAGTGGGGCTAGAAGCCCTTCCACTTTGCCCCCCCCTCCCGCCGCAAGCACCAAGAATACAGAGCATCACTACCCCAGACAATTCCAATAATATGCTGTGGCTAATAGCAACTGATGGACCTCTGCTACATATTTTTATCCAATCCCCTCTTGAAGCTGGCTATGCTTGTAGCCGCCACCACCTCCTGTGGCAGTGAATTCCACATGTTAATCACCCTTTGGGTCAAGAAGTACTTCCTTTTATCCATTCTAACCCGACTGCTCAGCAATTTCATTGAATGCCCATGAGTTCTTGTATTGTGAGAAAGGGAGAAAAGTACTTCTTTCTCTACCTTCTCCATCCCATGCATAATCTTGTAAAACTCTATCATGTCACCCCGCAGTCGACGTTTCTCCAAGCTAAAGAGCCCCAAGCATTTTAACCTTTCTTCATAGGGAAAGTTGGCACGGTGTGTGTGTGGAGATTTTGCTGCTCGGGGGATGGTGGAGATTTCGCTGACATGCCAGCTAGAAAAGCAGAACTGGGAGGGGGGGATCTATAGGGGAAAAGAGATTGGGGCTTTTGAAGAAAGGAGGGTGCGGTGAAAGATTCTGCAACAAAAAGTGCGAGAAATTCAGAGCACAGATCCAACCTTTCTTACCTACATTTGCTGAGCAAAACCAGCCACCTGAAATGTGCACAATGCTCCCTTATCCCCAAAAGGCCCTTCCGCTGTAGGGAAATCGGCACAGAGAGAAGTAACCAGCTAACCTGGACCGCACCAGAAAGGGGGGGGGGACCCTCTACCTTACCCCACAGAAGGGTCCTCCTCTCAGCACACCCACAAGATCGCTTGTTTGGCACCAAGGCACATGCAGCAAGGTCCTTGCACGCCCCACCTTCCTTCTCCGTGACTTGATCAGCCTCAAAGGGGAAGGGAAGGAGGCATCATTCCCCACTCAGAATATTGCCTGGCTGAGTTGGAAATGAGGGGAGCACCGCAAGAAGAAGAAGAAAGAAGAATTGCAGATTTATACCCCGTCCTTCTCTCTGAATCAGAGACTCAGAGTGGCTTATAATCTCTTATATCTTCTCCCCCCCACAACAGACACCCTGTGAGGTGGGTGGGGCTGAGAGGGCTCTCACAGCAGCTGCCCTTTCAAGGACAACTCCTACAAGAGCTATGGCTGACCCAAGGCTGTTCCAGCAGGTGCAAGTGGAGGAGTGGGGAATCAAACCCGGTTCTTCCAGATAAGAGTCCACTCACTTCACCACTATGCCACACTGGACAAAATATTAGTAAGTTTGTCAAATCTCAGAGTTCAGCAAGAGGAGGAGTCTGCACAGAAATACAGCTGTGAAGAGCAGCAGAGCTTCAAACATTTGCTAGGCCAACACTTTGGTAGCGCAGCCAAGGCCACGTGCTCTGCATCCGTGTTCTCTGGGCTGGATCCCACGCACCCATGCCCGCTAAGGGGTCATTCCATAGAAAAAGAGGTGCCGGAGGTCATTAGCACCACTCACACACAACACACACCTGACATCGCTGGAAGGTGTACTAAATTATATCAGCTCAGCAGCTACCTTAAAGTGCTTCTTGAATTAGAATTGCCATCATAAAACCTTAATCCCATCATACTTTTTAAATTACTTTCTCCTATGTAGCATGATGGAAAGCCCCGTGGTGCAGAGTGGTAAAGCTGCAGTACTGCAATCGGAGCTCTCTGCTCATGACCTGAGTTCGATCCCAGCGGAAGCTGGTTCAGGTAGCCGGCTCGAGGCTGACTCAGCCTTCCATCCTTCTGAGGTCAGTAAAATGAGTCCCCAGCTTGCTGGGGGGAAAGTGTAGATGACTGGGGAAGGCAATGGCAAACCACCCCGTAAAATGTCTGCCGTGAAAACGTGAAAGCAACGTCACCCCAGAGCCAGAAACGACGGGTGCTTGCACAGGAGACTACCTTTCCCTTTTTTAATGTGGCATGATGAAGATTTCCATCTGTCTGCCTCATAGGTTTTGCTTATTTTCCCATTTTTGTGGGGGAAATATTAACAAAGTTTGTCAAATCTCAGAGTTCAGCCAAATTCTCACAGGGGAATAAATGGAGCCCAGAAGCAAGGATTTGAGGTGGGGGGGGGGAGGGTAAAGAAAGAAAGAACACAATTTTAAAAAGAGCACAATAAAATGCAGAGCTTCCAGAGCTGCGCTCCTGCCCCAAATGAGGCCTATGGAGCGTGAACGGTGGCACCTCTCCCCACCACAAGGCACCTCCAATGCCGCAAGAGGCTCAAAGCAGAGGGAAGCACCACAGATCCACTGGATCCAACCCCATCTGCTCTTCCCTCTTCCTCCCCTGCACGTCGCAGCCACTGGGGCTGCCATAGCCGAGTTTATTTCTTGATGGCAGGGAAAGGACAAACAACAAATGGCGACGCAGGTGGCAAAGTGTGTCCCTGAGAGATCAGTGAATGCGACACTCCCCAGCATCCGTGAGCTTCCCAACCAAGGAAACAAGGGCTGGGATCACACACACCAAATAATGCACTTTACAACTGGATTTTACTGTGTGAACTTGCAAAATCCTGTTGGAAAGTGCATTGTTCAGTGTGTGTGATCACAGTTAAGATGTTCTTCTCTCTCTTTGACACCCAAGGGCTTCCAACCCACAGAAGACCCTGGACTTCTTTTCCTAAAGCACAACAGCTTCTGCTTGTACCTTGCAGCTGCGTTCACTGAGATGGGTCCCACCCACCGGGCTTGCTACCAGTGACTGATACTTTCCTAAAGTGAACAGAGTCCTCTACTGTTCCAAG
This sequence comes from Heteronotia binoei, assembly GCF_032191835.1. Classification (NCBI taxonomy): domain Eukaryota; kingdom Metazoa; phylum Chordata; class Lepidosauria; order Squamata; family Gekkonidae; genus Heteronotia; species Heteronotia binoei. The sequence continues at coordinate 83,095,549 of NC_083233.1, read as the reverse complement.
AGACGGGAGACGTCTCCTAAGAGAGCTACTGTTAGGACTGCTTGTTCGGCTTTGACAACCAACCATTTAGAGAGGCAAAAACCTGGCAGAAGCTACCCAGCTGGGCCTTCTGCCTTCAATTCCAAGAGGGAAAAGATGAGACAGGAAACCTAGGTCTCGATTCAGTCCACGAGGATGCACTGTCTTGAGTTTCATTATCAGTTGCAATTCAGCAATCTTCCTTTGAAATCCCATAGTGTGGATGGTGATGGAGAGGAAGACGTGTGCACTAGCTCTTAGATGCAACAGCTCAGCCAACACCAGGTTTGTCAGGCTCCCCTGTTCTGTCCATCAGAGCCAGAACTCCACGCAAGCTCCAGCAAGTGAGTAGGGCTCCCAGTGAGTTTCTAATGTGTATGTATCCCCCTGCGCAGAGAGGTTTCCCCTACTGGAAGGAGACTGTGGGTGGGGAAGCATCCATGTGGATTCAGGAGCAGCCACACCACCAGGGGGAAAGTTCCTCCCGCCCCAAGGCCATGAAGGGAGAAAATGAGACATGCAAGCAAACTGCAAAACCAGACATCCAGTGAAAGCCCAGGTTTAATTTCTTTCGGTGGGGGGGGGGGAGGGGGGAGGGAGAGGAGAAAAAAGACAACATTGAGAGACACAGTTTGCTGTTTTTTTTTCTTCTATCTTTTTGTTTTTCTCTCCTTTTTAAAACAATATTGTGCAGACTGCACTTCTCACAGTAGAATATAATGGTCGATTTTTTTTTTCATATAAAAACACATTCTCAGAGATTGTAAATGCACTTAGTGCTGGAACAGGTGGTTTAAGGACACAGTACCTCTAGATCTGAGCACAACTGTTGGATGCAGTGTGGCTTCCGTTCCTTTTCCCCTCCCTCCCACCCCCACCCAGCAGGGACAAAAAAACATCTTTGCAATTTCCGCAATGCAGACACCTTGAATAAAATCTATTAAACACATAATTGCCAGGGCTGAATGACAGAGCAAAATGAATACTGTTTGGAAACTGTTTTTTTTTTTTTTTAAAAGAGGAAATAAAAGTATGAAAATTATATATCCCGATACAAAAAACCCCTCTAGTTGTGTTAAATGGGATTCTATGCTGCGCACCTGCAAATTGCCTCTAGAACAGAACAAAGATGTAACTGACAGTAAAATACATTATTGTTTGAGAATCCATAATGTTCTCGTAACTCGATCGGTGTGAGCGGAATGAAGCAGGAGATGCGGGAGACGTAATAGATGCAGCGCATCTCCGGCAGACGGGCAGGAGGACGAGCAAACGAATATTCGCCCAGTTCATCAAAACCATCCCAGCTCCTGTTTCACGCTTCAACCTGATTTACATGGAGGCTTCGCTGAATGCAAAGTATGATCAGCCACAAACAGAAGAGGGGTGTTTTTTTAGGGTGGGAGGGTGGAGTGGGAGAGAATAAAAGAGCAGATGGGGGGATGGAGAGAAAGCTTGCTGGGGGTAGGATTCTGGTTTGGCCGTCTTCTTTGAAACAACACAGACAAAGGGCCCCAACTCACAGGAGGCCAGAGGTGGCTGTGAGCCCCCCTTTTCCCTCGGCCTTCTCAAAGGGCTCATCCCAAGCCATGTGGAAGGGCCCCAAGAATTCATCAGAAGGGCAAAGACCAGGGTGGGTGGGTGAGAATGAGACAGATTCTCTCTGGATCTCTCTAGCACAGTGGCCCAGCTAACAAGTTGGTTTCCTTGAACACATACGGGCAGTGAAGCTCCTCTGTTAAAAAATAATAATTATAATAATAATAATAATTATAATAATAATAACAAGTAAGGTATTAATTAAAACAACAACCACCTAGGACTATTCCAATGGGGGAGAGGGAAAGGGAATTTGTTGTGTAGCAGCCGAATGCAGAAATGTATACAAGATTCAACTAAAACTAACAAAAAAAAATCGCTTCAAGTTTTCAAGTTTTTTTCTCCCCCCCCACCCCCACAAAAGAGCTTCCAGCCCACCTTTCTCCTCCCCTCTCCCAGTTATTAGCTTTAATCGAAACAGTGCAAGTTACAGAGTTCAACTAGAAAGTAGGCGAAACCACGCTACGAAGCCACCTGCATCAGCGGGAATCAGGACCGGGACACAGCCCCACCCCCCTCGCCCCCTCCACCGCCAGTCCAAATCATGATGCATCTCAATCTCCCGCTCGAACTCGGTACAGGTACAAAACTTCTTTCTGGAAAAGGGGGGGAGGGGGAAGGGGCCCTTCCCCATGCAAATCCAACAGACACGCCCCTGCACACTCCCATTCACGCCACAGCCACACCGAGCGAAGCCTTCTCCTCCCTGGATTAGCAGCAAAATTGGATCGCGTCTCCCTGTTCACATTCTTAGCAATAAAAACAATTTTCTGAGCTATACAGACAAGCAATTCCCTCCATCCTGGGGCTTCCAGCAGGCCACAGGAGCAGCTGGCAACACAACCTATGTTCCAGAAGTCCAGTGTCTCTCTGACGATGCCGTCTCCTTTTCTCTACCCCCTCTGGCGTGACTGGAGACGGGAAAGGGGGGGGTGGAGTCAGTAGTAGAAGCCATTGCCCTTCGGTTCGGAAAAGGGTGCCGGCAGCTCTTATCTGTAGACGGGCAGGCGGATGTGGGCATGCTGGTGGTCCAAGAGCCGCGGCACGGACACGGTTTCATATCCTTTGCCCAGCATCTGTTCTTTGATGCAAGGGGGGTGGATGTCATTGATGAGATACTCCAGAGACTGGAGACTACTGCTCAGGATGGAGGTATTGCAAAGGGTCTTACTGGGCAAACTGGGGAGCCCATCCGAGGGGTGCACCCCCAGCTCGCGGTGCCCGTTCGCCAGCTCCTGGGGGTTGTAGCAATCGCTGTTGGGCGTGACCAGGATGCTGTTCCAGGGGGGCGCAAAATACTGCCCCATGGAGAAGTTCCCGTGCAGGCCCACGCAGTTCAAAGGGGACGAGCTCACCTTGTCAGCAGCGCCCGTCATGGGGTAGGCGCGCAAGACCCCGGCGCACATTTCGGGGGACTTGCTGACCACGCCCCCACCCCCACTGCCTGCACTGTACATCCTCAGCTGTTGCTGCTGCTTCTGCTGCCAGAGCAGGTAGTCCATGCTGTCTGGGTAGAGGCCAGATTTGGAGCCCAGCCCAGCGCCGGGGGTGGAGCCCACCACCAGCTCCGCCCCTTTGCGGCAATCGGGCAGCATGGCACCCGCGTAGGCCACTGTGGCGCCCACCGTTGCCATGCTGCTGAAGCCACTGGCGGTGCCGTGCTTGGCCGGACTCGGGTTCGTCACCACGACTCCCTGGCACACCGGCTGCGTATTCTGGGCCTGACACTGTTGATTGATCTGGAATATGATGTTCTGGATGGAGGGCAGGTTGGACTGGGGCAGCGCCAAATTCCTTCCCGTGTGGGGGATCACCGAAGCGGCCACCGTGATGTTGGGAGGCACCGGGGCCTCCATCTGCTTCTGGTTGCCGTGGTAACTGAGCTGACTGGTGCAAGAAGGGCCCTGGGCTAAAGTGCTCGAGACCGGGTAGGGGGCGATGGCCACGTGGGCGGGGGACATCTTAGTCCGCTTCCCCTCCAAGCTCTTCACCACACCTTTGCTGGAGGAGGCCTTGACGATGGCCAGGAGGCCCTGGTAGCCGCTCGCGTGCACAGGGTATGGGCTGTAGCGTGGTCCGGTTGTGTCGTACCCGTTCACCGTCCGGTTAAGGTGCTTGTGCTGTGGGACCCTGATGTTGGTGGGAAAGATCTTGATGGTGAGCGGGTTGTTAGCCACTTTCTGTGCGTAGGCATCCAATTCAGCCGGGCTGGGGTACCGTGGAGACTGTGTGGGAGCCACAGCATCACCTACAAGACACAAAGAAGGAAGGGGGTTGTTAGAAGGACATTTCTGTACGGGGGTGGCAAAATCCACTCTTCCGAAATACATTCAACAAATGTGCTACCACAACCGGTTGGAATCCTGCACTTCCATGACAAGCACAGGCAGGTAACAAAGCAGGAATCAAGTATCACCTTTAAGACCAACAAAGTTTTTTTTCAGAATGGAAGCTTTCGTAGGCATGCAGACGTCTTCAGACGAGGGGATGGGGTACAGTGGGCTGAAATACATATAGCAGCAAAATTGGATCGCGTCTTTACACTCTTACCGGTTAAGAGTGTAAAGTGATACCAAGTTGGGGAGGGACGGTGGCTCAGTGATAGACCATCTGCTTGGGAAGCAGAAGGTCCCAGGTTCAATCTCTGGCATCTCCAAAAAAGGGTCCCGGCAAATAGGTGTGAAAAACCTCGGCTTGAGACCCTGGAGAGCCTCTGCCAGTCTGAGTAGACAAGACTGACTTTGATGGACCCAGGGGGGTCTGATTCAGTAGAAGGCAGCTTCATATGTTCATATGTAAGCAGAAGGTCCCAAGTTCAATCCCCGGCATCTCCAACTAAAAAGGCTCCAGGCAAGTAGGTGTGGGAAAACTCTGCTTGAGACCCTGAGGAGCTGCTGCCAGTCTGAGTAGACAAGACTGACTTTGATGGACCGAGGGTCTGATTCAATAGAAGGCAGCTTCATATATTCATATGTGTTCATATGTTCAAGTTAGGATCAAATGGCAAAAGAGTGTAATAAACTGAAAGACCATTTGGTAGAGGGTAGCGGCTGCCTAATGGAGTGAGCTTCCATTATGACATGCATCTCTTTTGGATTGTTCCTCCCAGAACGCCCTCCCGGAGGCCATAAGGACCCTGTGGGATCTTTCCCAATTCCTCAGGGCTTGCAAAAGGGAATTATTTCAACAGGCCTTTAACACCTAAACCGGGAGAGGACGGCTACCTTACACTGTGGAGAGATTATGACAACTGTGGAGAGATTATGACAATTATGACCACCGTTAGGGAGGAAGATCCCGCCTTTACTGTATACTGTATTCAAACAGCACCATAAAATGTTTGAAATTGTTTACATAGTATTTTATTGCTTTTAATCGGTAATTGTACATGTTCCAATTGAACTGACCGTTAGCTGCTCTGAGTCCGCTTGCGGAAAGGGCGGGATAAAAATCTAAATAAATAAATAGCAGAAAAGAGCAGAAGTCCAGGAGCAGAGATGCAGGTCAGACGCCAGAGGCCCTCTGCGGTCCCTTGTGGACACCCTGCCCCTCCGCCGGTCTTAGATTAAGCGAAGCTCTATGTGGAAACACTTCTGTCTCAAAATGAGTGCTAGAAATCGGGGGCAGGCTTCATGTAACAATGATAAGGTAGCACATATCGAGATAAGGTTCACCCAAGAACTTGTGCCCAGTGGGGTCTTCCAATTTCATCACCCTCCTCTATTTTTTCGGCCTCCCTTTTAGCCAATCTCATATCTCAACATTCAGTCCTTTGCAAAGATGGCCCAATCTGTTCTTCCCTTTGTCAATTTGCAAATTCATATTTCTCTGCATATTCCGCCGGCTGCAAGTATGCAGAAACAGCTACATGACTGCGGGAGGCCTGATTCTGCTGTCTGCATACTGGCCTGATGAGACACCAGCGTTACTGCCTGCTACAGTAAAATAATTATGAGTCCCTGGATCAGACCAAGGTTCTAGGTACTGGTTGGACATTAGGGGAATTTTTTTTTACAGTAAAAGTAGTTCACCAGTGGAACTGGCTGCCCAGGGAAGCGGTGAGCCCCTGTCCGCAGCTGGCAGTCTTCAAGCAGCGGCTCTAAGTCAGGGATGCTCTAGGCTGATCCTGCATGGAGCAGAGGGTTGGACTAGATGGCCTCTAAGGCCATCGGCATGCTGGGAATTATTAGGAAGGGAATTGAAAACAAATCAGCCAGTATCATAATGCCCCTGTATAAATCGATGGTGCGGTCTCATTTGGAGTACTCTGTGCAGTTCTGGTCGCCGCACCTCAAAAAGGATATTATAGCATTGGAGAAAGTCCAGAAAAGGGCAACTAGAATGATTAAAGGGTTGGAACACTTTCCCTATGAAGAGAGGTTAAAACGCTTGGGGCTCTTTAGCTTGGAGAAACGTCGACTGCGGGGTGACATGATAGAGGTTTACAAGATAATGCATGGGATGGAGAAAGTAGAGAAAAAAGTACTTTTCTCCCTTTCTCACAATACAAGAACTCGTGGGCATTCGATGAAATTGCTGAGCAGACAGGTTAAAACGGATAAAAGGAAGTACTTCTTCACCCAAAGGGTGATTAACATGTGGAATTCACTGCCACAGGAGGTGGTGGCGGCCACAAGCATAGCCACCTTCAAGAGATAAAAATATGGAGCAGAGGTCCATCAGCGGCTATTAGCCACAGTGTGTGTGTATATATAAATTTTTTTGCCACTGTGTGACACAGAGTGTTGGACCTAATGGGCCATTGGCCGGATCCAACATGGCTTCTCTTATGTTCTTATGATTCATTAAAATCCAGCATGGTTTCCAAAATCCAGTTGTTTCCAGAAAGTCCCCAAGCAGGGAATGAAGGTGCTGGCTCTTTCACTCCTAGTCTTCAGCATCTGCGGATCGAAAGATACCCTGCCTCTCAAGATGGAGGTTCCATTTAGGTATCACAGAATATAGGAAACCATACATTTATCCTCCTCAACTAATTTTTATATGCCCCCCCCCCCAAAAAAAAACCCTGCCTCCATCCCCCTTTGCACTAAACCCTGGTAGGAAGAGGGTCTCCGAGACCCCCGCCCCCCCTCCACCCTTGCCTTCTAAAGTAGCCTCCGCAAGTGACCCAAAATAAACTCAGTGTGGAGAATGGAAATGTCTCTTTACCCAACGGGGGGAATCTCTCTCAGAGATTGGATTTAAACTACATTATACAAGCAATTTCATGGGTGCTTTACGGCACTATGAGAGATTCGCTAGGAAAAAAAAAAGTGGGGGGAAAAATTCCATTTACCAGCTATAAATCAGCACTTCTTATAATGAGCACAAAAATGTCACTTTTATGCTATTTTACAGATGAACAAAACTGGCGAAATTAACTGTGGTAACCTACTGCAGTCAGCAAAAGACAGCAACAGAGAGGGGGGAGGGAGAAAAGAAATTATATGTATTTTGCTCCTCTCAAACTCTGGTCTTGAGCAAGTTTCTGCTATTTCTGGTGTGAAAACTCATTTGTCGTTCCCATTATACTTTCATTTGGAGTTTATCTTGAGTATCCAATGAGCCCCCAACTGTGAAAAAGATTAAATCTACAAAATCTATCTAATAGATGGAATAAATTAGGTGTCGGAAGTCTGTTCCATCCAAACGGGAGACAGACGAGGGGATGGAGGCGCCACCAAGTCACTGCCCAACAAAAGCCCCATTTGACTTTGCAAGAACCCCACAGTCTCCCAGTAGAAACACCACGGCTGGGGGGCACGGAAACATGGCAAGGATCGACTGGGCATTAAGTCCACAAGGGCCACTAGTCCAGGGCACAACACAGAATGGAGGCTGAACTGTGCACCTTCGTCGGTGTTTAAAAACAAGCTGCTGGCTCAATGGCTCTTACAACCAGCTAGGAACTAGAGCAGGGGTGTCAAACATGTGGCCCGAGGGGGCTGAATCAGGCCCCCAAGTAACTGGCTGGCAGGCTTGCTCAATCGCACAAGAGCTACAGAGCAAAGCCTCTATTTTCTCCTTTGGCCGAGGCGCCTGTCTTGGGGAGGAAAGGGGGGTGGGATAGCTTGCTTTGCCAGGCTCTCTCAATCACACAGCAGAGCTACTGAGCCAAGCCTCTCTTCCTTCTACTGGCTGAGGCTCCTCCCACTCCTGGTCCCCTGGGGAAGGAAGGAAAGAGCCACGTTCCTTTGCCCCGTTCCCTGGATCTCATGGGAGAGATACAAAAACAAGCACCTGTAAGACCAATGAGTGCTAATGTTTTAAGCATGTTATATTTTAATTTTTTAAAACAAATCTTTAATTGTGTGTGTCTGTGTCCTTTATAAAGTTTATATCTCTGCTACCTTAAAAAGGAGCACACACAGCCCAGCATGACATGACCCAGCCCAACAAGGTCTCATTTGTGTCAGATGCGGCCCTCAAAACAAATGAGTTTGACATCCCCGAACCAGAGAGTTTGCAGAGGCTACAGAGGGAAAAGAGAGCTGAGAATCTGGAAGGAAGAAATCCCCTAGAGCTGCCTCCCCAGACTGGCTTGAGATGCTGGGAGCAGATCACGCTGCGTTCTTGGAACACCTGCAAGGCAGACGCTCTGCTCCCCAAGGCTAGAAGCGAAAAGGAGAAACTGAGCAGTCATAAAGCTCCTTCTGCACTTGGCTAGTAGAGGAAGGAAGAGGCGTCCTCCACCCACCCTCTTTGGGAGCGAGGGCTGGGTGTCCACTCCCCCCTCCCACAGCAAAGAAGAGTACCAAGCAAAGCACCCCCCCCCCCACTTCCCTCCTCTCTCCCAATGGCGGAATTAAATCCAGCTCAAAGGACCAGATTTTAATTGACTTAATAGACTCGTTAATAACAATGTCTATTTAAGACACCTGTAAAAAGCCCATAACATTAGTGTAATGGGGAAATGGCCGGTGAACCCGTCCACCTTCCTTTCCAAATGACTGCTGGAGAGGCCTTTAATGGAAGGCTGCAATTAATGCAGCTCACGTGACGCTCGCCTAGACAAATGCATGTTTTGCGGCCACGGCGTGCTCATTCCCCGTCTAGGAACGCCGCTGTATCTGTTCCGCTGGTTCATCGCAACGAGAGAAAGCCCGACACGGACGCTGCTGTCCAAGAAAGCCAGAAATCAACTGAGCAAAGCTCGCATGGAGACGAAACCGCCAACTGCGTCGTATTCCCAAATGGCTACCCAACAGGTCAAACATCTTCTGGACCTTTGTAGGAACAACAGTCAAAGCCCGCCCACAAAGCCACATCCTTGTTTGCACAATGAAGGATCTGTTTCCACGGAAGAGCAGAAGTGAAGCCTCCATACCCAGAGGCAGCCTGCCTCCTTGCAAGGTATGCTGAGAGCACAGACTGGGGGAACAATTCCAAGAGTGATCAGCTTGGGGAGCTCTTGTTGGTGGTCCCCAGGCCTTTTTTTTTGTAGCAGGAACTCCTTTGCATATTAGGCCACGCACCCCTGATGTAGCCAATCCTCCAAGAGCTTGCAGGGCTCTTCTTACAGGGCCTACTGTGAGCTCCATGAGGACTGCCTGCCTCAGGGGTATATGGCCTAATATGCAAAGGAGTTCCTGCTACAAAAAAAGGCCTGGGGACCACCAACAAGAGCTCCCCAAGCTGATTACTCTTGGAATCTTCACCAGCCCTTTGATGCAGCGAACTCATTACACCCCTAGCACAAATTCTAGGGGACTGGAGAAACATCTGGAGCAGAGGTCCATCAGTGGCTATTTGTCACAGGGTATAGATGGAACTCTTTGACTGGGGCAGTGATGCTCTGTCTTCTTGGTGCTTGGGGGAGGCAACAGTGGGAGGGGCTTCTAGTGCCCTGGTTCCATTGGTGGACCTCCTGATGGCACCACCCCACAGCCTTAAATCTTAACCTGACCCAAACAGAATGTAAGGCGCTCAATAATATTTAATAACATCATGGCAAACGGCGCTAATCAGGAATTAATAACACCATCTAAGGATTAAAACTGTATACATTTGAGATGTTTTAATAATTTACCGCGACTTTATTTTAACAATTTAATTTTAAGTTGTTTTAATTGTTGTTAGCCACCCTGAGCCTGCCAGGGGAGGGCGGGATATAAATATAATAAAATAAAAATAAATAAATTCACACAAATAAAAACATGGTACCTGCTGGCCATATTCTCCAGCCTCTGAATGTATATAAAGATTAATGGAAAGGAAAGGTCCCCTGTGGAAGCACCAGTCCTCTCCGACTCTGGGGTGACGTTGCTTTCACGTTTTCATGGCAGACTTTTTATGGGGTGATTTGCCATTGCCTTCCCCAGTCATCTACACTTTCCCCCCAGCAAGCTGGGGACTCATTTGACCAACCTCAGAAAGATGGAAGGCTGAGTCCACCTCGAGTCGGCTACCTGAAAACCCAGCTTCCACCAAGGATCAAACTCAGGTCGTGAGCAGAGCTTAGGACTGCGGTACTGCAGCTTTAACACTCTGCGCCACGGGGCTCTTATAAGGATCAATACCACACCTTGAATTGGACTCCTTGGGAGTAAATACAATGCCCGTGGAACTGGCCCAAGACTGGGTGAATGCAACTCTATGCCAAATAAAGAGGTGTGCCAGCTGTGTTCCTGCCTGCTTTCAAGGAAAGATCCAGGGAGAGCACCTGGCTGCAGTCAAGCCCAGAAGTTGCTAAAAGCACACATCACCAATTTGCCTTACAGGGTTGCGCTGTCGGGAAGACAGAATTGTTCATGGAGCACTCTGAACACCAAAATGCTCGATAAAATGTTAAGTATTACTACTATTATCACGAGTGCAAGCAAAAAAGGATACTGGAGCTCTGTCCTTTTGGCTGCTGCAATACCTGTCTGACTGTTGAGATTTCAGAAGGCACAGACACACGCTCCTAAGCAGCCCTGTCTTTTAAAACACACACACACAACAGAGCGCAAGAAGCTGCAGCCTGCAGCCACTGGCCTTTGCCTGTGTTTCTGCGGATCTGTGATGTGGATTTCAGGACCTGGGCAACATTTCTGGCCACCAGCATCCACTGGGCACCACAAACACCAAGCGCAGCAACAGCGGCCCAGATGCCAGCTTGCCATCTTCTCTGCTGGGGCGCTGTCGCAGCAGTTGTGGTTCTTTTTCCTGCAGCAGCCCTCTCCTACTTCCTCCCCCGGGCTGAGCCCCCACACGACAGGTCTGCCGAGGAGCTCTTGGGTGGGATGGGTGCCCCGGGGGGCAGCTGCTCAGACCCATGAGGCACGAGGCTCCCCAACCCCTAGTCGGTCGAAGGGCCATGATGAAGGATGGCACATCTGCATTCCCCTTCATGCTAGCACTGCTGCCCTTGGAGGTGGCAGCATCGCAAATGCTCAATTAACATGACACTAATTAGCCAGTGACACACACAGAATCCCTAATGAAAGGGCTCCTGGAAAAAGGGAGGGTGGGGGGAAGATCCTGTTCCAGAGGGAGGGGGAGTGTCCTCAGGCAAGACAAGAAAGCCAGCAATCCCCCAGCTCTGCTCTCGTTGGGCTTCAGAGGCCCGTAGTCTGAGCAAGCAGGACGAGCAGAGTTCTGGCCAGACTGATGGGGCTGTGTTCTGCACAAGAGCCCTGTTCAACAGGGTACTTGGCTACCCCTCGAACCCGATTCCTCTGAAGCCAGGCCTGCCTCTGTCTGCAACTGGAGCAATGAGAGTCAGGGGCGTGGAGGGCCAGCAGAGAGGAGAGCACCACCTAGACGAGGCCGGCCGCTCTTTCCTTCTGGCTCTTAAAAGATGCTACCTAGCACAGAGTTATGCACAATTAAGCTGCCATCAATTGCGACGGGATTTAAGCCTGGCAGTGGCCACGCTGCACTAAAAAAAATATTAAAATTTTATTCCCAGGCAATCTGAATTCTGGGCCAAGGACAGCTGAGAGCTCTGTATAAATTTGCATAATTGCTCTTACTGTGCATAATTTATTCCTCAATTCTTACTAGTTTGCATAATTTAGTCTGCTCTCAAGTTATGGGGAAGGAGCCATGGAGAGTCTTTGAGCCCCACCTCCACGACTGCCGGGAACTGCACTCTTCCACTGCCATTTCACCCAGAACTGCCCACATCTGTGCAAGCACACCTGCCCAGGCATAAGGCAGGGTGAGCTGGGATGCTGCAGCGGCTCAGAGCATCAGACTGTGATCTATAAGACCAGGGGTGGCCAAACTTGCTCAATGTAAGAGCCGCATAGAATAAATGTCAGATGTTTGAGATTTGCAAGACACGAATGTCAGATATTTGAGAGAACGAAGAAAGGAAGGAAAGAAGGAAGGAAGATGGGGAAGTGGAGGTGGAAAGAAAGTAACTTTAAATGCATTATCCAAGCCGCCAAGTGGCTTGGCTTGGAAAAGTGATTTAAAGAGAGAAATGCCTTCTTTAAGCCAACCAATGGGGTGGTGTGGGCTCCGAGAGCCACACAATATGTGTGAAAAACCCACGTGTGAACCCCAGCTCTGCCAATGAAGATTGCTGAAAGGTCAAGGGTCAATCACACACTCTCAGCCTAACTCACCTCCCAGGGTTGTTGTGAGGCTAAAGCACAAGAGGGGAGAATTATGTACGCCACTTTGGGTGCACTGCGGAGGAGTGCGGGGTACAAATGAAGCAATTAAATTACTCTTTACAAACAGAATGTGACCCTGCGCCCCAACGGGGCATGTAGCTCTTTCCCAGTGCTGGATCGTGACCAGGGAACACCGCCGAAAGCCAAGAGCAGGGCCCAAGAGCGTACACAACACCAACAGAAACATCACTCACGGATCAAGGAGAAAGACTGACTTTGTCACCGCCGCCAGGGTTGGATATGACAAGCTGCAAATTCCGTGTGTTGTCACATCTCTGGGTGACGCAGAAACCCCCACCAGGAAAATTACAGAGCTACCAATTTCCGAGAGGGTTCCTGGCGAGTTTTTGCACTCCGCTGGCAAGCGCCTCTCCCTCCTGGCAGTAATTACTGCTTTCTAACGGGCCGTAATTACTCTCCCCAATCACCCCGTCACGCAAAGGCAGCCTAGCCTTGACATACAGTCAGTTGCCGGCAACCGGCCTGGCCTCTCCCTCACCCCTCTCCACTTCTAACCCTGCCTTAGCGGCCCTGATCGCAAAGGCTGCAGTCCTCTGCTCGGCCCCAGCGCCGGGTGCCAGCCTCCCAGGACACAGTGCCATCTGCTGGGGTGACGGGCTGAGCCACCGAGGCCACGCAAAAACCAGACAGGGTGCATTTGTGCAGGCGCCGTTTCAGGAGGAGCACTTCTTCTGCGGAGCACAGTCTGTTGCACTGGCCCACAGGGAGGACAGCTCCCAGATCCATGTTGCCTGCTTTAAGAATAACACAGCATTAAAAAAACAAACCCCACTTTCTTCACCAACCAGCTGAATAAATCTTGCCTATCAAGCAGATCTGCACACGATACATTCTGCTTCTGTTTGTTTACTGATTTAATAGCTTTCAGGACGGCTTTTACAAAGGGCTTGAAGCGGCTCCCATTAAGTAGGAAATGCTAATAAGAACGCTAAACACAAAACAGCCAGAGCACCACCCCAAAGAAGCCAGGAAAGCAGCCCCCAGGCTCCAATCCTAGCTGCCACAGTTTTATCTGGATGCAGAGAAGAACCACACAGAGCACCATCTAAGCCAGTGGTGGCAAACATTTATTTATTACGTTAAATTTCTATCCCGCCCTCTCCGCAAGCGGACTCAGGGCGGCTAACAACATTCATTTTCACAAATTAAAAACCAATAAAATATAATTACAATTTTTAAATTTTCTAAAAAACCATTTCATGGTGCTGTATCGCTACAATATACAATGTAGGCAAGTTCTTCTTTTCAGACGATGATCACCTAGTACTCTATATAATGTCGGGTGGCAGTTCTCTCCCGGTTAGATATCAAAGGCCTGTCGAAACAATTCGGTCTTACAGGCCCTGCGGAAAGTGGAGAGATCCCGCAGGGCCCTTATGGCCTCCGTGAGAGCATTCCACAATTCTGGTGCTGCCACCGAGAAGGCCCTAGCTCGTGTCGAACGCAACCTAGTCTCCTTTGGTCCAGGGATGGACAATAGATTTTTTGTCCCTGAATGCAGTGTTCTCTGGGGAATATGTGGAGAAAGGCGGTCCCGCAGATAGACAGGTCCCTGACCATAAAGGGCTTTAAAGGTCAATACCAACAACTTGAAACGGACTTGGAACACAACAGGTAGCCAGTGCAGCTTTTGCAGCACTGGCCGAATGTGCTCCCATTGAGGGAGCCCCATTAACAGCCGGACTGCAGCGTTCTGCACTAGCTGTAGTTTCCGAGTCAGCATCAAGGGTAGCCCCATGTAGAGAACATTACAGTGATCTATTCTTGAGGTGACTGTAGCATGGATCACCATTGCTAAGTTCTCGTGCTCCAGGAAAGGGGCCAACTGCCACACCCGCCGAAGTTGAAAAAAGGCGGATCTGATAGTGGCTGCTACCTGGGCCTCCATTGTAAGAGAGGACTCAAGGAGCACGCCCAAGCTCTTGACCTTAGGGCCAATATTAGTGACACCCCGTCAAGAGCCGGCAGAAGGATCTCCCCCCCGGACCACCCCGGCTCAGGTAGAGAACCTCCGTCTTCATCGGATTCAGCTTCAGCCAACGCAGCCTGAGCCAAGATGCTACGGCTTGCAGAGCCAGGTCTAGATTTTCAGGGGTACAGTCGGACTGGCCACCCATCAATAGATAGAGTTGGGTGTCGTCTGCATACTGGTGACAACCCAGCTCATACCTCCTGACAATCTGGGCAAAGGGGCGCATATAGATGTTAAATAACATCGGGGACAGAACCACTCCCTGTGGCACACCACATATAAGTGGGTGCTTTGGGATGATTCCTCCCCTATCACCACCCTTGGTTCCTGATCTTGGAGAAAGGAGGCCAAACATTATAAGGCGGACCCCTGAATCCCCACGTTGGCAAAGCAGCTAGTCAGTATCTGAGGGTCAACCGTATCAAAGGCGGCTGACAGATCTAATAATAACAGCACTGCTGAGCCGCCTCGATCCAGATGTCGCATGAGGTCATCTATGAGAGCGACCAGAACCATCTCCATCCTGTGACCTGGTCGAAAGCCGGACTGGAATGGATCCAGTGCAGAAGTGTCATCCAGGAATCCCTGTAGCTGAGTTGCCACCGCCCGCTCTATAACCTTACCCCAAAAGGGAAAGTTTGACACCGGCTGATAGTTCGCCAATACGGCCGGATCTGCAGATGGTTTTTTTTAAGAGGGGATGGACCACAGCCTCTTTAAGCTTTTATAAGCCAGGACGGGCACGGGTCCAACCCACAGGTCGTAGGGCATACAGCAAAAAGGATCCTGTCGACTTCCTCCCAGCTGAGTGGATTGAAGGAATCTAGAATTGGACCAGAAGACGCACTCGCTGCCCCAAGTTCTTTCACTGTATCAATTATGGCGGGACGGTTTCGTCGGAGCAACGAGATCTTATCTGCGAAAAAACTTGCAAAAGCCTCACAGCCAATTTCCAATTCTCTAATATTTGGTTTACCTTGTGGTAAAGTTGTTAGAGACCAAATTATACTAAACAATTGTGCTGGGCGCGAGGTTGCAGAAGCAATCTGGGACACAAAGTAAGTCTCCTATGTTGTGACCGGGGGGACCATGGTCGGTCTGGAGATGGTTTGGAATACGATTTCTTAGACCAGGGTTTGGACCACGGTTTCTGCTTCTGAGTTCTGGAGGATGTAGAAACGCCTCGGTTTTGGGATGTTTTAATGCTCTTGTCGAGCTCCTGGAGGGCGGTATCTGTGGTTGAGCTAAAGAGGCCCTCACCCTCAAACGGTAGGTCTTCAACCAAGATCTGGTGTCAGTTGAGAGCGCTGTTGCTCGAAGCCAGGAGTGCCGTCGGAGGGTGACTGCAGACGTAAGTGTTTTAGCAGAGATGTCTAGGGAACGCTTGGCCGTGTTGACCTAATGCTTTGTGACCAACATTCCTTCTTTCAGAAGATGTTTGAAGTCTTGACGCTTGTCCTCCGGTAGCAGTGAGGTGAACTGTGCAGCTTTCTCCTACAGGGCATACTGATAATGGCTCATGCAGGCCGCGTAGTTGGCTGTTTTTATCCCCAACGCTCCAGCTGCGTAGAACTTCTTATCCATCCCATTGAGCTTCTTCCCCTCCTTCTCGGGGGTGTGTGTGTGAAGAGTGTGTCTCTTCTTGCTCTTGGAGGAGGATGTTCCTACCACCGAGTTTGGCTTAGGGTGGTTGAAAATGAAACTGGCTTCAGCTTCTTGGATCTTATACATATGGTCGATCCTCCGCGAGATCGGTGTGGAAGCTGGTTTATCTCAATGCAACTCGGCAGCCTGGAGAAGTACGGAAGTCATGGGAAGAGCTATCGGTGTCGAAGCGTCCTTTTGTACGATGTCAAAGACCATGCTGGTTATTGTGGGTTTCGGTTGCAATACCGAAAGCAAGAGGGTTTGTGCCATCCGTTTGATGAAATCGCTCACTGAGATCTTCGGAGGGAGAAATTGAGCCCTCCGCCAGAGGCTGTTGAGGCGATGAGGTTTCCGTGCTTGTCTCTGGGTGCTCGGACTGGTTGGACTCGGCCTCTGAGTCAGAAGATGTCGCTTCACCTTCTGAGAGACCCGGTGATCGAGGTGGAGTGCTTGGTTTCAGAGTCGGCTTCGGTGGCAGAGGGGTACGGTTCCGTCTGGGTTTCTTCAGTGCTTGACGCCTCAGGTGGCTGTTTGTCTCGGTCTCAATGCTTGGAGAGACATCATCAAACAAGTGTCCCAATCTTGGTACAGGCGGGGCATCCAGGGGAATGGCATGGGGCAGGTCCCATACATGTAGGTCACCGTGGAGGGTCCCAGAGTGGAGGTTTTGGAGCTTCCAGTTGTTTTGGTATCGGTTGCTCCGAGTTTGGCTGGGTGTCTTCGCTGTCGAGGGAGTGTCCTGCAATGCTGTGTGGGAGAGTCATTCGATCCTGACAAGGTAGATCTGGATGATTGTTGGGTCAGGTCGATTTTGAAATCAGACAAGCTGGTGTCCTGGGTGCCTCCCTTCTGTCACGACAGTTGATGTATCGGAGAATGCAGAGTTGGAGTGGTGGTATTTTCTCCGGTGCCGGGATAGGGCCTGGTGATGATGGAGGTGGACGCGAGCTTTTAGCAGAGTCTTTCTTGCGCCTTTTCTCTTTCTCCTTTTTACGCTCTTTGTCCTCCCTGCAGTTTTTTGCAGGAGTGGAGGCTTCCAATTCAGGTGCTGGGGCCAACCATTTCGGCACCGACCATTTGGCATCAGATTGAGAGCAGGGCGTAGCGGTCGAAGTGGAAGCTAGTACGGAGTCGGATTGTGACAGAGCCGAGGACTGCGTGGTAGGTGCAGATTCCATGAGGGCCGTTTTGAGTCTCGCTGCCCGATTTTTTCTTGTCTGTTCCGAGAATTTCGTACAATGAGTGCAGGAATCTGGTCGGTGGGCTTCCCCGAGGCACAACAGAGTTCATGACTGTCTGGAGGGGGGATTTTACTGCCACACCGCTTGCACCTTTTGAAGAACCCCCAGGGTTTTTCCATGCGGTGCCCAGGGACCATGCCGCCCCAAAGGCCGGGGGTGGGTTGGAGGTCGTTTCCCCTATTGGGGGAGGGGGGGCGTCCGGGTAACAGTGCTTACCCTGCCACTGAAGGTCTCTTTCCTTATTTTCAGGAGAGAAAAATCGACAAA
This sequence comes from Heteronotia binoei, assembly GCF_032191835.1. NCBI lineage: Eukaryota > Metazoa > Chordata > Lepidosauria > Squamata > Gekkonidae > Heteronotia > Heteronotia binoei. The sequence goes on along the minus strand of NC_083233.1, from coordinate 83,078,177 downwards.
ACACGTTGAGAGGCGAAAAAGAGGTGAGTACCGACGAACGGATGAAGAGGGAACCAATCTGCGCAGTGGTCAGAAGGGAACTGGCAGGATCCTTGCGCCCGTCGCAGTGGGCATGCACAGTGGAGCCCGCGAGCATGACCACTGGAGATGGTGCAAAAATCCTTCCAGAATTAGCTTTGAAGTAAAGATCGGAACTGGCGCAGGCGCACTATATCCCATCAGTGTGAAGCACAGAGACCACGAAGAAGATTAGCTTGCTTTTCAATCGCACAGCAGAGCTACTCAGCCAAGCCTCTCTTCCTTCTATTGGCTGAAGCTCCTCCCCCTCCAGGTCCCTTGAGGAAGGAAGGAAAAAGCCAGAGCCTCCTTTGCCCAGTTATGTGGATCCCATGGGAGAAATACAAAGAAAGCAACTTTAAGACCAACGTTATAAGCATGTTTTAAGCTTTTAAAAAATATACAGTATTTTTGGAGTTTGTGTTCTTTATGAAATTTATCTCTCTGCTACCTAATGTTAAATAGGTACACACATGGCGCAGCGCAGCATGGCTCGGCCCAACCCAACATAGCCCGGCCAAACAAGATCTCATTTATGTCAGATCCGGTCCTTGTAGCAAATGAGTTCGACACCCCTGGTCTAAGCCCTTGAAGAAGGGGGCCAAACCCAAGATAGGGGGAGATGTGTGGGGACCAGGAAACTACTGCTACTGAACATCGCCACCAAGCACGGCCTGGTCTCTCTCCACTAGGGAGCCCTCCCTCCCCCTGGGACCCCGAACTTACAGCAAAGCAAACCGTGACACTTCTGAAAAGGTCTTGAAACTCAGGCGCAAGCACAGTGCAGCTGCCAGCATGTGCCAGACCTGGGTTCAGATCTCCACTCACATCCTTGCTGACTTGGTATTCAGGTCTATTTATCCCCTTAAAACAGGATGGTCATGAAGATTAAAAGGAGACAGCCCTGCACCCACTATCCCAGCTTCCTCAAAATGTCAGAAAGTGGTACCGGTATAGAATCATGGAACAGAATCATAAGAGTTGGAAGGGATCTCCAGGGTCATCTAGTCCAACCCCCTGCACAATGAAGGAAACTCACAAATACCTCCCCCTAAATTCACAGGATCAACGCTGTCAGATAGCTATCTAGCCTCTGCTTAAAAACCTCCAAGGAAGGAGAGCCCACCACCTCCCGAGGAGGAAGCCTGTTCCACTGAGAAACTGCTATAATGGTCAGGAAGTTCTTCCTAATGTTGAGCCGGAAACGCTTTTGATTTAATTTCAACCCATTGGATCTGGTCCTACCTTCCGAGTCCACAGAAAACAATTGCACAGCATCCTCTATATGACAGCCTTTCAAGTACTTGAAGATGGTGATCCTATCACCTCTCAGCCGCCTCCTCTCCAGGCTAAACATGCCCAGCTCCTTCAACCTTTCCTCATAAGACTTGGTCTCCAGATTCCTCACCATCTTCGTCGCCCTCCTCTGGACCCGTTCCAGCTTGTCTAGATCCTTCTTAAAATGTGGTGCCCAAAACTGAATACAAGACTCCAAATGAGGTCTTATCAGAGCAGAGTAAAGCGACCACATGACGTGATCTGGACACTACGCTTCTGTAGATATGGCCCAAAATCGCACTTGCCTTTTTAGCCACCACATCATGATCTAAACACGGTCCTTTTTTGGCTCCATCTCATTTTTCATATCTCTGTCAAGTCATTCCATTTTTACAAGGTGAGAAAGAGCTTCTGTTTTTTCAAACATTTGCCAAGAATAGGAAAGGAAAGGTCCCCTGTGTAAGCACCAGTCGCTTCCGACTCTGGGGTGACGTTGCTTTCACAACGTTTTCACGGCAGACTTTTTACGGGGTGGTTTGCCATTGCCTTCCCCAGTCCTCTACACTTTCCCCCCAGCAAGCTGGGGACTCCATACTATACCATACCAAACCTTTAATGGCATAAAGCTGGGGACTCATTTGACCGACCTCAGAAGGATGGAAGGCTGAATCAACCTGGAGCCAGCTACCTGAAACCCAGCTTCCGCCGGGGATCGAACTCAGGTCGTGAGCAGAGCTTAGGACTGCAGTACTGCAGCTTTAATACTCTGTACCATGGGGCTCTTTGCCAAGGAAACCAGGAGGCTAAAACTCTGTGCCCGGGATGCCAATTACTCCATGGGCACCTTCCAGGGCTGGGCCAAACTTTCCGGAGGGTACGGAAAAGCAAAGAGAGACTGTTCTTCAGATAGCAGGTTTCTTCATCCAGACAGGTAGTAATTTTTCCCTGGCTGTAAAAAAAAAAATTGTTACCTGTCGGGATGACTGTAACTGCTGCATGGCGAGTGTGTGGATAGTAAGACGACAGGGAGCAATGCAATGGGAAGACAACTGGCGTAGGTGGGTGGGGGCAGCACCTTGGACACCCTAAAGCTTTCCGCTTTGTGCTGCAGCTGGTCTGGCGGGCACAGCGAGTGAGATGGCCACTTCCACACACAGGCCTAGGGCAGCTCCCCCCACAATGGCTGGTCAGACCTGGGGAATGCGAAACCGGCATCTGCACTTCACGAAGTCTGCTTTCCATTGGGGAAGCCAGGCTCCAAGGAGCACAGATGCTGTTCGTGGGGAGAGAGGAAACCTGGCAGTGCCCCCTAGGCCAGGCGGTGCCCTAGGCAGCCGCCTACTTGGGCTGCTCCCACGCACCGGCCCTGCCTGGATGCTGGGGACAGATTACTGTTACAAACACTGTAATGCCACCTTTATGTTTCTTCCTCGGAGGTTTTTAAGCAGAGGCTGGATGGCCATCCGACTGCAATGCTGATTCTGTGAACTTAGGCAGATCATGAGGAGGAGGGCACGAAGGGCTACATTAATGCTTGGTTCTTGTGGCCCTTTTCTTACACACCCAGGGAAATGCTGACTCCCTTGGGGGTCACTCAGCAAGCTTTCTTCAGGCCAGTTTGGCAAGGGATCCTAAAGCGTTTTTTTTTTGGGGGGGGGCGGTTTGCCATCATCTGGGCAAGGAGGATGTACATGTGTGTAGGAGGAAGGTATTTGCGAGGTTCCTGCGCTGTGCAGGGGTTTGGACTAGATGACCCTGGAGGTCCCTTCCAACTCTACGGTTCCTTCCACCCAATCAGGGCTGCGAGCATTTAAAAAAAATGGAGCAATTAAAGTACAGTTAAAATTATAAAATACTTCAATTTAAAAGAAAACAACATATAAAACCATACCAGGAGGACGACTAGTAACTGTAACCAGGGGCCTGGTTACACTCCTGCAGGTGAAAGACTATGACAGAGGGAGACAGACGAATCCCCCTGGGAGGGTAGTTCCAGAGTTTTTGGTGCCACAACCGAGAAGGCCCCGTCTTGGCTTGCCACCCCTCTAGCTTCAGATAGAGGGGGCAACCAAAGCAAGGCCTCCAAAGAGGATTGAAGCGGACAGGCAGGTCCAAAGGGGAGCAGGCAGTCCCCAAAACACGCTGATCCAAGACCAACATGAGATTGTTCAGCTTTTGAGCATACCTGTTGTTCGACGTTTTATGCTTCCCTGACGTCCTAGTTTGCGAACTTTTGTGAACATTTACTCTTGCGTTTTGATGTAGGATTAGTCAAACTGGGATGATGATATTGCATCTATATCCCGCCCTCCACTGAGAGTCTCAGAGCCGTGAGTTGTATAATTATTTCAATATATATTACAATATATGTTAAGTTATATATTATAATATATATGATATATTACAACGTAATAATAATAAGATGACGACACTGGATTTATATCCTGCTCTCTCCACTCCGAATTTCAGGGTCTCAGAGTGGCTTACAATCTCCTTTATCTTTCTCCCCCACAACAGACACCCTGTGAGGTGGGAGGGGCTGAGAGAGCTCTCACAGCAGCTGCCCTTTCAAGGACAACTCTTGCGATAGCTATGGCTGACCCAAGGCCATGCTAGCAGGTGCAAGTGGAGGAGTGGGGAATCAAACCCGGTTCTCCCAGATAAGAGTCTGCACACTTAACCACTACACCACACTGGCTCTCTGGGAGCGTGGGACAGATCTTTTTTCAAAATAGATAAGGCTCACAGAGCAAGGACATCAAAAGCAACAGCGCCTTGCCCTGACTGGGATAGCCCAACTACAAGAATCATAGAATCCTAGAGTTGGTAGGGACCCCTAGGGTCATCTAGTCCAACCCCCTGCACAAGGCAGGAAACTCACAAACACCTCCCCCTAAATTCACAGGATCTTCATCGCTGTCAGATGGCCATCTAGCCTCTGTTGGAAAACCTCCAAGGAAGGGGAGCCCACCACCTCCCGAGGAAGCCTGTTCCACTGAGGAACTGCTCTTAGAATCATAGAATCCTAGAGTTGGAAGGGACCTCCAGGGTCATCTAGTCCAACCCCCTGCACAAGGCAGGAAACTCACAAACACCTCCCCCTAAATTCACAGGATCTTCATCGCTGTCAGATGGCCATCTAGCCTCTGTTGGAAAACCTCCAAGGAAGGGGAGCCCACCACCTCCCGAGGAAGCCTGTTCCACTGAGGAACTGCTCTTAGAATCATAGAATCCTAGAGTTGGAAGGGACCTCCAGGGTCATCTAGTCCAACCCCCTGCACAAGGCAGGAAACTCACAAACACCTCCCCCTAAATTCACAGGATCTTCATCGCTGTCAGATGGCCATCTAGCCTCTGTTGGAAAACCTCCAAGGAAGGGGAGCCCACCACCTCCCGAGGAAGCCTGTTCCACTGAGGAACTGCTCTTAGAATCATAGAATCCTAGAGTTGGAAGGGACCTCTAGGATCATCTAGTCCAACCCCCTGCACAAGGCAGGAAACTCACAAACACCTCCCCCTAAATTCACAGGATCTTCATCACTGTCAGATGGCCATCTAGCCTCTGTTGGAAAACCTCCAAGGAAGGGGAGCCCACCACCTCCCGAGGAAGCCTGTTCCACTGAGGAACTGCTCTTAGAATCATAGAATCCTAGAGTTGGAAGGGACCTCCAGGGTCATCTAGTCCAACCCCCTGCACAAGGCAGGAAACTCACAAACACCTCCCCCTAAATTCACAGGATTTTCATGGCTGTCAGAGGGCCATCTAGCCTCTGTTGGAAAACCTCCAAGGAAGGAGAGCCCACACCTCCTCAGCAAGCCCTATGATCTCATCAGATCTCAGAAGGACTGATATGGGAGATCTGATCTGGCAAGGACTGATATGGGAGATCTCCAATGAATACCAGGGCCGGGACAACACAGTGGCAGGCAATGGCAAACCACCTCCCTGAGAAGTCCTAGCCCCACCAGGGGTCATCAGAAGTCCCCATGGCTATCAGGCACACAAGCGTTTGCGTGCACACACACACAGATGCAAAAAGACCCCAATAACAGTGACTTGTCTCTCAGCATTTGGTATTCTGAAGTGACGGCTTCTGGCCACAGAGGCTCCCTTTAGCTGCTGGCAAATTTCTACTCCTCCATGAATTTATCTGCTCCCTTTTAAAGCCAGCAAGCTAGTGACCGTAAACCACACGTCATGGCAGGGAGTTCCACATATGCTGTACAACACAGGCCAGATCTGACATAAACGAGATCTTGTTGGGACGGGCCATGTGTATACCTATTTAAGTTTAGGTAGCAAAGATATAAAGGACATAGACAAACACAATTAAATATTTTTTTAAAAAAACTTAAAACATGCTTCAAAGATTACCACTCATTGGTCTTTAGAAGAAGATATTGGATTTATATCCCGCCCTCCACTCCGAAGAGTCTCAGAGCGGCTCACAATCTCCTTTACCTTCCTCCCCCACAACAGACACCCTGTGAGGTGGGTGGGGCTGGAGAGGGCTCTCCCAGCAGCTGCCCTTTCAAGGACAACCTCTGCCAGAGCTATGGCTGATCCAAGGCCATTCCAGCAGGTGTAAGTGGAGGAGTGGAGAATCAAACCCGGTTCTCCCAGATAAGAGTCCGTGCACTTAACCACTACACCAAACTGGCTCTCTTTGCATTTCTCCCATGGGATCCAGGGAATTGGACAAAGGAAGCTCTGGCTCTTTCCTTCCTTCACCAGGAGGTGGAGGAGCCTCAGCCAATAGAAGGAAGAGAGACTTGGCTCAGTAGCTCTGCTGTGCGATTGCGAGAGCCTGGCAAAGTAATCTCTCCCTCCCTCCCTTTCTCCCCAAAGGAGGAGTTTCAGCCAATGGAGAAAACAGAGGCTTTGCTCTGTAGCTCCTGTGCAATTGAGCAAGCTGTTATGCAGAAGGAAGCAAGAGAGAGGGAGAAGGAAGCAGATGACAGCCAGTTGCTCGGGCGCCTGATAGGAGCCCTCCAGGGGCCTGATTCAGCCCCCGGGCCACATGAAACCCCTGCTACATTCTGCCTGGAATTTGCCAGCCAATAGCAGTGGGTGAGCCCCACACTGAGAGACAGGATGGAAAACCTTTCTTCATACCAGGCATAACTTCACTAGGGTGGCCAGACCGTCCCGGGAGCCCGGGAATGTCCTGGGTCTGGCCCCCTATTCCCGCCTCCCGGGCTGGCTATACCGGGACCATTTAGAGGTCCCGGTTTAGCCAGCCCCGGAGGCAGTGGGCCGCGGGCGCCGGCGGGGAAGGCGGCGAGTGAGGGAGGGAGCGTCCCTGCGCCTGCGCAGGGCCCCTGCGCACGCGCAGGGACGCTCCCTCCCTCACTCGCCGCCTTCCCCGCCCGCGCGCGGGGCCCGGCGGCGGTGGTGGAGGCCTCTCCGTGGCCTCCGCTGGTCGCTGGAAGCCCTCCAGAGACTCTGGAGGGCCTCCAGCGACCAGCGGAGGCCACGGAGCACCCGGCGCTGGTCCCGGAAGGCCTTCCAGAGCCTCTGGAAGGCCTTCCGGGACCAGCGCCGACCAGCGAAGGCCTCCCCGCGGCCTCCGCTGGTCCCTGGAGGCCCTCCAGAGTCTCTGGAGGGCCTCCAGGGACCAGCGGAGGCCGCGGGGAGGCCGCGGAGCACCCGGCGCTGGTCCCGGAAGGCCTTCCAGAGCCTCTGGAAGGCCTTCCGGGACCAGCGCCGACCAGCGAAGGCCTCCCCGTGGCCTCCGCTGGTCCCTGGAGGCCCTCCAGAGTCTCTTGAGGGCCTCCAGGGACCAGCGGAGGCCGCGGGGACGCCACGGAGCACCCGGCGCTGGTCCCGGAAGGCCTTCCAGAGCCTCTGGAAGGCCTTCCGGGACCAGCGCCGACCAGCAAAGGCCTCCCCGCGGCCTCCGCTGGTCCCTGGAGGCCCTCCAGAGTCTCTGGAGGGCCTCCAGGGACCAGCGGAGGCCACGGAGAGGCCGCAGAACATCCGGCGCTGGTCCCTGGAGGCCTCCAGAGGCCAGCGCCGGTAGCGGAGAGGCCCGGCGCTGGTCCCTGGAGGCCTCCAGAGGCCAGCGCCGGCAGCTCCCTCCCTCCCTCGCCGCGAGGCCGCCGCCGCAGGACTCGCCGCCGCTGGACTCTCCGCCGCCCTGGAAGCAGGTAAGGGGGCCGAAAGCGGGGGGGGCGGGGGGCGGCCTTCCTTTCTTCCCTCCCTCCCTCCTCCCTCCCTCCCTTCCTTCCCTCACTCCCTTCCCTTCCTTCCTTCCCTCCCTCCTCCCTTCCTTCCTTTCTTCCTTCCCTCCCTTCCCTCACTCCCTTCCCTTCCTTCCTTCCCTCCCTCCTCCCTTCCTTCCTTTCTTTCTTCCTTCCTTCCCTCCCTCCCCCTTCCTTCCTTCCTTCCTTCCTTCCCTCCCTCCCCCCTTCCTTCCTTCCCTCCCTCCCTCCCTCCCCCTTCCTTCCTTCCTTCCTTCCTTCCCTTCCCTTCCCTCCCTCCTCCCTTCCTTCCCTCCTTATGTTCTTATGTGACACAGAGTGTTGGACTGGAGGGGCCACTGGCCTGATCCAACAGGGCTTCTCTTATGTTCTTATGTGACACAGAGTGTTGGACTGGAGGGGCCACTGGCCTGATCTAACAGGGCTTCTCTTATGTTCTTATGTGACCAGAGTGTTGGACTGGAGGGGCCATTGGTCTGATGCAACAGGGCTTCTCTTATATTTTTATGTGGCACAGAGTGTTGGACTGGAGGGGCCACTGGCCTGATGCAACAGGGCTTCTCTTATATTCTTATGTTACACAGAGTGTTGGACTGGAGGGGCCACTGGCCTGATGCAACAGGGCTTCTCTTATGTTCTTATGTGACGCAGAGTGTTGGACTGGATGGGCCACTGGCCTGATCCAACAGGGCTTCTCTTATGTTCTTATGTGACAATACTGACTTTGGTGGACCCAAGCACTGATTCAGTGTAAGGGAGCTTTGTGTTTGTGACTGGAGTAGATAATACTGACTTTGGTGGACCCAAGCACTGATTCAGTGTAAGGGAGCTTTGTGTTTGTGTCTTCTGGTGCAATTTTGTTCTCAGATCCTGTATTTACTTCATCAGTATATGGGATAAGGCACTTTCTCAACTGTGCTGCATAATGCAGCCTATTTATTTTGTCCTGTTGGCTCTGTTGGCTCTGTCTGCGCCACCTTCATCACTTTCGGGGTGTGCATCCCCCAGTGGGGTGCTCTCGTGACTCCCTCCGCCGGCTGTTTCTGATAGACCTGTCCCCCTCTTTCATTTGATATGTGTCCCATGCGGGTGCCACCCTCCCGCCGGGAGATGCCGCAAAATGAGCCCCCTTGAGGCTTATGGCGGCAGGGCTCGGGGGAAGCGAGCTAGACTGCTGTTCTTTTGAGGGGTTATAGAGTGTTTCGAGCCCGTCCCTGTGGCATCGGTCCCATCGTTGTGGGGCCCAGGGGGCCGGCGCAGCGGCACGCTGAAGCAGCCTGTCGGTCACTTCCGGGTTCCTGTCCTGCATCTCAACCTGTGTTATTAGTGACAGGCTGCTTCGGCGTGCCGCTGCGCCGGCCCCCTGGGCCCCACAACGATGGGACCGATGCCACAGGGACGGGCTCGAAACACTCTATAACCCCTCAAAAGAACAGTAGTCTAGCTCCCTTCCCCCGAGCCCTGCCGCCATAAGCCTCAAGGGGGCTCATTTTGCGGCATCTCCCGGCGGGAGGGTGGCACCCGCACGGGACACATATCAAATGAAAGAGGGGGCGCAGGGCTATCAGAAACAGCCGGCGGAGGGAGTCGGGAGACCACCCCACTGGGGGATCCACACCCCGAAAGTGATGAAGGTGGCGCAGATAGAGCCAACAGAGCAAACAGGACAAAATAAATAGGCTGCATTATGCAGCACAGTTGAGAAAGTGCCTTATCCCATATACTGATTAAGTATATACAGGATTTCAGAACAAAATTGTTTCCGGCGGTGATATTTGGGGGATTTGGGGGGATGTCACAGGAAGTGCTGTGAAGTCACTTCCTGTTTCCGGCAGTGGCATTTGGGGGAAATGATGTCATTTAGGGGAAATGATGTCACAGGAAGTGATGTCACTTCCCATTTCCGGCAGGTGACGCGGGGAAATGATGTCACAGGAAGTGATGTCACTTCCTGTTTCCTGTGGTGGCATGACGTCACCGGAAGTGACGTCACTTCCTGTTTCCGGCGGCGCTCACGCTTCGCGCGCGCACACCCCTACCTCCCCCCCCACCCAACGTGTCCCAGGCTGGCCTTCAGACATTATGGTCACCCTAAACTTCACAAAACTCCATTTTGGAGGCAGAGGGTCCCAGGTTCAATCTCCAGTATCTCCGGCTGAAAGGAACAGGTTGAGAGCCGTGAAAGACCTCTGCCTGCAGCTGTGGACGGCCACTGCCACTCTGAGTAGACCCTACTGACTTTGAAGGACAACGTATCCGGTTCAATATAAGCCAGCTTCATATGCTCGCAGCCGGTGAACATCAGAATCGAGAGAATCCACACTTAACTTTCACACGCTGCAGACGACTCAAAAGGGAGTTAAGTACATTGGAGGCTTCATTCGCACCTAGTTCCCTTTTGACAATAGTTCTTCATAATGGCCCCTGGTTTACAACAAAATTGCAGTGGAGTTAATCTTGAACAGCTAAGGAACTTTCTGCTAAAAACTGCAGGATAAGCTGCGTGTTGGATGCTCATGTTCTCCAACAAATCCCCACACGCTTTCGCCTCTTCTCACAGAAAAGGAACAGTAATCACATTATGTTGTCCAACCACACCTGTTGAGAACTCTGGCTTGCCGGAGAGCCTGCCAGTCAGCTGCTGCACCCCCCCCCCCCCCATTTTACGGGGAGGGGAAGAGACCCCAAGGAATGAGAACCGCTCCCCTCCTTCTCCATGACCTGTTTCATTTCTTCAGCTTTGCATTCAATAACAGCTAAATAATTGAATCAGCTCAGCTGCCCAAGATTTGCTTTGAATTTTATTGGAATTTTAAATTGTTTTGTTTCTGCAGTATTTTATTTCTGTAAATGGAAAAATGCATTGCCCACTGTAATAATCCGGGGGCTTCTGATATGATTCTCAGCTATTGCTTGGAGCAAATGCCAGGCTGGGGGGTGGGGGCAGGGAAGAGGAGGAACAGGAAGCGAAGATGGGGTTGCAAAGGCTTACAGAGATTATACCTGCAGTGAAACTACTCATTCCCCCCCCCCTCACAAATTGGCCAACAGACTGGCTGGGTAGTGGATTTAGGGTTGGAACAGGGAATATAGTGGGCGAAAAGATAAATCCTTGTTCTTAATTGGGGGCCAACAGAGCCGGGGGGGAGGGAGTGGCGCTAGGGTCTAGGGCAGTGGCTCCCAACCTTTTTGGCACCTGGTTTCGTGAAATACCAGTGTGTGTGTGGGGGGGGGGTGTGCTGCCCCATGCTGCCCCCCACTTGCACCCTGTCCCTGACCCCCATGGGGGGTCTTTAAATGGGCGGTGGAGATGGGGACTGTTTCTGCTGCCTCCCTGCTAGGTGGCCTGGTGGCAGAAGACCTATCAGCTGATCAGTGGGGGGGGGTCTATAAATGAGGGGTAGGTTAAGGTCAAGAGCCCTGTGGTGCAGTGGTAAAGCTGCAGTACTGCAGTCGGAGCCCTCTGCTCATGACTTGAGTCTGATCCCAGCGGAAGCTGGTTCAGGTAGCCGGCTCAAGGTTGACTCAGCCTTCCATCCTTCCGAGGTCGGTCAAATGAGTCCCCAACTTGCTGGGGGGGAAGTGTAGATGACTGGGGAAGGCAATGGCAAACCACCCCGTAAAAAGTCTGCCGTGAAAACATTGTGAAAGCAACGTCACCCCAGAGTCGGAAACGACTGGTGCTTGCACGGGGGAATACCTTTACCTTTACCTTTTTTAGGCTAACGTCATGGCAGCGCTGCACCTTCTGCCAGTCTGGGATCCGGGCGGATGAAAGAGGTGGTGCGGCCTGCAAGGGGAGGCAGCTTTGGAGTGAGGTTGCCTGCCCAGGTCGGCAGAAAAAATACTGTTTTCGTCAAGCATTCAGGGGGCGGGGAGGAGGAGAAGAAGACTGTAGATTTATACCCCACCCTTCTCTCTGAATCAGAGTCTCAAAGCGGCTTACAATCTCATTTATTTTCCTCCCCCACAACAAATACCCTGTGAGGTAAATGGGTCTGAGAGAGCTCTGACAGAAGGACAGCTCTATAAAGGCTATGGCTGACTCAAGGCCATTCTAGCAGCTGCAAGTGGAGGAGTGGGGAATCAAACCCGGTTCTCCCAGATGAGAAGAACTGCAGATTTATACCCGGCTCTTCTCCCTGAATCAGAGACTCAGAGTGGCTTACAATCTCCTTTATCTTCTCCCCCCACCACAGACACCCTGTGAGGTGGGTGGGGCTGAGAGGCTCTCACAGCAGCTGCCCTTTCAAGGACAAGTCCTGTGATAGCTATGGCTAACCCAAGGCCATTCCAGCAGGTCCAAGTGGAGGAGTGGAGAACCAGACCTGGTTCTCCCAGATAAGAGTTGGCACACTTAACCACTACACCAAACTGGCTCATTACAGCAGGTGCAAGTGGAAGAGTGGGGAAATATATATATTTGGCCACTGTGTGACACAGAGTGTTGGACTGGATGGGCCATCGGCCTGATCCAACATGGCTTCTCTTATGTTCTTATGTTCCTTTAACAGTGTTCTGGCAACTCCCTAGGATGGCATCTACATATTTAGGAAGCACAGGGCCCTCACTCTGAACTGACTCCACCTGTCCTCAGTGACATCAGCATGTAATCAAACACCATTTGTCTTGTGTGTCATTCTGGTGTTACCCGTGATGTAAGTAATGCAAGAAAGCAATTCACCAGTCCCCATCTCTGCTACTGTCTTCCACCAGCAGGCCAAGATTTTTGTCTTTCATTCGCCATTTCCCTCAGCGATGCCTCTTTCCTCCCCAGTGCTTAAATGTTGTGTTTTAATCTTTGGTATTTATTTTAAGCTTCTGATTTTAAATTGTTTTAATGACGTATTTGTGGGTTGGTTTTAATGACTATTAAGATGAGATTTTAATTTGTACGTTTTAATTTGTTATCTGTTCTGGTGCTCCTATGAGGCCAGACAGGCAGGGGAAAGAACCTTGTTAAAACAAAATAAAATAAATGGATTAATAAGGAAAAAGAGGCTCAACCAGGATGTGCCAGAACAGCAAGGATGGGCACACAACTCGCGGGCACTCCATAAAACTGCTCAGCAGTCGGGTAAGAAGGGATAAAAGGAAGTCCTTCTTCGCCCAAAGAGCGATTCACACATGGAATTCACTGCCACAGGAGGTGGCGGCGGCTACAAGCATAGCCAGCTTTAAGAGGGGATTGGATAAGCATATGGAGCAGAGGTTCATCAGTAGCTGTTAGCCACAGCTTATCATTGGAACTCTCTGTCTGGGGCAGTGATGCTCTGTATTCTTGGTGCTTGAGGGGGGGGCACAGTGGGAGGGCTTCTAGTGTCCTGGCCCCACTGATGGACCTCCTGATGGGCCCCTGGGGTTTGGCCACTGTGTGACACGGAGTGTTGGACTGGATGGGCCATTGGCCTGATCCAACATGTTCTCTTATGTTCTTATGATGGCAGTAATGGGAAACAAATGCACCCGGACCAGTTTCTCTTCCCCACCCCCTCCCAGCCAGCTGGTTTTTACTGGGCATTAAAAGGGAAGATTATTCGGCGCAGAGCTCTGCCATCACAGCAGGATACTTACTTTGCTTCCACATGCAAAAAGCAGGCAAATTACTTCCTAGGCCGTCTGACCGCAGGCAACCTTAACATGTCCTGCCCGTTTAACAGAGGCTTAATGGGTTGTTATTGACCAGGCGATGTTATTTACCTCCCTGCCATGAAAAGCTTCAAATCTCCATTTCCGCACATTAAGCCTCCCCTAAAGGGGCAAGATGGTTTTCTCCTCTGGGCCACCTTTGGGCCTCCTTGACAGGCTCAGGAAGGACCCGCCCACAGCCCGCCTTCCATGACATCACAGCAGCCAGCGGGAACGGAAGCTGCTCTCAGGTGGCAACCCGATTGGAGCCCATTGTGCGCATCAAATTAAAAAGTACCGATGTGAGGGGAGGGGGCAGAATCCCACGGCAGGCTCAACAGAAAGCCCAGAACAAAAATCCCTAATTGGGGAGCTGCATCGGCCTTCATGAGGCGGCAGCCGGCCAGCCTAGACTCACAACAGTTACCAATTAAAGCCGACTGCGCCGCAAATCCAGTTCCGGTTCTATTGAGACACACAATAGGCTCAGCCAAGGCCCAGCTGCCAGGGCTTCTAATTAACCCCGATTTTTAACAGTGCACTTTTAAAAATGTGCCAAGAAGCAGTTACAAAGTGGAGAACAAGGCAGGGTTAATAGCGAAAGCCCTTCAGATACAGGCCCTCCGGGTGGGAGAAGGGAGGGCCCCAGGCCTCCGCTGAAATAATAAAATTGTCCCAACTGCTCCCCTGACTGACGGTCTGGCTCCCGAGGAGGCCGGTGACAGGAAAGGGACGGCGGAAAGTCTGGATGCTGACAATCGAGGCCTTGCTCATTAGGAAGGGTTGCCGAATCCGAGCGTTTTTGTACACCCAAGGGGGATGCAGCCGCCAGGCCACCCCAGGGAGCCACAACGTTGGCGCCACGTCGAAAGGCTGGTACGCGCCCCTGCTGCTGCTGGGGTGAACGGACCTTGCCGGGGATCCTTCTCAAGCATGGCTGAACCCGAAGCCGGAGGAGATTTCCCAAGGACACCGTTCCACAGCTGTCTCTCCGAGCGCAACCTTAGGCCTTGAACAGACAGCACCTGAGCAACCGTCAAAAGCTCCTGGAGAGCAGACATGCCCAAGCACAATAATTATTACTGCCACATTACATGGAAGAGTGACATTATCATCACCAGCAAGGGCTCAGGAAAAAAGAGCACTGGGGGTGACTGGCCCGTTGCCAAGATATTGCCATGGAACTTCCAGAATGCCATTTTTACACAAATGGATTTGCTTCCTCGGGGCTTCTGTCGCTGGGTGGCAGGCCCTGCTGCTATCTTGGGGGACAAGACAGTGTGTTGTTTGCAGCCTGTCCAGTCACAGGGCGATTGGGCTTTGTTTGCACCATGTGGAGTGGAAGAGATAGTGCTGTGTTTGCATAATACAGGCTGGCTGGAAGGGACGGCACTTGAGGGGGATAGGGGGAGCGGATCTGACTCTGTGCTCCACACCCGCATTATGAGATGGCCTAATCCTGCTCCGTTTAGAGCCTGGAAGGAAACTGGCCTATTTCAAGGCAATGGTACACATGCCCTGCCAATAAACCACATGTGGCTAAACTGAAGAAGAGGAGACTGGATTTATACCCTGCCCTTCACTAACCAAAGGAGTCTCAGAGTGGCTCACAATCTCCTTTCCCTTCCCCTCCCCACAACAGACACCCTGTGAGGTAGGTGGGGCTGAGAGCACTCTGCAGCAGAGCAGCCGTGAGAGAAATTGTGTCTGACCCAAGGTCACACCAGCAGCTGCAAGTGGAGGAGTGGGGAATCAAACCCTGTTCTCCCAGATAAGAGAGCTCTGGCTGACCCAAGGCCATTCCAGCAGCTGCAAGTGGAGGAGTGGGGAATACAACCCGGTTCTCCCAGATAAGAGAGCTCTGGCTGACCCAAGGCCCTTCCAGCAGGTGCAAGTGGAGGAGTGGGGAATCAAACCCGGTTCTCCCAGATAAGAGAGCTATGGCTGACCCAAGGTCAGTTCAGCAGCTGCAAGTGGAGGCGTGGGGAATCCAACCCGGTTCTCCCAGATAAGAGAGCTCTGGCTGACCCAAGGCCATTCCAGCAGCTGCAAGTGGAGGAGTGGGGAATCAAACCTGGTTCTCCCAGATAAGAGAGCTATGGCTGACCCAAGGCCCTTCCAGCAGCTGCAAGTGGAGGAGTGGGGAATCAAACCTGGTTCTCCCAGATAAGAGAGCTATGGCTGATCCAAGGCCATTCCAGCAGCTGTAAGTGGAGGAGTGGGGAATCAAACCCGGTTCTCCCAGATAAGACAGCTCTGGCTGACCCAAGGCCCTTCCAGCAGCTGCAAGTTGAGGAATGGGGGATCAAACCCGGTTCTCCCAGATAAGAGAGCTCCGGCTGACCCAAGGCCCTTCCAGCAGCTGCAGGTGAAAGAGTGGGGAATAAAACCTGGTTCTCCCAGATAAGAGAGCTCTGGCTGACCCAAGGCCATTCCAGCAGCTGCAAGTGGAGGAGTGGGGAATTCAACCCGGTTCTCCCAGATAAGACAGCTCTGGCTGACCCAAGGCCATTCCAGCAGCTGCAAGTGGAGGATCAAACCCGGTTCTCCCAGATAAGAGAGCTCTGGCTGACCCAAGGCCATTCCAGCAGCTGCAAGTGGAGAAGTAGGGAATCAAACTCGATTCTTCCAGATAAGACAGCTATGGCTGACCCAAAGCCATTCCAGCAGGAGCAAGTGGAGGAGTGGGGGATCAAACCCAGTTTTCCCAGATAAGAGAGCTCTGGCTGACCCAAGGCCATTCCAGCAGCTGCAAGTGGGGAATCAAACTCAGTTCTCCCAGATAAGAGAGCTCTGGCTGACCCAAGGCCATTCCAGCAGGTGCAAGTGGAGGAGTGGGGAATCAAACCCGGTTCTCCCAGATAAGAGAGCTCTGGCTGACTCAAGGCCATTGCAGCAAGTGCAAGTGGAGGAGTGGGGAATCAAACCTGGTTCTCCCAGATAAGATAGCTATGGCTGACTCAAGGCCATTGCAGCAGGTGCAAGTGGAGGAGTGGGGAATCAAACCCGGTTCTCCCAGACTAGAGTCTGCACACTTACCCACTACACTAAACTGATGGGCATTCAACCTGGGATCTTCTGCGTACCAAGCAAACGCTCTGCCACTGAGCCACAAACTCCACCACCCCCCCACCCATAAAGGGAGTAATCACAGCATTCCAGGGCAAAGGGACAGGCTGAAGCAGAACACCAGGGGGACCACCCGTTCAGCCGGACTCCAACGCACTGTAGATAAATTCAACATTCCCCTCCTGATAAGACGAGGCAGATCTGATATTCATAAGATACGAAGAAAGGAAATGGACGACAACAAATTGAAAATGTAATCTCTGCTCTTAATCTGTATGCTGCAGCTACGGAGGCGAAGCGCAGGAGGCTCTAGGCTTCTCTTCCCACCATCCCGATGATGTCCAGCCTCCAGCATTTGCAAGCATAAAGGTCTCAGCAGAGAACAAAGAGCCGCAGAGTGCAACTAAACGTGGCCTGGGTTTTCTGCAAAGGCCATTTTGTGAGGTAGCAAGGAGGAAATGTTGGGCTAGAAGTTGCCCTCTTTGCAGCCAGCCAACAAGCTCTGTTGCTACAAATGTGAATTCTCCATGCAGCCTTTTACCTCTCGGTGAGCAACCCAGAGCATGGAGAGGCAGCGCCCCAGACAGGTTAGAAAGGCACCCACTGGAAGCACCTTCCTGGATCTCTGAAGGGGTGCTTGTCAGGACTGGGAGGGGAGACCTCCAGGGAACCCTGCCCCCCCCCCCATCGATGGGGGAGGGACGGTGGCTCAGTGGCTGAGCATCTGCTTGGTAAGCAGAAGGTCCCAGGTTCAAACCCCGGCATCTCCAACGAAAAAAGGTCCAGGCAAATAAGTGTGGAAAACCTCAGCTTGAGACCCTGGAGAGCCGCTGCCAGTTTGAGTAGACAAGACTGACTTTGATGGACTGAGAGTCTGATTCAGTAGAAAGCAGCTTCATATGTTCTGTTATTAGGAGAAAAATGGTGGCTCAGTGGTAGAGCATCTGCTTGGGAAGCAGAATGTCCCAGGTTCAATCCCTGGCATCTCCAACTAAAAAGGGTCCAGGCAAGTAGGTGTGAAAAACCTCAGCTTGAAACACTGGAAAGCCACTGCCAGTCTGAGTAGACAAGACTGACTTTGATGGACTGAGAGTCTGATTCAGTCGAAAGCAGCTTCGTATGTTCACAAGGAATGGTGGCAACTTTAAGGGAGGGATGGTGGCTCAGTGGCTGAGCATCTGCTTGGTAAGCAGAAGGTCCCAGGTTCAATCCCGGCATCTCCAACGAAAAAAGGTCCAGGCAAGTAGGCATGAAAAACCTCAGCTTGAGACCCTGGAGAGCCGCTGCCAGTCTGAGGAGACAAGACTGACTTTGATGGACCAAGGAGAGTCTGATTCAGTAGAAGGCAGCTTCATATGTTCATATATGCTGGGGAGGGATGGTGGCTCAGTGGCAGAGCTTCTGCTTGGTAATTCAGAGTATAGGGTGGGATATAAATCCAATATCATCATCATCCAATATTACATTGAATAAACATGAGATGTTTGAGAGCCGTAAGACATGAATGTCAGATGTTTGAGAACAGGGAGGGAGGAAGGCAAATAGGAGGGGGAGGAGGAAAGAAAGCAACTTTAAATGCATTCTGCAAGTCGCTGGCTGGCTTGGCTTGGAGAAGTGATTTAAAGACACAAATGCCTTCTCCGAGATGGTGTGGGGGCCACACAATACATGTGAGAGAGCCACATGTGCCTCCAGAGCCGCAGTTTGGCCACCCCTGGTATTGACCTCGATAAACCAAGGGTCTGATTCGGTAGAAGGCAGCTTCATGTGCAAACCTCATTGTGTTAAGAGACCGCCTCAGCACAGAAAGGGTTTTAATCTGGGGAAGAAAGCAAGGACATGGTTGTGTGGGCCGGGGGGATGCTATAAAAAGGTGCAGGGTAAAGGGACACTGAAACAGCAGCAGGAGTCAGCCGCAGACGCCGCAGATCAATTCCGCTGCAGCAACACCAAGACTGGAGGATAACAACGTCCTGCTCTCTTCTCCTCCCTCCCCTGCCACTTCAGAAGGGGCGATTTAATATCCCCAGGAGCACTGATTGCCTGGTGACTATCGCCCCGATCTGCAGCCTGAAGCGAAGGCAATGCAGCTGATACCAAGAAGAGCAGCCAGCCAGCCAGTCAGCTGCCGGCCTTTGCTACAGCCTCATGTGCTGGAGGTGGGAGGGGGCTGGGAAAACACAGAGCAGCCATCCCAGCTGACATGGAAGGCAGACACTTCCTGTTTCCTCTGGCCTCGGCAGTCTGTGCTTTCTGCTCCGCATCTCTACACTTAAAAATTGGGACCTGAACCCTCCCAAACAAAGGACAACTGGGAAAGAGTCAGAAGGGAAAAGCTTCCCCTCCTCTCAGTCTTCAGATCCTTTCCCTATCCAAGCTGCACGCAATTCTTGATTAGGGAGGGGCAGTGGCTCAGTGGTAGAGCATCTGCTCGGTGAGCAGAAGGTCCCAGGTTCAATCCCCGACATCTCCAACTAAAAAGGGTCCAGGCAAGTAGGCGTGAAAAATCTCAACTTGAGACCCTGGAGAGTCACTGCCAGTCTGAGTAGACAATACTGACTTTGATGGACTGTGGATCTGATTCAGTAGAAGGCAGCTTCATATGTTCATATATATGGGGAGGGACGGTGGCTCCGTGGCAGAGCATCCACTTGGTAAGCAGAAGGTCCCAGGTTCAATCCCCAGCATCTCCAAATAAAAAGGGTCCAGGGAAATAGGCGTGAAAAACCTCAGCTTGAGACCTTGGAGAGCTGCTGCCAGTCTGAGTAGACAATACTGACTTTGATGGGCCGAGGGTCTGATTCAGTACAAGGCAGCTGCATATGTTCTGTTATAAGGGGAAGGATGATGGCTCAGTGGTAGAGCATCTGCTTGTGTAATCAGAAGGTCCCAGGCTCAATCCCGGCATCTCCAACTAAAAAGGGTCCAGGCAAATAGGTGTGAAAAACCTCAGCTTGAGACCCTGGAGAGCTGCTGCCAGTATGAGTAATAAAATGAAATGAAATGAAATGAGTAGACAATACAGACTCTGAGGGATCCAGGGGGTTCTGATTCAGTATAAGCCTGCTTCAGATGTTCATAAGTGAGCAGAGGCTCCACAGGGAAGAGGACCAAAGAGCAGAGGATTTAAATAAGTGAGCCAAGTTGCATGGTGCAGATTAGGGGCTAGACAGGCCTCCTCCTGTCATGTCCCCAACCATGGGCCACAATCCAACGAGGGCAGAATCACAAAAAGGCCTTCTGTCATCTGGGGGTGGCGTCCTCGCCTCCCATTTATATAGAATCATAGAGTTGGAAGGGACCTCCAGGGTCACCTATTCCAATCCCCTAACAATGCAAGAAACTAACAAACACCTCCCCCTAAATTCACAGGATCTTCATTGCTGCCAGATGGCCATCTAGCCTCTGTTGAAAAACCTCCAAGAAAGGAGAGCCCACCACCTCCTGAGGAGGAAGCCTGTTCCACTGAGGAATAACTCTAACGGTCAGGAAGTTCTTCCTAATGTTGAGCCGGAAACTCTTTTGATTTAATTTCAACCCATTGGTTCTGGTCCTACCTTCTGGGGCCACAGAAAACAATTTCACACCAATCCTCTAGATGACAGCCCTTCAAGTACTTGAAGATGGTGATCCTATCACCTCTCAGCTGCCTCCTCTCCAGGCTAAACATCCTCAGCTCCTTCAACCTTTCCTCATAGGACTTGGTCTCCAGACTCCAGAAATTAAATCAAAAACGTTTCCGGCTCAACATCAGGAAGAACTTTCTGACCGTTACAGCGATTCCTCAGTGGAACAGGCTTTCCCGGGAGGTGGTGGGCTCTCCTTCCTTGGAGGTTTTTCAACAGAGGCTAGATGAGCATCTGACAGCGATGAAGATCCTGGGAATTTAGGGGGAGGTGTTTGTGAGTTACCTACATTGTGCAGGGGGCTGGACTAGATGACCCTAGAGGTCCATTCCAACTCTATGATTCTATATAAATGGGAGGAGAGGACATAAGAACATAAGAGAAGCCATGTTAGATCAGGCCAATGGCCCATCCAGTCCAACACTCTACACACAAACACACACTGTGGCTAATGGCCACTGATGGACCTCTGCTCCATATTTTTATCTAAACCCCTCTTGAAGGTGGCTATGCTTGTGGCCGCCACCACCTCCTGTGGCAGTGAATTCCACATTAATCACCCTTTGAATGAAGAAGTACCTCCTTTTATCCATTTTAACCTCTCTGCTCAGCAATTTCATCGAATGCCCACGAGTTCTTGTATTGTGAGAAAGGGAGAAAATACTTCTTTCTCTACTTTCTCCATCCCATGCATTATCTTGTAAACCTCTATCATATCACCCCGCAGTCGACGTTTCTCCAAGCTAAAGAGTCCCAAGCGTTTCTACCTACAGGTCCATTCCAACTCTACGATTCTATATAAATGGGAGGAGAGGACATAAGAACATAAGAGAAGCCATGTTAGATCAAGAAGGGTTTAGATAAAAATATAGAGCACAGGTCCATCAGTGGCTATTAGCCGCAGTGTATGTGTGTATATAAAATTTTTTGCCACTGTGTGACACAGAGTGTTGGACTTGATGGGCCGTTGGCCTGATCCAACATGGCTTCTCTTATGTTCTTGTGTTCTTAACCTTTCTTCATAGGCAAAGTGTTCCAAACCTTTAATCATTCTAGTTGCCTTTTCTGCACTTTTTCCAATGCTATAATATCCTTTTTGAGGTGCGGTGAAGAGAAATGTACACAGTATTCCAAATGAGACCGCACCATCGATTTATACAGGGGCATTATGATATTGGCTGATTTGTTTTCAATTCCCTTCCTAATAATTCCCAGCATGGCGTTGGCCTTTTTTATTGCAATTGCACACTGTCTTGACATTTTCAGTGAGTTATCTACCACAACCCCAAATCTCTCTCTTGGTCAGTCTCTGCCAGTTCACACCCCATCAACTTGTATTTGTAGCTGGGATTCTTGGCCCCAATGTGCATTACTTTGCACTTGGCCACATTGAACCGCATCTGCCACGCTGACGCTCCCTCACCCAGCCTCAACAGATCCCTTTGGAGTTCCTCACAATCCTCGCCACCCCGAGATGACAGAAGGCCTCTTCGTGATTCTGCCCTCAGTGGATTGTGGCCCGTGGTGGGGGGCATGGCAGGAGGAGGCACCGTGCAACTTGGCTCACTTATATAACTAACACAAAAGGACCACAATGTACGAAAAACCAACAAGCACCATCTACAATCAATAATAAACGTTTTCTTAATAGGAGGACTTTTATATCATGTTGATTATTGTGCAAACAGAAGTGTGTACAATATGTAAACTTACATGCCATATTCAAGAATTCACATCAAGTTCCTACTTCCAAAAATCCTAATACAACGCAATATCTTTTGAGAAAAAAGCTTCCATTTATATCACCACCAATGTTCCCTCTAAGCTGCAGAGCCTTGTGAGCAAAAATTCTACTTTGTGAGCTGCTTGCATTAAAGTGGTGAGCTGCTGCATCACAATACAAGAACTCGTGGGCATTCGATGAAATTGCTGAGCAGACAGGTTAAGACGGATAAAAGGAAGTACTTCTTCACCCAAAGGGTGATTAACACGTGGAATTCACTGCCGCAGGAGGTGGTGGTGGCCACAAGCATAGCCACCTTCAGGAGGGGTTTAGATAAAAATATGGAGCAGAGGTCCATCAGTGGCTGTTAGCCACAGTGTGTGTGTATATATATATAAATAAAAATTTGGCCACTGTGTGACACAGAATGTTGGACTGGATGGGCCATTGGCCTGATCTAACACGGCTTCTCTTCTGTTCTTAATTATTGTGCTCCGGGCCATCAAATCTGTGAGCTGGAGGCTAAAAATCTGTGAACTCGCTCACCCTAACTCAGCTTAAAGGGAATGCCACCACACCCCCTCTGGGCAGCACTATGAGGCAGGTTAGGCTGTGAGAGTGACTGGACAGCAACCAGCAAACTCCAAGGCCGGGCAGGGACCGGAACCAGAGGTCTCTGGTCCCAATGGGGGATGCTGCTTCTGGAATGGCAAAGTCTCCGCTGCAGGCTCTTGGGGTGTAACCATAGGAGCCAGGGCCTTTGGGCCCCGATCCACCTCAGCCAGCATTCCTGCCTCTTCCAGGAGCTCATCTGTTCCCCCCCTGCAATAAGTCTGGGCCTCGCTCAGCAGGGGTCACAACGGCTGAGCCTGGTCAAGACTGGCAGATCCAGCTGCCAGCAAAACAGCTTTATTTTAACTTGCATCGCCAACTGGACCTTCAGCGGCCAATCAGAAGCCCCGCTGGACAAGAGCCCCGCCTGGCCCCACCCAGTTTCTCAAAACACTCGGGGGGGGCACTAAGGAAGGAGTGATGGGGGCCACGGATGCCCAGCTTAGGAGGAGGAGTCGCAGCTCTGTGGTGCAAGGGAACAGAAAACCAGCAGGCAACTTTAAGGCAGGAGGTGGGGAAGAGGATTTAAGCCAAGGTCTGCGCTCGGGCGGGGTCGGCGGTTACACGGGCTTGTGTGGGTCAGGGAATGCAATAACTGGCCGGGGCTGATGGGAGTTGTAGGCAAAGAACATCTGGAGAGCTACCGCTGGCCACCCCTGGAATAAAGGATAACGGCAGCAAGAACGTGGCTCCGGACGGCTCATTTCGTGACATGTGGGAGTTTCAGCTTTGCATGTACGATGTTCAACCCATCACACCTCTAAGCCTTCTCAAGCAGAGCTGGGCAGGAGAGGTGGAAACCACCACAGGAGCGGAGGGGCCAGCAGCCTGACCACATGAAGCAGCTGCAGAACGTGCCTTTGGGAACGTTAATTTTGCAAACTCACTCAGCCGCAGCACCCATCTTCCGAGGGGAATGCCAAGCAGCAAGACGTGAATGAAGACTGGGGGGAAATCAGAACCAGGAAGGGCATCAGGACAGCTCCTTCAGCAGCGAGGGGAACCTAGCCGGGGAACACGCCCACCCCTGGCCTGACCCTGAGCATCAATCGACAGCGCCCTCCCATCCATCCCCTCTCCATCCCAGGGCGGAAGGAGGCCCAGCCTAGAGGACAACAGCTTCTACTCCTCTAATGCTACAACCGGGGGAGCCCCAATGAAGTTCACGGGCAACATTTGATTCCCTGCTCCTCCACTTGCAGCTGCTGGAACGGCCTCGGATCTGCCATAGCTCTTGCAGAGTTGTCCTTGAAAGGAGAGCTTCTGGGAGAGCTCTCCCAGCTCCACCAGTTTGGTGTATGCAGACACTTATCTGGGAGAACCGGGTTTGATCCCCCACTCCTCCACTTGCAGCTGCTGGAATGGCCTTGGGTCAGCCATAGCTCTCTAATCTGGGAGAACCGGGTTTGATTCCCCACTCCTCCACTTGCAGCTGCTGGAGTGGCCTTGGGTCAGCCAGAGCTCTCTTATCTGGGAGAACCGGGTTTGATCCCCCACTCCTCCACTTGCAGCTGCTGGAGTGGCCTTGGGTCAGCCAGAGCTCTCTTATCTGGGAGAACCGGGTTTGATCCCCCACTCCTCCACTTGCAGCTGCTGGAATGGCCTCGGGTCAGCCAGAGCTCTCTTATCTGGGAGAACCGGGTTTGATTCCCCACTCCTCCACTTGCAGCTGCTGGAACGGCCTCGGATCTGCCATAGCTCTTGCAGAGTTGTCCTTGAAAGGAGAGCTTCTGGGAGAGCTCTCCCAGCTCCACCAGTTTGGTGTATGCAGACACTTATCTGGGAGAACCGGGTTTGATCCCCCACTCCTCCACTTGCAGCTGCTGGAATGGCCTTGGGTCAGCCAGAGCTCTCTTATCTGGGAGAACCGGGTTTGATCCCCCACTCCTCCACTTGCAGCTGCTGGAATTTATTTATTTATTTATTTATTTTATGACTTCTATCCCACCCTTCCCAACAAGTGGCTCAGGGCGGCTCACAACACAGGAATTGAACATAAATAGGCGTTAAACATAGAGCATTTAAATTTAAACATTAAACCATTTAAAACATTGAACCATTTAAAACATTTAAAGCATTGGGGGCAGCAGACATCCAGTATAACTACGCTCAGTTTCTTGTACCAGCTAGTCATAGGCCAGCCGGAAGAGGGTTGTCTTACGGGCCCTGCGGAACTGGGCGAGGTCCCGCAGGGCCCTCACCTCTTCCGGCAGCTGGTTCCACCAGGAGGGGGCCATAATAGAAAAGGCCCGGTCCCTTGTCGATTTTAAGCGGGCTTCCTTTGGCCCGGGGATATCTAGGAGATTTTGAGTTCCCGATCTCAGTACTCTCTGGGGAACATGCGGGGAGAGACGGTCCTTCAGGTAGGCAGGTCCTAGGCCATATAGGGCTTTAAAGGTAATAACCAGCAACTTGTACCGGACTCGGTAAGCTATCGGCAGCCAGTGCAGGTCCCGGAGCCCTGGCCGGATGTGCTCCCTTCTTGGGAGTCCTAACAACAGCCGGGCCGCGGCATTCTGCACTAGCTGCAGCTTTCGGGTTCGGCACAAAGGCAGCCCCATGTAGAGAGCATTGCAGTAGTCCAACCTCGAGGTGACCGTGGCATGGATCACTGTTGCTAGATCGTCACGTTCCAGGTAGGGGGCCAACTGCCTTGCCCGCCTAAGGTGAAAAAACGCGGACTTGGCAGTGGCTGCTATCTGAGCCTCCATCGTTAAGGAGGGCTCCAATAGTACCCCCAGGCTTGGGTTAGCCATAGCTCTTGCAGGAGTTGTCCTTGAAAGGGCAGCTGCTATGAGAGCTCTCTCAGCCCCACCCACCTCACAGGGTGTCTGTGGGGGAGAAGATGGAGGAGACTGTAAGCCGTTCTGAGTCTCTGATTCAGAGAGAAGGGCGGGATATAAATCTGCAATCCTTCTTCTTAAGAGAGAATGAAGATTCACGGGGAAGAGGCCCGTCAGTGGCTGCAGGCCATGGTGCATGAAGAGAGCCTCCCTGGTAAGAGGCAGCCAATTCTCTGGATAGCAGTGCAGGGCGGCAACGTCAGGGAAGAGCCATGAACACCTGGCTCTTCCTTTGCTCTGTCCTCCTGGGGCAGTGGCTGGATCCAGGGTGAGCTCTCCACTACCTGCGGCCAGAGCGTCGCTGCAGATGGTGCAATATGCATGTGCACACACACATACAACCTTGCATTTCTCTCCTCATGAGGAATCTGTGTTGGGCACAGGCCTTGAATTCAGAAGGAGCTCACAGGAGCACAGCTGATGCCCCCCTCCTTCTCCCCACCCACCTTGTCCACTGAATAGGAGGTGCAGCCGCATAACAATCCCTGGATTAGGAGAGCGGGCAGCCAGCCAGCCACCAGGGGCTTTGCCACGCCCCCAGCAGCCCCCATTAACCCCTGGAGGAGCCCGCGCCACCCTTTCTCCGCTTCTGATGTGATTTTGGGCGGCAGGTGGCTTGCTGGCCTTTTGACTGGGGGGGGGGGCGGCCCAGGAAATCCCCAGGTGAGCGAGGCCAGTTTGGGTTGGCTGGATCTCTAGCCAGTCCCAGGAGGCCTCACTCACCCGAGTCTCTCCTTTTCCCACTGTAGCCAATCCGCAAAAACCACCGAATCCAGCAGAAGCCCTCATCAAAGACTCTGGAGACATCTGCTCTGAGGGGAAGAAATATCATGGCTTCTTGGAATATGGATGAAGGTATCCTGGGGGGAGCTCGGAAATCCAGCAGAGCAGGAGAGGGGCCCGAGATCTGCGGCTAGCTTGCCTCGCCTCAAGCCCAAATGCTGCCACCAGAGCAAACGAAGCACATTTGCGTCTGCTTATTCCACAAAGTCTCCAGAAACCTGGATTTCAGCAGAAGAGCAAAGGGAGCTCAAGGTTTGCCTCAACGTCTTTTTTTTGTGGATCTATGCAAATGGGCCGCCAGTGTGCCAGGAGACCCTGCTCATCGTTGCGCTAGCCACCCCTGTCAAAACGCATCAGGTCTGTCTTTGGAGAGAAGGATGTGCCCCGGGGAGGGAGGAAGGATTTCTGTGAAGCCCAGGCCAACTGAGCTGCCTAACCAACAGCAAAGGGAGCAGCGGCTGTCCCATTCCTGGGGGAACCCTGGTCCAGCACTCAGAGGAAAGAAAGGGAAGCATCTAGATGTACCACATCATTCGTGGGACCCTCAGGAGAACGGAAGATTGGAAGCTCTTACCGTGAAGCTTCCTTCTCGGTGGTCCTGGAGTGGGACGGTCCTGAACTGTTGGGAGTAGGCTCCTCCTCCGGAACAGGGTCGTTGATCGCTTGATCCGGCCTGGGGGAGGGGCCGCTCCCTTAGGACCTCGTCAGTCCATAGAACAGCCATGCTCCCCCTACTGCATAAATCTACAAAACAAAACTCTGCATCATAGGAACAAACCACTCGGAGACCATAATGATGCAACTCCATTTTAATAGCTGCAACCAGCCGAAGTAACGGCAAACAGCCAGATAACAAACTTTCGCCCCCCGTGCCCCAGTACCCCCCGCGACTAATTCGCATTGCTATCTGCCTAGAGGAAGGTACCACACCGGGTGGGGTGGACCGTCCCACTCCAGGACCACCGAGAAGGAAGCTTCACGGTAAGAGCTTCCAATCTTCCGTTCTCCGGTGGTCCGTGGTAGTGGGACGGTCCTGAACTGTTGGGACATACAAAAGCAATATGTACCCTGGGCGGGCCTGTACCTTCAATGTATGACCTGCTGCAACACTCTGCGACCAAAGGCCGCCTCAGCCGCTGCCCACCTATCCACCCTATAATGCCTGGTGAATGAATGGACAGAACTCCAGGTAGCTGCCCTACAGATGCCTTCTAAAGATGAGAAGGACTTGTATACTGCAGAAGTAGCCGCCCCCCGTAAGGAGTGAGCCGTGACGCCTCCTGGAGGCTCCAACCCTGACGCTGCATAAGCGGCCGAAATACACTGCCCCAACCACCTGCTTAAAGTTGAGGGAGAAACTGGTTTCCCCAGCGAGGGGGAGGAAAAGGAAACAAACAAGGACTCGGACCTCCGAAAATCCTTGGTTCTATTAATATAAAAACTCAAGGCACGTCGTACATCCAGTCGGTGCCATTCCGCTTCCCTCTCGTGCTTGGGATTAGGGCAGAATGCGGGTAACACCACCTCCTGAGACCGGTGGAAAACTGAATTCACCTTGGGAACAAACGTCGGATCAGGTCTCAACACCACCCTGTCGTTGTGAAAGGTACAGAGGTCTTTATCCACTGAAAGGGCCCGTAACTCGGAAACCCTGCGGGCCGAAGTTATCCCCACCAAAAACAATGTTTTAAGGGTAAGATCCTTCAGGTTACAGGTGGCCATGGGCTCGAAAGGTGCATGGCACAACGCCTTCAGCACCACGTTTAACCTCCAGGTAGGAAACCTATGTGCTGTAGGAGGATTTAACAAGGACACCCCCCTTAAAAAACGCTTAACATGTGGGTGCCGTGTCAAAGAACCCCCTCTTTTAGTTCCACGCACAGCCGCAATAGCTGCCACCTGTCTACGAAGGGTATTAGTGGCCAACCCCTTATCCAAGCCCTCTTGTAGGAAGAGCAACAGCTTCCGGACAGGTAACCTCAAGGGATCCCAACCCCTTTCGTCACACCAACGAGAGAACACCCGCCAAGTGTTATTATACACCCGAGTGGTAGAACCCTTCCTAGAGGCCAGCATAGTGTCAATCACTGTGGAGTCAAACCCCAACTTAGCTAACTGCGCCCGCTCAACCTCCACGCAGTTAACTGCAGCATGCCCGGTTGAGGGTGAAGCACCGTCCCTTGCTTCAGCAACGTTTCGGACACTGGCAGACGCCAAGGCTTTTCCGTCGACAGCCGCAATAGATCCTGAAACCACCCCCGTCTCGGCCAGAAGGGGGCTATCAATACCAGCTCCGCAGACTGTTGAAGAACTTTGTTCACCAACCGGGGAATCAACTGCAGTGGCGGAAAGGCATACAACAGGCCGTCCGGCCAGTCGCAGTTGAGAGCGTCTACGCCCTCCGCCTGATCGCAGTTCTGTTTGGCAAAAAACCGCCGCACTTGACGATTGACCGGGGTTGCAAACAAGTCCACCGCCACTCTGCCGTATTTGTCCTGAAGCGCCTGGAAGACCCTCGTGTCCAGAGACCACTCCGACTGATCCAGCCGTTGCCGGCTGAGCCAGTCCGCCAGTCCGTTGTCTTTTCCGGCTACGTGCACCGCCTTTATGGACAAGAGATACCTCTCCGCCCAATTTAGCAGACTGTTGGCCTCGCAGCACAGTTTCTTGATTCTGGTCCCGCCTTGTCGATTGACATAGGCTTTTGCTGTCACATTGTCCGTCTTTACCAACACGTGACGCCCCTGTAGCGAAGTCTGGAAGCGTAACAACCCTAGACGGATCGCCCGCAGCTCCAACAGATTGATGCTCTGCCGAGACTCCAGTAGAGACCACTGACCTTGACACATCGCCCCTTGAGAATGCGCTCCCCATCCGGAGAGACTGGAATCCGTCGTCACTACTATCCTCTGTGGCTCCGCCATCGCAACCCCCTGTTGAAACCGGGATGGTTCCAACCACCACTGGAGTTGCCGCCGTAGCTCCGGTGGAAGAGTCACTAGTTTGTGTAGCTTGCGAGCTATCACGTGCTGAAAGGGAATCAGAAAACATTGCAGAGGCCGTAGATGGAAACGCGCCCAAGCCAGCACATCCTGGCAAGAAACCAGAACCCCTAACAGCTTCGCTAGAGTCATTACAGGAACCTGAGTCAAAGCCAGCACCTCCTCCATCAAGGACCTGAGCTTCACCTGTCGGCCTTCCGACAGAAACACTCTGTGCCTCTGAGTATCGATCAGGACCCCCAGATGCACTATCGCTTGCGTAGGAACAAGGTTGCTTTTTTCTCTGTTGACCACAAACCCGTGGTCCAGCAGCACCTGCACTGTCCGTTCGGTGTCCTCCAGACTCTGCTGATGCGAAGCGGCCCTGACCAACAAATCGTCCAGGTACGGATGAAGAGCCACGCCCCCCATCCGTAAATGAGCCACCAACGCCACCATGATCTTCGTGAACACTCGCGGGGAAGACTTGAGCCCGAAAGGCAGGGCCCGGTATTGGAAGTGCTTCCCATCGTAGGCGAACCTGAGGAACCGACGGTGACTTGGTCGAATGGGTACGTGCAAATAAGCCTCGGACAGATCGATTGACGTCAGATACTCTCGTTCCTGCACTGCCAAGAGAATGGAACGCAAAGTCTCCATCCGGAACTTTTTGGTCTTGACAAAGCGGTTGACCCACTTCAGGTCCAGAATGGCCCGGGTATCGCCATTCTGCTTCGGAACCAGGAACAAAATGGAGTACACCCCGAGACCCCTCTGAGTTGGGGGTACCGGTTCTATGGCCCTGATGTCCAGAAGATGCTGAATAGCACCCAGCATTCCCAGGTGCTTGATTGGATCCTGCTTCCTCAGGACTGGACGAAACCTCAGACGTGGGAAGAATTCCAGTTCCAAGGCGTAGCCCTTGGAAACCGTGTCGATCACCCATTGGTCTGCCACCGAAGCCTTCCATTGAGCTGCAAAAAACTGAAGCCGCCCTCCGATAGGAACCAGATCTGGCCTTGTGGCATAGTCATTGTGACCCTCCCTTTTTGGAGTCACTCTTATTTCCTTTGTCACTACGGTTGGCAAAGGGTTTGGTATCCCTACTGCGAGACTGCCACTTCCCTCGAAAGGGCTTGAACGACGCAGGCCGTGAGAACTTTTTAGAGTCCCGAAAGGGCTGAAAAGGCTTCTTAGACTTAAAGTCCTTCCTCTTAGAAGGCAAAACCTTCTTCTTGTCCTTCCCCTCAATCAGGAAGCGCTCCAATTCGTCCCCGAAGAGACTCACACCCTTAAATGGAACAGCTGCTAATCGGGCCTGAGCCGCTGCATCGGCCTCCCAAGTTCGAAGCCAGACATTTCTACGTGCTGCTACACTGCATGCCACTGCCCTAGCAGACAACTGCATAGCGTCCAAGGTTGCATCTGCAATAAATGCTGTGCCCAGGGCTATTTTCTTGAGCTCATCTTTGAACTCTTTTGGCGCATCACTATCAGCTGACGCCAAATTAGAAGCCCAGGTATAAACTGCACGCGCAAACAGGGAGCCCGCTGAAGAAGCCCGGATGGACCAAGCCGAAGCTTCAAAGTTTTTTCGTAGGGCCTGTTCCATCCGCCTGTCACAAGCATCCTTAGGTAGGCCGTCTGCATCCATAGGCAGCACCGATGTGGACAACAAACTATT
Organism: Heteronotia binoei; assembly: GCF_032191835.1. Lineage (NCBI taxonomy): Eukaryota > Metazoa > Chordata > Lepidosauria > Squamata > Gekkonidae > Heteronotia > Heteronotia binoei. The sequence continues at coordinate 83,047,689 of NC_083233.1, read as the reverse complement.
TACAGGATCGTCCACTAGAGGCAATTTTAGACGCTTAGTAGCCTCTGGGCTCAACCCATACAGCTTGGAAAATAAATGTGGATTAGATTTTGGCTTGGCCGGATGCTCCCACTCCGCTTTAATCAGACTAAAGAAGGGAGCGGGCAAGGGTACACCGGTCTGAGACACCCCCACTTTGGGCATCATTTTTCCCGAGCCTGAAGGTAGGTCCGGGTCTAGATCTGCCTTCTCTTTGGGTGTGGTCGTGAAGTCCAGTTCCCTCAGGACCTTAGGAAGGAGCTTAGAATAATACTCCACTGGGAACACCCTAGACTGTACAGAGGGAGTATCATCTTCCTCCTCAGAGAGTTCTCCCTCCTCTCTAGCAGAAGAGTCCACCGAGGAAGCAACCTCCTCTTCCTCCTGCGAGCTATCACTAGGAGACTCTAAGTTCTTACTCAATCTTGCCTTCTTAGGGTCTGTAGGGGCCATGGCAAAATCTGAAACCGCTTGCCTCTTCCTCTTCCGAGGGTGAGCATGCGCAGCGGCGTCCTGAGCCGGGGCAAATTCCTTGCTAAGTTCCCTTTTTAACCAAGCAAGTAAATTCAGTTTGGCATTCTCTCCGGATAAGTCCGGGTCAGAATCCTCACGATCCCTTTCAGAAGCTGAGCCAGAATACTTAGGCATGGAGAAGTCGCTGTTTGAACCTGTCCCCTGCTCCTGTTCGTCAGCCATCTCCACTGCGCAGGAGGCTGAAACGAAAGTGAACACAAAAAAGGGAAAGGAAACTGCCATTCCCAGGTTAAAAGCCTGCTAAGGCGACCCCTACAGGGCGACAACAAGCCAACCCCGACCTCCCCCCTCCCTTCCTGACCACGCGGCGCGTGTCTGGAAAAGGAGAGGCTGAATTAACTAACGTTCTACCCGCTCCCCACAGGGAGGCGGGAAAAAAGGGGGGGGGGCAGCTGCAAGCTCCTGGGTGGGCTGTCCTCCTTACAGCAGAGCCCGTCCCAAGAATAAGGGCAGAGCAAAACCAGAAAGGTTTCCCGCCCTTTCTCCCAGACGGCTTACCTTCACACGAGTAAACCGCTGCCTGGAGCCCTCGCCAAGGTCTTCCGCCGGGTAAAAACCGGGCCCTGGTCGTCTGCACTACGCCAGCCGGCGCTGCGTGGGACCAGACTGTCGGCTTTGCCGCTCACACCCACGCCTCCTGCGCAGGCTAGAAAGAGGCGACCTTCGTTTCCCTCTCTCCGCGGCAGCCGATGCACGAGCCGTTTTTGTTAGGCAAAGCCTAACGCTGACGGCGACTTCCCTGCCCGCCGCCGATTGCGGCTGAAGTAAAAGGCAGGGGCCTTCAAAGAGAAAATTCTTCCGTCTGATCAACGTGCCTCGTAGGCACCGCGAACACGTCCTGTTCTTCCAACAGGGCCGTTTGGACTGACGAGGTCCTAAGGGAGCGGCCCCTCCCCCAGGCCGGATCAAGCGATCAACGACCCTGTTCCGGAGGAGGAGCCTACTCCCAACAGTTCAGGACCGTCCCACTACCACGGACCACCGGAGAATGGGAGGGCATGCGGCCACAGCTGCAGTGTGGGGCTTCAGGGTCACCAAGTTCTCCTCGAGAGCAGAAGCTGACAATCAAGGGATGAGCAGGGGAGAAAGAACTTCCAAGAACTTTCTGAGTGTCCTTCAAGGCACTGCCTTCCCCTGAGAGTCCCGCCCCCCCCCCCCACTATAAAGAGCTGCTAAGCTACTGTCCTGTGGAAATTTCTCATCCTCTTTCTGAAACACAATAAACATTATTTCGGAATCAGCACGTGGTTTTAAAAACCAAGAATCAGCTCTTCAAAAAAAAAAGAAGCAACGTCCTCCCCACAGCTTAAAAACAAGACTGGAATCCATGAGTGAATCTTCATTTGCTGATTTCTAAAAGCATGTAGCGATTTTGAAATAATTAACATTTTATATAGTTGAAAAAGGTACTTTAAGTACAGGTCTGTATGGAGTGTGAAGTGATGTTACCGAAGGTTTTCGCCAAGAACTTGCACCCTGCCTAGAGGGACGGCCAGTCATTGTTCAGAGATTATTCTAAAGTCCTAAAAATGTGGGAAGCTGTACCGGATCAAGGGCTTCTTCTCAGAAGGGAAGCCCTTGCTTATTTGGGGGGTAAGCAATTCTTATGGACGCATGCAATTGCTCTCCTTTAATTAGTTATGTAACCATGATGGACGGATGGTATGGTATCAATGGCTAGTGAACCCCAGTCTGAAAGACACGTGGTTGTCCTCAAGCAGAGCCCCCACCGGGTGGAACTCTCTGCTGATTGACACCCACGCCTTGTGGGACCTGATGCAATTCTGCAGGGCCTGTAAGGCAGAGGTGTTCTGCCCGGCTGTTGTGGTTCAGGACAGTGACTGTCTTGCCTCCCCGGCCCCCCCCTAACAAGTCAGTGACACATTTTAAATTTTTAGTGCAATCTGGAAATGTTTAATAGTTGTACTATTTATTGTTTTAATTGTTTTATTTCTCAAAGATTTCAGGTTTTCACAGCTGGCATCATCATTAGGGTTTGTAGAATCTTTCGGGCTCAAGTGCCGTGTTCTACTGGAGAAAGTTTTCCTTCCAGACGTTTCGTTCTCAGCTGCAGAGAACATCCTCAGTGGCGTTGCAGCCGGAGCAGGCGCTCTGACCTTCTTGGCTGCTGTGCATTGAGCCAGTGCATTCTTCTGCTGTGCATTCTTGTGCAGCAGCCAAGAAGGTCAGAGCGCCTGCTCCGGCTGCAACGCCACTGAGGATGTTCTCCGCAGCTGAGAACGAAACGTCTGGAAGAAAAACTTTCTCCAGTAGAACACGGCACTTGAGCCCGAAAGATTCTACAAACCCTAATGGTTTTATTTCTCTATAAATGTGCTTTACTGCTGTTCATCACCCTGAGCCTTGTTTGAACAGGGGAGGGAAGTCTAGAAGTTTAATTTATAAATATAAAACAAATAAAATGCTTTCTTGATTTAGTCTGCATTAAGAATGCAACAACTATGCTTAAATATAACGTTTGAGTCCAGCGGCGCTTTTAAGACCTACAAAGTTCAATTCTGGGTATAAGCTTTCGTGTGCGTACATCTAACCCATTATCAATAGACACAATCTGTTGAGACCCAAACGCCTCTAAGAACTGCAAGTAATTCCAATGTTACAAAAGTGAAGGCATGATTCAAGGAGGGGAGCATCGCATGCATGCATACAAAAGTTCATACCTTGAATAAAACTTCCTTAGTCTTCAAGGTGCCCAAACTTTGTTCTGCCGCAACTTGGCAACCACCTGAAACTAGGCTTTAAATAAGCAACGGAAGCAGAGACTCTCTAACAGCATTTACTTGTGTGCTATACCCAGAATGAACCTATAGCATTACTGAGGTGAACCTCCGGCTACGAGCTGAATAATCTGGTTTGAGACAGTGAACTAGAAGCATCGGGTTTCTTGAGCACACTCCTGTACCTGAATCAGGTCTGAACCAGAGAGTCACCCAAAACTCCGAGACCCTCTTTGCCAAGGACTGAAGGCAGACGCAGAGCATGGGCCACCTGAGGCATGGTTAATGTGCAACGCACTAGTCCGCAGGGCCCCCATGAGCAAACCAACAAGAGGAATTCAAGTAGTCCCCCCCAGCTGGCTTTGCAAGAGACCCTGGAGCTCCCTGTATGGGGGGCGAGGTGGGAAGGCTGCTCTCCTTTCAGGGGCCCAGGCGGGTGGGCTTCTCAGCTGGAGCAGAGCCACTTCTGGAAAGGGAGGGGGGAGGCGGAGAGGAGAGGGGCTGTCAGCTGTCAGAATGCCAGGAGCGACTGCATAGAGGACAGCGCGTAAATGAAACCGAAGGGCCCTGCGGCTCGCCGGAGGCGCTTCCCGGCCTCTCTGTTCTGTCATTTAAGCAACATCTTCCTTGAATGATTGCAAATTAATATTTGATCCACTGGAAGGAAGCCAGGTGCTGTCCTTACACCAGCAGCCCCCACTGGTCAAGCGCTGCCGCTGGGTGTGTCTGAGGAGAGAATTAGCTTCCTGGTGGAGGCAGAGGGGAGGGGGGGGATGCCTGAAATGGGTCCAGAAAGCTCCCCTCTGAGGCTACTTTTCCTCATGAGCAGAAAGAAGGGGGTGCCGAGCACTCAGCGGGGTCCTGGGCTTGCAAGCGCAGAGCAGACCGACACAGCCAAGGCAGAAGAGGGCTGGGTCCCAAGAATGCAAGGAGCAGCATTGCTTACGGATTGATGGATGGGCCAGAAAATCCCTAATTTTGCACCCCTGGCAGCAAGCTCTGTGACCCAAACTTTGTTCTACTGCAAATTTTATTTGAGGCTGCTTGCTTTATGTGAAAGAGTAAAGGCCATCTAGGCTGAAGACACCACACACAAGCTGCTGCTGCTGCTTCTTCTTCTTCTTCTTCTTCTTCTTCTTCTTCTTCTTCTTCTTCTTCTTCTTCTTCTTCTTCTTCTTCTTCTTCTTCTTCTTCTTCTTCTTCTTCTTCTTCAAATAATAATTATGCCAGGGATGGAGAAAGTGGACAAAGAGAATTTTTTCTCCTGCTCCCAAAATGCCAAAACTTCAGGGCCTCCAATGAAGCTGCTGGGCAGTAGGTTTAGGATGGACTAAAAGAAATACTACTTGACACAGTGATTAAAACATGGAATTGATTGGCAGAGGATGCAGTGAAGGCCAAAGCAATAACCAGTTTTAAAAGGGAATTAGATGGATTCACAGGGGATAAATCTATCAACGGCTATTAGCCATGGTGACTGAAGGGAACCTCTACATTTAAAGGCAGTCAACCTTTGCATCCCAAAGCCAGGAGGCAACATCAGGAGAAGGCCTCGGCCTCTCTGCCCTGTTGTTGGCCCTCCAGAGGAACTGGTCGGCCACTGTGTGAGAAGACAGGAAGCTGGACTAGATGGACCCTCACTGATCTGATCCAGCAGGGCTCTTCTGATGTTCTTCTCAGGGGAAAGCCTCGGCCTCTCTGCCCTGTTGTTGGCCCTCCAGAGGAACTGGTTGGTCACTGTGTGAGACAGGAGGCTGGGCTAGATGGACCCTCACTGGTCTGATCCAGCAGGGCTCCTCTGATGTTCTTCTCAGGGGATGGCCTCAGCCTCTCTGCCCTGTTGTTGGCCCTCCAGAGGAACTAGCTGGCCCCTGTGTGAGACAGGAGGCTGGACTAGATGGACCCTCCCTGGTCTGACCCAGCAGGGCTTTTCTGATGTTCTTCTCAGGGGAAGGCCTTGGCCTCTCTGCCCTGTTGTTGGCCCTCCAGAGGAACTGGTTGCTCTGTGTGAGACACTTCTGTGTGAGACAGGATGCAGGACTAGATGGACCCTCACTGGTCTGACCCAGCAGGGCTCTTCTAATGTTCTTCTCAGGGGATGGCCTCAGCCTCTCTGCCCTGTTGTTGGCCCTCCAGAGGAACTAGTTGGCCCCTGTGTGAGGACAGGAGACTGGAGTAGATGGACACTCCCTGGTCTGATCCAGCAAGGCTCTTCTGATGTTCTTCTCAGGGGAAGGCCTCAGTCTCTTTGCCCTGTTGCTGGCCCTCCAGAGTAACTGGCTGGCCACCGTGTGAGATAGGAGGCTGGACTAGATGGACCCTCACCGGTCTGACCCAGCAGGGCTCTTCTGATGTTCTTCTCAGGGGAAAGCCTCGGCCTCTCTGCCCTGTTGTTGGCCCTCCAGAGGAACTGGTTGGTCACTGTGTGAGACAGGAGGCTGGGCTAGATGGACCCTCACTGGTCTGATCCAGCAGGGCTCTTCTGATGTTCTTCTCAGGGGATGGCCTCAGCCTCTTTGCCCTGTTGCTGGCCCTCCAGAGGAACTGGCTGGCCACTGTGTGAGACAGGAGGCTGGACTAGATGGACCCTGATCCAGCAGGGCTCTTCTGATGTTCTTCTCAAGGGAAGGCCTCAGCCTCCCTGCCCTGTTGTTGGCCCTCTAGGAACTGGTTGGCTGCTGTGTGAGACAGGAGGCTGGACTGGATGGACCCTCCCTGGTCTGATCCAGCAGGGCTCTTCTGAGGTTCTTCTAAGAGGAAGGCCTCAGCCTCTCTGCCCTGTTGTTGGCCCTCCAGAGGAACTGGTTGGCCTCTGTGTGAGTCAAGAGGCTGGACTAGATGGACCCTCACTGGTCTGACCCAGCAGGGCACTTCTGATGTTCTTCTCAGGGGAGCCCTCAGCCTCCATGCCCTGTTATTGGCTGTCCAGAAGCACTGGCTAGTCCCTGTGTGAGACAGGAGACTGAACTGAATGGACTGCTGGTCTTAAAAAGGCTCCCACTTTCCAAGTCACTTTCATGTGTTCCCAGCTCCTCTACCACCCATAACTTAGGTCTTTCCCAGTGCTGATCTGTAGAAACTGAAGCCTTTCTGGAGTCTGAGTTTGAGTGGAGGGCAGAAGGTGGGTCCTAGAAGAGGTTACCTCCTCAAGCTCAAGTCAAACGTAATCTACTTGGGAGGAGGGGAAGCACACTGCAGGCTCTAATGAACGCGTGGAGTAGGAGAACCAAGCGGGCCTAGAAGTTCCTAGCACAACATCAGCTCTGCCCTCCTCCCCTTTAGACAACTCCCTGCTGGGTCAGCAACCAAGAAGACACATGAACCTGCCTCCTATTGAATCAGACCCTTGGTCCATTACAGTCAGCATTGCATGCTCTGATTGGCTGCAGTTCTCCAGGGCGACAGGCTAGAGTCCTTCACATCACTTTAAACATGATCCTTTTAAACTGGAGATGTCGGGGACTGAACCTGGCTGGGATCTTCACATGCAAATCAGAGGCTCTCCTCTCCTTGGATACAGATGTGGCCACTGCCAGAGTCCCCCACTGGGCAGTGTTGCCGGGTAGTTCTTCAGCAGCACAACTGCCGTCAGGAGGACATGCAGTTTATAATGGGGGCTCCAGACAACATGATCCTCTTCAAACCATGTTTCCCCATTTGTCCTCATTACAGACAGTCTGGTGTAGTGGTGAAGTGCATGGACTCTTATCTGAGAGAACCGGGTTTGATTCCCCACTCCTCCACTTGCAGCTACTGGAATAGCCTTGGGTCAGCCATAGTTCTTGCAGGAGTTGTCCCTGAAAGGGCAGCTTCTGCGAGAGCTCTCTCAGCCCCACCCACCTCACAGGTGTGTGTTGTGGGGAAGGAAGGGAAAGGAGATTGTAGGCCGCTCTGAGACTCTGTCCTTGAAAGGGCACGTTCTGGAGAGCTCTCTCAGCCCCACCCACCTCACAGGGTGTCTGTTGTGGGAAGGAAGGGAAAGGAGATTGTAGGCCGCTCTGAGACTCTGTCCTTGAAAGGGCAGCTTCTGGGAGAGCTCTCTCAGCCCCACCCACCTCACAGGGTGTCTGTTGTGGGGAAGGAAGGGAAAGGAGATTGTAGGCCGCTCTGAGACTGCCCTGTACAAAGAGCCCTGGCTAGTTTGGTGTAGAGGTTAAGTGTGCAGGACTGTATCTGAGAGAACTTGGGTTGAATCCCCACTCATCCACTTGCAGCTACTGGATGGCCTTGGGTCAGCCATAGCTCTCACAGAGGTTGTCCTTGAAAGGGAAGCTTCTGGGAGAGCTCTCTCAGCCTCACCCACCTCACAGGGTGTCTGCTGTGGCGGAGGAAGGGAAAGGAGATTGTAGGGCCGCTCTGAGACTCTGCCCTGTACAAAGAGCCCTGTAACTCTTGAGGAGTGATAGTTTTGGTGTAGAGGTTATAGTGCTCTGGACTTTATCTGAGAGAACCGGTTTGAATCCCCACTCCTCCACTTGCAGATCTGCAATGGCCTCACAGAATCTGCAAGCTCTCACAGAGGGTGTCCATGAAAGAGCAGCTGCTGTGAGAACCCTCTCAGCCCCACCCACCTCACAGGGTGCCTGTTGTGCGGAGGAAGATAAAGGAGATTGTGAGCTGCTCTGAGATTCAGAGTGGAGGGCAGGATATAAATCCAATATCATCTTCTTCTTATCGCCCTGCTTTTTTTCTGGGAGCTGGTGTGGGTTTGGGCTTTAGTGTGGAATAGAGTGGAATCTCTGTGGTGTGAAGACAGCCTCTGCACTACTGTTTGGCCATGTCCTTAGAACGACATGCATCAGGTGGCACCACAGGAAGCACAAATCGGTTGTCAGATTCCAAACCACTTGCCGCGCTCGCTGTTTTTGGCACTATGACACCCTTACGTATTGCCCCATTTCTCTTTCGGCCATTAGGCGATATTCCAGGAGCCATGACGTAACTAAGAGCGCTATCAACTCTAGCTGGAAAAAAATATGGGAAGTATCTCTGCCAACATGGATGGAAGAGGAAGCAAATCCTAAGGGGACAGAACCCCCCGCTCGGATCAGACCATCTGGGAGGCAAATGATTTCAGAAGCACAATAACCCCTGGCACTGACATCCCACGAGCAGTTAATGCCAGGGAAGCAGAAGGGCCTGCTGCGGAAAGCCCCCAAGTGAGGACCCCACATCTTCCTTGCTAGCTCCCTGGCTCTTACATTGGCAGGAAGAGACTTTCCTCTCTCCTTAGCAACTCAGAGTCCCAAGCCCAACTGTTACTTTGCTTAAAACATTTATATGATGCTCTCAACAAGTCTCTCACGGCACCCTCCGCACTCACATCAATTAAAAGCAAGCCCTGCATTAATACACCCAGCAGCATAACTCCGTATGTGTATATATATATATATATATATATATATATATATATTATATATATATATATAAAAATAAAACAGATCAGAGCAATCAAAAAACAAACCAGGACTAAAAACTAACAATAAAGCTCAGAGCAGAAGGTGGCGCAACAACTGGAAGGAGGGACGGGGGCAGCCACGTGTGGTCTTTCCACTGAAAGCTCATACTCAGCTTCGCACAAACAATTTGCAGATGGAATTCCAGAGTCATGGCACCACAGCTGAAAAGGCTGCCCCTCTGTCTGCCATCCATCTTACCTCCAAAGGTGAGGCACACAGCGACGCTGCCGCCGCTGGGCAGCTTTGAATGGAAGAAGGGCCTTTGAAATACCTCATTCCCAGGGCTTTTCAGGGAAGAATCAGCACTTTGTATTGTGCCCAGGAACAAACTGGCAGGCATGGTCATTCTTTCACGGAGAGCAAGTTTGGTGTAGTGGTTAAGTGTCCAGACTCTTATCTGGGAGAACCGGGTTTGATTCCCCACTCTTCCACTTGCACCTGCTGGAATGAGCCAGTTTGGTGTAGTGGTTAAGTGTGCAGACTCTTATCTGGGAGAACTGGGTTTGATTCCCCACTCCCCCACTTGCAGCTGCTGGAATGGCCTTGGGCCAGCCATAGCTCTGGCAGAGGTTGTCCTTGAAAGGGCAGCTGCTGTGAGAGCTCTCTCAGCCCCACCCACTTCACAAGGTGTCTGTTGTGGGGGAGGAAGAGAAGGTGATTGTAAGAGAGCCAGTTTGATGTAGTGGTTAAGTGTGCGGACTCTTATCTGTGAGAACCGGGTTTGATTCTCCACTCCTCCACTTGCACCTGCTGGAATGGCCTTGGGTCAGCCATAGCTCTGGCAAAGGTTGTCCTTGAAAGGGCAGCTGCTGTGAGAGCCCTCTCAGCCCCTCCCACCTCACAGGGTGTCTGTTGTGGGGGAGGAAGGCAAAGGAGATTGCGAGCCACTCCGAGACTCTTTAGAGTGGTCTAAGTCTGATCTCTGGAAAAACATTCGGCCTTGTATCTCACTATCTGAAGAGAGGGGCAGCAGAGAAGCCACCCATCCCCGGAGCAAGGACGGCTCTAAAGAGCAAAGTTGTGACAGGCTGCCCCCCCGCCCCGCCCCAAGCCTGCTTGTGGAAGGTTTGTAGGAGGTGCAGCTACTAAGTGTGGACTCTACACAGCAAGGTAGGTTCAACGGAGTGTCAGATGTATGATTCTGTCTGGCAGGAGATCCTCCTAAGAGTCACTGATGACAGTCAGTGGTTATCTAGGTTACAAATGGCACACCCGGAGAGCCAGGGGGACAGGTGTGTCACCAAATGGAGGCTTGGGGCAGCCGCAGGGTTCTTCTGACCTCAGGGGTGTTGAACTCATCCTGTTATATAGGGCAGGATCTTCACCTTGTTGGGTTGGGCCATGTAATGCCAGGTAGGGGAGATATAAACTTTATAAAGGACACAGACAGAAACACACACTCAGACAGAAACACACACTAATCCACCTCACTGGCTTGTTGAGCCTCAGCCACCAGAAGGAAGAGAGGCTTGGCTCAGTAGCTCTGCTGTGCAACTGAGAGCGCCTGGCAAAGCTAGCTCTCCTTCCCCCACTTCCTCTCCAAGGAAGCAGCTTTGCTCTGTAGCTGCTGTGTGACTGAGCAAGTTGTGATACAGAAGGAAGCAAGAGAAGGAGAAGGAAACATTTGACAGTGGGCCTGATAGGATCCCTCGGGGGGGAGGGGAAGCTGATTTGGCCCTTGGGCCGCACGTTTGATACCCCTGTCCTAGGGGGTCCTATCAGAAGGAAGAAGGAAGGGCTTGCAAGCCCGTTCTTCACAAATGCTGGTCACCCAGAGATCTGAACCTATGAACCCCAGATTGAGCAGCACTTCGAAACGTGAAGCTGCCCTATTGGGGGCACAAGTCCTCCCTGAAGAACAGGCCGACTCCCTGAACCCAGATAGGCCAAACTGTCAACAGACAGCACCTCACTCGTGGATGGGCTGAGCGTCAGTATTCCAGCTAGCCGGAGGCGAGAGGACATCTGGATAGCCCCACCCTTGCACCTCCCGTTCCACCTGGGACTGGCATCCATCTGTTGGCCACGGCTCTCATGGCCCCCAGGAGCCTACAAAATCCTCAAGGAGGGATGCTCCCTGAAGGCAAGGCCTCTTTTCAATCCAGGCAAGCTGGCTGCCTCCCACCTTAAGGGAACTGTGGAGCAAGGAGGAGGCGGGGGAGGAGAAAGGGACAATAAAGCGTTTTATAGTTGGAAATATTGGCTTGTAAAACAGGCAAGCAAATGAGGTCAGGCACCTTGTAAAACAGCCCTGTTTTCCTTTCAGCTCAATCGCAAAGCCCCTTTGGCCTGTGGGCTCGGCCCCACGTCCTGCGGCCCACAGCCTCTCTTCTCCACCAACAGGGTGGGAATGGCAGCTTACATGAGAAAAGACAGCCACATGTGAGGTCTCAGGGAGACGGCTGGAGAAGATGATGATGATACTGGACTTCTATCCCGCCCTAAACTCTGAATTGCAGAGCAGTCACAATCTCCTTTACCTCCCCCCCCCCCGCCGCCCCACCACAACAGACACCCTGTGAGGTGGGCGGGGCTGAGAGAGCTCTCCCAGAAGCTGCCCTTTCAAGGACAACTCTTGCTGAGAGCTCTGGCTGACCCAAGGCCATTCCAGCAGCTGCAAGTGGAGGAGTGGGGAATCAAACCTGATTCTCCCAGATAAGAGAGCTCTGGCGGACCCAAGGCCCTTCCAGCAGCTGCAAGTGGAGGAGCGGGGAATCAAACCCGGTTCTCCCAGATAAAAGAGCTATGGCTGACCCAAGGCCATTCTAGGAGGTGGAAGTGGAGGAGTGGGGAATCAAACCCGGTTCTTCCGGATAAGAGAGCTCTGGCTGACCCAAGGCCATTCCAGCAGGTGCAAGTGTAGGAGTGGGGAATCAAACCCGGTTCTCCTAGATAAGAGAGCTCTGGCTGACCCAAGGCCATTCTAGCAGCTGCAAGTGGAGGAGTGGGGAATCAAACCCGGTTCTCCCAGATAAGAGAGCTCTGGCTGACTCAAGGCCATTCCAGCAGCTGCAAGTGGAGGAGTGGGGAATCAAACCCGGTTCTTCCAGATAAGAGAGCTCTGGCTGACCCAAGGCCATTCCAGCAGGTGCAAGTGTAGGAGTGGGGAATCAAACCCGGTTCTCCCAGATAAGAGAGCTATGGCTGACCCAAGGCCATTCTAGCAGCTGCAAGTGTAGGAGTGGGGAATCAAACCCGGTTCTCCCAGATAAGAGAGCTCTGGCTGACTCAAGGCCCTTCCAGCAGCTGCAAGTGGAGGAGTGGGGAATCAAACCCGGTTCTTCCAGATAAGAGAGCTATGGCTGACTCAAGGCCATTCCAGCAGCTGCAAGTGGAGGAGTGGGGAATCAAACCCGGTTCTCCCGGATAAGAGAGCTCTGGCTGACCCAAGGCCATTCTAGCAGCTGCAAGTGGAGGAGGGGGGAATCAAACCCGGTTCTCCCAGATAAGAGAGCTATGGCTGACCCAAGGCCATTCTAGCAGGTGGAAGTGGAGGAGTGGGGAATCAAACCTGGTTCTCCCAGATAAAAGAGCTCTGGCTGACCCAAGGCCATTCCAGCAGGTGCAAGTGGAGGAGTGGGGAATCGAACCTGGTTCTCCCAGATAAGAGAGCTATGGCTGACCCAAGGCCCTTCCAGCAGGTGCAAGTGGAGGAGTGGGGAATCGAACCTGGTTCTCCCAGATAAGAGAGCTATGGCTGACCCAAGTCCATTCCAGCAGGTGCAAGTGGAGGAGTGGGGAATCCAAACCAGTTCTCCCAGATAAGAGAGCTCTGGCTGACCCAAGGCCATTCCAGCAGCTGCAAGTGGAGGAGTGGGGAATCCAAGCCGGTTCTCCCAGATAAGAGAGCTCTGGCTGACTGAAGGCCATTCCAGCAGGTGCAAGTGGAGGAGTGGGGAATCAAACCCGGATCTCCCGGATAAGAGAGCTCTGGCTGACCCAAGGCCATTCCAGCAGGTGCAAGTGTAGGAGTAGGGAATCAAACCCGGTTCTCCCAGATAAGAGAGCTCTGGCTGACCCAAGGCCATTCCAGCAGGTGCAAGTGTAGGAGTAGGGAATCAAACCCGGTTCTTCCAGATAAGAGAGCTCTGGCTGACCCAAGGCCATTCCAGCAGGTGCAAGTGTAGGAGTGGGGAATCAAACCCGGTTCTCCCAGATAAGAGAGCTCTGGCTGACCCAAGGCCATTCTAGCAGCTGCAAGTGGAGGAGTGGGGAATCAAACCCGGTTCTCCCGGATAAGAGAGCTCTGGCTGACCCAAGGCCATTCCAGCAGCTGCAAGTGGAGGAGGGGGGAATCAAACCCGGTTCTCCCAGGTAAGAGTCCCAGAACTTCACCACTACACCAAACTGGCTCTCAAGAGAGTCCCAGGCCCTGTTAGTGAAACCAAAGCAGATATTTTCCCAAGCCATAGGACCCTTTTTCATGCATCCTCACTGGCATGAACAGTAAAGAAGGGGCAGGCCATCCATCTTCCAGCCCTCGTTCTTTCAAAGATGCATTGTTGTTCAGTCACACAGTCGAGTCCGACTCTTTGCAACCCCATGGGCAAAGTTACGCCAGGCCCTCCTGTCTTCTACCATTAGGATGCATTAGTACTCCCCAAAGCAAGAGAAGGTTACTAAATACATGACTGCATGAAGCTTCCTTCTATTGAATCAGATCCTTGGTCTACTCAGACTGGCAGCAGCTCTCCAGGGTCTCAGGCTGAGGTCTTTCCCATCCTTTCCTGCCTGGTCCTTTTAGCTGGAGATGTCAGGAATTGGACCTGGGACCTTCTGCATGCTATGTAGATGCCTACCACAGAGCTACGGCCCCTCCCTAGGTACTTTGTTGGCTCCTACAAGCAAACTAAAAAAGAGTCCCGCGGTGCAGAGTGGTAGAGCTGCAGTACTGCAGTTGGAGTCCTCTGCTCACGACCTGAGTTCGATCCCAGCGGAAGCTGGTTCAGGTAGCCGACTCCAGGTTGACTCAGCCTTCCATCCTTCCGAGGTGGGTAAAATGAGTACCCAGCTTGCTGGAGGGAAAGTGTAGATGACTGGGGAAGGCAACGGTCTGCCGTGAAAATGTTGTGAAATGTTGTGAAAGTAACGTCACCCCAAAGTCGAAACGACTGGTGCTTGCACAGGGGACTACCTTTACCTTTTACAAACAAACTAAGCCACAAGCTGTAGGGAAGAGTTTAATGGAAAAGAAAGGAAAAGGTGGTTGATCAATCAGACCTGGAAATGAAATTCATTGCCAACTCCAAAACTTGAGGATGAGTCAGACAATCAAAATCCAACTTCTGAGCTCCCCCAGAAAAGACACCGGATTGAGCATCTGCTCTTGACACGAGTTGGGGCTCTGCATTATTTGCCCCCCAGGACTTGTGCCACGGTAGCTACATTCTGTGGGTTGGAGACACGAATGGGCCACAACAGGTGAGGGATGCAACTACACAGATGCCCCCCCCCCCCCAGCAAGGAGTCATTTGGGCTACCAAACAATCCTCTTCTTGGAGTTTAAAATGAAAGAATCCATTTCCCTCTTGCTCCTGTGTAAGCCCACGTGGAAATTAAGGCAATATTTTAAATGTATACAAACAAGGAAAACTCTGCAAGAGCCACAGAGATGAAAACAACTGCTGAAATGAGCAAAAACGCGCAACAAGAAGCAGATAAGTGCAGATTTTCGTGGGGAGCAGGGAGCTGTTTTGTCTTTAAAATTCGAGATGCAATTAAAACGGCTTTATCACTCACCAGAGAGCATTTCCGGAAGAGCTACGGCAAATGCTTTCTGCGCACCCCAGGAAGGAAGAAGTTTCATTGCCGCCTGGCAAACCAAAATGATCCCTCGGCAAAAAAATCCACAGGCCGGAGAAACACAAGAATCCTCTCTCTGTGCCTCTCATTTCATACAGAAGGAGCTAAACGTACACAAAGGACAAGACAAGACTCTTGTGTCTGAGGCTTGGCACCTCCTGGGGCCAGGGCTGGGTTAAGATCACCCTGAGTTAAGATCAGTCTTCTGAAATTAGACAGGTGAGCGTCTGGGAAGGCAGAAGAAGGGAGCCACCACCAAGAAACCCCCCAAAGTCCCCACTTTCCCTCCAACAGCAAGAGGCACCCCCAGAACTTCTTCCAGGAACAACCTCAAAGTTCACACAAGAAGAGAATCTCACACACACCAACTACCAGGATCCGGAGAGCCAGTTTGGTATAGTGGTGAAGTGTGCAGACTCTTGTCTGGGAGAACTGGGTTTGATTCCCCACTCCTCCACTTGCAGCTGCTGGAATGGCCTTGGGTCAGCCACAGATCTTGCAGAGTTGTCCTTGAAAGGGCACCTTCTGGGAGAGCTCTCACAGCCTCACCTACCTCATAGGGTGGACCTGAGAGCCAGTGTGGGGTAGTGGTTAAGTGCGTGGACTCTTATCTGGAAGAACCAGGTTTGATTCCCCACTCCTCCACTTGCAGCTGCTGGAATGGCCTTGGGTCAGCCAGAGCTCTGGTAGTTGTCCTTGAAAGGGAAGCTGTAAGAGCTCTCTCAGCCCCACCCACCTCACAGGGTGTTTGTTGTGGGAGGGGGGGAAGATAAAGGAGATTGTGACCACTCTGAGATTCAGAGAATAGGGCGGGGTATAAATCCAATATCTTCATCATCTTCTTCACGTGCCACCAACAGCTATAAGAATGTAAGAGAAGCCATGATGGATCAGGCCAATGGCCCATACAGTTCAACACACTGTGTCATGCAGTGGTCAAAACCCAGGGGCCACCAGGAGGTCCACCAGTGGGGCCAGAATTCCAGCACTGTGGCCCCCTAAGCACTAGGGAGACAGGCCATCACTGCCCCAGACGGAGGCCCTGTTCAGACGCACAGTATAATCAGATGTCGCTGCTGTTTCCTTCCGGATTTAAAGCGGCTGACCAGACAGCAACATCTGCCTCCTGGTATTAACTCATGGTAGCCCCCCCCCCCAATCCTTCTTGAACCGGATTATTTTGTTACCTGCTCCTTTGCGGTGTTTTTTGAGTTCTCCAGTTTTACCTTGTAGTCTTCTCCGTCTGGATAGTTCTGCTGCGATATTAACCAACTTCCAGATGTCTGAAGGCTGACCCAGAGCAAAAGGAGCCTCAGACATCCAGTTTATGGTCGCCATTTTTTTTTTTACTACTTAGTGATGTTTTAACCCATGTGCATAATGTGTCCGTGCACATAACAGTGGAGGGGAAAAAAGAACTGCATGGTACCGTCATGTGGACAGCAGAAGACGGTTTCACCGTGGAATGATTCGAATTGCAGTGTGGCAGTCTGAGCGATAATATCCGGAACAAAGATATTCAGAACAGAACAGGGTCAGCTTAACCCGGACTCCACACGCTGTGTGAGCAGGGCCAGAGTGTTCCATCTATACCTACAGCCACTGATGGACCTCTGTTCCATCCTCCTGTCTCTCTCACGCTGGGCATGAAATGCAATCACGCTAAGCAGTGTTTGCTGCAAGAGGCGGTATCTGAAGCCACAGGAGCAGCATCAAAGTCCTTCTTTCTCCCCCTGGCAAGCTCTGGTAAACAAACAGCTCCTGTTATCTGCTATTTCAGAGACGCACCTGCAGAGGGGGAGAAACAGTAGCATGGCAAAGCGCTTGATGTGCGAGAAGAAAAGCAGGTGTTTCTCTACTGGCAGCGCCAGGCCGTTTTGCAAAAGCCAAAGAATAAGAACATAAGAACATAAGAGAAGCCATGTTGGATCAGGCCAACAGCCCATCCAGTCCAACACTCTGTGTCACACAGTGGCCAAAAAAATTATATATACACACACACTGTGGCTAATAGCCACTGATGGACCTCTGCTCCATATTTTTATCTAAACCCCTCTTGAAGGTGGCTATGCTTGTGGCCGCCACCACCTCCTGTGGCAGTGAATTCCACATGTTAATCACCCTTTGGGTGAAGAAGTACTTCCTTTTATCCGTTTTAACCTGTCTGCTCAGCAATTTCATCGAATGCCCACGAGTTCTTGTATTGTGAGAAAGGGAGAAAAGTACTTCTTTCTCTACTTTCTCCATCCCATGCATTATCTTGTAAACCTCTATCCTGTCACCCCGCAGTCGACGTTTCTCCAAGCTAAAGAGTCCCAAGCGTTTCAACCTTTCTTCATAGGGAAAGTGCTCCAGCCCTTTAATCATTCTAGTTGCCCTTCTCTGGACTTTCTCCAATGCTATAATATCCTTTTTGAGGTGCGGCGACCAGAACTGCACACAGTACTCCAAATGAGACCGCACCATTGATTTATACAGGGGCATTATGATACTGGCTGATTTGTTTTCAATTCCCTTCCTAATAATTCCCAGCGTGGAATTACGTTGCCAGCCCCTCCCCTCCCCCATCCATTACTCCAGCCTCCAACTCCACAAGAGGCTATGGGCAGGCCCAAGTAAACCCGCCACAGCCTTCCCCTCCCCCCTCTCTCCCTTTTCACCACCTCTGATATTATTATTAATCCTTATTAGCTGTTCTATATCAGTGTAAAAAGGTAAAAGTAGTCCCATCGGCAAGCACCAGTCGTTTCCGACTCTGGGATTGACGTCGCATCACGATGTTTTCACAGCAGACTTTTTACAGGTTGTTTTGCCATTGCCTTCCCCTGTCCTCTACACTTCTCCCCCAGCAAGCTGGGTACTCATTTTACCGACCTCGGAAGGATGGAAGGCTGAGTCAACCTTGAGCCGGCTACCTGAACCCAGCTTCCACCGGGATTGAAGTCAGGTCATCATGAGCAGAGCCTGGACTGCAATACTGCACCTTTATCACTCTGTGCCACAGAGCACCGCTAACACAGTTTCAGAGATTAGCTCTGTCGGGCTGCAGTAGAATAGCTACATTCGAGCACCTGAGAGACCAACAAAGAGTTTCAGGGTATAAAGTTTAGAGACCAAGGGAGCTGTGACTCTCCCAGGCTAGCACTCCAAAAGCCTTGTTGGTCTCTGCCGTGCCACTGGCTTTGAATCTAGCTGTCTGACAGCTAGTAAAGGAAATTAACTACACCCCAAGAAGGAACCACCATCACGCCTTGCTCTCCTCCTCCTCCGCTTGGCCTCGGAAGGGACTCATGAGATTCAACTAGTGCTAAAGGCAGATCTGAATCGTGGCCGGCTCCCCCTGCCTTAGGAGAGAAGCCATTCCAGAGGGTCTCCTTGGGTGCTGTGGGGGACCAGGAGGCAGTCAGCACAGGCCTGAAAAAATAACACAGGCCTCACATCCCAAATCAGCATCTGAGGACCGTATCGCAAGGGGATCAGGGGCTTCGAGTGCCCACCTTCCCCCGCACAACAGAGTTCTCTGAAATTCTAACGCGAGCTCCCTGTTGTATACCTCTCCCTGGATCTTAGAATACAATTTCCATTTGACTCTTCTCTGATGGGCCAACCTGTGAGTTTAATAAAACAAAGCAAGGCTAAAAACTCTGCAAGACTCTAAGAAAACGAAATTATGTTATTATAATAAACTAAATAAAACCAGCACAAAACATCAGCCCTTGCTGTACAGCCACTCTACAGAGAAGGCCCCTTAAAGGCCAAAGCAAGTACCCACCTGGCCTCCACATCAACCCCAGTTTGGTGCAGTGGTTAAGTGTGTGAAATCTTATCTGGGAGAACCGGGTTTGATTCCCCACTCCTCCACTTGCACCTGCTGGGATGGCCTTGGGTCAGCCATAGCTCTCTTATCTGGGAGAACCGGGTTTGATTCCCCACTCCTCCACTTGCAGCTGCTGGAATGGCCTTGGGTCAGCCAGAGCTCTCTTATCTGGGAGAACTGGGTTTGATTCCCCACTCCTCCACTTGCACCTGCTGGAATGGCCTTGGGTCAGCCAGAGCTCTCTTATCTGGGAGAACCGGGTTTGATTCCCCACTCCTCCACTTGCACCTGCTGGAAGGGCCTTGGGTCAGCCAGAGCTCTCTTATCTGGGAGAACCGGGTTTGATCCCCCACTCCTCCACTTGCAGCTGCTGGAATGGCCTTGGGTCAGCCATAGCTCTCTTATCTGGGAGAACCGGGTTTGATTCCCCCTCCTCCACTTGCAGCTGCTGGAATGGTCTTGGGTCAGCCAGAGCTCTCTTATCTGGGAGAACCGGGTTTGATTCCCCACTCCTCCACTTGCACCTGCTGGAATGGCCTTGGGTCAGCAATGGCTCTCTTATCTGGGAGAACCGGGTTTGATCCCCCACTCCTCCACTTGCAGCTGCTGGAATGGCCTTGGGTCAGCCATAGCTCTCTTATCTGGGGGAACCGGGTTTGATTCCCCACTCCTCCACTTGCAGCTGCTGGAATGGCCTTGGGTCAGCCATAGCTCTCTTATCTGGGGGAACCGGGTTTGATTCCCCCCTCCTCCACTTGCAGCTGCTGGGATGGCCCTGGGTCAGCCATAGCTCTCTTATCTGGGGGAACCGGGTTTGATTCCCCACTCCTCCACTTGCAGCTGCTGGAATGGCCTTGGGTCAGCCATAGCTCTCTTATCTGGGGGAACCGGGTTTGATTCCCCACTCCTCCACTTGCAGCTGCTGGAGTGGCCTTGGGTCAGCCAGAGCTCTCTTATCTGGGAGAACCGGGTTTGATTCCCCACTCCTCCACTTGCACCTGCTGGAATGGCCTTGGGTCAGCCAGAGCTCTCTTATCTGGGAGAACCGGGTTTGATTCCCCACTCCTCCACTTGCACCTGCTGGAATGGCCTTGGGTCAGCCAGAGCTCTCTTATCTGGGAGAACCATGTTTGATTCCCCCCTCCTCCACTTGCACCTGCTGGAATGGCCTTGAGTCAGCCAGAGCTCTCTTATCTGGGAGAACCAGGTTGGATTCCCCACTCCTCCACTTGCACCTGCTGGAATGGCCTTGGGACAGCCAGAGCTCTCTTATCTGGGAGAACCGGGTTTCATTCCCCACTCCTCCACTCACAGCTGCTGGAGTGGCCTTGGGTCAGCCATAGCTCTCTTATCTGGGAGAACCGGGTTTGATTCCCCACTCCTCCACTTGCACCTGCTGGAATGGCCTTGGGTCAACCTGAGCTCTCTTATCTGGGAGAACCGGGTTTGATTCCCCACTCCTCCACTTGCACCTGCTGGAATGGCCTTGGGTCAGCCAGAGCTCTCTTATCTGGGAGAACCGGGTTTGATTCCCCACTCATCCACTTGCACCTGCTGGAATGGCCTTGGGTCAGCCAGAGCTCTCTTATCTGGGAGAACCGGGTTTGATTCCCCCCTCCTCCACTTGCACCTGCTGGAATGGCCTTGGGTCAGCCAGAGCTCTCTTATCTGGGAGAACCATGTTTGATTCCCCCCTCCTCCACTTGCACCTGCTGGAATGGCCTTGGGTCAGCCAGAGCTCTCTTATCTGGGAGAACTGGGTTTGATTCCCCACTCCTCCACTTGCACCTGCTGGAATGGCCTTGGGTCAGCCAGAGCTCTCTTATCTGGGAGAACCGGGTTTGATTCCCCACTCCTCCACTTGCACCTGCTGGAATGGCCTTGGGTCAGCCATAGCTCTCTTATCTGGGAGAACCGGGTTTGATTCCCCACTCCTCCACTTGCACCTGCTGGAATGGCCTTGGGTCAACCTGAGCTCTCTTATCTGGGAGAACCGGGTTTGATTCCCCACTCCTCCACTTGCACCTGCTGGAATGGCCTTGAGTCAGCCAGAGCTCTCTTATCTGGGAGAACCGGGTTTGATTCCCCACTCCTCCACTCACAGCTGCTGGAGTGGCCTTGGGTCAGCCATAGCTCTCTTATCTGGGAGAACCGGGTTGGATTCCCCCCTCCTCCACTTGCAGCTGCTGGAATGGCCTTGGGTCAGCCAGAGCTCTCTTATCTGGGAGAACCGGGTTTGATTCCCCACTCCTCCACTTGCACCTGCTGGAATGGCCTTGAGTCAGCCAGAGCTCTCTTATCTGGGAGAACCAGGTTTGATTCCCCACTCCTCCACTTGCACCTGCTGGAATGGCCTTGAGTCAGCCAGAGCTCTCTTATCTGGGAGAACCGGGTTTCATTCCCCACTCCTCCACTCACAGCTGCTGGAGTGGCCTTGGGTCAGCCATAGCTCTCTTATCTGGGAGAACCGGGTTTGATTCCCCACTCCTCCACTTGCACCTGCTGGAATGGCCTTGGGTCAGCCAGAGCTCTCTTATCTGGGAGAACCGGGTTTGATTCCCCACTCATCCACTTGCACCTGCTGGAATGGCCTTGGGTCAGCCAGAGCTCTCTTATCTGGGAGAACCGGGTTTGATTCCCCCCTCCTCCACTTGCACCTGCTGGAATGGCCTTGGGTCAGCCAGAGCTCTCTTATCTGGGAGAACCATGTTTGATTCCCCCCTCCTCCACTTGCACCTGCTGGAATGGCCTTGGGTCAGCCAGAGCTCTCTTATCTGGGAGAACTGGGTTTGATTCCCCACTCCTCCACTTGCACCTGCTGGAATGGCCTTGGGTCAGCCAGAGCTCTCTTATCTGGGAGAACCGGGTTTGATTCCCCACTCCTCCACTTGCACCTGCTGGAATGGCCTTGGGTCAGCCATAGCTCTCTTATCTGGGAGAACCGGGTTTGATTCCCCACTCCTCCACTTGCACCTGCTGGAATGGCCTTGGGTCAACCTGAGCTCTCTTATCTGGGAGAACCGGGTTTGATTCCCCACTCCTCCACTTGCACCTGCTGGAATGGCCTTGAGTCAGCCAGAGCTCTCTTATCTGGGAGAACCGGGTTTGATTCCCCACTCCTCCACTCACAGCTGCTGGAGTGGCCTTGGGTCAGCCATAGCTCTCTTATCTGGGAGAACCGGGTTGGATTCCCCCCTCCTCCACTTGCAGCTGCTGGAATGGCCTTGGGTCAGCCATAGCTCTGGCAGGACTTGTCCTTGAAAGGGCAGCTTCTGCGAAACCTCTCTCAGCCCCACCCACTTCACAGGGTGTCTGTTGTGAAGGGAGAAGACATAGGAGATTTTGAGCCACTTTGAGACTCTAAGATTCAGAGTGGAGGGTGGGGTATAAATCCAATTTCTTCTTCTTCATCATCATCCTCTACTTAGTGCCCATGTATGCCCTCAGACCCAACCACCAGGATCTGGCATGCAATTGCAAGAAGGGCCAAGGCTCAGTGCAAGAGCCCTCGCTTTGCATGCTTAAGATCCCAGGTGAACATACGAACATATGAACCTATGAAGGTGCCTTCTACTGAATCAGACCCCCTTGGGTCCATCAAAGTCAGTCTTGTCTACTCAGACTGGAAGCAGCTCTCCAGGGTCTCCAGCTGAGGTTTTTCACACCTGTTTGCCTGGACCTTTTTTAGTTGGAGATTCCGGAGATTGAACCTGAGACCTTCTGCTTACCAAGCAGATGCTCTACCACTGAGCCACCGTCCTAGATGCAGCTTCTGCCTTCCCTGCTTTCAGGATGCCGGGAAAGGCCTTCCTCTGTCTAAGAACCACGGCCAGCCAGAGCCAAGACAAAGTTCCTGATTCAGTAGAAAGTACCGTGGGACGTTGACAGGGAGGCTGGAGGTGGAATAGAAGAAACAGACAGCAGGAAAAGGAGGAGGAAGATGACGACGACTGGAGATTTATACCTTGCCCATCTCTATGAATCAGAGTCTAAGAGTGGCTCACAATCTCCTTTATCTTCTTCCCCCATAACAGACACCCTGTGAGGTGGGTGGGGCTGAGAGAGCTCTCCCGGAAGCTGCCCTTTCAAGGACAACCTCTGCCAGAGCTATGGCTGACCCAAGGCCATCCCAGCAGGTGCAAGTGGAGGAGTGGAGAATCAAACCCGGTTCTCCCATATAAGAGTCTGCACACTTAACCACTATACCAAACTGGCTCTCCAGGACTGACAGAGACTCTCTCCAGGGAGGAGAGATTGACTTCAGATGGACCTGTCAATTTAGCTAAATACAGCTATGAGACTCCGGCACTGGAGCTGCTGGGGGGGAGAGGGGGGGTTTGAGGAAAAGGCACATCCCACTGGCTTCCTACAACACCTGCATTATCTCAGAGCACACCAGGATCTTGCCTTAGATACCACAATCTGGGACCACAAAGACACAATCCAGGCAATCTGGATAATAAAGGTGCAGCTCACAAGGCGACTTACCAGCCATGAGAAATGTCCTGATTCAGCTTATGGTGGAGGAATAGATGGTCTCTCCACACATCCCCCCCCCAATCATTTCCGAGACTCTGCACAGAGCAATGCCTTCTTGCCCATTCTTAAGGTGACCGGGCAAAGGGCCAGCCTTCTACTTACCCACAGCCTTTCATGGTGCAGTTACACGTTTCTTTTTTTTTTTTAAGAAGAGAGAACATAAAATGAAAACATTTATCACCCTCTATATGAGAGCAATTAAAAAGGGAGAAAAAAACCCCGGCCCTGGCAACTTCTCTGCAGGAAGAGCGGGCTGCATTCTCATTTTAATTTTGCCATCCACATGCACGCACATACCGGCTATGTTTTATACTCAGGAAGAAGGGTGCAGCAGGGGGGCAGAAGGAGAGGGGGGGGGAAGCAATTGAAGGGGGGAGCATTCCCAGCCAGCAGCTCTCCCGGCCCACGTGACCTCACTGTGCGAGACAGGATGCTGGACTAGATGGACCACTGGCCTGATGCAGCAGGGCTCTTCGGATGTTTTTAGTTCAGCAGTGGAATTGGCTGCCTAGGTAGGTGGTGAGCTCCCCCTCTCTGGCAGTCTTCGAGCAGTGGCTGGATGAACATCTGTCAGGGATGGTTTAGGCTGATCCTGCATTTAGTAGAGCATTGGACTAGATGGCCTATATCAGGGGTGGCCAATGGTAGCTCTCCAGATGTTTTTTTGCCTACAACTCCCATCAGCCCCAGCCATTGGCCATGCTGGCTGGGGCTGATGGGAGTTGTAGGCAAAAACATCTAGAGAGCTACCGTTGGCCACCCCTGGCCTATATCGCCCCTTCCAACTCTATGATTCTATGGTTCTACAATTATGGGAGAAATGGTCTCTGTGTTTAACCCAGGAAACTCCAGCCCCACCCACCTCACAGGGTGTCTGTTGTGGAGGAGGAAGGTAAAGGAGATTGTGAGCTGCTCTGAGACTCTTCGGAGTGGAGGGCAGTATATAAATTCAATATCATCTTCTTCTTCTTCAGGAACCCTCAACATATCCCTATTCCCCCCACCTCCAACTTCCTATCAAGAGTTGGAAGGGGTCACTGGGGTCATCCAGTCCAACCCCACTCCCAATGCAGGGATTACAACCATAATACCTCCACAAATAGGCATCCAGCACACAACTGTTTTAGTAGCCACCCCACTACAGCATACCCGTGTCCCTCCAAGCCATGCTAGCTAACAGCTTGGAGAAGGCGTTTAAAGTTAAAGTTGCTTTCTTTCCATCTCCCCCTCCCTCCTCCCATCTATTTGCCTGCCTTCCTGTCATGTGGCTCTCAAACATCTGACATTCATTCTATGTGGCTCTTATGTTAAGCAAGTCTGGCCACCCCTGGCTTTATATTTTGCTGTGACTTGCCCTAAGGCTGCTTGCAGCGGAGGGCAGGATAAAAATCACATGGAAATAAAAAATAAATAATAAACTGCAACGGGACAGGCATGCCAGAGCAGGATCACCTCTCCTATAAAGGCTCCTGCAGCAACACCCGCTCGCTTTATATCCCTAAAACCATCTGTTCCCTCCCGCCCCCAAACCCCTGCTTTATCCATGTGCAGATCTTCATAGGAAGTGCTTAGCGAAAGAACTCTTGGGCAATCAAGTATATCAGTGGTAACAGGGCAGCAGCCGCCAGGTGCTCATCAGAGGAACAAGCCGGATGACAAGCCCTTGTCCTGCGTGGAACCGGGGGGAGGAGGAAGGAGGCAAGGAGGGAGACAGGGGTGGGCAGGGGGCGGGAAGTGTCCCCTTTGGTTCGGTTCCACACACTCAGGCATAGTCTCAACAATGGAATGGGAAATAAGGGCACGTGCCAGTGCCAAAGGCTTAATGGAAAATGGGTGTTGTGAGGAAGGAGCGTGTGTGTGTGGAGAGAGAGAGAGACAGAGAGTGAGAGAGAGACAGAGAGAGTGAGAGAGAGAGAGTGTGTGAGTGAGAGAGAGGCAGAGAGAGAGAGAGAGTGTGTGTGTGTGTGGAGAGAGAGAAAGACAGAGAGTGAGAGACAGAGAGAGTGTGAGAGAGAGAGTGTGTGAGTGTGTGTGTGAGAGAGAGACAGAGAGAGAGAGAGAGAGAGAAAGCATCATCAAGCAAGTGATCTAGAAGGGTTTCTAGGCAGAAAAGGCAGCGAGGGACATTTTTTGCCTGCAGGAGATTCATGCACATCACAGATTACTGGATTTACAAACCAGATAGATATCAAAGTAGAGATAAAAATATTCTCAGCCAAATACGTCTATATTTAGCTCCTCTTTCAACTCTTTCAATTATGCATTGTGTTTGATTTAGGCCCCCACCCAGTTAACGCTTGGAATAAAAATTAAGTTTCACAACCTAATACTCAAAATGATCACCTGAGATTAGTGATCCTTAACGGGAGAGATATAAGGCAGCCCCGTGGCACAGAGTGATAAAGCTGCAGTACTGCAGTCCGAGCTCTCTGCTCATCACCTGAGTTCAATCCCGGTGGAAGCTGGGTTCAGGTAGCCGGCTCAAGGTTGACTCAGCCTTCCATTCTTCCAAGTTTGGTAAAATGAGTCCCCAGCTTGCTGGGGGGAAAGTGTAGATGACTGGGGAAGGCAAGGGCAAACCACCCTGTAAAAAAAGTCTGCCATGAAAACGTCGTGATGTGACACTACCCCAGAGTCGGAAATGACTGGTGCTTGCACAGGGGACTACCTTGACCTTTTTAATAGGAGAGATATAGATCTCCCCCTGGGAGTGACCCACAAGTCCATGGAAGGCACCAAGAATTTAGGAAGCATTCAGGATACTAGGCTGCCCCTTTGCCCCCATGAGGAAGGGTTTCTGCCCACTGGCAGAGTTCGATTCTGCATACCCCATCCTGAGGATAGAATACCAGAGCTCTCCCCAGGCCTGTCGGGCGTCACAGAAGAAACAAGAACCCAGTCAATGAATGAGGAAGCAGTCGATCGTGGCAATCAGGCACGCAGACCAGGATCACTCAATCATTTTATATACCTCCGGGAAGGGATTTAGGCTAAAAACTTCAGATCTGCTGCCTGGTAGATCTTCAGGGCTGAAATATTAAAGAGCTTTCCTTGCTTAAAAGCAAATAATGTTGTTCAAATTCAAGCTTGCAAATGCCTCATCATTCAGAGCACTGATTTTCCATCCTGAAAGCATGCCCAGTTTGCCAAGTGACTAGCAGAATTCACTGCAACTCCCAGAAGGCCTCTTCCCAACCTCCCAATTCCACGCGTGCCTTCAGGCATCAACCAGCTGTCCACCAAAACAAGTCCCTAGAACTGGAGGAGGCAGAGTGGAAGAGTGTTGGGCGGTGGTTAAAATGTCAGAGGAGGATCAGGACGGACAACAGGAAAGACTTCTTGACACTTCGGCTGACAACAGACGGGCATTGTGGGGGGGGGACTGGAAGCGTTCCAAATTGGGCGGGCTCAAAAAGAACCATCCTGTACCCTCCACACGCTCCCCCACAAGCCGTCCTCATCCCATCCATGGGGCAACACGGGCGTGATCAGACGGCTGTTCATTTGGTTTCCCCCCCCCCCCCATACGTTTTAGCGGTCACGTATGCGATCCCAGTGGAAGCTGGTTCAGGTAGTCGGCTCCAGGTTGACTTAGCCTTCCATCCTTCCGAGGTCGGTCAAATGAGTCCCCAGCTTGCTGGGGGGAAAGTGTAGATGACTGGGGAAGGCAATGGCAAACCACCCCGTAAAAAGTCTGCCATGAAAACATTGTGAAAGCAACGTCACCCCAGAGTCGGAAGCGACTGGTGCTTGCACAGGGGACCTTTCCTTTCCTATTCTTGGCCAATGTTTGAAAAAACAGAAGCTCTTTCTCACCTTGTAAAAATGGAATGACTTGACAGAGATATGAAAAATGAGATGGAGCCAAAAAAGGACAGTGTTTAGATCATGATGTGGTGGGTAAAAAGGCAAGTGCGATTTTGGGCCGTATCTACAGAAGTATAGTGTCCAGATCACATCATGTGATGGTATCGCTTTACTCTGCTCTGCGGGGGGGGGGGGGGGGAGTGTAGATGACTGGGGAAGGCAATGGCAAACCACCATGTAAAAAGTCTGCTGTGAGAACATGAAAGTAACGTCACCCCAGAGTCGGAAGCGACTGGTGCTTGCACAGGGGACTCCCTTGACCTTTTTGTGTGTGTGTGCACATTCGCTCTGAACAGCTTTTTGTAAAAAAGAAAAGAAAAGAAAGGAAGTCAGATGCGGTGGCTTGGGATGGCTTGGCAGTTTCACACCACCAAGGCGCTTTGCTTGCGCCCCTCCACTTCCAGACATTAAGGAGGCGACTGGGGTGCGGCTCAAAAATTTGCTACCACTTTGAAAGTGGTAGCTTTCTGAGTGGTTCTGGGGATGCCAGAGGACGGGGTGAGTATGGGATGGGGACGGGCGGCAGATGCTTGTGTTTGGAAGGATTTTTCTGGACAATTTCTGAGGCGTCTCTGAGTTGGCCCAAAATGCTGTTCTGTAATGACCCAAAGAGTGCCTAAAATGTGGAATTCTCTGCCAGAGAATGCAGTGAGGGCCACAGGCAAGGGCAGCTTTAAAAGAGGATTCCACATTCATGGAGGAGAGAGGTCTATCAGCGGCAGTTAGCCATGGCGACTGAGGGGAACCTCCACATACAAAGGCACGAAGCGTCTCCGTCCCAGAGCCAGGAGGCAACATCAGGGGAAGGCCTCGGCCTCTCTGCCCTGTTGTTGGCCTCCAGAGGAATTGGTTGGCCACTGTGTGAGGCAGGAGGCTGGACTAGAGGGACCCTCCCTGGTCTGACCCAGCAGGGCTCTTCTGATGTTCTTCTCAGGGGAAGGCCTTGGCCTCTCTGCCCTGTTGTTGGCCTCCAGAGGAATTGGTTGGCCACTGTGTGAGACAGGAGGCTGGACTAGATGGACCCTCCCTGGTCTGACCCAGCAGGGCTCTTCTGATGTTCTTCTCAGGGGAAGGCCTTGGCCTCTCTGCCCTGTTGTTGGCCTCCAGAGGAATTGGTTGGCCACTGTGTGAGGCAGGAGGCTGGACTAGAGGGACCCTCCCTGGTCTGACCCAGCAGGGCTCTTCTGATGTTCTTCTCAAGGGAGGGCCTCAGCCTCCCTGCCCTGTTGCTAGCCCTCCAGAGGAACTGGTTGGCCCCTGTGTGAGACAGGAGGCTGGACTAGATGGACCCTCTCTGGTCTGACCCAGCAGGGCTCTTCTGAGGTTCTTCTCAGGGGAAGGCCTCAGTCTCTCTGCCCTGTTGTTGGCCCTCCAGAGGAACTGGTTGGCCTCTGTGTGAGGCAGGAGGCTGGACTAGATGGACCCTCCCTGGTCTGACCCAGCAGGGCTCTTCTGATGTTCTTCTCAAGAGAAGGCCTTAGCCTCTCTGCCCTGTTGTTGGCCTCCAGAGGAATTGGTTGGCCACTGTGTGAGGCAGGAAGCTGGACTAGAGGGACCCTCCCTGGTCTGACCCAGCAGGGCTCTTCTGATGTTCTTCTCAAGAGAAGGCCTTAGCCTCTCTGCCCTGTTGTTGGCCTCCAGAGGAATTGGTTGGCCACTGTGTGAGGCAGGAAGCTGGACTAGAGGGACCCTCCCTGGTCTGACCCAGCAGGGCTCTTCTGATGTTCTTCTCAGGGGAAGGCTTCAGCCTCTCTGCCCTGTTGCTAGCCCTCCAGAGGAACTGGTTGGCCCCTGTGTGAGACAGGAGGCTGGACTAGATGGACCCTCTCTGGTCTGACCCAGCAGGGCTCTTCTGAGGTTCTTCTCAGGGGAAGGCCTCAGTCTCTCTGCCCTGTTGTTGGCCCTCCAGAGGAACTGGTTGGCCTCTGTGTGAGGCAGGAGGCTGGACTAGATGGACCCTCCCTGGTCTGACCCAGCAGGACTCTTCTGAGGTTCTTCTCAGGGGAAGGCCTTGGCCTCTCTGCCCTGTTGCTGGCCCTCCAGAGCAACTGGTTGGCCACTGTGTGAGACAGGAAGCTGGACTAGAGGGACCCTCCCTGGTCTGACCCAGCAGGACTCTTCTGAGGTTCTTCTCAGGGGAAGGCCTCAGCCTCTCTGTCCTGTTGCTGGCCCTCCAGAGGAACTGGTTGGCCCCTGTGTGAGGCAGGAGGCTGGACTAGATGGACCCTCCCTGGTCTGACCCAGCAGGACTCTTCTGATGTTCTTCTCAAGAGAAGGCCTTAGCCTCTCTGCCCTGTTGTTGGCCTCCAGAGGAATTGGTTGGCCACTGTGTGAGGCAGGAAGCTGGACTAGAGGGAACCTCCCTGGTCTGACCCAGCAGGGCTCTTCTGATGTTCTTCTCAAGAGAAGGCCTTAGCCTCTCTGCCCTGTTGTTGGCCTCCAGAGGAATTGGTTGGCCACTGTGTGAGGCAGGAAGCTGGACTAGAGGGACCCTCCCTGGTCTGACCCAGCAGGGCTCTTCTGATGTTCTTCTCAAGAGAAGGCCTTAGCCTCTCTGCCCTGTTGTTGGCCTCCAGAGGAATTGGTTGGCCACTGTGTGAGGCAGGAAGCTGGACTAGAGGGACCCTCCCTGGTCTGACCCAGCAGGGCTCTTCTGATGTTCTTCTCAGGGGAAGGCTTCAGCCTCTCTGCCCTGTTGCTAGCCCTCCAGAGGAACTGGTTGGCCCCTGTGTGAGACAGGAGGCTGGACTAGATGGACCCTCTCTGGTCTGACCCAGCAGGGCTCTTCTGAGGTTCTTCTCAGGGGAAGGCCTCAGTCTCTCTGCCCTGTTGTTGGCCCTCCAGAGGAACTGGTTGGCCTCTGTGTGAGGCAGGAGGCTGGACTAGATGGACCCTCCCTGGTCTGACCCAGCAGGACTCTTCTGAGGTTCTTCTCAGGGGAAGGCCTTGGCCTCTCTGCCCTGTTGCTGGCCCTCCAGAGCAACTGGTTGGCCACTGTGTGAGACAGGAAGCTGGACTAGAGGGACCCTCCCTGGTCTGACCCAGCAGGACTCTTCTGAGGTTCTTCTCAGGGGAAGGCCTCAGCCTCTCTGTCCTGTTGCTGGCCCTCCAGAGGAACTGGTTGGCCCCTGTGTGAGGCAGGAGGCTGGACTAGATGGACCCTCCCTGGTCTGACCCAGCAGGACTCTTCTGAGGGTCTTCTCAGGGGAAGGCCTTGGCCTCTCTGCCCTGTTGCTGGCCCTCCAGAGCAACTGGTTGGCCACTGTGTGAGACAGGAGGCTGGACTAGAGGGACCCTCCCTGGTCTGACCCAGCAGGGCTCTTCTGATGTTCTTCTCAGGGGAAGGCCTCAGTCTCTCTGCCCTGTTGTTGGCCCTCCAGAGAAACTGGCTGGCCACTGAGACAGGAGGCTGGACTAGATGGACCCTCCCTGGTCTGATCCAGCAGGGCTCTTCTGATGTTCTTCTCAGGGGAAGGCCTCAGCCTCTCTGCCCTGTTGTTGGCCCTCCAGAGGAACTGGCTGGCCCCTGTGAGAGACAGGAGGTTGGACTAGATGGACCCTCCCTGGTCTGACCCAGCAGGGCTCTTCTGATGTTCTTCTCATGGGAAGGCCTCGGCCTCTCTGTCATGCTGTTGTCCTCCAGAGAAACCAGCTGCCCACTCTGTTGGCCACAGGGTGCTGGACTAGATGGCCTGTTGGTCTGACCCAGCAGAGCTTATCTTATTTACTTATTTTAGTAAATTTATATCCTGCCCTACCCCACGAACGGGCTCAAGGCAGATTACAACATACAACATTACAACACTTAAGATATTAAAAATCAATAAAAAACATTAGAACAAGTAGAAACCACCTGGTTCAGAGCCGGAGGCAGAAGAGTACAAGGTCAGAACAATTTCCAGCTGGCCGCTAATTCATGATGCCATATTTCAAGTGGGCCTTTTCAAGGCAGCCCAGTTTAGTTTAGTTTGGTTTAATGTGGATGCCAGCTGCTTCACCCAAGGCCTGGTGGAACAGCTCCATCTTTTTTTTTTTGAGGGGGGGGGATTTATATCCCGTCCTTCACTCCAAATCTCAGAGTGGCTCACAATCTCCTTTATCTTCCTCCCCCACAACAGACACCCTGTGAGGTGGGTAGGGCTGAGAGGGCTCTCCCAGAAGCTGCCCTTTCAAGGACAACTCTGCAAGAGCTATGGCTGACCCAAGGCCATTCCAGCAGCTGCAAGTGGAGGAGTGGGGAATGAAACCCGGTTCTCCCAGAGAAGAGTCCGCACACTTAACCACTACACCAAAGAGGGTCTACTGTAAGCACCAGGAGGGTTGGCTACATCAGGAGGATGTGGCCTAATATGCAAAGGAGTTCCTGCTACAAAAAAGCCCTGTACGTAGCGAAGAAGAGGACGACGACATTGGATTTATATTCCACCCTCCACTCAGAGCAGCTCACAATCTCCTTTACCTTCCCTTCCCCACACCAGACACCCTGTGAGGTGGGTGGGGCTGAGAGAGCTCTCACAGAAGGTGCCCTATCAAGGACAACCTCTGCCAGAACTATGGCTGACCCAAGGCCATGCTAGCAGGTGCAAGTGGAGGAGTGGGGAATCAAATCCGGTTCTCCCAGATAAGAGTCCGCGCACTTCACCGCTACACCAAACTGGCTCTCTTGCAGGACCTGTGAAAAGGTAGCAAATTTGGCAGGGCCTTAATCTCCAATGGGACCATGTTCTACTAGGCCGGGGCCAAGCCAGAAAAAGACCTGGACCTGGTCGAGGCCAGACAGACATCCTTAAAAGTCAGGGACAACCAGGAGATGCTGGTTTTCTGAGTGCCAGGCCCGTCAGGGCACATCCAGGGAGAGGCGATCCCTCAGGTATGATACCCAGAATGGAAGCTCTAAGTTTGCTAAGTGACCTTGGGCCAATCAAATGCACCACAAGGCTGTGGTGGAAATAAAATGGAGGAGAGGGGAACTATGTAGGTCATGATAGGTCACCACCAGTGTTCCCTCTCAGCTGAATTAGCGTGAGCTAGCTCACAGATTTTTAGCCTCCAGTTCACACATTTTTGTTTGAGGAAGGATGACTCCAGATCACACTAATTTATGCTGCAGCTCACAACTTCAATGCCTTACAGCAAAAAATGTGGGAAAATAACGAAAAAATCCTGAAAATACTCAACAATTCAACAATATATATTCAATGGAAATTCAGCACTGTTACAACACAATTCATTACACTTCTACAAAAGTTCATTCTATTCTACAAAAATTCATATAACACTAACGCAATGTGCAAAGACAGAATTAAAGTTCATAAAAAGACTCTCTGCTTGCGTGTGTCAGTTTCTTGATTTTAAAGCTCTCACAGACATTCACCCGATTCCGCTAGTGCGGACTGAATTTCGAATGCAGACAATTTGAGTTCTAGAAATTCTTTCTTCAGCCTCGCAGATGTTAAATTGAAACTTCCATCAATTGTGAAATTGTTGAAAATAGTGGGCCAAAATAAGCCTCAGCAGTAAAGCTGCCTGTAATACCGTTTCAGATTCCTTTGTCTTAAGAGACTCTTCCCACATTCCATCATCCAACGAAACGCTTCTTACAGCACTAGTTTGGGGGACTTGTTCTTTGATTCCTTCAGTCCAAGAAATGCACCCTCCAACCGCCAGATGTTCCCGGAGGCAGCGACGGTTGCTAACCCAGAGGAGCCCATTTTGACCACAGCACTTTTACTGAGCTCTTGCAAGCTGGCTGGAGCACCAAGGAGGGAAAGCATCATTGGTGGGGGGAAGACGGCTGGCCACACAGCATCCAATGTACCAATTTTTTTTTTTTAATGCTAGCGGTAAATTACATCGCTCCAAGTCAATGCAGGCAAAATCTACTGGGTGACAAATCATTTGCTAACTTACAAAGAAAGCAAGGACTACTTCCCTGAGGGATACACATCATCACACCCAGAGGACTGTCAGAGCCCGTCCCCTTCCCCTCACAGCAGCACCTACCTCACAGGGTTGTTGTAAGGACAAAATGGAGGAGAGGAGAAAGATGTAAGTCGCTTTGGATCTCCCCACTGGGGAGAAAGGTATGCATGAATTCTAAATCACAAATAAAGCACAGGGATTAATTGAGTATCTGAGTCTCACACAGCCAGTAGAAGCACAAGGAATCTGGCACAGAAGCCTGGCTTAGGACCATCTCTCTCACTTGCTTTGCAAGGGGTGGATGGTTCCCCTGCAGGGCTTCTCTGCAGCTCCACGGAACGATGTGTCTCAGGGTCTCACGTGCCCCTGTATAAATCGATGGTGCAGCCTCAGTTAGAGTACTGCGTACAATTCTGGTCACCACACTTCAGAAAAGATATTCTAGCATTGGAAAAAGTGCAGAAAAGGGCAACTAGAATGATTAAAGGGTTGGAACACTTTCCCTATGAAGAGAGGTTAAAACGCTTGGGGCTCTTTAGCTTGGAGAAACGTCGACTGCAGGGTGACACGATAGAGGTTTACGAGATTATGCATGGGATGGAGAAGGCAGAGGAAGAGGTACTTTTCTCCCTTTTCTCACAATACGAGAACTCATGGGCACTCAATGAAATTGTGGAGCAGACAGGTTAGAATGGATAAAAGGAAGTACTTCTTTATTCAAAGGGTGATTAACACGTGGAATTCACTGCCACAGGAGATGGTGGCGGCTGCCAGCATAGCTTCAAGAGGGGATTGGAACAACATATGGAGCAGAGGTCCATCAGTGGCTATTAGCCACTGCATATTGATGGAATTCTCTGTCTGGGGCAGTGATGCTCTGTATTCTTGGTGCTTTGGGGGGGGGGGCAACAGTGGGAGGGCTTCTAGTGTCCTGGCCCCACTGGTGGACCTCCTGATGGCACCTAGTTGTTTTTGGCCACTGTGTGACACAGAGTGTTGGACTGAATGGGCCATTGGCCTGATCCAACATGGCTTCTCTAATGTTCTTATGTCTGGGCAGTGATGCTCTGTCTTCTTGGTGCTTGGGGGGGCACAGTGGGAGGGCTTCTGGAGTCCTGGCCCCACTGATGGACCTCCTGATGGCGCCTGGCTTTTTTGGCCACTGTGTGACACAGAGTGTTGGACTGGATGGGCCATTGGCCTGATCCAACATGGCTTCTCTTATGTTCTTATGTCTGGGCAGTGATGCTCTGTCTTCTTGGTGCTTGGGGGGGCACAGTGGGAGGGCTTCTGGAGTCCTGGCCCCACTGATGGACCTCCTGATGGCACCTGGGGTTTTTTGGCCACTGTGTGACACAGAGTGTTGGACTGGATGGGCCACTGGCCTGATCCAACATGACTTCTCTTCTGTTCTTATATGCCTGCTGCTAAGCTGCAAACAAACGGAGGCCCACTCACTCAAATGGATGGATGGATGGATGGATGGATGGATAGATAGATAGATAGATAGATAGATAGATAGATAGATAGATAGATAGATAGATAAATTTATTGTCATTGTTCTCAACAAAAAGAGAGCAACGAAATGAGGTGCTCTTCCACAAAACATACCAACACATCAAACACACATATTCATATTCATACCATTTAAATACATCTAAAACCATTTAAACCATTAAAACCATTTAAATACATCTAAAACAGATAATCCTTCATAACCCTGCATTTAGCCTAACCACAGCACTTGGATAGAAACTGTCCTTAAATCTGTTTGTCCTAGCCTTCAACACTCTATATCGTCTACCTGACGGTAAGATCTCAAATAGCAAATGGCCCAGATGTGAAGGGTCCCTTAGGATCATTTGTATCTTCCTTTTACATCCCATATTATACAGATCCACCAATGAGGGGAGAGAACATCCACAAATCTTTTGTGCTCTTCTCGTCACTCTTTGGAGCACCCTTCTCTCTGCTTCCGTGCAGCTCCCAAACCACGTGCAGAGGCAATAAGATAAAATGCTCTCAATGGAACTACGATAAAAGGCAACCAGCAGACTCCCTGACAGTTGTAGTGATCTTAAGAGTCTTAAGTAGTATAGTCGTTGCTGGGCCTTTTTCTCTAGAGCTAAAGTATTTGCCCCCCATGTTAGATCCTGTTTCATGGTAATTCCCAGAAACTTCCATTCTGTCACCTGTTCTACCATAACACCATCAATAAACAACGGCTGGATGTCCAAACAGGGCTTGCCCCGAGCCGCATTCCTACTGACCACTCACAAGAGGCAACCAACCCGCCTCTCATGTGCAGCCGGGGGCGGGGCATCCTCCGAGAGTCATTTTTAATTATAATTTTTCAAGCAGCTCTTCATCTCAGGGCGGAATATCGATCTTGAGCAATTACAGCCGCTCAGACTTCCTGCCTGCACAGAGCCGGCAGCTGGAGTTACAACAGATGCAAAAAAAAA
The DNA here is from genome assembly GCF_032191835.1 of Heteronotia binoei. Classification (NCBI taxonomy): domain Eukaryota; kingdom Metazoa; phylum Chordata; class Lepidosauria; order Squamata; family Gekkonidae; genus Heteronotia; species Heteronotia binoei. The sequence continues at coordinate 83,012,528 of NC_083233.1, read as the reverse complement.
AGGGGGGGGGGGGAAGGGGAAAAAAGAAGAAGTCAGAAGGCGCGCAGAAAGTGACATTTAATTAAAATATAAGCCAGGGCTATGCAGCTGCGGAGCAGCAAGAGGGGCTGGGCGTGGGGTGGTGTTTGATTTATAATTTAAATAAAAGCTCCCTTCTCCTACCAGTGGAAGGCTTGGGGAAAGGAAGGAAAGAAAGAGAGAAAAAGAAGACCTGTGCAGTTAATGAGGCGGGAAGGTTTGCGGGCTCAGGGAGAGCTTCCAGGTTTTGGTCACCTTGCTTTGCAGAAGGCTGGGCAGACTGCTCCCTTCTAAGCAGGCACAGAACAAAAGTTTCATTTTCTATGTTTTAAAAAACCAGCATTGGAGACTTTCAACTGATGGCTGACATCAAAACAGAAGCCGTAATAGGTCATGCACCTTTAAGCACAGTGCAGATATCTGTACCTCTCTACCCAGCAGAAGGAAAGTTCACTTCAGTAAGGATTGGCCACTCTGGCCACAACCTGGCCCATTTAGCCCTGGCACTGGCCTGTGGGCTCTTGTCCTACAGCTCTGGAATGCACTGGAACGCACTGGAATGACGAGCCACTGCACTGGAATGACGAGCCAAAGAGAAAGCCGTTCGGGTCACGGTTCCCCTCTTCTACTGCAAATACAGTAGAAGTCAGAAACAGTTTACAGGAAGACCTTGACAGGCTGGAAAACTGGGCTAAAACCAATAAAATGAATTTTAACAGGGATAAATGTAAAGTTCTGCATTTTGGTAGGAAAAATCCAATGCATGGTTATAGGATGGGCAAGACTTGTCTTAGCAGTAGTCTGTGCCAAAAGGATCTCGGGGTCTTAGTGGATCATACGCTGAACATGAGTCAACAATGTGATGCGGTGGCTAAAAATGCAAATACCATTTTGGGCTGTATTATTTATTTATTTATTACACTTATACCCCGCCCTTCCCAAACGGTCTTAAAAGAAGTATAGTGTCCAGATGTCGTGAAATGATGGTATCGCTTTACTCTGCTCTGATAAGACCTCCCCTGGAGTCTTGTGTTCAGTTTTGGGCACCACATTTTAAGAAGGATATAGACAAGCTGGAATGGGTCCAAAGGAGGGCAACGAAGATGGTGAGGGGTCTGGAGACCAAGTCCTATGAAAAAAGGATGAAGGAGTTGGGCATGTTTAGCCTGGAGAGGAGGCGGCTGAGAGGTGATAGGATCAACATCTTCAAGTACCTGAAGGGCTGTCAACTAGAGGATGGGGTGGAATTGTTTTCTGTGGCCCCAGAAGGTAGAACCAGAACCAATGGGTTGAAATTAAATCAAAAGAGTTTCTGGCTCAACATTAGGAAGAACTTCCTGACAGAACGATTCCTCAGTGGAACAGGCTTCCTCCTTGGGAGGTGGTGGGCTCTCCTTCCTTGGAGGTTTTTAAACAGAGGCTAGATGGCCTCTGACAGCGATGAAGATCCTGTGAATTTAGGGGGAGGTGTCTGTGGGTTTCCTGCATTGTGCAGGGGGCTGGACTAGATGACCCTGGAGGTCCCTTCCAACTCTAGGATTCTTTGTCTCAAAGCAGACAAACCTGTGCTGCAGAACACACCAGGGCACTACACAAGTAGGTGTTTTGTGTCATGTTCCTAGGATTCACTGTGGTGCAACTAATTTGAACTCTTGGTCAGAAAATGAACCAATAGCAGAAAAGGGAATGGAATCTAGAATGTGTCTGCCCTGCTCACTTCTGGGTAAACACGCTTCAAGGTTGTGCTCCAGGCACCAAAGGAAAGACAACACAGTTGCCAAAAGCGAAGCTTTCTCCTAAGAATTCACCGCTAAGTTAATGATAACGAGAGGGGACTTCTCAATAAAGAGGGGCAGTTAAAGATTCCGCCCTCACTCTACTACATGGGTTAATATAATTTACCATCAAGACCACCTCCAGTGCCTCTCTTCCCATTTCAACAGACAAGGGTACCTCCCCACCCACCCTTCCCTCCTCCTTTGGCAGCAGAGAACGGCCATTCTCCATCCCTGCTCCCTGGGATTCCTCCAGGGAGGGACGGTGGCTCAGTGGTAGAGCATCCGCTTGGTTAGCAGAAGGTCCCAGGTTCAATCCCCAGCATCTCCAACTAAATAGGATCCAGGCAAATAGGCATGGAAAACCTCAACTTCAGACCCTGGAGAGCCACTGCTAGTCTGAGTAGACAATACTGACTTTGATGGACCAAGGAGGGTCTGATTCAGTAGAAGGCAGCTTCACATGCTCAACTATTTTACAGGAGGGACAGTGGCTCAGTGGTAGAGCATCCGCTTGGTAAGCAAAAAGTCCCAGGTTCAATCCCTGGCATCTCCAACTAAAAAGCATCCAGGCAAATAGGTGTGAAAAACCTCAGCTTGAGACCCTGGAGAGCCACTGCCAGTCTGAGTAGACAAGATTGGCTTTGATGGACCGAGGGGGGTCTGATTCAGTAGAAGGCAGCTTCATATGTACCTATATGTTGGGGAGGGATGGCTCAGTGGCAGAGCTTCTGCTTGGTAAGCAGAAGGTTCCAGGTTCAATCCTCGGCATCTCCAACTAAAAAGGGTCCAGGCAAATAGGCGTGAAAAACCTCAGTCTGAGACCCTGGAGAGCTGCTGCCAGTCTGACTTTGATGGACCCAGGAGGGTCTGATTCAGTAGAAGGCAGCTTCATATGTTCACATGTGTTCATATGTTCAACTGGGGGGAAGGACGGTGGCTCAGTGGCAGAGCATCTGCTTGGTAAGCAGAAGGTCCCAGGTTCAATCCCTGGCATTTCCAGCTAAAAAGAGTCCAAGCAAGTAGGTGTGAAAGACCTCAGCTTGAGACCCTGGAGAGCCGCTGCCAGTCTGAGGAGACAAGACTGACTTTGATGGACCCAGGGGGGTCTGATTCAGTAGAAGGCAGCTTCATATGTTCATATATATGGGAGGGATTGTGGCTCGGTGGTAGAGCATCCGCTTGGTAAGCAGGAGGTCCCAAGTTCAATCCTCAGCATCTCCAGATAAAAAGGTGTGAAAAACCAGGCACATAGGTGTGAAAAACCACAGCCTGAGACCAGTGTTCCCTCTAAGCTGCAGAGTCTTGTGAGCAAAAATTCTACTTCGTTAGCTGCTGGCATTAAAATTGTGAGCTACTTCATTAATTGTTGTGCTCTGGGGCCATCCTTCCTGAGCTAAGGCAAAAATCTGTGAGCTAGCTCACACTAACTCCGCTTAGAGGAAACACTGCCTGATACCCCTGGAGAGCCTCTGCCAGTCTGAGTAGACAAGACTGACTTTGATGGAACCAGGGGGACTGATTCAGCAGAAGGCAGCAGCTGCATATGTTCATATATGTTCCAACTGCTGATTCCATGGACTGAGACCTTTGGGCATGCAAAGCAGAGACACTCAAAGGCCTCTGCAAAATTCAAGGCTGAATTCACGTTTGCTCAACAGAGGCAGGTTAAAGGAGAAGGAGCACACAAGGTCACGGCACTCGTTTCTAAACCAAACAGAAAACTTGCTCTGCCAGTCCTTCGAGTCAGGATGTGACAAGCAGCCCCACCCCCTGCAAGTGCCCCCCTTGCCAGCTTGGCCCTCCATGTCCCTTCAGGGCTGCCAGGTCATCCAGTCGCACTGGCAGCACAAGCAACGGTTAGCAAGAGGACCAAACTGAGCCGAGCAGGATCCAGTTTGATAGCTAGCAAGCAACCAGGCCGAACACCACATTCAAGTTTCCTCCATTTATTGCTCCGTAGGCAGCTGGAAAATCCATGAGGGGGCAGAGCCACAACCCAGCCCCACCCCCCCAAGGGCAAAAAAGCCAATTCTGTGACAGGAGAAGGAAAAAGAGAAAGACTCCTTGACTGTCTTGCATTTAAGCCCCTTCCCCTCCATCCCATGTTCCCTGCCAGTTCTGCGTGGCCCGTTGGAACAAATTGGACCCCAATTAACAAAGGAGCGCCTCAGAAATGTCAGCGTCTCCTGCGGTTCCCAGCACAGGCAGGGGGGCAAATATTAGCAGGCTCACCTTTGACGCAAAATTAATACAAAAATTAATCAGCGGCACAGGCAGGGTAATAGGATTTCGCTGCGGCAGAGGCGGCAGGCCCAAGCACCGCCGTCCTGTGAGCCGGGCTCGTTTAATATCGACGGTAACGATGGCAGAGGACAAGAAATAAGGCCCATAAAGATAATTACCAAGATACTCCGGAGCAAATTAAGTAATCAGAGGTGCTTCTAAATCGTGCCTAGTTTTAAGAAGCGTTATCTTTTTTCAGCTGCATAAGCAAGAGCTCAGAGGACAAGACAGCCGAAACCCCCACCCCCACCCCGCTGCCCCTTCACACAGGCCGAAATCTCCCCCCCCCCCCAACCCAGCACCATGAATTCAGCTGCACAGCGCTTATCTCCCCCACACATACACACAGCTTATCACAGGTGCAATAAACAACAAGCAGGAGGGGATTGCATTCAATGACAGATTTGGGGAGGGACGGTGGCTCAGTGGTAGAGCATCTGCTTGGTAAGCAGAAGGTCCCAGGTTCAATCCCTGGCAGCTCCAACTAAAAAGCATCCAGGCAAATAGGTGTGAAAAACCTCCGCTTGAGACCCTGGAGAGCCGCTGCCAGTCTGAGTAGACAAGACTGACTTTGATGGACCGAGGGGGGGTCTGATTCAGTAGAAGGCAGCTTCGTATGTTCATATGATGCGCAGCCCTGAATATCACCTGATATTTAATTTGAAATAACAGGAAGGGGGGCTGAGGGGGAGCAGCCGGCTGCCTCTGCCTCACAATGAAGGGAACCCAACGGTCAGCTAAAATTCTGATTAAGAGCAGTGGCAGATGTAGGTGAAGGGTGGACGGAGCAAGCCTCCAGGCTCCCTGAATTTGCACAGAGGAAGATGGCTGCGTGGCACAGGAATGGGGTGGATGGGAGTTGGGTGGGCAGGGCTGGAATCTATTCTGTGGTCAGCCTAAAACCACAGCCATCTTCAGGAAACCTACAGCCTGAAAGGCAGGCTTCAAGACATAGAGGCTTCAAAGCATAGAGGCAGATCCTTCACACCTGCATAATTTACTCTGACGGACAGCAGATGAACTTCCTAGAAAGGCAGACTGGCAGTGCCCCCCCCCCCAACTGACCTCCCCCCTGCCATGAGCAGCTAGAGAATAGGTACTTAATGTGTTCCAAAAAATATCATATGGAGCAACAGCAAGTCCCCAAAGGAGAATGGAGCATGTGCCTGAAACCCCTAAACATGTTTTTGGGGAGGGACAGTGGCTCAGTGGTAAAGCATCTACTTGGTAAGCAGAAGGTCCCAGGTTCAATCTCCGGCATCTCCAACTAAAAAGGGTCCAGGCAAGTAGGCATGAAAAACCTCCGCTGGAGACCCAGGAGAGCCGCTGCCAGTCTGAGTAGACAAGACTGCCTTTGATGGACCCAGGGAGGTCTGATTCAGTAGAAGGCAGCTTTATACGTTCATATATTTGGGGAGGGACGGTGGCTCAATGGTAGAGCATCTGCTTGGTAAGCAGAGGGTCCCACGTTCAGTCCCCGGCATCTCCAACTAAAAAGGGCCCAGGCAAATAGGTGTGAAAAACCTCAGCTTGAGACCCTGGAGAGCCGCTGCCAGTCTGAGTAGACAAGACTGACTTTGATGGACCCAAGGGGGGTCTGATTCAGTAGAAGGCAGCTTCATTTGTTCATGTGCACCTGAGAACACTTCAGGAATCCCAATCTAGTGGAAAGGCAGTGTTTAAATGTTTAAAATAGGTATATTTAAACACAGCACGCCCCCAAATCCTCTGCCAGCCATCTCTGCACTGTGCAAGTTAGAGTCCCCTCCCTGTAAATAGAAACCCTGAAACACACCACACTGGACAAAGCACCCAGATTTCCCAAACGATGTGGCAGCAACAGGCACGAAACACAGCTAACTTCCCCCCTCCTCAGAGGCAAGCGTGCTGCTGGAAGGAAACAAGCGGCAGCCCAGACGTGTGCGCATGGGAGGAGAATCTCCCCAAACACCTACAGTATTTTTTGCACCATAAGACTCACTTTCCCCCCCCCAAAAAAAAGTGGAGGGAAAAGTGTGTGCGTCTTAAGGAGCGAATACTGCAAAAAATTCACACAAATGCCTCTAAATTCACACAAACGGCTCTAAAAACTAGGTGAGTCTTATGCTCAGGTGCGTCTTATGGAGCGAAAAATACGGGTAATTTGTTAGCCAAACGTTTTGCGGCTGTTGTGCCCAATGGAGCCTTCTGCCGGGACCTGAGAAGGGGGAGGGTGTGGATTGTCCACAAGGAGGAAGGAAAAGGGGGACTGTGGGCCAAATCCCCCTCCCTGACTGATACGCATATTCATCAGTCCAGGATCCGAGCGGCTCTGCCTGCTGGGAGGGCACAGCCGCCTGCCTAAACCAGGGCTCATAAAATATACATTTAATCACAGCTTTGGATGGAGAGACAAAGTTCATAAGAAACAGGTGCTTTGCTGGAGTGACCTTTCCATGCCTATTTTAATGCAACTAGTTTACAGCTTATCAGAAAGGCCAACTCATCAGGAACTGCAGAGCCAAAGCAAAACCTGGAGAAGTAATTACGGGGGCCGGAGGAAGGAATTTTAAAAGGAGGAGGGGAGGGAGGGAGGGAAGGAAGGACAGAAAGCAGCAGGGCCCACGGCTCCCGAGAAGCAGGTGAGCAGGGTAGGATCTGAGGCAGTCCCACACAGCTCCGTTGCGGAGCTCCCACCTCACCAGGGACCCTGCTCTCAGCCATGGCAGCCCAGGTTCAAACCTGCTTATCTCCGCTGCTCCTTCGACTCAACACCAGCTCCCCCTCCCCTGCCAACTGCTCCCCCCACCCCCACCTGCCTCCCATCTGCTTTCCCTGTTCTTTTTAATTATCAGCTAAATAAATGTCTCTTTCAATAAGGCAGGAGAGCATCAAAAGGGAGGGAGACGGGCCAAGAGTTTGCTCCTCCTGCCTGGATGGAGGTGGCCAGGCCAGGCTGCCCTTCCATCTTCTGGTTTCCTCGCCCACATGTCACTGTGGCTTCACACATTTTCCCACTTCTGCACAAAGACCAAGCCCTGCGTTAATGCTTGTTTGCACACTCATGCTTCCTCACTCTCAGAGTAAGCACAGCCACAGCTGAAAAACAAGGACGCACTTCCCTGTAAGTACCTGCTGTTCACTGAGTATCTTCTGGGAAGGCACACATGGGGAGGGGGCTGCCTGTGAGCAGGCCTGCCGTCAGAGAGGTCAGGGGTGGCCAAACTGTGGCCCGGCAGCCACATGTGGCTCTTTCATACATATTGTGTGGCTTTCAAAGACCCTACTGCCCCATCAGCCAATTTGGAGAAGACATTTCTTTCTTTCAATCACTTCTCCAAGCTAAGCTAGCCGGTGGCTTGGAGAATGCACTTAAAGTTAAAATTGCTTTCTTCCACCTTCCTTCCTCTCTCCCTGCATCCATCTTCCTTCCTTCTTTCCTTCCTTCCTGTCCTGGTTCTCAAACACCTAACGTTCATGTCTTGCGGCTCTCAAACATCTAATGTTTATTCTATGTGGCTCTTACATAGAAACTTGTGCAGAAGAGAACCTGGGATATCCCACACTAATGGTGCGCAACACTTCTGCTTTGTTACCAGGAGAAAGACTGACAGAAAGAATGCACCAGTGGATAACAACTGAAGTACATACTGCAGAATAGCCCCGGGAGAATGCCCAATGCCACTCACAGCCATTGTTCATGTGAATGCAGTTAAGGAGGTGTCCCCAACATGGTGCCCACAGTGCCCGCCAACAGCTTCCCTGGTAACTGCCATGTGGGCTGGGCCAGATGGGGCTTTTGCCCAGCAACGCTTCTGATTGGCTATGCAGATTTTAAAAGCTACCACCACAGCACAAGTATCTACATTGTGGTGGCCATTTTGTGGATAGCCCCACCTCCTGCAGCCGCCATTTTGTGCCTGCGTCCACAACATTGTTAGAATTCCAAAGGTGACTCACAGGCTGGAAAAGGGTTAAGGGGCCTCCAGATTCGAGTCAGCTCGAGAACAAGCTGGTTGAGGTACTCACACTTGCGTGGCTCCAGGGTCTTGTTAGGACACGCCAGGTGCTGGCTGGGAGGGTTCTGCGTTCTCTGCAGGCAGGCCAACATGGCTGAACAGGTTGAGAGGAGGGTTCGGGTGCCGTCACTCCAGAATGCGCTGCAAGAAAACCAAAAAAGAAGAAAAGCTTCAGTCAGTGAAACAGGAGAAACCTTAAGAGTGACACAGCCACTGGCCAATAACACAGGGAAGTGTGAAGGGATGAAGGGTTGAGGCCTTCATGGTTCTGTTTCAACAGGCCCCCAAACAGGCTACCCAGGGCAGAGGCGCACATGACAAAAACGTGACATGGAACACAGTGCAGAGTTTAGTTTTGTAAGAATGAACACATTCAGATCAGAAATCACATTTCTAAGCCTCATTACCACTGAAGATGTGTTCGATGCGAGTCCAGCAGCACCTTTAGAGGCATCCAGTGACTCTACTGGATAGGTTACAGCAGCAGGAAGAGGGATCCAGGTGGGCAAGTCTTGTTGGTCTAGAGCAGGAGTGGACAAACTGTGGCTCGGGAGCCACATGTGGCTCTTTCACACATATTGTGCGGCTCTTGAAGCCCCCGCCACCTTGTCAACTGGCTTGGAGAAGGCATTTCTCTCTTTAAATCACTTCTCCAAGTCAAGCCAGTTGGCATCCCTCCTTTGGGGAGGGATGGTGGCTCAGTGGTAGAGCACCTGCTTGGTAAGCAGAAGGTCCCAGGTTCAATCCCCGGCATCTCCAACTAAAAAGGGTCCAGGGAAGTAGGCGTGAAAAACCTCAGCTTGAGACCCTGGGGAGCCACGAATGGGGCTGTGGCTCAGTGGTAGAGCATCTGCTTGGTAAGCAGAAGGTCCCAGGTTCAATCCCCAGCATCTCCAACTAAAAAGGGTCCAGGCAAGTAGCCATGAAAAACCTCAGCTTGAGACCCTGGAGAGCCGCTGCCAGTCTGAGGAGACACGACTGACTTTGATGGACCCAGGAGGGTCTGATTCAGTAGAAGGCAGCTTCATATGTTCATATGTGTTCATATGTTTCAACTATGGGGAAGGACGGTGGCTCAGTGGCAGAGCATCTGCTTGGTAAGCAGAGGGTCCCACGTTCAATCCCCAGCATCTCCAACTAAAAAGGCAAATAGGTGTGAAAAACCTCAACCTGAGACCCTGGAGAGCCGCTGCCAGTCTGAGTAGACAAGACTGACTTTGATGGACCCAGGAGGGTCTGATTCAGTAGAAGGCAGCTTCATATGTTCATATGTGTTCATATGTTTCAACTGTGGGGAAGGACGGTGGCTCAGTGGCAGAGCATCTGCTTGGTAAGCAGAAGGTCCCAGGTTCAATCCCCGGCATCTCCAACTAAAAAGGCAAATAGGTGTGAAAAACCTCAACCTGAGACCCTGGAGATCCACTGCCAGTCTGAGTAGACAAGACTGACTTTGATGGACCGAAAGTCTGATTCAGTAGAAGGCAGCTTCACATGTCCCTATGTCCAACTTGGAGAATGCATTTAAAATTGAAGTTGCTTTCTTTTCACCCTCCCCTCCCCCCCATCTATTTGCCTTCCTCCCTTCATCTTGTGGCTCTCAAACATCTGACATTTATTCCGTGGGGCACTTACATTGAACAAGTTTGGCCACCCCTGGTCCAGAGCAATAGAACAAAGTCTGACTCCAGCGGCACCTTTGAAAGAGCGTTTCATGGAATGGGTTTCCAGACACGCTCCAGTCTTCCCAGCCAGCTCACCAGACATAAAGTTTTTAGAATACAAAATCGTTTTCAAGCGGCCACATTCAGGGAAACTGGAAGCTCTTCGAGTGGTCATCTGTGCAGTCACACACGCCCACCCAGCCTTCCCCGCTGCTGGCCTCCTCTGCCTGATATTTAACTCTATAGAGTGTCAGTGGCGGCTGGAAGAAACTGAGTGGGAAGGGCACCTCCCCACCGCTCCAGGCATGCGCAGTCGGTGCCTGCTCCCCAGAGCGGGAGGGAAGCGCGCCAAAAAGCGCTATAGGCGAGCTATTAGAACTCCCGAGGTACGGATCCGTTGCCTGCGGCAAGACCCATGTGTGGGACTGCGCAGAGACCACGAAGATCTGGAAGCTCCCCAAAAGAAGCAGCCAGCCCCGCAAGGTCGTTTCCAGTATCCCAGCATGCAACGCATTCTCCTCTGGGGCTTCAGAGAGGATGGAGCGGGAAGCTCTTGCTTCCCCTCAAGGCTTTTTAGCTGGCAGGGCCAAGCCTTCATTCAGAATCCAAAGGATGACAAGCAAGGTGTGGGTGGGTTAGGGCTGAGAGGTGAACACGCTGGAGCCAGCAGCAAAGTTGTGCTCAGTTCCCCCCTAGCATTCTCCTCAATCCCCCAACATTCTCCTTCCTCCAGCCTGGAACGACTTCCAGAACAGCATGGCCATCCCAACAGGACGAGGCCTGTATAGCCCCTTCCAACTCTATGATTCTATTATTCTAAGGCAGTCCTTCAGATACCCGGGTCCCAAGTCAGGTAGGGCTTTAAAGGTCACAATGAACACCTTGAATTGGGCTCAGGAGTGGACCGGTAGCCAGCATGATTGCTGTAGTATCGGGGTTGTAGTCTCCTGATAGCTGGTCCCACCCAGCAGCCCGGTCACAGCGTTCTGCAGTAGCTGCAGCCTCCAAACACCCTTCTAGGGTAGCCCCAAGTAGAACACATTGCCACAGTCTAGATGTCACTGAGGCACGGGTCTCTGTGGCTAGTTCTGACGGACCCAGCAATGGCTGCTGCTGGCACACCAGCCGAAGCCAGGCAAAAGCACTCTGAGTCGCCACGGCCGCCTGGTTTTCGAAGGTGACTGCTGCATTCAGCAGCGCTCCAAACTGTGACCCTACCATTTCAAGGGGAGTATAATCTCATCCAAGACTGGGCAGGTACTGCTGGACGGCTACACTCGGTTTGCAAAGGTGTGCGTGCAAAAGGCTGCACTCTGCACATGCCTGGATCTGCACTCACCTTCCCCCTTTTACTGCACACCACTTCAGAGTTTGGTGATTTCCCATCAAAGCAATTTAGGTCACGCACAAGAAATCACTTGCTTTAAAACCTACCTTTCTAATGCATGTCTTTTCTGACACAGGAAGACATGCTAAGTGGTTGCCATAGCAATCGAAACACACGGGTTTGCAACGAAACGCAGCCCTTAAACTACTCTCGAGCCTAACCTTTGCTCTTACAACTTTTGAGCTGTAAAAACCGTATCTGCTCAGGAGTATGGCATGGGGGGGGCATGAAGGACTGTTGTTTGGTTCTTTCTGTGCATGTCTGAAGGGCACTAAGCAAGATCACTCCGGCAAAAGCCCAGAAATTTCCAGAAAGGGGGGGAGGAGTGCAGTTGACATGGAAAGCAAACATCCATGAGCGAGTTTAAATAGTCACAATTTGCATAATCAGCACATGCAACAAAATGTCATACGGATAATGCTTGGCCGCAAATGTCACCTTGTTGTTTTTTTCCCTTTGTTCCCGGACGGTTCTTTTATGTAGAAAAACAGGCCAGCTCAATGTATTGAGGGCCGGCAGATGATTCAATTTCAGAGGGAGGAAAGGTTTTAATATGCATTTTTGAAGAGCATTCAGCTATCAATGTAAAGCAAGTTATTTTTGAAGGCATCTAATACAATGGACTTCTTTAAAACACACACGCACACACAGAGATCTGATTTAAATTCACTTTTCCTTGTATTTCTGCACTGATCTTACCCACAGCGACAAAGACTCTGTCTGAGCCCTGTCAGCACCTCAAGGATTCAGGACTCAATTTGCATGTTCAAAATAATCCTCCTTGGAGCTGGAAGAATGCTGATTTTAGGACTGGGGGGAGGCGTGTGCACATATATCCGAATGCACCCTCGTGCTGTTGCACCTAGAACTCTGCATTCAGAAAAGCGCCACATTCCAGAGAGGATTACGGCGGGACCCTTCCATCCTCAGAGGCTAGTTTCCTAAACATTGCAAATGTTTTTTTTTTTCATTTTTTAAAAAGATGTTTACGGGACAGGCAATTTTTTTCTCTGCCTGAATCATAAAAGCAATGATCCCCACTACAATCAACTAGGCAGCTACCTGCTTTTTGGTCCTTGTTCCTACTGCCCCAAGAGGAGCCTCGTGGCGCAGAGTGGAAAGCTGCAGTACGGCAGTCCAAGCTCTGCTCACGACCTGAGTTCGATCCCAGCTGGGTTCAGGAAGCCGGCTCATGGTTGACTCAGCTGTCCATCCTTCCAGCAAGGAGTCCCCAGCTTGCTGGGGGGAAAGTGTAGAGGACTGGGGAAGGCAATGGCAAACCACCCCGTCAAAAGTCTGCCGGGAAAACGCTGTGAAAGCAACGTCACCCCAGAGTTGAAAATGACTGGTGCTTGCACAGGGGATTACCTTTACCTTTTTACTACTGCCCCAAGCTATTTAGGTAGGTGGAGCGGCACTATCCAAACAGGGCTATACCATGCATAAGAACATAAGAGAAGCCATGTTAGATGTGGACTGCCTCAAAGAGTCTTAGGGGACAAATGCGGAAAGAATTTTTGCAAGCACTGCAACCATATTGAAGTCACAGGCTCAGATAGTATTGTCACAGATCTTTTGGAAAACTGTTTGTAACCATTGTCAAGTGTCTGTTACGCTGGGGTGATCAAGAAGCTGTTGTGTAAAAAACACTGAGGTGTTTATAAAACCGTAAAGAATTGTATGCTATTTAATAGACATAATAATTTGCTGGCACGGTGAGTTTACTTGATCCCGAAAGATTCTACAAACCCTAATGAGTTTACTTGATGTATCAAACAATCTTTTTAGCAGCTACCTGGGCATCAGTCCTTATGAGTGTGATTTCAGCAATATCTTGACTTCTCCCTGCCTACCTGCGCTTTGTATGTAGGACCAGGCCTGGGTGCAAATCATTTCCTGAAACTGCAAACCATCAATACTGTTGCAGAGAGAAGAGCCAGAAAAGAAAAAAAAAAAGGGGGGGGGGAGGGAGATTTCTCTCAATCCTAGAGAGCAATCCTAAATGTGCCTACTCAGAATACAACTGAGATCTATTCCATGGGGCTTGTCTCAGTAAAGTGTTTGCAGTATTGCCCTAAAAGTGACTCTCAAACCTTAACCTTTTTTGAGATAATAATGAAAAGCACTTTCGAGAGAAGGACTATGGGGGGGGGGGGATAAGAGACCCCATCAGAGCAGCTGGTGCAAGATGGCAGCCATCCCCTCCCCCCCCCCCACAAAAAAAACAGGGATCAACAACCACCCAGCTAATAAATCATTTTGAATGTGCCAATCGTAGCAGGTCATGTTATCCAACATAAGGTGCCAAACGTCCCCGGAGATAATTACACAAGCGAAACTAAAGTAAATCCTTCCAATGACAAAAACAGGAAAGAAAATAAAAATGCACAACATCCAAGAAGTGGGGATTCAGCTCAACAGGATCCCCTGCCCCTCTGCCTGTTACCTGTGAATGAGAGATTCATCCATTCTTGACAGCTCAATTCAAGTCCAGGAGTAACCAACATGATTCTCAGGGTATGAGTTTTCAAGAGCCAAAATGTCCCTTCATCAGGTACAAAGAGAGCTTGAACTCTCCAAAGTTTATGCCCCCTCCTCCAAATCTTGCTGGACTATAATAATAATAATAATAACTTTATTTTTATATCCCGCCCTCCCCCGCCGAAGCGGGCTCAGGGCGGCTAACAGACATGGAAATCCCATGATTCATATAAAACAATGTAAACAATTTTAATATATCAGTTGTATAATAAATTAATTTAAAATAGATAAAATATATAAAATGGGTGCTAAAATACTGTGATCATAATATCCATAAGATGGCTAGATGTGCATACGTCAGATTAATCGGGTTCCATCTCGAAGGCAAGCTGGAAAAGAAATGTTTTGCAAGCCCTGCGGAATTGGTTCAGGTCCCGCAGGGCTCGCACCATCTCTGGAAGGTCGTTCCACCAACGAGGGGCCATCACTGAGAAGGCCTGCTCCCTAGTAGCCTTCAACCTAGCATCTCTTGGCCCAGGGATTGTTAGTAAGTTCTGAGAGCTAGATCTCAGTGCTCTCTGGGGCACATATGGGGAGAGGCGGTCCCTTAGGTAGGCAGGTCCTCGGCCATATAGGGCTTTAAAGGTGATAACCAGCACTTTATAGCGAACACGGTACACAACCGGCAGCCAATGCAGATCCCGCAGCCCAGGCCGCGCAGGTTCCCACCGTGGTAGTCCCTCCAGCAGCCTGGCCGACTATAACATACTACTGGACTTGTGGCTAAATGTTCTGCTGCAAGCAACATGCCCCCCCCACCCCGAAACGATCATCCATCAGAGTAATAAATAGGTCAAGGCCACTGATCCACGCAGCAGGGAGAAGGCAAAACTGGGGTGGAAACAATAGCTGCTGCTTAAAAGGGATCACAACCAGCATGAAAACCTGCACCCCAGAGAGCATGTGGGGAAAAAGGCAACACCCTTATGATTCTGGGCTATGACCAGATGCCTTTTGCACCAAGACAGGGGCACTGAAAAGCCTGGTACGAAAGAAGAGAGACAGTGGTGGGAGCATAGCAGAAACCTGGTGAAAGGATCTATATAGGCCCAGCTATCCAAAAGTATAAGAGCTACACGCACAATAATTTTTTAATTTTGGTCACAGGTCATTATGGAGATTTTTTTTTTATATCACGGTGTCAGGATTCCATTATCTCCTTAAATGTGTCTCCTAAATGTTTGGGAAGATTTTACGATTTCTGATTTAAAGAAGGAGTTAATTTCTCTACTGCTTAATGTGGTTCAGTTTGCTATTGCTTTGCAGTGGAAATTAAAGTCATCCCCCCCTTCAATAGAGGTTTGGTTGAGTAAATGTTGGGAGTATTTTATTTCAGATAAAATCACTTATTAATGTGGATGGGAGGAGGTCTCTAAGACAATGGTCTACTATTTTAGTCAAATGGTCCCCTTTTCTGGGTTACTTTCCATGTGGGAATTTTGGTTCAAATCAGCAGCGTATACTGGTTTGGTGTTAATTTGTGTTACTTGATTATTGTTTGTATTCTGGGTTTATTTGGATGTTAATTGGTGGCTGGGTGAGTTTGACTTTCTTTGTTTATACATTTATGTATAATACTGTATGTGATACTGTGTGTATCTCTGTATTTTGAAATAAACTTGAAATAAATAAATATGTATTGTTTTTATTGTTGCTGTGATTTTATATTGTGAGCTGCCCTGAGCCTGCTTTGGCGGGGAGGGCGGGATATAAATCAAATAAATAAACTTATCACTACACCAAACTGGTGGGGGTGAGAGAGCTCTCCCAGAAGCTGCCCTTTCAAGGACAACCTCTGTGAGAGCTATGGCTGACCAAGGCCATTCCAGCAGCTGCAAGTGGAGGAGTGGAGAAGGAGAAGACTGCAGATTTATACCCTGCCCTTTTCTCTGAATCAGAATCTCAGAGCAGCTTACAATCGCCTATAACTTTTCCCTCCACAACAGACACCCTGTGAGAGGGTGGGGCTGAGAGGGCTCTCTCAGAAGCTGCTCTTTCAAGGACAACTCCTGTGAGAGCTATGGCTGACCCAAGGCCATTCCAGCAGCTGCAAGTGGAGGAGTGGAGAAGAAGACTGAATTTATATCCCGCCCTTCTCTCTGAATCGGAGACTCAGAGCAGCTTACAATCTCCTCTATCATCTCCCCCCACAGCAGACACCCTGTGTGAGGTGGGTGGGCTGAGAGAGCTCTCCCAGAAGATGCCCTTTCAAGGACAACCTCTGCGAGAGCTATGGCTGACCCAAGGCCATTCCAGCAGCTGCAGGTGGAGGAGTGGGGAATCAAACCCGTTCTCCCAGATAAGAGAGCTCTGGCTGACCCAAGGCCATTCCAGCAGCTGCAAGTGGAGGAGTGGGGAATCAAACCCGGTTCTCCCAGATAAGAGAGCTCTGGCTGACCCAAGGCCATTCCAGCAGGTGCAAGTGGAGGAGGGGGGAATCAAGCCCGGTTCTCCCAGATAAGAGAGCTCTGGCTGACCCAAGGCCATTCCAGTAGGTGCAAGTGGAGGAGTGGGGATCAAACCCGGTTCTCCCAGGTAAGAATCTGCACACTTAACCACTATGCCAAACTGGCTCTCCTGGATAATCAGAGCCATTCTCCCACCCCCCACCCCCCAGTCACCACCCTGCCCTGGAGGTGACTGAAGAACAAAACCGGAAAGATTTGCATTGCACTGAACCAGAGAACAAAATTTCAAAGACAGGGATGGTTAATTTGATCTAAACCTCCTTTCTCCGCCCCTCCCCCCTCCCCACACTATATTTCTCATGTGCCATCTGTACATAATTTTGCTTCATCCATAGCTAGCAATTCAGCGCTGGCCCAATCCCATTTGTGTCCAGGTCATCCATAATCTCTGCAGGGGAGGGGGAGAGGAAAGCAGATGCTGGAGCCTTTGGAGCCTCTTCCCTTGCCAACACAAAGAGGGGGACGGGAAGGAAAGAAGGAGTGGCTGGCAAGCTATTCGCATTTCCAGGGCACTTGGCTCCTTCCGGCAATTTTTTTTTACTTTCTGCTTGCAGTGAAAGCAAACACAGATGTCTCAGGATTATTCAAAATTCTGCATACAAGAAAGCACGTTCCTGCGACAAGGAAACAACATGCACCACTAATACTAATAAATGGAGAGCCAAGTATGGCGTAAGTGTGCAGACTCCTCGTTAAGTATGGTTAAGTGTGCGGACTCTTATCTGGGAGAACTGGGTTTGATTCCCCACTCCTCCGCTTGCAGCTGCTGGAATGGCCTTGGGTCAGCCAGAGCTCTCGCAGAGCTGTCCTTGAAAAGGGCAGCTTCTGTCAAAGCTCTCTCAGCCCCACCTACCTCACAGGGTGTCTGTTGTGGGGGAGGAAGATAAAGGAGTTTGCAAGCCCCTCTGAGACTCTTTCAGAAAGGACAGGGTATAAATCTGCAGTTGTCGTCTTCTTCCCATGGAGGCGGGAGGGGTCCATCAACAACTATGTGGAGCCTCCAGAGGCAGGAAGCCACTCTCTGAATACCACAGGCTCAGAAGATCCCCCACACACACACACACATACTCACAAAGCTGCCTGGATAGAGATGGAAATAGGATGCTGGACTAGATGAGCCCCCACCGATGATCCAGCACACAGTGCCGGCGCTGGGGGTTCTGCCGCCCCAGGCAGAGCCCTTCCCCTGCACTGACTTCCAGTGGAGTGGGGTGGGGGGAAGGTGCAGCAGTGGGCTGCTTGGAGCTTGGCTTGCTGCCACTGACACTCCCAACGTTGCTCAGCCTTCCTTGGTCCCAGGAGGGCTGAGAGTGGTTGAGGCAGCTACTTTCATGTTCCCTGGGTCTTACAGACCCGGGGAATGTAAAAGCGGCCAGGTGGCACCTGCGGCCCTCAGAGACTGGGAGCACAGTGCGCAGGCGCCGCCCACTTTTGCACTCCCTGGTGTGCGCGCTCCATGAAGCCTGCTTTCCGTAGGGGACGGCAGGCTCCAAAGAGCACACGCATCACGTGTGGGGAGAGGGGGCACCTGAGCTGGCCGCCTACTTGGCCTACTCGCACGCTGGAGCAGTTCCGTTTCCTCTCTAGAAGCCCTTTCAGAAGGAACCAGTGAAAGAGGCAGGCTCTCCCCTCAGGCTCACAAACAAAGAGAGGAGATATACACACAAGCAGCATAAAGGGGGGAAGTAGGAGACGGCAACTAGAGTCCCACAGCGCAGACTGGTGAAGCTGCAGTACTGCAGTCCAAACTTTCTGCTCACAACCTGAGTTTGATCCCGGCGGAAGCTGGGTTCAGGTAGTGGGCTCGAGGTTGACTCAGCCTTCCATCCTTCCAAGATCGGTAAAATGAGTCCCCAGCTTGCTGGGGGGGAAAGTGTAGATGACTGGGGAAGGCAAGGGCAGACCACCCCATAAGAAGTCTGCCGTGAAAATGTCGTGATGCGAGGTCACCCCAGAGTCAGAAATGACTGGTGCTTGCACAAGGGACTACCTTTACCTTTTAGGAGACAATGCCCTCAGAGAAGCTTTTCCATCAGGCACGTGCACAGGTGGGAAAAGAGCGGTGCAGGAGATGCAGCAGGGGCCCCCGCTTGTCCCTTGGGGCTGTACGTTCAAATTCTACCTCTCCCCCCCGCCCCGCATGCATCTTGCAGGACAGGCCCAGGTCACTGCTGGGGCCCCCAGAAGGGCCTGTCTCCAAGCCCCAGTTCAAGGTTCTCAGGTGCTGGGAAGATCTTTCTCTGCCACCATTCAACAAGCCTGCAGCAGGACAAGCTCTTGAGTCTGGAGCCGTGCCAGGGAGGGGAGGGGAGGTTTGGCCTGGGGTGCCCTGAATGGAAGGAGGAAGGGACAGACAAGGCAACCCCACTCACCTGTTGGATGCATCAGGATGCCACGAGCCCCACCCACAGTCCAGTTTCAGCTGCAACAGGATTTCTCCACCTGTCCCCGGGGGACGTCTTCCCATCACAGCTCATACACTCGGAACAGGCTCTCCCCCCTCAGTCGCCTCGGACTGGAGCGAACTGGTTAATGGCTGTGTCAGGGCGATTTAGCCACACGTCCTTCCCACGGACAGGCGCTGGTGGAACAAATGGGCAGCTTCCGCCTCTCGGCTGGCTAATCGGGGTGGACAACGCCAGTCCGGCGGTAAGCTGCTCCGGTCCTGCTGCCCCTTGGCTGCCTCCTTGCCCCCATCCCCTCCGGGTGGGCCATTCTCTGCCTCCTGCCTTCTCGTGGTCGCAGGGCGAACGAGGGGGAATTCGGCAGCCTCTGAGAAGCTGACCACCACCGCCGAGACGTTAGGTCCAATGGATGCTTAAGCTCACGGAACGCCATCTTAAATCTGGATCGAAAGCAGCACCAAATCGTTTTTAAACTGTTTAGTGCTTTTAATGTGAATTGTTTTTTATTATAAGTTACGCACCGTGAGTCCCCTGAGCCTGCTTTGGTGGGGAGGGTGGGATAGAAACCCAATAAAAATTAAAATAATTACCGTATTTGCCGGCGTATAAGACGACCCCCCAACATTTCCACTCAAAATATAGAGTTTGTTACATACTCACCGTATAAGACTACCCCCTCTTCCGCACACCAAATAAAAGGTAAAAGAACATCCGGCCCGCCCCTGCATCTCCCTGTGACCAGCACTAGTGCGCAAGTGCACATGTGCGAGCTCTGCTTAGACAAGGGGCGGGCCGGAGCGCTGCTGCTTCCCGCCGAGCAGAACGGGCCGGTCATGCCGAAAAGGCTGGCACCCCTGTCTTGCTGCTGATGCTCGCCGCAGCCACGCTGATGACCCGCCGCAGCCGCGCTGGATACCGCGCGATACTGGATGGTATGTAGAATAAGGTGGGTGGGCATCGGGAGACCACTATGGGCACTGGGTGAGCATCGGAGAGCCAGTTTGGTGTAGTGGTTAAGTGTGCGGACTCTTATCTGGGAGAACCGGGTTTGATTCCCCACTCCTCCACTTGCACCTGCTGGAATGGCCTTGGGTCAGCCATAGCTCTGGCAAAGGTTGTCCTTGAAAGGGCAGCTGCTGTGAGAGCCCTCTCCAGCCCCACCCACCTCACAGGGTGTCTGTTGTGGGGGAGGAAGGTAAAGGAGATTGTGAGCCGCTCTGAGACTCTTCGGAGTGGAGGGCGGGATATAAATCCAATATCTTCTTCTTCTTCTTCTTCACTATGGGCAGCTATGTCTATCCCAACTGAAGTGCACCCGGCGTATAAGACGACCCCCCCACTTGGATGCATGTTTTTCAGGGCAAAAAAGTAGTCTTATACACCAGCAAATACGGTAAATAAATCTTCTGGGCACAGGGCAGGGGAGGTACGGTACTTGTGAATTTCCAGCATTGTGCAGGAGTTGGACTAGATGACCCTGGAGGTGCCCTCCAATGCTATGATTCTGCCTAGTCCAGCATTTTGTCTCAACGGTCGCCAACCAGTACTTCTGGAGTGCCAACAACAGGACACAGAGGCCGAGGTCTTCCCCTGATGTTGTCTCCTGGCTCTGAACATGGAGGTCTGGATCAGGCTGTTCCTTAACATCTCCCCCCGCCCCCCGCCTCTTTGTTCTTCCCAGCACAGTTTTGTCTGTGCAATGAGACCCAATCGCGGCATCTTGGAGGGGGTGGGGGGCAGCTGCGGCTGGCTGATCAGTCAAATGCATTCAGTTCCCAAATAAGCTCTACTCCGGTCTCTCCCCCTGCTTCCCCCCCCATTGCATAATTTGACTGATTGTGATCGCATATTTTAAAATTACCAGAAATCAAAGCTGGAAAATGGATATAGTTGCTTCTTCTTTTTTCTACTGTGAACTGCATTAAGAAGGAGTAGGCAAGGAAGGCTCCTCTTTCTCTCTCTCTCCTTTTTTCTTAAAGACAGTAATAGGAGAAAATTGGTTTTGAAACAGAATAAAAGTCCTTTTCAGAGGAAATCACCTCTTTCAAGGTACCTTTGCTGAAAGTAAAATAGTCAATGATGAAAGGTGGTTGTGTGATTGTCTTTCATTGTGGAGAGGGAGGCTGGGACATATGGGATCTCGGGGGAGAGACAAGATTGGAATAATTACATGGTAACGAAGTCTTGTTGTGAAATTAGCATCTGAAGAAAATAGTGGGAAAAAGAGCTTTTATTCCTGAATGCTTCATTAGGAAGAGGAAAGTGGACCAATTTGGCAACTTCAGGCACCTGTTTGGGATTAAATAACTTTTCCCTTGGTGGGCCTTCCCTTGAAAGAAACATCATGTGTTGCTGAGTTCTTTCGCTCTTCTGCTTTTGGCCTCTGGGTTCTTTTGAAAGGGGTAACTGAGGGACTTCCCACACCAGAGGGGCCCCATGGGAGCGCTTCCAGAAGGCCCCGTTTGGCCCTCTGATGGAGTTTTCTTTGAGCTGAGGCGGTTTGCTGTTTCCCTGTAAGCTGTGGAGTCTTGTGAGCAACAATTCTGCTTTGTGAGCCCACTGGCATTAAAGTTGTGAGTGAATGCATACATGAGTTTGCTCCGGGGCCATTTTTCCTGAACTAAGACAAAAATGTGTGAGCCGGAGGCTAAAATACTGAGCTGGCTCACACCAACTCGGCTTAGATGGAATGCTGGCCCTGACCCATCCAGAAACGGAATCTCCCAGCTAATGAGAAATATTGTAAGGAGAAGCTTCATCTCCAGGCCTGAAGTTAAAATGGAAGGAGGGGAAGAAAGAGTTTAAAGGTCTGAATAATTTTTTAAAAGACGTTTAAGTGTGTAAGAGACACGAGGTGGCCAAGGTGTGAGACCCTTTGAGGTCCAAGTTTGAGCTGGGCCCGGACATCTGATGAAGGCAGCTTTGACTCCTGAAGACTTGTGCTCAGAACATCTCTGAGGTGCTCCCGGACTCGAATGTGGGTTTTGTCAGGGGTGGGGGCTGTGCCATTTGAAGACAAGCCTGTTAGCTGTCCCCTTGCTGTTCTCCTTCCTTGGGAGGTTTTTCAACAGAGGCTAGATGGCCATCTGACAGCAATGCCCTGTTGCTGGCCCTCCAGAGGAACTGGTTGGCCACTATGTGAGATGGGAAGCTGGACTAGATGGACCCTCCCTAGTCTGACCCAGCAGGGCTCTTCTTATTTCTCATCAGGGGAAGGCTTCAGCCTCTCTGCCCTGTTGTTGGCCCTCCAGAGGAACTGGTTGGCCACTGCGTGAGACCGGAAGCTGGACTAGATGGACCCTCCCTGGTCTGATAGAGCAGGGCTCTTTTGATGTTCTTCTCAGGGGAAGGCCTTGGCCTCTCTGCCCCGTTGTTGGCCCTCCAGAGGAACTGGTTGGCTGCTGTGTGAGACAGGATGCTGGACTAGATGGACCTTCACTGGCCAGTTTGGTGTAGTGGTTAAGTGCGTGGACTCTTATTTGGGAGAACCGGGTTTGATTCCCCACTCCTCCACTTGCACCTGCTGGAATGGCCTTGGGTCAGCCATAGCTCTGGCAGAGGTTGTCCTTGAAAGGGCAGCTGCTGTGAGAGCCCTCTCAGCCCCACCCACCTCACAGGGTGTCTGTTGCGGGGGGGAAAGATATGGGAGATTGTAAGCCGCTCTGAGTCTCTGATTCAGAGAGAAGGGCGGGATATAAATCTGCAATTCTTCTTCTTCTGATCCAGCAAGGCTTTTCTTATGTTCTCATCAGGGGAAGGCCACAGCTTCTCTGCCCCGCTGCTGGTCCTCCAGAGGAACTGGCTGGCCACTGTGTGAGAAGACAGGATGCTGGATGAAATGGAACCTCACTAGTCTGACCCAGCAGGGCTCTTCTTAGGTTCTTAGGGTGGTACTGGAGCCAAAGGCAGGCTGCAGCTTTGGGTGGTGAACTCTTGTGGCACTGCACCACTTCACAGGTGGGTGGATGAGATATTATGCTCTAAAAGCAACAGGGCCGAATGCTTTCTGTGCTGCAGGGGCCACAAATCCAGTCACGGAATACGGAAGGTTGGACTAGATGACCCTGGAGGTCCCTTCCAACTCTATGATTCTACATACCCCATTCAGCAGAATGTCGAGGTTTTCCTGCTGCAGACCGAACTCCCAACAGTCACAACAATTTTTTAAAATTTTCAACCTTGAAATTCCCCCCCTCCAAGACCTCACCGGCTCAACAGGATTTCCTGTTTTAAATACCACTGGCAGGCCTCCAACTTGTGCAGCCTCCTTCCCGGTTCCAGCTGTTGTCTTCCCCTACTGTTGGTGGCGGGCCAACAGGTACCCACCAGCTGGGTCCTTCAGCACAAGGATGCTGCTGCTGTCCCCGCTCCAAACTTCCTCTGGCTGGCATTTCTTTTAATCCCCCTGGCAAATCTATCCCGCCCCCCCAAAGCTGGCTGTAGAGAAATTATTCAGGCGTCTTTGAGAGCCTGAAACCTACAAAAACTAAGAGCAGGAGACTGGGGGGGGGGGGGAGATTTACTACGCAGAAGGAACACCCGTAAGTCTCTGGAAATTGAAGGTGCTTAAAGTTATAGTTTAGAGCCCTGTGGAGCAGAGTGGCAAAGCTTCAGTACTGCAGTCGGAGCCCTCTGCACACGACCTGAGTTCGATCCCAGTGGAAGCTGGTTCAGGTAGCCAGCTCCAGGTTGACTCAGCCTTCCATCCTTCTGAGGTCGGTCAAATGAGTACCCAGCTTGCTGGGGGTGGGGGGGAGTGTAGGTGACTGGGGAAGGCAATGGCAAACCACCTCGTAAAAAGTCTGCTGTGAAAACATTGGTCGTTTTCGCACTCACCTCCAGCCGGCGTGACCCCCCTCTTCACCGCGCAGGATCTGCGCGGATTTCGCACTAAATGCCGCGGAGCAGGCTTTTGCGCTGGAAACTCCCGTCGCAAAAGCTGCTCAAACGTAAATCGCCAAAAAGCAGTTTGGCGTTTGCGCGGCTTTTGCGACGGGAGTTTCCGGCGCAAAAGGCTGCTCCACGGCATTTAGTGCGAAATCCGCGCAGATCCTGCGCGGTGAAGAGGGGGGTCGCGCTGGCTGGAGGTGAGTGCGAAAACGACCATTGTGAAAGCAACGTCACCACAGAGTCGAAAAAGACTGGTGCTTGCACAGGGGACTACCTTTACCTTTTTAAAGTTATAGTTTACTTCCCCCCCCCCCCCAATCACAAATGTAGTAAGATTTCAAACCTCCAGCCTAGGAAACTTGACTATTAATTTCTTCCAGGAATGCAGTCATACACATTCTAAAACTAGGGTGGCCAAACCTCCTTATCATAAGAGCCACACAGAATAAATGTCAGATGCTGGAGAGCCTCAAGACATGAACTTCAGATGTTTGAGAGCCACCAGGAAGGAAGGAAGGAAGGCAAACAGATGCGGGGGAGAGATAGAAAGAAAGCAACTTTAACTTTAAATCCATTCTCCAAACCACCGGCTGGCTTGGCGAAGTGATTTAAAGAGACAAAAGCCTTTTCAAAACTGGCTAATGGAGCGGGGGGGCTTTGAGAGCCCCACAATATGTGTGAAAGAGCCACAGGCGGGGCCAGCCCTGTTCTAAAGGGGTGAGCCTGCTTCGGCGGGGAGGGCGGGATATAAATCTGAGGAATGAATGAATGAATGAATGAATGAATAAACCATCCCTGGCTATATCATGAAGCTGCCCTATACTGAATCACACCCCTCATCCATCGAGGTCAGCCTTGTGTACTACTCAGGCTGGCAGGGGCTCTCCAGGGTGTCTCAGGCAGACGTCTTTCCCATCCGCTCCTGCCTGGTCCTTTTTAATTGGAGATGCCAGAGACTGAACCTGGGGCCTTGAGCATGCCAAGCAAATGCTCAGCCACTGAGCCAAGGCCTTCCCTCCCCCTAAGACAGGGGTGTCAAACATGCAGTTTGAGGGCCCTGAGCAACTGGCTATCCTCTGCTTCCTTCTCCCTCTCTCTTGCTTCCTTCTGCGTCACAGCTTGCTTTGCAAGGCTTGCTCAATCGCTCAGGAGCTACAGAGCAAAACCTCTATTTTCTCCATTGGCTGAGGCTCCTCCCCCTAGTCCCCTGGGGAAGGAAGGAAAGAGCCAGAGCTTCCTTTGCTCAGTTCCCTGGATCGCATGGGAGAAATACACAGAAAGCATCCTTAAGACCAATGAGTCCTAACGTTTTTAAGCATGTTTTTTAAGTTTTTTAAAAACATATTTGTGTTTGTCTGTGTTCTTTATAACATTTATATCTCTGCAACCTAATCTTAAATAGATACACGCATGGCCCGGCCCGACATGGCTCAGCCCAACCCGACATGGCCCGGCCCCCCAAGGTCTCATTTATGTCAGATTCGAGCCTCCTAACAAATGAGTTCGACACCCCTGCCCTAAGATCGTTGTCTCTTTATGTAGCCGGGTAAAAAACAGGCTCCCACTGGCCTGCTTGCCCCTGCTGCTATTGGCTGGTCTGCTGTGATGTCATGGAGCATCCAAACTTGTCAACGCAGAAATGTTGAAAAACAGTGCATGTTATGCAAAAGAAGCGACAGGCCAAATGCAGGTGACAATTTCTTGCATGGGGGTAAGAGGTGGGGGGTTTTCTGCTGCTCATAGGAGCGGAAGGCAGAACAAAGGTCTGGAAGATACGGGAGAATGCTAAGGCTGTACCAGTGCCTCTGGTTAAATGGCTATGGGCGAACCGTCTGAAACAGAGACCTGTCAAGAGGGAGGGGGAAGGCCCAAGTCCTGTTACATTCCCCCCTTTTCATGTGCCAGATCAGTCAAGACTCACAGGGTTACTCCAGATCCAGCATTATTTCTGGAAAGGCAAGTGAATGCAGATGCAAAAAAACGTGTTTTTTCCCCCCAATTTTCTTTTAGCCTGGAAGATGGCTCCTACCTGGATGTGACTGGTGTGGCCGCAAAGATCCATGCCACGGTAAACTGAAGGCTAAACTACTGCACTGCACCCCACATGCCCTTAAGTTAACTTTGAAACTCCAGTTGATACCGAATGTATCAGCCCCGCTACTTTCCAGAGCCTGGTGGAAACATTTATTTATTTATCTATCGAATTTATCCAAAACAATTGGTGGAACAGTTATTTATTTAATGAATTTAGCAAAAAAAAAATGCATCCAAAAACATTCAGCAACAATCCCTTATGTAGATTCAGCAACAGTACATACAACATGCTTATCACACCTGTCAATCCACTGGTTACTGGGTTTTCTGGTTCTGTTCAAAGTACTAGTTCAGGGGTGGCCAAACTGCAGCTCTAGGGCGTGGCTCTTTCACACATATTGTGTGGCTCTCAAAGCCCCCACCATCCCCATCCCCTCCAGCCAGCTTGGAGAAGATATTTCTCTCTTGAAATCACTTCTCCAAGCCAAACCAGCCAGTGGCTTGGAGAATGCATTTTTAAGTTAAAGTTGCTTTCTTTCCACCTCTCTTCCCTCCCCTCATCTATTTGCCTTCCTTCCTTTTTTGCAGCTCTCAAACATCTGACGTTCATGACTTGCGGCTCTCAAACAGGTGACATTTGTTTTACGTGGCTCTTATGTTAAGCAAGTTTGGCCACCCCTGTCCTAGTTATTATAACCTACAAAGCCCTTACTAGCCCTTCGGCCTGCAGAGCTGCCTTCTCCTGCTATGCTCTGCCACGACAGCTTTGCTCAGATGAGCAAACTGTTCTGAACATGCCCCCTGAGAAAGGATAAGGTAAGATGCCCCGACAACATGCCCTCTCTGTTGGGGCTCCCATCTTGCAGAATGGCCCACCCAAGGAGGTCTGGAAGGCCCCATCCCACCCGCCCCCACCCCATCATTCTGCAAAATGCACACAACAGAAACATTCAGGAGTGCATTTTGCAAAACAACAGAACAGTTCAGAAGTGGACTTTTGTAAGGGGACGCAGTCTATTTACGATATTGTGCGTTTTTTGTTTTACTGCATCATTGTCTACCTTTGTAACCCGCCTTCTACATGGTTCTATCAAGCCGTAGACAGAGTTTTTACTTTAAAAATTGCATTTCTTTTTAATTCTGTGATCCTAGTTACAAGGCACTGTTTATTGGATGTCTTATGCTGTCTGGTTTTATATTTTGTAATCCACCTTGAGCCTGTGAAAAAGGTGGACTATAAATTAAGTACATTCCCTATGAGGAAAGGCTGAAGAGTCAGGGACTTTTCTGTTTAGAAAAGAGATGGAGGGGGGCGGGGAGAGGAACATGACAGAAGTTTATAAAATTATGCCCGGGGTGGAGAGAGTGGACAAAGATCATTTTTTTTCTCCCTCTCCTCAAAAACTAGAACTGGAAGGCAGCCAATGAAGCCGATGGGCAGTAGATTCAGGATGGACAAAAGGATATACTGCTTGACACAGAGAGTGATTCAAATGTGGAACTCACCGCCAGAGGATATAGTGATGCTCACAGGACTACATCGTTTTAAAAGGGGACAAGACAGATTCATGGAGAAGTCTGTCAGTGGAGGCAAGCCCTGGTGACTGAGGGGAACCTCCACATTCAAAGGCAGCCAGCCTAAGAATCCAAGCACCAGAACATCAGCGGAAAGTCTCGGCCTCTGCGCCTTGTTGTTAAACCTCCAGAGGAACCGGGTGGCCATTGTACAAGACAGGATGCTGGACTAGACAGATCATTAGTCTGACCAGCAGGGCTTCTATGTTCTTATAAATAAATATTATCTGAACTAATCTGTCAAACTGGCCCAGGGATCCTGGAGCCTTACTGGGGACAAGACAGGAGGTCACTGGGAAATGCGAACTGAGAATTTTATGCATTGTGAAGATGAAGAAGAAGAAGATGATATTGGATTTATATCTCGCCCTCCACTCCGAAGAGTCTCAGAGCGGCTCACAATCTCCTTTACCTTCCTCCCCCACAACAGACACCCTGTGAGGTGGGTGGGGCTGGAGAGGGCTCTCACAGCAGCTGCCCTTTCAAGGACAACCTTTGCCAGAGCTCTGGCTGACCCAAGGCCATTCTAGCAGGTGCAAGTGGAGGAGTGGGGAATCAAACCCGGTTCTCCCAGATAAGAGTCCGCACACTTAACCGCTACCCCAAACTGGCTCTGTGTGCGGGAAGGGGGGCTGGACTATACAAACCTTGGCCTCTCTTCCAGCTCTGTGTTTCTAAAGCGTTATGCATGCATTCTGCAAGGAACTGGGCTATACGATCCTTGGCCTCCCTTTCAGCTAAAAATGTGCAGGTTTTGTTTATGGCATCAGCAGTTTCTTTGCTCCAAGTTTGCCAGTCAAGAAGAGAGATCTTTTGGGCTCTGTCAGAGGCCAAGTTCCCAGGAAGAACATCAAACTGACAGAACACAGAATGTGAAGGAAAGGAAAGGTCCCCTGTGCAAGCACCAGTCGTTTCTGACTCTGGGGTGACGTTGCTTTCACAACGTTTTCACGGCAGACATTTTACAGGGCGGTTTGCCATTGCCTTCCCCAGTCATCTACACTTTCCCCCCAGCAAGCTGGAGACTCATTCTACCGACCTCGGAAGGATGGAAGGCTGAATCAACCTCAAGTCGGCTATCTGAAAACCCAGCTTCCGCCGGGGATCGAACTCAGGTCGTGAGCCAGAGCTTAGGACTGCAGTACTGCAGATTTAACACTCTGCGCCATGGGGCTCTTACACAGAATGTGAAACCGATGTTGAAAACCTTCTTAGATTTTATGGGAGAAGTTCTGATCTGATGCATCGCAACAATAGTCCACAGGGGAAAAGATCTACAAGACCATTCTAGCCAAGTCCAGGAAAATAAATATCTCTAACTTCTAGAGGTCCCTGATTTTTCCAACCTGGCTGCCACTCAGAGAACAAGATGGGCTTTGCCCAAGTAACCATCATCCCACATGTTGTTGTTCAGTTGCACAGTCGAGTCCAACTCTTTACGACCCCATGGACAAAGTCACGCCAGGCCCTCCTGTCTTCCACCATCCTCCAAAGTCTGCTCAAATTCGTGGAATACTGTGTACAATTTTGGTCACCGCACCTCAAAAAGAATATTATAGCACTGGAAAAAGTCCACAAAAGGGCAACTAGAATGATTAAAGGTTTGGAACACTTTCCCTATGAAGAAAGGTTAAAACGCTTGGGGCTCTTTAGCTTGGAGAAACGTCAACTGTGGGGTGACATTACAGAAGTTTACAAGATTATGCATGGGATGGAGAAGGTAGAGAAAGAAGTACTTTTCTCCCTTTCTCACAATACAAGAACTCGCGGGCATTCAATGAAATCGCTGAGCAGTCGGGTTAGAACGGATAAAAGGAAGTCCTTCTTCACCCAAAGGGTGATTAAGATGTGGAATTCACTGCCACAGGAGGTGGTGGCGGCTACAAGCATAGACAGCTTCAAGACGGGATTGGATAAAAATATGGAGCAGAGGTCCATCAGTGGCTATTAGCCACAGTATATTATTGGAACTGTCTGGGGCAGTGATGCTCTGTATTCTTGATGCTTGGGGGTAGGCAAAGTGGAAGGGCTTCTAGACCCACTTGTGAATCTTTTGATGGCACTTGGGTTTTTGTTTTGTTTTTTTGGCCACTGTGTGACACAGAGTGTTGGACTGGATGGGCCATTGGCCTGATCCAACATGGCTTCTCATATGTTCTTATGTGTTTGTTACATTTTTTTATTTATTTATTTATTTATTTAAGATTTATATCCCGCCCTTCCCACAAGTGGCTCAGGGCGGCTTCCAATAGTAGATCCAACAAAATTACAATAGTTAAACATATAAAGGGATCCGTATTTAAACCAGATAAAACAGATAAAACAGATAAAACCTTAGTTATTAATACACATTAATAAATATTTCAACTATATTTAAAAGAAATCCAGCAAGTTACATTAAAATTCTCAAACTAGTTATAGGCTAGCCGGAAGAGGGTCGTCTTACAGGCCCTGCGGAACTGAACAAGGTCCCGCAGGGCCCTCACCTCTTCCGGCAGCTGATTCCACCATGTAGGGGCCATAACAGAGAAAGCCCTTTCTCTGGTGGACTTCAAACGGGCTTCCTTCGGCCCAGGGATAGTAAGGAGATTTTGTGTTCCCAACCTCAGTACTCTCTGGGGAACGTGCGGGGAAAGACGGTCCTTCAGGTAGACAGGTCCCAAGCCATATAGGGCTTTAAAGGTGATAACCAGCACCTTGTACCGGACTCGGTATATTACTGGAAGCCAGTGCAGGGTCCGAAGACCCGGCTGAATGTGTTCCCGCTTTGGGAGACCCAATAACAGCCGGGCCGCGGCATTCTGCACCAGCTGCAATTTCCGAGTTCGGGACAGGGGCAGCCCCATGTAGAGGGCATTACAGTAGTCCAACCTCGAGGTGACCGTGGCATGGATCATTGTTGCTAGGTCGTCGCACTCCAAAAAGGGGGCCAACTGCCTTGCCCGCCTAAGATGAAAAAAACGCGGACTTGGCAGCGGCTGCTATCTGAGCCTCCATCTTTAGGGAAGGCTCCAACAGCACCCCCAAGCTCCTGACCCTGTCCGCCGCTATCAGCGGCGCACCGTCAAAGGCTGGTAGGGGGATTCCCCCTTCCGGACCACGGCGACCCAAGCAAAGGACCTCTGTCTTCGCAGGATTAAGCTTCAGCCCGCTCAGTCTGAGCCATTCAGCCACGGCATATAATGCCCGGTCTAGATTTTCCGGGACGCAGGTCGGCTGGCCGTCCATCAATAGATAGAGTCCATCAACATCAGTAACACTGTCCAGCCATCTCCTCTTTTGCCGTCCCCTTCTTCTTTTGCCTTCTGTCTTTCCCAGCATCAGGATCTTCTCCAGTGAGTGCTCCCTTCTCATTGGGTGGCCAAAGGATTTGAGCTTCAGCTTCAGCATCTGACCTTCCAGGGAACAGTCTGGGTTGATTTCCCTTAGGACTGACTGATTGGATCTTCTTGCAGTCCAAGGAACTCTCAAGAGTCTTCTCCAGCACCACATTTCCAAAGCATCTATTCTTCTGTGCTCAGCCTTCCTTGCGGTCCAGCTCTCACAGCCATACATTACTTCTGGGATTACCATCGCTTTGACTACACGGACTTTTGTTGGCAGGGTGATGTCTCTACTTTTAATTATACTGCCCAGGTTCGCCATAGCTGTCCTCCCAAGGAGCAAACGTCTTTTAATTTCATGGCTACAGTCACCATCTGCAGTGACCTTGGATCCCAGAAATGTGTCACTACTTCCATGTCTTCCCCTTCTATTTGCCAAGGTATGTCCCACATACAAAGAGATTAACCCTGCCAAACTAATTCCTGAACCAGCAGTTTTGCAGGGCGGGAGCCCCTTCTCCCGCTCTGCATAAGCCAAGGAGGACGGCAGCTTCGTGGCCACCTGCCTACGCCACTGCATTTGGCTCCTGAAGCCCAGGAAAGGGGTGGGGGCAGAGAACAGCCAGAGAATCAGCTGATGGGAATCGGACACTGAGCTGTTCAAATGCTTAACATTAGCTTAGTTAGTGCCATCTGCATTTGAACTAATTCCCAATCACCTAGGATTTATTCCCCCCCCCCCCCCCCCCCCGCTGCCTCTAGCCAGGGAAGGAAGACCGCTCAGCTCAGCTCAGCTCATCTCTCTCCCGGCAAGCCTCTTTGCCACCTGCAAAGGAGTTGCTAGTAGAAGCATGACTCAACCAGAATGCTATGGCAACAGCCAGGCCCTTTTGCTCCCAACACTCAGAGATATCCTGCCTCTGGATGTGGAGGTACCATTTAGCTCTCACGGATTCCATCCCTCGCCCTATGCCAATCTGTGCAGCCCCTCCTTAAGAACCAGGAAGCATCTACTCCAGGGGCGGCCAAACTGTGGCTCAGGAGCCACATGTGGCTCTTTCAGCCCCCGTACCTGTTGGCCGGCTTGAAGAAAGCATTTCTCTCTTTAAATCACTTCTCCAAGTCAATTCAGCCTGTGACTTGGAGAATGCATTTAAAGTTAAAGTTGCTTTCTTTCCACCTCTCTGTCCCTTTCCCTCCCCCTTCCTTCCTTCCATCTTGCGGCTCTCGAACATTTGATGTTCATGTCATGAGGTTCTCAAACATCTGATTTTATTCTATATGGCTCTTAGATTAAGCAAGTTTAGCCACCTCTGATCTACTCCAAAAGATTCCACAAATGCTCCCCGCCTGCCTTCGCCATTTGAAGACCTCCTGCAGGCCACATCCACAGGTTGGCTCCCCTGCAAGCTCTAATATTTATATTATGTTGTTTTAAAATATATACTTTACGCCCCTCGATCTCCATTAGAAACCTCCCAAGAGGGCTCATAAAGTTGTTACACGGTGCAGCCATAAAACAATATGTTTTTTAAAGCCGCCTAAAGACTTCAGGGAACAGCACAGACAAACTCACCGCATGGTTCAGGCCCTAAAACAAAGCAGCGAAATCTAAAACCAGACGGAGAGCTATTAACATCCAGCGGAAAAACCCAGCAACAGAGTGACACATGGAATAAAATTCCCCTCTCTGCTTCTTCTTTACAGGAAAGCCGCTCTTAAGGGCTGGCATTAGCTGCAGCAGTGAATTACTGCACTTCAGTATTATTTTTGTAGAGGCTTCTGAAAGATTTAAACCCACCCCAAGTGACTGCCTCACAGTCCTGACACTCCTCTCCGCAAGCATGGAAAGTGAGAGGCCCCCCCTGCCCATGCATGCACTCTGAGCGCCAGGCTTTCAGCTGGGGGGGGGGTGGGATGTGACCCACAGTGCAAAAAAAATCACTGGGCTAAATTATTTCTTGTTCCTCTTCACTTGTCCTGAAGCAGAGAAGGGAAAGACTCCCACACACTAACAGAGTCTCTGCTTGGCAAAGCCGGCAGAAGAAAGACTGTCTCTCGGACAGAGGCACCACCCTGACTGCCCAACGCAAAAACAACCATCCTGTTTGCACAGTGCCCAAAAAGCTTTCCCAGGTCTAGCTCGATTACGTTTACAGACAACCCACAGTAGGGTTGCCAAGTCTAATTCAAGAAATATCTGGGGAATTTGGGGGTGGAGCCAGGAGACACTGGAGGTGGAGCCAGGAGCAAGGGTGTAACAAACATAATTGAACTCCAAAGGGAGTTCCGGCCATCACATTTAAAGGGACCACACACCTTTTAAATGCCTTCCTTCCATAGGAAATAATGAAGGATAGGGGCACCTTCTTTGGGGGCTCATAGAATTGGACCCCCTGGCCCAATCTTTTTGAAACTTGGGGGTTATTTTGGGGAGAGGCACCGGATGCTATGCTGCAAATTTGGTGCATCTACCTCATAAAACAGCCCCACCCTTCCAGAGCCCTAGATACCCGCAGATCAATTCTCCATTATTTCCTATGGGAATTGTTCTCCATAGGGAATAATGAGTGCCCAGCAGACATTTCCCTCTTCCCTTGCCCCCCCCCCACTTTCTGATGACCCTCAAGCGGGGGGAGGGCCTCCAAACCTACCCCCACCTGGTGATTGGCACCCCTACAACCCAGTAAAGTAGACCAGCATTATTACTCCCATGGAACCAGGCAGGGTGAAGTAAAAGCTGCAGGCTGGCCTAACCGCAGCAGCTATCGAATTATTAATACCTTCACACCTATCCTTTTTGGGATATTCGAAGCAACTTACAAGAGACGTTAAAAAAGGCAATCGCACAGCATGTTAAAAGAAATATGCAACACAGGGACAGATGGCCTGCGTTTTGAAAAAAGAAAAACTGAAGAAGTATTTTGCCAGCCGGGAGAAATTTAGGCTCTCTCCACTGTGCTGAGGCCCAGAAATAAATGCAACAATGCTTGTGTATATACAGGGACAGATTGAGGTGGGTCTGGGGGATTCATTCTGCTAATGGTGGGTGGGCAGCGCATCCTTCCTGCACAAGGAGGAGGTCACATCTTGTCTCACGAAAGGCTGGAAGAGGAAGGCCAAGGATGCCGGGAGAAAGCACCGTTCTCAGCAGACTAGATTTACAGAATGCAGCGCATTATCTGGAGTCTGATCACTGGGTCCCTATTGACACATTGAAAGGTTTTTATCCCACCTTTCAGCCACAAAAAGCACACAGGGCACCAAGCAAAAATAACAAGCAGGGACTGACTAACACAAAACTTTACAAAATCTGGCAAGGAAATCAACAAGAGGTTGCTGCCCTCCGGCCGTGTGTGATTAAAGGAACAAAGAAATGAAACAGCCACTCCCCGGGAGGCAACATCTCCAGAAACCGTAAGGTTACAGAACAAAACAAACAAACCAACTGCTTTTTCTGCAATTTTTTTTAGAAATTTGGAGGGAAACAGAAATATATGCAATATTTAATTTCTGCATCATTTATAGTTAGCATATAAAAAGGTCAAGGTAGTCCCCTGTGCAAGCACCAGTTGTTTCCGACTCTGGGGTGACATTGCATCACGACATTTTCACGGCAGACTTTTTACGGGGTGGTTTGCCATTGCCTTCCCCAGTCATCTACACTTTCCGCCCAGCAAACTGGGTACTCATTTTACCAACCACGGAAGGATGAAAGGCTGAGTCAACCTTGAGCCGGCTACCTGAGCCCAGCTTCCGCCGGGATCAAACTCAGTTCATGAGCACAGAGCTTGGACTGCAGTACTGCAGCTTTATCACTCTGCACCACGGGGCTGCTAAGTTAGCATTTACCATTCTAATATTTCGTATATTTATGGAATTTACAAGTACAGGTGCCGTTTTTATATAAGAAAAGCGGTTTACGTAGCCAACACCTGAGAGTTGCAAACTGCTGAACCCTTCATTACTTTAGCATATGTATCTTAATTTTTGTCATTTGAGAGGTAGGGAAAAGTTGACTACAGAAAACAAATTCTGTAGTAAACAAAGGGAAGTATATTATTTGGATAGAAATGTATCATGCGGTTACAAAATCAGCATATCTGAATATCAAATTAAACTTTATAACACTGAAATTAACGAATGGGAATAATGCTATATTTTTAAACAAATAAAAGTATATTAATTGCTGCCAAAATTATTTACATTTAAACAGAAAACATATTCTCAAAATATGTTGTAAACATCAACAGTATACACAGGTATTCATGCTCTACATTCCGAGTAAACTTCTTAAAAAGCATTTAATTCATCCCATGTTAAATCTTGGTTTTTACATTTTTAATGTATTTTATTAATGTGTAAGCTGCCTTGAGATCCATAAGGAAAGCAGGTGGCTAATAAATCTTTTTAAACAAATAAATAAATAATAAACAAAAAGAGTATTACGCTATAAACATGGAGCGCCTAACAATATTTAACAACATTATTGTATGCAGCACTAAATATGAACTAACAATACTGAAGCTATCCTGGATTTCAGGATTGTAACTGTAAATGTATTATACGTGTATGAAATTATCTTTAATGAATGTATTGTATTCTGCTTTAATATCATGTATTTTAACTGCTGTTAACTACCCTGAGCCCGACAGGGGAGGGTGGGATATAAAGGTAGGACCAGAACCAATGGGTTGAAATTAAATCAAAAGAGTTTCTGGCTCAACATTAGGAAGAGCTTCCTGACCATTAGAGCGATTCCTCAGTGGAACAGGCTTTCCCAGGATGTGGTGGGCTCTCCTTCCTTGGAGGTTTTTAAACAGAGGCTAGGTGGCCATCTGACAGCAATGAAGATCCTGTGAATTTAGGGGGAGGTGTTTGTGAGTTTCTTGCATTGTGCAGGGGGTTGGACTAGATGACCCTAGAGGCCCCTTCCAACTCTAAGATTCTATAAATATAATAAATATAAGGGATTCCCTCCCCCACAAGAACTCCAAAAGTTTTCTGTTGGAAAAACTGAGGGGGAGAGAAAGCTCAAGGGCTTCTTTCCCATTTCCCCCCAGCCTGGGGAAGTATTCCCTGACGTACAGGTGGGTCCATCACAGAAACGGCTCCCCACCTAACTTCTGAAGGGCTATGGATGCTGGGCTGATGCCTGGCCCCACACTCTTCTGGGCTCTTTGGGCCAACAGCAGCATAAAGAATTGTGTCTGCACAGAGGCCATTGAAGAGGCTTTGAGTGCTGAGGAAATGAACCCCTCTCTGTTAACAGGCTGGACTCTGGATAACCAAACAGCCCCCAAAGGCCGCCCTGTCCTCTTCTCAACTCGTCACAGTAATCCAACCTGAATAGCAGGCAAGATAATTTTCATCCAATAAAGGCCACAGCTGGTGGGAAGGCGGATGGGCAGGACACGAGCACCCAGCTACAAAGCTGCCTCTAGAACGGGGTGGCCAAGCTTTGGCTCGGGAGCCACATGCGGCTCTTTCACACATATTGTGCGGCTCTCAAAGCTCGCACTGCCCCGTTGGGCAGCTTAGAGAAGGCATTTCTCTTTTTAAATCCCTTCTCCAAACCAAGCCAACCGGTGGGTTGGAAAATGCATTTAAATTTGCTTTCTTTCCACCACTCCCTCCCCTCCTTCATCTTCCTTCCTTCCTTCTCTCTCTCAAACATCTGACATTCGTGTCTTGAGGCTCTCAAACACCTGATGTTTATTCCATGTGGCTCTTACACTAAGCAAGTTTGGCCACCCCTGGTCTAGAAGCCCCCCCCAAAATGGAACACCAATCTTAAAATAGGGGATGCAACCTCACGCAAGACAACGGCGACACCACCTAGTCTCTTAGCAGCAGCATCGCCCCCTCATCTGGCTTGCTTCACTTTCGTGGGCCTCATGCAGCCCATGACTAACTCCAAACTTCCGTTCAAAATGTCTTCTGCACTTCCAGAGGCAGAGGAAAACACAAAGCAGACGGGTTGTCATCCGCACACCAGCCCCTTTGCACTATCCCTTTGCAATGTGAAATTTAACAGACACCCAATAGGCAAGTCGCTGTTAATTCTGCCTTACAGAAATGAACAGAGAGCAACTCCTTCCACAGCCATACCACCACCACCACCCCCGGTCTGCTACAGATTTTGCCTCCAGAACTCAATGGAATGAAGTTTGATTCTGGTATATATATGGCTTCCAACATGGCTTCTCTTATGTTCAAAAGAGTTTCTGACTCAACATTAGGAAGAACTTCCTGACCTTTAAAGTGATTCCTCAGTGGAACAGGCTTCCTCAGGAGGTGGTGGGCTCTCCTTCCTTGGAGGTTTTAAACAGAGGCTAGATGGCAGCAATGAGGATCCTGTGAATTTAGGAGGTGTTTGTGAGTTTCCTGCATTGTGCAGAGGGCTGGACTAGATGACCCTGGAGGTCCCTTCCAGCTCTAGGATTCTATGGATGTGCACATGTTGATACGCAGTGCCTGCTTTGATCTGCCGCTGCCTTGATCACCTTGGCTGTGAAAGGCACTGCGACTCCACCCTGGAAGCTGTAGACTTGCTCCTGAGAAGATGATTATGATATTGGATTTATATCCCGCCCTATACTCTGAATCTCAGAGCAGTCACAATCTCCTTTACCCGCCCCCCCCACACACAACAGACTCTATGATTCTATAAATATAATAAATAATAGGGGGGGTTTAAAACTTGAATCCAAGTGACACCTTTAAGACCAACAAAGCTTTATTCCTGGTATAAGCTTTTGTGTGCATGCACACTTCTTCAGATACAGAAGTGTGCCTGCACATGAACGCTTATAATACCAGGAATAAAGCTTGTTGGTCTTAAAGGTACCACTTGTGACTCAGCAAAATGTGGTTCCCAATAAGGCTTACTATTGGGTTTTGTTATTTTTCTAATACATGTCATTCCTTATCTATATCTTATTTGTCATTCCATAAACTGTTTCTGGAAAGCCAGTTTGGTGTAGTGCTTCGGAGGGATGGTGGCTCAGTGGTGGAGCATCTGCTTGGGAAGCAGAAGGTCCCAGGTTCAACCCCTGGCATCTCCAAAAAAGGGTCCAGGCAAATAGGTGTGAAAACCTCAGCTTGAGACCCTGGAGAGCCGCTGCCAGTCTGAGAAGACAATACTGACTTTGATGGACCAAGGGTCTGATTCAGTATAAGGCAGCTTCGTATGTTCATATGTTCAGTGTGCGGACTCCTATCTGGGAGAAACGGGTTTGATTCCCCACTCCTCCACTTGCACCTGCTAGCATGGCCTTGGATCAGCCAGAGCTCTGGAAGAGGTTGTCCTTGAAAGGGCAGCTGCTGTGAGAGCCCTCTCAGCCCCATTTGCCTCAAAGGGCATCTGTTGTGGGGGGAGAAGGTATAGGAGATTGTAGGCTGCTCTGAGTCTCTGATTCAGAGAGAAGGACGGGGTATAAATCTGCAGTCTTCTTCTTCACCTCCACTTGCACCTGCTGGCATGGTCTTGGGTAAGCCACAGCTCTGGCAGAGGTTGTCCTTGAAAGGGCAGCTGCTGTGAGAGCCCTCTCAGCCCCACCCACCTCACAGGGTGTCTGTTGTGGGGGGGAGGTAAAGGAGATTGTGAGCCGCTCCGAGACTCTTCGGAGTGGAAGGCGGGATATAAATCCAATATCTTCTTCTTCTTCAATGGATTGGCATACTGTTTTGGTATTGCATGTAAAGCATAAGCTTAAATAAAAATTATTTCTATTTAAAAAAAAAAAAAGAAGAAGAAGAAGACCAAGTTTACAGGCTCCAGAAATTCCCTAGAAGCTAAAATGACTGAACATATTTTGGTCACATCATGAGAAGACAAGGGACCTTGCAAAAGACAATCCGTTTGCAACACCTGAGCAAGGCTGTGAATGAGATGACCTTTTAGAGGTCCAAAGTGACTTGGCTGCCAGCAAGTTCTGGCTCCCATATTGACGATTTATTTATTTATTTGACTTATATCCCACCCTCCCCGCCGAAGCAGGTTCAGGGCGCTCACACTAAAAGGTCATAAAGACCAGTATTCATAAGCCGCATCGTAAGAATATAAAATACAACATAAGCAAAAACATATAAAATAGTATTATAAATAATGGTAGGTGCTATTTGATCTTTCAGTAGATTGTATTAATAATGGCGGGTAACTGCCTGTTCAGTCGTCGTAGTTTAGTGTAATAAGCTAAAAATCCCAGGTCGCAATGGAGTATTCGAGGTGGGCCAAATAATGGAAAAAGGGCAAAAAAGGGCAACTAGAATGATTCAAGGTTTGGAACACTTTCCCTATGAAGAAAGGTTAAAACGCTTGGGGTTCTTTAACTTGGAGAAACGTCAACTGCGGGTGACATGATAGAGGTTTACAAGATTATGCATGGGATGGAGAAAGTAGAGAAAGAAGTCCTTTTCTCCCTTTCTCACAATACAAGAACTCATGGGCATTCAATGAAATTGCTGAGCAGTCAGGTTAAAACAGATAAAAGGAAGTACTTCTTCACCCAAAGAGTGATTAACATGTGGAATTCACTGCCACAGGAGGTGGTGGTGGCTACAAGCATAGCCAGCTTTAAGAGGGGATTGGATAAAAAT
Organism: Heteronotia binoei; assembly: GCF_032191835.1. Lineage (NCBI taxonomy): Eukaryota > Metazoa > Chordata > Lepidosauria > Squamata > Gekkonidae > Heteronotia > Heteronotia binoei. Next base: position 82,973,566 of record NC_083233.1, on the reverse strand, counting down.
ATGGAGCAGAGATCCATCAGTGGCTATTAGCCACAGTATGTAATGTATGTATATGTGTGTGTGTGTATACACACACACACACACACACACACACATATATATATTGGCCACTGTGTGACACAGAGTGTTGGACTGGATGGGCCTTTGGCCTGATCCAGCATGGTTTCTCTTATGTTCTTATGCCTATTTCTTTTGGGGCAGATGGTGTAATATCTATTTTTTGTTGCCATAGATTTTAATTTGTTAATGCCTGGCGGAAGAGCACCATTTTGCAGGCCCTGCGGAACTGTGAGAGCTCTCGCAGGGCCCTAACCTCCTCCGGAAGCTCGTTCCCCCAGGCAGGAGCCCCAACAGAAAAGGCCCTGGCTCTGGTCGTTTTGAGCCTGGCCTCTTTGGTGCTGGGGATCGAGAGCAGATTTTGTAACCCTGACCGAAGTGCTCTCTGGGGTACATGCAGGGTACATTCCCACAATCCACAACACACAGACATCCTTTGCCTCTTTCTCCTGGCAAGAAGATTTGTAGGGAGGGCTGAGCGAGGCACGATCCAGGGGGCTGCTTGCTGCATCCCACCCAGGACAGCAACGCCCAAACAGCAGCTCCCCACCCCGTGAAAGCAGCACACACTGCCTTCTTGCATGGCAGGCAGCTGTCAAATGCTTCCTGCAACCAAGGGCATGCCGGGGAGGCCTTCTCCTCTTTGGGTTCCCTAAGCTTCAGAGCACCAAAGCTGTCCTTCTCTGGGTCAGTGCCCTCGTGACAAGAGAAGCAGGTAACAGGTGCTCCTGGCGCTGGCATCACCCCTCCCACGCAACAAATTCTACTGACAGGTTTCAGCAGTAAAGGTCACGTCACTCTTAATTAGCCGCAAAACCCACCTGAACCTGGAATGATGGTTTGATGTCACCTGATTCTTGGAGCATTTCAGCCCCCCCTCCTTAAAAAAGGGGGGGAGGGAGAATGAGGCCCGTTGGCAGGCAAGATTGCGTCAGCCCATGGCTCCAGGTCTTGGCTGGTCTTCAGCTGCACAAAGCATGGACCAATCCTGCAGCACATACAGAATTTGTACCGAATACTGGGGCATACCTGCCACTAGGGTCAGAGAGAGGGGGAAATACGGGGGGGGGGGGGGGGCAACAACACCCTCTTGTTGAGGGTGAAACAGGAGAGCACAAAAGTAGGCTTATTTATTACGTTCGACTTGTATCCCGCCCTTTCCGCAAGCGGACTCAGGGCGGCTCACAACATCATGTCAATACAATTAAACCAATAAAACATATAAAACCATAATTTACATATTTCAATTTTTAAAAATCATTCTGTGGTGCTGCATCAGTACAATATAGGCGGCTTTGAATTTTTGAACAGCGATCACCAGCATTCTATGTGATGTCTGGTGGCAGCCCTCTTTCAGTTAGCTTGAAACTCAACATCAAAAAAACTAAGATCATGGCATCCGGCCCCATCACTCCTTGGCAAATAGAAGGGGAAGACGTGGAAGTAGTGACAGACTTCACATTTCTGGGATCCAAGATCACTGCAGACGGTAACTGTAGCCATGAAATTAAAAGACGTTTGTTCCTTGGGAAGCCAGCTATGGCGAACCTGGGCAGTATAATTAAAAGTAGAGACATCACCCTGCCAACAAAAGTCCGTATAGTCAAAGCGATGGTATTCCCAGTAGTAATGTATGGCTGTGAGAGCTGGACCATAAGGAAGGCCGAGCGCAGAAGAATAGATGCTTTTGAGCTGTGGTGCTGGAGAAGACTCTTGAGAGTCCCTCAGACTGCAAGAAGTTCCAATCAGTCAGTCCTAAGGAAAATCAACCCAGACTGTTCCCTGGAAGGTCAGATGCTGAAGCTCAAATACTTTGGCCACTCAATGAGAAGGGAGCACTCACTGGAAAAGACCCTGATGCTGGGAAAGACAGAAGGCAAAAGAAGAAGGGGACGGCAAAAGAGGAGATGGCTGGACCGTGTTACTGATGTAACAAACACGAATTTGAGCAGACTTTGGAGGATGGTGGAAGACAGGAAGGCCTGGCGTGACTTGGTCCAGGGGGTCGCAAAGAGTCGGACTCGACTGTATGACTGAACAACTAACAACAAAAGGAGAAGCTCGTGAAAGGGCAGCCCCCACCCTTTTTGAGCCTGCAGACACACCGGCACTACTGACCCAGCACAGTGGAGTGCTGTGTGCAATTCTGGTCACCACACCTCAAAAAAGATATTACAGCACTGGAAAAAGTGCAGAAAAGGGCAACTAGAATGATTAAAAGGTTGGAACACTTTCTCTATGAAGGAAGGTTAAAGCACTTGGGACTCTTTAGCATGGAGAAACGTCGACTGAGGGGTGACATGATAGAGATTTACAAGATTCTGCATGGGATAGAGAAGGCAGAGAAAGAAGTATTTTTCTCCCTTTCTCACAATAAGAGAACTCGTGGGCAATCCATGAAATTGCTGAGCAGTTGGGTTAGAATGGATAAAAAGAAGTACTATTTCACCCAAAGGATGATTAACATGTGGAATTCACTGCCACAGGTGGCAGCGGCTACAAGCATAGCCAGCTTCAAGAGAGGAGTGGACCAACATCTGGAGCAGAGGTCCATCAGTGGCTCTTAGCCACACCGTATTATTGGAACTCTCTGTCTGGGGCAGTGATGCTCTGTATTCTTGGTGCTTGGGGGGGGCACAGTGGGAGGGCTTCTAGTGTCCTGGCCCCACTGGTGGACCTCCTGATGGCACCTGGGTGGTTTTGGCCACTGTGTGACACAAAGTGTTGGACTGGATGGGCCATTGACCTGATCCAATATGGCTTCTCTGATGTTCTTATGGCTGCCCCAGGAGGCGGGGCCAGTCAGAAAAGAACTGCGACAGCTTCCCCTCCGTCACGCAGCCAAGATGCCTGGGCTGTGCTGAAAGCTATTGCCAAAGCAGGGTTCTAAAGCTCTCCACAGCCAATCAGCTTTCCAGTGGCCAATCAGAAGCCTTGCTGGGCAAGAGCCCCAACTGACACCACCCACTTCCTCAGCACACTTGCCAGGCACCGGAAAAGATGCTGGCGGGCACCACACTGGAAACCCCTGGGCCACACCACATCAAGTTCTGGGCTGCCTGTAGCCCCAGAGAGCCCCAGAGGCAGAAGAGGAGATGGAAAACACACCCCGCCCCCTCCTTTTGCGCCTGCAGACACAGGGGGAGTTGGATCCTGCCGGAGGTCAAAGGAGGAGACATGGATCTCATGACTAACACAAACCACCGGATCCGACCGTTTGCTGTAGGTCTCCAGCACACAACAGGGCACCTTATCCAGCATCTTCCGCTCTCCAGGTTTCAAAAATAGCAGCTCTTTAAGTCATACGATGGCAGCAGCCGCCACCTCTTTATGAGTTCCATTTCACAGCCTTTTCTCCAACGCCTGCTAATTTTGAAAGCCTATCGCTAAAATCAGGGCTATTTATAAGCCCAAGGTCTTTGAGACTTTAATAATTTTTTTAAGCTGCCCTCCGCCTAATGCGCCAATGATAGAACGCTTCGGCACCTTCTCTGACATCAGCGCCCGATAAGACGGGCTTTATCTCCAACGTGAGCCTCCATGAAGGTCTCTCTGGCGAGATAAGTGCCGCGCAGCTGTCGATACCGCCTTTTCATAGGCAAGGCTGAGCAATAAAAGGGAAATGGGACCGAGGTGTGGGGGGACTGAAGAGAGGGGAGGGATGAAGGATTTCTGCAGCCAGAGGGACAGCAATAAAGACAGTTGTCAAAACCAGGCCTCTTGTCTAGCAAAAAAGTGGGACAATCAGCGGCGGCCAGTAGGAATGGTTAGCGGCAACCACTAGTAGGCTAATTAACTGTGGGGGGGCATGAAGGGGGTTCAGACTTACAGTCCAAGGTGGGGGAAGTGTAGGCAGAACTGCAACCTTCAACACCACCTTCTATGGGGCGGGGGGAGGGACAAACTGGCTCAGGAGTCACATATGTTTTTTCACACATATTGTGTGGCTCTCAAAACCCCCACTGCCTCGTTGGCTGGCTTGGAGAATGCTTTTAAATTTAAAGTCGCTTTCTTTCCACTTCTCCCTCCTTCCCCCTCCCCCATCTATTTTTTCCTTCCTTCCTTCCTTCCTTCCTTCCTTCCTTCCTTCCTTCCTTCCTTCCTTCCTTCCTTCCTTCCTTCCTTCCTTCCTCCCTCCCTCCCTCCCTCCCTCCCTCTCCTTCCCTCCCTCCAATATCTAACATTTATTCTATGCGGCTCTTACATTAAGCAAGTTTAGCCACCCCTGTTTTATAGGAAGCTCTTCTGAACAGTAACTGAAAGGATTCTGTGACCCCACACCCCACCCGAGTTTTCCTCCTGATTGCAACCTACCCTGCCTTTGTCTATTATTATTATTATTACTTTCAATTTATATCCCGCCCTCTCCGCAAGCAGACTCAGGGCGGCTTACAACATCATAAAATACAATCAATCCATAAAACATATAAAACCATAATTTACATATATCAACTTTAAAACCATTCTATGGCGCTATTTCAGTACTGTATAGGTGGTATTGAATTCTCGACTGTGATTGCCAGCATTCTGTAAGATGTCCGGTGGCAGCCCTTTTTCAAACCGCAAAAGCCTGTTTAAACAATTCGGTCTTACAGGCCCTGCAGAATGCAGACAGATCCCGCAGGGCCCTTATGGCTTCTGGGAGGGTGTTCCAACGTTCTGGTGCTGCCACCGAGAAGGCCCTAGATCTTGTTGCGCATAGCCTGGCTTCTTTTGGGCCAGGGGCAGACAGCAGATTTTTTGTCCCTGATCGCAGTGCTCTCTGGGGGATATATGGGGAAAGGCGGTCCCGTAGATAGGCAGGTCCCTGACCATAAAAGGCTTTGAAGGTTAATACCAACACCTTGAAGCGAACTCGGAACACAACAGGCAACCAGTGCAGCTCCCTCAGCACTGGCTGAATGTGCTCCCATCGCGGCAGCCCCATTAACAGTCGTGCCGCAGCATTCTGCACTAGTTGTAGTCTCCGGCATTCGTGCTCCAGCATTCTGCACTAGTTGTAGTCTATGTCCACCCATGCAAACCCCTCTTAACAACAGCCACACAACACCCATGAAGGTATCGCTGCATGAAAGGAACTGCAGCCTAATTTCTCAGCCCGGCCAGAGAGCTACCACAAAAACACCTCATCCCAAAGCAGTTTGCAGAAACCTATCCACTGTCCGTCAGAATGGACTGGTGGAGCAGGTGTCTGTGGGTTTGTTAAAGTTCCATGCAAATTCACCTCTAGGCTGGACTACTGCAACATGCTCTACTTGGGGCTACCCTTGACGAGTGTTTGGCAACTGCAGCTACATTGCTGATCGAGGCCAGATATCAGGAAACACGTGACCTCAATATTACAGCAATTACACTGCCTACCAATCCACTCCTGAAACCAACTCAAGGTATTGGTTTTGGCTTTTGAAGCCCTACATGACTTGGGATCGGCCTGTCTGAAGAACCATCTTCTCCCATGTGCTCCTGACTGGGATTTAAGATCACAGGCCCTCTCAGCTGTCCCTTCAATCTAAGAAGTACAGGTGGTGGGTGCACAGGAGAGGGCCTTTTCAGTGCCAGCCCCACAATTATGGGCCAACCTCCCCAGGGAGGTGCGTCTGGCCCCCTCACTGTCGATGTTTAGTAGGCAGTTAAAGATGGTTTCCCTTAGGACCGGAGTTACTTAAGTTTATCAGCAGCTCTGAGTTGTAATTTTAAACAGTTCTTATGTTTTTGATGTAAGCTGCCTTGAGCGCCATAAGGGAGAAAGGTGGCTAATAAGTCTTTTAAACAAATCAAGTTTAAACAGCAAGCAGCAGCAGAGACATGCATTTTTAAACTTAGGTAAGTCAGACAAATGTAAGAGAGCTGAAAGCAGTGCCGTCAGCATTATGGGGGTGCATCCAAAAGTTAATAAGAGATGACTCAGGTTTGTTTGTTGCAAGTCTCTCTGCCTGCAGCCTTCGCGCCCCCAACTTCACAACAGCACCCCCAAAAGTGAAACTTAATCCCACTGGCTTTTAATAATTATCACATTTGCATCCTGCCCACCCTTCTCCAAGGAACTCAAGGCAGGGCAGGGGGAACTACTCAGCTTTGCAGACCCACACAACAAAGGAGTTTCGGGGCAGGCTCTGCAGGAGAGCTTGAAAGATAAGAGAAACCGTCCACTTGCCCCCGATTCTCCACCCAAGAGGTGCCTATTAACAAGCAGGGTGGCGGGGGGGAGGATTTGGCCCTTGCAGCCCTTTTGTGACTAGTCGGCACTAAAGGCGGTGACTACTGACAACGGCTCCACCACCGGAGATGATTGGCCCAGGGATTCCAGTGCTCCTGGGGAGGGTGAGGTACGGCGGTGGGAACAGGCAACGACATAGGGGAAGGAGGCTGAGACCAGTTAGTGCTCGACTACCTTCCAGCCTGCGTCCCATCCCGACGGTGACAGGTAGTGGTGCCAGTTTAGATGACCTGCCTCCGTCATTGGTGTTATGCAACGCCAGGTCCATCAATAATAAGACCTCTGTCCTCCGAGAGTTTTTACTCGAGCAGGACATGGACCTGGCTTGCGTGACTGAGACCTGGGTTCGAGAGGGAGATAACAGTGGCCCTCTCACAAACAGCTCCCCCAGGTTACTCAGTCTTCCACCAATCGCAGATTAGCGGGCGGGGGGGAGGAGTGGCGTTGTTCATATGAGAGGCTTACTCCTTTAGGGCACTCCCGGCCCCAAAGATCGAAGGTATTGAATGTGCCGGTCTGGCGTGGGATGTTGGAAAGGGGTTGGCGATCTGGCTGGTGTACCGTTCACCTAGCACACCAGCCGGTGCCTTACCGTCCCTGCTCGAGGCGGTGACAGGCTGGGTGTTGGAGCACCCAAGGCTGGTGATCCTGGGTGACTTCAACGTCCATGCTGATGACCCGGCCTCCAGTTCGGCGACGGACCTAGTGTCATTCATGGCAACACTAGGGCTCTCTCAACTTGTTACAGCTCCCACGCATCAGGCCGGGCACACGTTAGACCTGATCTTTGCGGCCGGGGTTATGGTGGACAATATAATCGCAAAAGCGGTGCCATGGTCAGACCACCTCATCCTTAGGGCTCGTGTGGATGCCCCATGCCAAACCCGTCTAGGCGACGAGCGCATTATGGCTCGCCCGCGGAACCAGATGGACCCGGAATGGTTCCAAATGGCTCTGCGGGATCCCTGGCCCTCTGACGATTCACTCAATGACCTGGTTGAGACCTGGCATAGCTGGCTCTCCAGAGCCATTGACGAGATCGCACCCCGACGCCCTCTGCGACCCCAAACTAGGCTGGTGCCATGGTATACCCTGGAACTACGCCAGCTGAAACAGGGCCTCAGACGGCTAGAGAGGCAATGGCGACGTACTCGTGATGAAGCGGCCAGAACATCTTATAGAGAGTTTATGAGGTCCTATGAGATGGCAGTCAAGGCCGCAAAGAAAACATACTTTGCGGCTAAGATTGCATCTGCAAATTCGCGCCCGGCACAATTGTTTAGGATAATTCGGAACCTTACCATATTGCCACAAGGCAAACCAAATGTTAAGGAATTAGAGATAGGCTGTGAGGCATTTGCGAATTTCTTTGCAGACAAAGTCCAGTCGCTCCGCCGCGACTGCCCCGTCATATTAGATACAGTATGTGAACTCGAGGCTCCGTGCCTGTCTTCCGGTTTGACTCTGGACCGTTTCGACCCACTCAACCTAGAGGAGGTTGACAGGATCCTCTCTACTGCACGCCCAACAACTTGCGATCTGGACCTGTGCCTCTCCTGGCTAATTACAGCTTGCCAGGAGGAGCCAAGATGTCCTATACGGGACATCATAATCTCTTTTGGAGGGTTCTTTTCCAACCCCTCTGAAGGAGGCAGTGGTCCGCCCCCTCTTGAAAAAAGCTACATCAGACCCGGCAGAATTGGCTCATTACTGGCCAGTCTCAAATCTGCCCTTTTTGAGCAAAGTTATAGAGAGGGCTGTGGTGCTGCAACTATAGAGCTTCCTGGATGACGCTTCCACTCTGGATCCATTCCAGTCCGGCTTCCGCCCGGGCCATGGGACAGAGACGGTTCTGGTCGCCCTCATGGATGATCTCCAGCGACACCTGGACCGAGGCGGTGCGGCGGTATTGCTGTTGTTAGACCTTTCGGCTGCATTCGATATGGTCGACCACCAGCTGCTGACCCGCCGCCTCGCCGACGCAGGGATTCAGGGGTTAGCCTTGCAGTGGCTTTCCTCTTTCCTGGAGGGTCGGGGACAAAGGGTGGCAATTGGGGGGGAGCTGTCCCGGAGGCACCTACTTAATTGTGGGGTGCCTCAGGGAGCAGTTCTCTCCCCGATGTTATTTAACATCTACATGCGCCCCCTTGCCCAGATTGCCCGGAGATATGGGCTGGGTTGCCACCAGTACGCGGATGACACCCAGCTCTATCTATTGATGGGCGGCCGGGCTGCCGATGTTCCTATAAATCTGGACCGGGCGCTGCAAGCTGTGGCAGATTGGATCAGGTCGAGTGGGCTGAAATTGAATCCAGTGAAGACAGAGGTCCTTTGCCTAGGGCGCGGTGCTCCGGAGGGAGGGATCTCCCTTCCTGCTTTTGACGGTGTGTCACTGGTACCAGTGCGCAGGGTCAGGAGCTTGGGAGTGCTACTGGAGTCTTCCTTGACAATGGAGGCCCAGGTAGCAGCCACTGCCAAATCCTCCTTTTTTCATCTTAGGCGGGCGAGGCAGTTGGCTCCCTTCCTGGAGCGCAGTGACCTGGCAACAGTGATTCATGCAACAGTCACCTCGAGGCTAGACTACTGTAATGACCTCAACATGGGGCTGCCCCTGTGCCAAACTCGGAAACTGCAGCTAGTGCAGAACGCAGCAGCCAGACTGCTATTGGGCCTACCCCGGTGGGCACATGTGCAGGCTAGGCTGCGGGAGCTGCATTGGCTGCCAATTGTTTACCAAGTTCGTTACAAGGTGCTGGTTATTACCTTTAAAGCCCTATATGGCCGAGGACCTGTCTACCTTAGGGACCGCCTCTCTCCATATGTTCCCCAGAGAGCACTACGCTCTAGCTCACAAAATCTCCTAGAAGTACCTGGGCCAAAGGAGGCCAAACTAAAAATAACCAGAGAACAGGCCTTCTCTATAAAAGCACCCCAATGGTGGAACCAGCTGCCGGAAGAGGTGCGGGCCCTACGGGACCTTAGTCAATTCCGTAGGGCGTGCAAAACCGCCCTCTTCCGGCTAGCCTTTCAAGAAGGAGCTTGAAATAAACATCACGCCATCACTAATATTAATAACTGAGATAGCAGCGAGTAGAGATTACTTTAGACTGTTTTTAGATTGTTTTAGATTATGTAAAAATTTAATGGTAAATTTTATTGAATTGTATAACTGTTTTATTGTTCAATATGGCTTTGCCATACCTTGTAAGCCGCCCTGAGCCTACCTCGGCAGGGAGGGCGGGGTATAAATAAAATTTTATTATTATTATTATTATTATTATAGTCCAAGTTTCTCTCCATGAGCCCAATTGCTAGAGGGGATTTTCAGAGCCACATGACATGAATGTCAGAGGTAGATAGGTAAGAAGGAAGGCAGGAAGGAAGATAAAGGGAGGGAGGATGGAAAGAAAGCAACTTTAAATGCATTCTCTAAGCTGCCGGCTGGCTTGGCGAAGTGATTTAAAGAGGCGAATACCTGCTTCAAGCTGGCTGACAGGGTTGTGGGGGCTTCAAGAGCCACACAATATGTGTGAAAGAGCCAGTTTGGTGTAGTGGTGAAGTGCACGGACTCTTATCTGGGAGAACCGGGTTTGATTCCCCCCTCCTCCACTTGCAGCTGCTGGAATGGCCTTGGGTCAGCCAGAGGTCTCTTATCTGGGAGAACCGGGTTTGATTCCCCCCTCCTCCACTTGCAGCTGCTGGAATGGCCTTGGGTCAGCCATAGCTCTCGTAGGAGTTGTCCTTGAAAGGGCACCTGCTGTAAGAGCTCTCTCAGCCCACCCACCTCACAGGGTATCTGTTGTGGGGGAGGAAGATAAAGGAGATTGTGAGCTGCTCTAAGACTCTTCGGAGTGGAGGGAGGAATATAAATCCAATATCATCATCATCATCATCTTCCCGAGCCTCTATTTGGACCCCCCCCCTGCTCCAGTCCAAGCCCAATCCTCTAATCACTGGAACCTTGCCAATTCTAGGTGCTTTTGCTACCTGAGGTGCTGCCTTCATGGCACGGCCTGTCTGCTCCTTTGGCCAAGGACAAGCAGGAGACCTCAATTTCAGCCAGAAGGGGAGCTGCTCCCAATTCTGGATCAGTGCCCCCCCCCCCTTCCGGGACCAACAACATGGTCCTTCCTAGACCAAACCCTTCAAGGCAGGAAGAACCATTCCCCGCCCCCCCACAACCTAAACTCCCTTGAGAGCTGCTGCTCTGGCTGCAGCAGTGGCTGAATGCCTCCAAACCAAGCTATGCAAAGGATATCGGGGATCAAGACTGCCTGGAAACCACATGCTATCACACACCCCCTCCCCAGCTTTGTGGAAGTGAGGGGCATCAATGCACTTTGCACATGCTCAGAACCACCGGCCTCCCTCCCTCGTCCCAGGGCAGAGCCCTTAGCTCTAGAATCAGTCCCCTGAAGCGGGGTTCCCCCCCCCGTCCCTGCTGCCCCCCCCCTTCCCAAACTACTGAGTAATTTACATTCAACCTTGAAGAGCAGAAAGAGGGGCCTCGAGTCAATTAGCAAAGCTGACAGTTTGGGTGGTGAAATGAGTTAATCTGGGGAAAGGTCACCCCTCGGTAAATTATGGGAAATATAAAATAAAAATCCAAAGAGGAAAGTTCAAACTGCACCTTGCCAAAGGCTTGCAATAAAGCAGGCCCACCCCGAGTCGGAGGAGGCATGCGGTGACCTTCCCTCCCGCTGACTCCCCCCCCCCCCCACTTGCAAATGTCTCCATCAGATCTGCCTGATTCATTGGGGGGGGGGGGGAGAGAAGCTGCTACCCCTCCCCTCCCTGGCGCTCACCAGCCTCAGGCCTGCCAGGCAAGAGGGAGGGAGAGCTCACCCTGTTAATAATTAAATGTTAATCTAAAAAGCAATTTTAGCTGCAGTCCTGAAGATGTGGTTAGAGATTATATTAGCATGTAAGAGTCAAGGGTAATTTTCTCTCACCCCTCTTGTGATCTTTAAAAGCCCAATGATCTTAAAGTGACACCAGCTCTGCAGATTAAAACCGGGGTGGGGGGGGGGGCCCACAGACGATGCTGGGTAGGAGGGTTTTGGGGGGGAGCTCTTTCCACCCAGCTTAGCTCGTTTTTAATTTAAAATTTCTCTCCGGTTCTGCAATCAAAGCTTTCGCGATTTCTTTCCAATCACTGCAAGAGATCCAAGTCCCACACCTCTCTCTTCTGCACTGGAATCAGCTACAAGGAAAGGGAAAGTCCCCTGTTTGGTGTAGTGGTTAAGTGTGAGAGCCAGTTTGGGGTAGTGGTTAAGTGTGCGGGCTCTTTTCTGGGAGAACTGGGTTTGAGTCCCTACTCCTCCACTTGCACCTGCTAGCATGGCCATGGGTCAGCCATAGCTCTAATAGAGAGCCAGTTTGGTGTAGTGGATAAGTGTGCAGACTCTTATCTGGGAGAACCTGGTTTGATTCCCCACTCCTCCACTTGCACCTGCTAGAATGGCCTTGGGTCAGCCAGAGCTCTGGCAGAGGTTGTCCTTGAAAGGGCAGTTGCTGTGAGAGCTCTCTCCAGCCCCACCCACCTCACAGGGTGTCTGTTGTGGGGGAGGAAGGGGAAGGAGATTCTGAGCCGCTCTGAGACTCTTTGGAGGGGAGGGTGGGATATAAATCCAATATCTTCATCTTCTCACACAATGAGAACTCGTGAACTTTCAATGCAATTGCTGAGCAGTCGGGTTAGAACTGATAAAAGGAAGTCCTTCTTCATCCAAAGGCTGATTAACACATGGAATTCACTGCCATAAACAATGGCAGTGGCTACAAGCATAGTCAGCTTCAAGATGGGATTGGATAAGCATATGGAGCAGAGAGGTCCATTAGTGGCTATTAGTCACAGCATGTTGATGGAACTCTCTGTCTGGGGCAGTGATGCTCTGTATCCTTGGTGCTGGGGGATGGGCATAGCGTGAGGGCTTCTAGTGTCCTGGCCACACTGATGGCACCTGGTTTTTTGCCCCCGTGTTCTTATGTGACATAGAGTGTTGGACTGGAGGTGCCATTGGCCTGATCCAACAGGGCTTCTCTTATGTTCTTATGTGACACAGAGTGTTGGACTGGATGGGCCATTGGCCTGATCCAACATGGCTTCTCTTCTGTTCTTATGTGACATAGAGTGTTGGACTGGAGGTGCCATTGGCCTGATCCAACATGGCTTCTCTTGTTCTTATGTGATACAGAGTGTTGGACTGGATGGGCCATTGGCCTGATCCAACATGGCTTCTCTTCTGTTCTTATGTGACATAGAGTGTTGGACTGGAGGTGCCATTGGCCTGATCCAACATGGCTTCTCTTGTTCTTATGTGACACAGAGTGTTGGACTGGATGGGCCATTGGCCTGATCCAACATGGCTTCTCTTCTGTTCTTATGTGACATAGAGTGTTGGACTGGAGGTGCCATTGGCCTGATCCAACATGGCTTCTCTTGTTCTTATGTGATACAGAGTGTTGGACTGGATGGGCCATTGGCCTGATCCAACATGGCTTCTCTTCTGTTCTTATGTGACATAGAGTGTTGGACTGGAGGTGCCATTGGCCTGATCCAACATGGCTTCTCTTGTTCTTATGTGACACAGAGTGTTGGACTGGATGGGCCACTGGCCTGATCCAACATGGCTTCTCTTCTGTTCTTATGTGACACAGAGTGTTGGACTGGATGGGCCATTGGCCTGATCCAACATGGCTTCTCTTATGTTCTTATGTGACACAGAGTGTTGGACTGGAGGGGCCATTGGCCTGATCCAACATGGCTGCTCTTATTATCCTGGAGTGCTCTGATCAGCTCACATTAGGCTTCCAAAGAGTTCTCAGATTTCTAGGTGGTGGTGCCGGGCACACATCTGCCTACCATGAGCTCTGATGCTCAGCCCTCTAACCCACTTAACTTCCTGGCACATCGACCTTCCAGCGGGCTGCATTGGTTAATGGGCCAATGAAGCTGCAAACTGCTTAAAGGTCATGCGCCCTTTTTTCAGAGGGTTGTGTGCAGCTCCACATTAAAAGTTTGATTCGAGTCCAGCAGTACCTCAGAGACAAACAGGATTCTAACGAGAGCTGATGGACAGTCGATTCCAGACAGACCAAAGAAGAGACTTCTTGACACAACTGAGTGACAATGTGGAATTCACAACCAGAGGATGCAGCTATGGCCAGAGGCAAGGACAGTTTTAAAAGGGGATTGGACAGATTCATAGAGGAGAGGTCTATCAAGGCTATTAGCCATGATGACTGAGGGGAACCTCCATGTTCAGAGGCAGTCAACCTCTGAATCCCAGAGCCAGGAAGCAACGTTGGGGGAAGGCTCCATGGCCCATTTTTAGCCCTTCAGAGGAACTGGTTGGCCTCTGTGTGAGATGGGATGCTGGACTAGATGGACCCTCCCTGGTCTGACCCAGCAGGGCTCTTCTGATGTTCTTCTCAGGGGAAGGCCTCAGCCTCTCTGCCCTGTTGTTGGCCCTGCAGAGGAACTGGCTGGTGTCTGTGTGAGGCAGGAGGCTGGACTAGATGGACCCTCCCTGGTCTGACCCAGCAGGGCTCTTCTGTTGTTCTCCTCAGGGGAAGGCCTCAGTCTCTCTGTCCCATTGTTGTCCCTCCAGAGGAACTGGCTGGCCACTGTGTGAGACAGGATGCTGTACTAGATTAACTCTCACTGGTCTGACCCATCAGGGCTCTTCTTATGTTCTCATCAGGGGAAGGCCTCAGCCTCCATGCCCTGTTGTTGGCCCTCCAGAGGAACTGGCTGGCCTCTGTGTGAGGCAGGAGGCTGGACTAGATGGACCCCCCCTGGTCTGATCCAGCAGGTCTCTTCTTACTTCTCATCAGGGGAAGGCCTCAGCCTCTCTGCCCTGTTGCTGGCCCTCTGGCTGGCCACTGTGTGAGACAGGAGGCTGGACTAGGTGGACCCTCCCTGGTCTGATCCAGCAGGGCTCTTCTTACTTCTCATCAGGGGAAGGCCTCGGCCTCTCTGCCCTGTTGCAGGCCCTCTCTGTTGAGACTGGATGCTTGCTGGTCTGATCCAGCAGGGCTCTTCTGATGGTCTTAACGCACCCACCCTTACAGTTCAAGTTCATGCAGCCAGGCGTTACTGTCCTAGTTCCTCGGCAAGAAGGTCCAGCTCAGAATTTGACAGGAGGAAGTGAGGAGTGGCCGGTTCACAAAGGCCAGCACAGCCGCGAAGGCATCTGACAGGGACTCCCATCTGTTTGCTCTGCCTTCTGTTTTCCGAAGCAGAGTCTCCTCTGCTTCTCCTTCTGCAAATCCTCTTTCCCTGCTGGAAAGGAAAGAGAAGGGACTTGAGCCCAGCTCCCCGGCTTGCAAGAGAAGCAACTGCAACACTGGAAGACAGGGGAGCCACCCAGAGGTAAACCCTGGATTCATAGCCGCAATCTGTTCACAGTTCTTCAAGGTGAGCAGGGTACGGGGTCAAGAGGCCTGGGATGTAGCCATCCCATAATTTTGTTTTTTAAAACAAGCTGCTGGCCCTCATGGTTGTGAGGAACATCTGGAAACACATGGGCAGTGACTGGGGTTTGGTGTAGTGGTTCAGTGCACGGATTCTTATCCAGGAGAAGCGGGTTTGATTCTCCACTCCTCCACTTGTACCTGCTGGAATGGCCTTGGGTCAGCCAGAGCTATTGCAGGAGTTGTCCTTGAAGGGGCAGCTGCTGTTAGAGCTCTCTCAGCCCCACCCACCTCACCGGGTGTCTGTTGTGTGTGTGTGTGGGGGGGTGGTAAAGGAGATTGTGAATGCTTTGAGCCTCTGAGATTCAGAGTATAGGGCGGGATATAAACCCAATATCATCTTCTTCTCAGGAGCAAGTCTACAGCTTCCAAGGTAGAGTCGCAATGCCTTTCACAGCCAAGGTGATCAAGGCAGCGGCAGACCAAAGCAGGCGCTGCGTATCAACATGTGCACATCCATAGAATCCTAGAGTTGGAAGGGACCTCCAGGGTCATCTAATCCAGCCCCCTGCACAATGGAGGAAACTCACAAACACCTCCCCCTAAATTCACAGGATCTTCATTGCTGTCAGATGGCCATCTAGCATCTGTTTAAAAACCTCCAAGGAAGGAGAGCCCACCACCTCCCGAGGAAGCCTGTTCCACTGAGGAATCAACATCAAGAGAATCCTTTCAAAACACTAATGGAGCACTCGGTGAAGGAAGGTAAGCCTTGCTTCTCTCCCCACCCACCCCACCTGTGGTATCAGGTTGCTTTAAGGATAGGAGAGGCTCTGTGTTGGGGGTGGGGGGAGAGCTCCCTTGATTCAAACAAGAATTGGTGTAAAAGTACTCATTGGCTCCTCTCTTCCCATCATCCCAAGCCTGGCCCCCTGTGTGCATAACTGGCACCAGAAACACACAACACAGCACAATGTTCCCAGATGCCCTTCAAGGTGCCAGCAACCAACCTGAAGGAAAGGGGGGAGCAAGGGCGGTCTGTGGCCAGATGGGAGCTCTCCGGAGAACCCACCCCCCTCAATAATGCCTTAAAGGGCCATGATGGGAGAAAAGTGGGAGGATACCAGTGAAGTCCTTGAAGGGCTGACCTATCAGGGGTGGCCAACGATAGCTCTCCATTTGTTTTTGGGTTTTTTTGCCTACAACTCCCATCAGCCCCAGCCAGCATGGCCAACGGCTGGGGCTGATGGGAGTTGTAGGCAAAAAAAAAACATCTGGAGAGCTACCGTTGGCCACCCCTGCTATAGAGGATGATGTGGGATTGTTTTCTGTGGCCCCAGAAGGTAGGACAAGAACCAGTGGGTTGAAATTCAATCAAAAGAGTTTCCAGCTTAACATTAGGAAGAACTTCCTGACCGTTAGAGTGATTCCTCAGTGGAACAGGCTTCCTCGGGAGGTGGTGGGCTCTCCTTCCTTGGAGGTTTTTCAACAGAGGCTAGATGGCATCTGACAACAATGCGGATCCTGTGAATTTAGGGGGAGGTGTTTGTGAGTTTCCTGCCTTGTGCAGGGGGTTGGACTAGATGACTCTGGAGGTCCCTCTGACTCTAGATGACTCTGGAGGACAGTAGGTGGGCCAGGACAAGAGTTAATCATGCAAGATGCAGTTCTGCAGGTACTGGGGGGGGGGGGGGCACACAACCAAAGGTTTGCAGCGATACTCCTGGAAGTTTGCACAGCTTTTCTGTTCTGCCGCCAACCGCGGAGCTTTAGAACTGGTCTAGCAACCAGGCAGTGTGCGCGCTTGGCCAGACACCACCTTCCCTTCAAAATGGGGGAAGCTCTTCCCCAACCAGGTTTTTGTTCTTGCTTATTTAAACAGGTAACTTGAATCAAATGAGAAAAGTCACCTTGATTTATATCAAGCTGCTCTCCTGGCCAAAGGCTCGCCCACCAGTTCCTACCAGCCCAGGCGACTCCTGGCACCCTGCTGGGCACGTGCAGTCCCGACCCGAGGGCACAGTGGTAGCCACCCTGCACGGAGGCTCCCGTGTGCGGATTCACCTCCTGCCCTCCCAGGAAGCCACCGCAGCACTTGCAGGCACCCTGCAGAGAATGCCTCCCTCCCAGGAATGCCGGGGATTCGAACGAATGCCACCCTATGCCAAGTGCACTGAGGAAGGAACATGAAGCCCACACCACACACCATGATGATGATAGATTTATATCCCGCCCTCCACTCCGAATCTCAGAGCGGCTCACAATCTCCTCTATCTTCCTCCCCCACGACAGACACCCTGTGAGGTGGGTTGGGCTGAGAGGGCTCTGAGAAAAACTGCCCTTTTGAGGACACCTCTGCGAGAGCTATGGCTGACCCAAGGCCATTCCAGCAGCTGCAGGTGGAGGAGTGGGGGATCAAACCTGGTTCTCCCAGATAAGAGAGCTATGGCTGACCCAAGGCCATTCCAGCAGCTGCAGGTGGAGGAGTGGGGAATCAAACCCGGTTCTCCCAGATAAGAGAGCTCTGGCTGACCCAAGGCCATTCCAGCAGCTGCAGGTGGAGGAGTGGGGAATCAAACCTGGTTCTCCCAGATAAGAGAGCTCTGGCTGACCCAAGGCCATTCCAGCAGCTGCAGGTGGAGGAGTGGGGAATCAAACCCGGTTCTCCCAGATAAGAGAGCTCTGGCTGACCCAAGGCCATTCCAGCAGCTGCAGGTGGAGGAGTGGGGAATCAAACCTGGTTCTCCACGCACTTCACCACTACACCCAACTGGCTTCACTTCAGAGATCTGGCTTCAGCATTTCTCTAAGCAGCAGCAGCAGCAGCTTCTCAGAGGGGGAAGAAACAGGGGGCATGGGAGAAGAAATAGGCAACTCACACACAGTGCCTTCGTTACATGCCCTTGAGTTCTGGTATTTTAGCAGACGGAGGGGAAGTACTCTGTCAACTCTCTCCACCCCCGCGTATAACTGTTCTCAAGACAAAGCCACCAGTGCAGGGCTGTCAAACATGCGGCCCGGGGGCTGGAGGGCTCCTATCAGGCCCCCGAGCAACTGGCTGTCATCTGCTTCCTTCTCCCTCTCTTGCTTCCTTCTGCATCACAGCTTGCTTTGCCAAGCTTGCTCAATCGCACAGGAGCTACAGGGCAAAACATCCATGTTCTCCATTGGCAGAGGCTCCTCCCTTGGAGAGGAAGGGGGGAGGGACAACTTGCTTTGCCAGGCTCTCTCAATCACACAGCAGAGCTACTGAGCCAAACCTCTCTCCCTTCTATTGGCTGAGGCTCCTCCCTCCACCCCCTGGGGAAGGAAGAAAAGAGTCAAAGCTTCCTTTACCCAGTTCCCTGGATCCCATGAGAGAAATATAAAGAAAGGACTTTTAAGACCAATGAGAACTAATGTTTTAAGCATGTTTTAAAGTTTTCTTAAAAAACTATTTGTGTTTGTCTGTGTCCTTTATAAAGTTTATACCTCTGCTAAAAAGGTCAAGGTAGTCCCCTGTGCAAACACCAGTCATTTCCGACTCTGGGGTGAGGTTGCTTTCACAACGTTTTCATGGCAGACTTTTGACGGGGTGGTTTGCCATTGCCTTCCCCAGTCATTACACTTTCCCCCCCGCAAGCAGGGGACTCATTTTACTGATCTCAGAAGGATGGAAGGCTGTGTCAACCTCGAGCCGGCTACCTGAACCAGCTTCCGCTGGGATCGAACTCAGGTCGTGAGCAGAGGGCTTCGACTGCAGTACTGCAGCTTTGCCATTCTGCACCACGAGGCTCTTGCAAAAGGTAAAGGTAGTCATTTTCGACTCTGGGGTGACGTTGCTTTCACAATATTTTCAGGGCAGACTTTTTACAGGGTGGTTTGCCATTGCCTTCCCCAGTTATCTACACTCCCCCCCCCCCAGCAAGCTGGGGACTCATTTTACCAACCTCGGAAGGATGGAAGGCTGAGTCAACCTGGAGCCAGCCACCTGAACCAGCTTCCGCTGGGATCGAACTCAGGTCATGAGCAGAGGGCTCTGACTACAGTACTGCAGCTTTACCACTCTGCGCCACAGGGCTCATTATATCCCTGCTACCTAATCTTAAATAAGTGCACACATGGCCCAGCCCAACCTGACACAGCCCGGCCCAACAGCGCCTCATTTATGTCACATCCGGCCCTCAGAACAAATGAGTTTGACACCCCCGCACCAGTGCTTCCCCAAACCCAGCACCCCCCCCCCAGGTCCCTAAACATCATCTGAGGCGGCAAGAACTGAATCGGAGCACAGCTGACTTGACTTGAGAACATTGCAAAGGATATGAGAGGCGGACTGAAGAGCATCAGGCCAGTATGTGGCAACAGAACAATATTGGAGGGGTGGGGGGCGCACAATCCAACTCCGCACAGGGAGGAGGCGGCGGCTGCGGGTGTCCACACGCCTGCCCCTGCTTGGAAAGGAGGCCTCCTGCCCCCGAAGCTATTTGTGGCAAGCGATTAGAGGGCTAATTTTAGGCGTGAGCCGGAGCTGCTCTAAGGCAGGTCAATAACAATTGGACGGAAACGGCTGCCTGGGCAGCCAGGACAAAGACGCTGCTTGGCAGCTTCGCCTTTGGAGGGGACGTTTTTAAAAACTGCCAAACAGGAAATTAAAAGCCTGCAAGGCAGGAGATTGCAGTAGCCCCCCTCTCACACGACCGGAAGGCTGGGGGGGGGGCGCCTTGGGCCGCCATCCGACGCCACGGCTGCAAGTGCAGCCAGACTGAACTGAGCAATCCAGAAACGCGAATGAGCAGCGATCCTCAGACCAAAGGGGGGAAAATAAGGCCAGGGACCAATCCACAGGCGGGAAGAGGGGCTCCATGCGCTAAACTCTCTGGCTGATGGGCCAGGGTCAGCTGCTGACTCGGATCGACTGGAGGCCGGAAGGGAAACTGCCGCAGCATGATAGATAATGTCCAGTTCAGAGAGTTTGTCCTCATTTTGGCCCGGGCTTATAACAATAGAGTGATTAACAGACATCCTCACATTTTGACATGTTACGGTTTCATTGGATTCTCACGCTCATGCTACCCAGATCAAAGGTTTGCTCCATTTGTTAATTTTACTATTTTGTCATTGGATTTTAAATTTGTACCATTTTGCATTCTAAACCACTGCCTACCAGCTCTATGTAGCTCTGCTCACTGTGCCCCATTCCTCGTCTGAAGAAGTGTGCGTGCACACATGGAAGCTTAGAGTCTGAATAAAACTTTGTTGGCCTTAAAGGTGATACTTGACCAAGAAGGTCAGAGCGCCTGCTCCGGCTGCAACGCCACTGAGGATGTTCTCCGCAGCCGAGAACGAAACGTCTGGAAGAAAAACTTTCTTCAGTAGAACACGGCACTTGAGCCCGAAAGATTCTACAAACCCTAATGATGTTACCAGCCGTGAAAACCTGAAATCTTTGATGATACTTGACTCTTACTTTGTTCTGCCACAACATGAAATGACCTTCTAGCTGGAGAGAGACCACTAAACCTGCCTGGTATCCAGGATGTTTTTGGTCTTTAATGCCCTGAACAGCAAAAGTACCCCCACCCACGTGGCTCTCTGCTCGGACTGGCAGCAACTCTCCAGGATCCTTGCAGGAGGAGGGGAGAAGAGGGGCTCTGGCTGAATGGAAGAGCCCCTGCTTGGCGTCCAGAAGGTCCCAGGTTCAATCCCCCACAGCATCTCCAGTTAAAAAGGACTAAAGTAGCAGATCCTAGAGAGGCACTGCGCATCTGAGCTGCCATTACTGACTTTGATGGACAAGGGGTCTGATCCAGCTTTGAATGTGTTCAAGACTTTGTCTAAAACCCAAGGAGGAGTTGGGGGCTCATCAGCCCAACCGCTTGCTTGGTGTACAGGAAACCCTCAGTTCAGTCAGGTAGCTGGTGATGGGAAAGACCTCTACAAGGGACCCTGCAGAGCCGCTGCCCATCAGAAGAAATGGAAACGCTGGAAACAGACGCATAAAGGCAGGTTCTTGTGGGTTCAAATCCGGATTCTGCTGGAGGTGCTGGGGATGGTGTCTGACACCTTGGGCACCTAAAGGAGACACTCCACCTGGAGTGAGGGCCTGTTTCCTAAATGGAAAAAAACTGCGTTTACACAACCAATTCCTAGGACATTATGATCTAACCGGACTGTCAGCAGCTCTCCAGGGAGAGAAAGTTCTGCAACTGGAGAGTCTGGGAATCAAACTGGGGACTTTCTGCAGGGAACCCAAGTGATTTACCCCAAGAAGTTCCCATCCGCACATAACTCAGTCTGCACTTTGTCTACAGCAACCCCTATTGCAAAATGCTGCTTAAAAGACCAGCTCAAAGCTTCCATTTACGCAAAGCGGGGCAAGAACGGAGCGCCCTCTGCTGGTTCCACCACCCTCGTGAGCAGAGACTTCAGACACAAACGTCCATGCACACAAGCTCTGCCCTCACGATCAGGAGAAAAACCCGTGTCCCCTGCCATCCGGACAAACCCTAAGCACAATGTACACTTTTTAATCATCACGCGTGGGGTCAGAGCGCTCACATCTGCACCACCCCCTCAGAACATGTTGATTTCCATGTCCATGAGGTTGTCTGTAGAGAGCCCAGGAGAGACCAGATTACCCTGACCTAGGTCTGCCTGGGATCCAGGACATTTTTGATCTTTATTTTTTATTTTTATTTTATTTTGTTATATTTGTATCCTGCCCTCCCCTGACAGGGTACCCCAAAAGTTTCCCCACCTTGAGATCTGCAAGCCAACCTGCTTTCTGAAGAAGACGACCGCAGATTTATACCCTGCCCTTCTCTCTGAATCAGTCTCAGAGCAGCTCCCAATCTCCTTCACCTTCCTCCCCCCTCAACAGACACCCTGTGAAGTGGGTGGGGCTGGCAGAGCTCTCCCAGAAGCTGCCCTTTCGAGGACAACTCCTACAAGAGCTATGGCTGACCCAGGGCCATTCCAGCAGCTGTGAGTGGAGGAGTGGGGAAGAAGATGACTGCAGATATATACCCCGACCTTCTCTCCGAATCAGAGATTCAGAGCAGCTTACAGTCGCCTATATCTTCTCCCCCCCACACAACAGTCACCTTGTGAGGTGGGTGGGGCTGAGAGAGCTCTCCCAAAAGCTGCCCTTTTAAGGACAACTCCTACAAGAGCTACGGCTGACCCAAGGCCATTCCAGCAGCTGCGAGTGGAGGAGAGGGGGAATCAAACCTGTTTCTCCCAGGTAAGAGTCTGCACAATGAACCACTACATCACACTGGCTCTCAACACAATCAGCAACGGTCAGATGCACACAGACATACTGCAGGGCTCTCTCTGTGGTAGCATCCCCACCCCGTGACTTGCCAAAAAATTCCCTCTGGTTGCCTCTCACAAGCGGTCTGGTCACTGCTGAATCACTTTCACTAGCCTCCCAAGGTGCTGGCTGTCCCAGCCTCCCTCCCTCTTTCCCCCTCACCTCCCCAGGACCTCTCTGCCCCCTCTGTTCCTGGGGACCAGCCAAACTGACAATTCCGCCTTCCTTCGCGGAGGCTGGGAAACACCCAACTCATCCTCCTCTCAGCCACTCCCCCCCTCCACTCGCCAGCAGTCCAACTTCCCTGCATGTGCTCCGTGATGTCACAGCAGCTCCACCAATTGTAGCCCAGGGCACACTGAGAGTCCCCACACTGCTGCAAATCTCCTCAGTGTGCAATGCTGCCACACAAGGAGAGAATTCAGAACATCCAAGCACAGAACTCTGTTTTGAACCCAGAGCCCAGGGGGAGGGGGGAAGAGAGAGACAGACGAGGAGCCGGCTGGTGGCAACCGGCACGGAACAGGCGGGAACAAAATGCCCCCCACCCCACTCCTGGAGCACCGCCAGCTGGGTGAAGAGACACAAGGCTCTGCTGACTCACGGAAACGCCCAACGGAGAGTGACCCACTGGTGCGGCACAATGCGTCCAGCACAGTTGCCAAAACTTTATTTTGCTTGCTGAAGAAGAGAAGCAGAACGAGCGCTCCATGTGCTCTCCGCGGATGCAGCTAGCGAGGCCCTGATCTGAATTTAGGGAACCAGATGAGCTCCCACCGAGCAGGGATGCTAACGGGGCAAGCGCCCCTCTCTTCCGCCTTAGATTCCCACCAGTCCGGCTTCCTTCCGGGCCATGGGACAGAGACAGTGTTGGTCGCCTTAGTGGATGACCTCCAGCGGCATCTGGATCGAGGCGGCAAGGCGGTGCTGATGTTGTTAGACCTGTCGGCTGCATTCGACATGGTCGACCATCGGCTACTGGCCCGCCGGCTCGCCGACGCAGGGATTAGGGGGTTGGTCTTACAGTGGCTCTCCTCCTTCCTTGATGGGCGGGGACAAAGGGTGGCAATTGGGGGAGAGCTGTCCCGGAGGCACCCACTAACCTGTGGGGTGCCACAAGGGGCAGTTCTCTCTCCAATGTTGTTTAACATCTACATGCACCCCCTTGCCCAGATTGCTCGGAGGTTTGGGCTTGGGTGTCACCAATATGCAGATGACACCCAGCTCTATCTACTAATGGACGGCTGACCTGACTGCATCCCAGAAAACCTGGACTTGGCATTGCAGGCCATGGCAGGTTGGCTCAGGCTGAGTGGGCTGAAGTTGAACCCAATGAAGACGGAGATCCTTTGCTTGGGCCGTGGTGCTCTGGGAGGGGAAATCCCCCTGCTGGTCCTTGACGGTGTGCCGCTGAAAGTGGCCCACAGGGTCAAGAGCTTGGGGGTTCTTCTGGAGCCTTCATTATCAATGGAGGTACAGATAGCGGCCACTGCCAAGTCCACATTTTTTCATCTTCGACGGGCGAAGCAACTGGCCCCCTTCCTGAAGCGTTGAGACCTAGCAACGGTGATTCATGATACGGTCACCTCGAGACTGGATTACTGCAACGCCCTCTACATGGGGCTGCCCCTGTGCCGAACTCGGCGGCTGCAGCTGGTGCAGAATGCGGCGGCTAGGCTGTTATTGGGACTCCCAAGATGGGAGCACATACAGCCGGGGCTGCGCGGACTGCACTGGCTGCCAGTAGTGTACCGAGTCCGTTACAAGGTGCTGGTCATTACCTTTAAAGCCCTATATGGCCGAGGACCTGCCTACCTGAGGGACCGTCTCTTCCCATAAGAGCCCCAGAGAACGCTGAGGTCAGCAGGGAAGAACCAGCTGAATATCCCCGGGCCAAGGGAGGCCAGATTGAAGACCACCCGGGATCGGGCCTTCTCAATTGCAGCCCCACTATTATGGAATCAACTCCCGGAGGAGGTGCGGGCCCTGCGATGCTTAGATCAATTCCGCAGGGCCTGTAAAACCTACCTCTTCAAAATAGCCTTCACCTAATGCTGAGCTAAGAAAGTGTTGCTGGATATGTTTTTAGCCACAGAATGTATTAAGATCTAAGTTATAGCACCACAATTAATTTTAATACAACTTGTAAATGGATTTATGTCAATTTTATAATTATAAATGTAAGTTCTATGTATAATTTTATAATTTTATTGTATTGTATTCATATGTTGTGAGCCGCCCTGAGCCTGCCCTTGCGGGGAGGGCGGGATACAAATAAAAAGTATTATTATTATTATTCATGGCAAAGAGGCATCCCCCATCGCAACAAAGGAAAGCTCTTCTTCCCTGCAGGGCAAGGAAGGGCCACCGCTAGTTCCACGGAGCCACAGACTCAGCCCACGGTCTCTGGAGTTTCATTCGGCGCAGGGAAACAAAATACAACTCTTCCGAGAGGGTTAAATGTGGGGCAGGACCTGTGATATCTTTGCTAATGAGCCTCCTCCTGGCTGCGCCTGGTTCGAGTCTCCCAGCCCAGGCCACCAGCCTCCAAACCACCAAGAGCAGACGCTCTGGACCAGGGGTGGCCAAACTGCGGCTCTTTCACGCATATTGCGTGGCTCTCAAAGCCCCCACCGCCCCGTTGGCTAGCTTGGAGAAGGCGTTTCTCTCTCTAAATCACTTCTCCCAGCCAAGCGAGCCAGCAGCTTAGAGAATGCATTTAAAGTTGCTTTCTTTCCACCTCTCCCTCCTCCACCCTCCCTTCCTTCCTAGATCTGACGTTCATGTCTTGTGGCTCTGATGTTTATTCTATGTGGCTCTTACATGAAGCAAATTTGGACAGGCCTGCTCTGTACTCCAGATCGCCCCATGAGTTCTGTCTCCTGCAAGGAGAGATCCCACTACAAGCCTGACTGCCTTTAGGCCGCCCAGCACCAGCTCAAACGCTGCCTGCAGAAACCCACAAGGCATTACATGAAATCCAACTCCTGGTCCCTCTAGCCTGGAGGGAGGAGGTGCAAATAGAAATCCTGTACTTGGAGGTTTTCTGAATGTGTCAATTTTATTATTCTGCTATTGGTTTTTAACTATGTTACCACTTGGCATTCCAAAGCCCACCAGCTATATGTGGCTCTGCTTACTGTACCTCATTCCTCGTCTGAAGAAGTGTGCTTAGAGCACACAAAAGCTTGTGTTCTGAATAAAACTAAGTTGTTCCTAAAGGTGCAATCGACTCCTATTTTGTTGTACTTGGACGGGTCAGAGACCTTCTGCATATAAAACAGGCACTCTGCTATGGAGCCATGGCCCCCATCTTGGGACTGTCCAGTAAGATGACCTGTAACAGTGGGGCAAGTTCCCCTGAAAGGCTGCATGCCCTCCCGCATGGCCAACATTCCCCCGCAACGCACATCGGAGTGCTGAGCAAGCACACAATGAGAGCTACATGTCAGCTTGTGCCCAGTGTGAGCCATGTACATGCGCTTCACACATATGCTAAACCCCTGACTGACTCGGAAACTACAGCTGCTGCAGAACATTGCAGCTCCCTCAATGGGAGCACGTTCGGACAGTGTTGAAAGAGCTGCACTGGCTACCTATTGCGTTCCGAGTCCGCTTCAAGGTGTTGATATTGACCTTTAAAGCCCAATATGGTCAGGGGCTTGCTTATCTATGGGACTGCCTTTCTCCATAAGTTCCCCAGAGAGCACAGCGTTCAGGGACACAAAATCTACTGTCTCTCCCCAGACCAAGGGAGGCCAGGCTGTGTTCTACACGGGCCAGGGCCTTCTCGGTGGCAGCACCAGAAATGTGGAATGCTCTCCTGGAGGCCCTAAGGGCCCTGCGGGACCTTTCTCAATTCCGCAGGGCCTGTAAAACCGAATTATTTTGACAGGCCTTTAACACCTAACTGGGGAAGGACTGACGTCCTGCGCTGCTTAGGAACGACGATCACCACAGGATCACAGTCGGGGAAGAAAGATCCCGCCTATTTTTGAAGGAAACAGCACCACAAATGTTTTAAACTGTATTTTATTGTTTTAAACTTCAATCGTATTGTTTGAATTTGCTTGTTAGCCGCCCTGAGTCCGCTTGAGGAGAGGGCGGGATAAAGTTGAAAGTGAAAAATAAATAAATAAATAAACCCCTTTGGGGAAATGTAGGGGTCTGTCCATGCAGAAAGGACCTCTTGAAAGCCCCGTGACAATTCCACCCCCCCCCCCCAAAAAAAGCCATGACTGT
Organism: Heteronotia binoei; assembly: GCF_032191835.1. Lineage (NCBI taxonomy): Eukaryota > Metazoa > Chordata > Lepidosauria > Squamata > Gekkonidae > Heteronotia > Heteronotia binoei. The sequence goes on along the minus strand of NC_083233.1, from coordinate 82,947,335 downwards.
CTGCCAGTTTTCCCTGCAGCCAGTTTGCTTGCCTTTACTGGACGCTAGCAGACGGTCTCCTTTGGCAGCTCCATGGAGATGCCCATTTTTCACCCCTGTCATCTGGGGGGGGGGGTTGGGATTCACCCCACATGGGAGGAACCGACACAATAGGTCTCCATAACTGAGAGCCACAGCTCTGGTCTCGCAGCAGCCCAGCCTGGGGACGCCTCCCCCCTCTTCCATGTGGGGCAAGAGAGGATGGCTCTTTTGAAGGCCGAGGAGAAACACATGGAGAGAAGAAAAGGATTTACCAGGTGACAGATGGGGCTCCTTTTCAGGACTCCCAGGAAGAATAGCTTCCAAGCCGCCCTGCCTAATCGGGTTACCATCGGCTGGCTGTCCATCACCTCCGCTCTGCAACACAAAGATCTCTCCGGGCTGCCCTCTCGCTCCGAATGAGAAAGGAGTTAAGTGGGCAGAGGTTACTGGAGACGTCTGACGGTTAAGCCAAAGGATGGTAACATTGGCTGCAACAACAAAAACGTTCAAGGGACGGAGAGGGAACATTGCAGAGAACACCTTACTCAGACTGGAATCGACAGAGGAGAAATAATGGGTGGGCTCTGCTCCAGGAGGGGACACGATATAAATCGATGGTGCGGCCTCATTTGGAGTCCTGTGTGCAATTCTGGTCACTGCACCTCAAAAGAGATATTAGAACACTGGGAAAAGTGCAGAAAAGGGCAACTAGAATGATTAAAGGGTTGGGACACTTTCCTTATGAAGAAAGGTTAAAACGCTTGGAGAAGCATCAACCGAGGGGGGAACATGATAGAGGTTTACAAGATTACACATGGGATAGAGAAGGTAGATAAAAGTCCCGTGGCGCAGAGTGGTAAAGCGCAGTACTGCAGTCCGAACTCTCTGCTCACCATCTGAGTTCGATTCCGGCGGAAGCTGGGTTCAGGTAGCCGGCTCAGGTTGACTCAGCCTTGCATCCTTCCAAGGTCGGTAAAACAAGTACCCAGCTTGCTATGGGAAAGTGTAGATGACTGGGGAAGGCAAGGGCAAACCACCCCGTAAAAAGTCTGCTGTGAAAACATTGTGAAAGCAACGTCACCCCAGAGTTGGAAACGACTGGTGCTTGCACAGGGGACCTTTTCTTTTGAAGAGCCCTGTGGTGCAGAGGGTTAAAGCTGCAATACTGCAGTCCTAAGCTCTGCTCACGACCTGAGTTCGATCCCCGAGGGAAGCTGGGTTTTCAGGTAGCTGGCTTGAGGTTGACTCAGCCTTCCGTCCTTCTGAGGTCGGTCAAAGGCGTCCTCAGCTTGCTGGGGGGAAGTGTAGATGACTGGGGAAGGCAATGGTAAACCACCCCGTCAAAAGTCTGCCGTGAAAATGTTGAGATGCGACGTCACCCTAGAGTCGGAAACGACCAGTGCTTGCACAACCTTTGCCTTTTTTTTAATTGCAGAGAGAAAAGAACAGCTCACGCCAAAGAGGTAAATCGGAACAAGCCTTCCTTCTTTATCTGCAGATCATCCAAGCTAGCCTCAACGCTGGATCAGAACAGGAGGCCTCTATCAGCCCTTGTGTGTCTGCTGCACAGAGACTGCCTTCTTTGAAGAGGGCCAGGTGACAGGCAGAGAAAAGCAAAATGATTAAAACGAACACACAGAACAATGGCGAGCATTCCCTGGGAAAACGCAGCATTTCTCCCTGCCCCCCCGCTCCTCTCCCCTTTTATGTTTATAGCAATTGTATGAAAATGTACAACACGGAACCGCAACAGCTGACAAATGAGATCAAACAGACGCGATTTCAAGTTGGCTCTTTCCTGGCTCCTGATTGGCATTAATTGTGAGCGTTTGCAAAGCAGAACAGAGAGAGGCCGACATTCGCTTCCAGCGAACGTTTCCCTTCTAATAGTTTTAATGATTACAACAGGAGACCGTGATCAGCACCGCACATTAACAGCCTGGGAACAGCTGCGCGGGCGGGCGGCTGTCCCGGGATGGGCCGTCCCTCCCCCAGCTGTGCTTGTGCACACAACAGCACCCAAGCCCCCCACCTCCCACCCCAGGCATCTCCCACTGCAGGCACCCTCGCCTGAATGCCCAACTTCATTCGCAAAAGAGGGAAAGAGGTGAGAGAGAGGATGCACACGTCCTGTTCGCAAGCACAGGGCAAACCAAGACCAAGACCAGGCCTGGGCAAATCTCAGCATCCCAAGAGAAGCATAAGGCTTGTCTCGCCATCCAGGTTACAAAGAAAGTCACAGGCAGCCGGCTGCGCGCACACCCCTCCTCCTGCCAGCAAACCGGTGCCCTTTGCCTCCTCTTCGCAACCCATTCTGGCCTCCACAGCTTCTGCCGAGACAGTCTTGCAGCTGGCTGCTCACCTGGAGTGAGTGAAATCACCCTCCAATGCCAGGCCAGCCATTCTCCCTCCCAACTGCAAAGAAGGTATTGAAGAAGATATTGGATTTATATCCCCCCGTATACTTTGAATAAAGCTTGGCTGGTCTTCAAGATGCCGCAGAACTTGGATTTTGTTCTGTTGTTTCAGACCCACATGGCTGCCCACCTGGATCGGCGACCCAACTCCGTTATTCTACAACAGAAGTGGCCAAACTGTGGCTAGGGAGCCACATGTGGCTCTCAAAGCCCCCACTGTCCCGTCAGCAGGCTTGGAGAAGGCATTTGTCTCTTTACATCACTTCTCCAAGCCAAGCCAGTCAGTGGCTTGGAGAATGTATTTAAAGTTGCATTCTTTCCACATCTCCCTCCCTCCCTATCTATCTTCCTTCCTTCCTGTCTTGCAGCTCTCAAACATCTAATCTTTATGTCTTGCGGCTCTCGGATAGCTGATGTTTATTCTTTGCGGCTCTTGCATTAAGCGAGTTTGGCCACCCCTGTTCTACAAGATCATCCAGAGAAAAATTTGCAAACCCAGCCCAGTGCTTTAGGCGCAAAGCCAAAATATCTTGCAAGACCTACTCGCAGAGCGGAGGGAGCACATATCACCCCTTTCTCTGCAGGACCAGGCCTCAGATTCAGCAGGAGCTCAGAGGAGCACAGCTCTTGAACCTTTCTGATGGTTCCCCCTGTTCCTCCCCATCTAACTTGTCCATTGAATAGGAGGTGCAGCTGCATAACAATCCCTGGATTAGGAGAGGGGGCAGGCAGCCAGCCAGCCACCAGGGACTTTGCCACGCCCCCAGCAGCCCTCATTAACCCATGGAGAAGCCCACAACACCCTTTCTCCACTTATGTGATTTTGGGCAGCGGGTGGCTTGCTGGCCTTTGACTGGGGAGGGGCAGCAGCCCAGGAGAGCAAGGCCTTCTTGAGCTGGCTGGATCTCCAGCCAGTCCAAGCAGGCCTCGCTTGCCCGGGGCTCTCCTTTCTTGCATCGGGTTGCTTTTGACTGGGGGTGGGCAGCATATACTAATGAGCTATGCTAATGAGCTCCACCACCTATTTTTCTACAAAACAACCCCTGTGCAGGACTGTCCAGAAGCCTCCCTCTCCTAGCCCAGCATCTGATGCACTCAGGAGTCAACAAGACAGCCTCTCCCTGTGGAAGGACCCCCAAGAAGGGCCTTCTTCTGCATGGCTCCTCCCACAGGCACCTCCCGACCCGGCCCCTTCCCCCAATGGCTGCGCATGGCCAGAGCAAACAACTTCGACTCTATCAGATGCATTTTTGGCAACTGCAGCCCCCGGGGAGGGCGGGGGAGAGAGACTGGTGGCATATGCCGAGCCAACGCTGCCAGCACAAATCAGGGGCGCCAAGAAAATGTGCCAGCCAAGCCAGCCAGCATTCTGCCAGCCAACCAAGCACAGCCTCTCACAGCTTCCCGGCAGGAAATGGACCCAGCAAAGGCCCTTCTTCAAGAAACGACGGCAACAGAAGGGCTGCGAGGCGTCCCCTCCTCTCTTACCGCCACCTGGATTAAAAAGGTGCCCGAGGGTGCCCCAACAACCCTGCTGACTCCTGAAGCCTTGCCTGGATTTGCCCACACGCACTCGGGGCTTTTTTTGTAGCAGGAACTCCTCCTTTGCATATTAGGCCATGCCCCCTGATGTAGCCAATCCTCCAAGAGTTTACAGGGCTCTTTGTACAGGGCCTATTGTAAGCTCCAGGAGGACTGGCTACATCAGGGGGTGTGGCCTAATATGCAAAGGAGTTCCTGCTACAAAGAAAGCCCTGCCCAAACTCTTCCGTGCCATCTTAAGGATTGTGGTCCTACTTCCTGTTTTTTCAGCAAGCTAAACACCATGTTGAGGACAGCATTCCTTCTAAGACAGGGGTCCCCAAACCCTGGTCCGTGGACCGGTACTGGTCCATGACCTGCTAGCAACTGGGCCGTGAGTTGTATAATTATTTCATTATATTTTACAATGTAATAATAATACATTTATTATTACAATAATACATTTATTATTATAATAATACACCTGGCCATCTGACAGCAATGAGGATTCTGTGAATTTAGGGGGAGGTATTTGTGAGTTTCCTGCATTGTGCAGGGGGTTGGACTAGATGACCCTGGAGGTCCCTTCCAAGAAGAAGAGGAATTGCAGATTTATACCCCACCTTTCTCTGAATCAGAGACTCGGAACGGCTTACAATCTCCCATGTCTTCTCCCCCCCACAACAGACACCTGGTGAGGTGAGTGGGGCTGAGAGGGCTCTCACAGCAGCTGCCCTTTCAAGGACAACTTCTATGAGAGCTATGGCTAACTCAAGGCCATTCCAGCAGCTGCAAGTGGAGGAGTGGAGAATCAAACCCGGTTCTCCCAGATAAGAGTCCACGCACTTAACCACTACACCAAACTAGCTTCTATGACATTGGATTTATATCCTGCTCTCCACTCTGAATCTCAGAGTGGCTCACAATCTCCTCTATCTTCCTCCCCCAAAACAGACACCCTGTGAGGTGGGTGGGGCTGAGAGGGCTCTCCCAAAAGCTGCCCTTTCAAGGACAACTCTGCCAGAGCTATGGCTGACTGAGGGCCATTCCAGCAGCTGCAAGGGGCGGAGTGGGGAATCAAACCTGGTTCTCCCAGATAGGAGTCTGCACACTTAACCACCACACCAAAATAAAGTGCACAACTGTATCATCCTAGAACCACTGCCCCCCCACCCCCTATGCCAGTCTGTGGAAAAATAGTCTTCCACAAAACCGGTCCCTGGTGCCAAAAGGTTGGGGACCACTGCTCTAAGGTGTGCAGGCGAGCAGAAGAACATAACAGAAGCCATGTTGGATCAGGCCAACGGCCCATCCAGTCCAACACTCTGTGTCACACAGTGGCAAAAAATTTTTATATATACACACACGCTGTGGCTAATAGCCACTGATGGACCTCTGCTCCATATTTTTATCTAAACCCCTCTTGAAGGTGGCTCTGCTTGTGGCCGCCACCACCTCCTGTGGCAGTGAATTCCACATGTTAATCACCCTTTGGGTGAAGAAGTACTTCCTTTGATCCGTTTTAACCTGTCTGCTCAGCAATTTCATCGAATGCCCACGAGTTCTTGTATTGTGTGAAAGGGAGAAAAGTACTTCTTTCTCTACTTTCTCCATCCCATGCATTATCTTGTAAACCTCTATCATGTCACCCCGCAGTCGATGTTTCTCCAAGCTAAAGAGTCCCAAGCGTTTCAACCTTTCTTCATAGGGAAAGTGCTCCAGCCCTTTAATCATTCTAGTTGCCCTTCTCTGGACTTGGAGCAGTCACTGAGGAACACAGAAAGAACACTCAGCAGCAGCCTGGAGCCACGCAGGGTCCTGAAGTGCCCACAGCCCACTGGAAGATGACAGCAGTTTTACATCTTGCTCAGGGTGTGAACACCTCAGCCCGGGATGGGGGGCGGAATTAGAGGGAACATTAGCTGGGGCTCTCCTGCACTCCCTTGAGAATGATGATGCATGTCCAGTCCTGAGGGTGGGCAAGTTTCAATGAACGCTGGCCCACAGACCAGGTTGCTCCTGCCTCCCTCCCTCCCTGGGGCAGCCCTCTCCCCAAGCCACCCCCCCCCCCATGGCAGCCACATTGAAACAATAAGAAAAAGAGGGAGGAAAAGAACTGAAACACACACACCAAATAAAGAGCGAATAACCAACATAAATCCCACCAAGAGGCAATTAAACCGAGATTCCTACAATCCAAGGCTTCGACAGAGAACTTTACTAGGCACTTTATATCTCTGACATCCTTTAACAACCTCTTGGCTTTTACTGCAATAACAAATTCCACAGCTGGAACAGGCCGAGGGTCAGCACCTGCAGGCATTTCTTGAGCACCAAACACCGGAGGGTGGGGCAGAGAGGGGAGGGGGAATCATCAGGGCCAAATGGTGCAAAATGTGGCAGCCTCAGACATTCTGCTGAGCTGGAAAAGGTGCTGTCACAGCAGTATACAGAATCAAAACGGCAACCGGTGTAGAAATAGCTCTGTAAATGCAAAATGATCGCCGGAGTAAGACAACGTTTTAGAAAGATAGCAAAATATCTATATTTCATGAAGTCCGAGTTAAACTAATAATATACACGCAGCTACAAAGAGCCCGTCCGCAAACGACAGCTTCCGTCGTTTCGCAGGTTTCTGCCTCTGAAAGGACCAGCGGTCCCCACTTTAAATTCCAAGCCACAGCTTCTGTAGACAAGGAAGTTCATCTTCTTTTGAGTCATAAAGACTATGACTACGCGGAAAAGAGACAGAACGCTCACGGCAGAATAAATCCAGAAGAAAAGGAGAGAACTCGCCGCATCTGGAACTTGCTGGCGGTTTCGAAGCCTTCCTCTGCGCTCTCTCTCTCTCTTATGAGTATGCAGTATTTCCACAGAGGCGCAGTTTAAACAGCCATTAAACAAAGCGTCATATCCTTTCTTCACTGCAACAGGCTCAGCAGTTGATGTTTACACTGTGGCCCGTGAAAATATTACATACTCATAAGAGAGAAAGAGCAGAGGAAGGCTTCGAAACCGCCAGCAAGTTCTCGACGTGGCGAGTTCTCTCCTTTTCTTTTGGATTTATTTTGTCGTGAGCGTTCTGTCTCTTTTCTACGTAATTGAAATTTTTATGACTCAAAAGAAGATGAACTTTCTAGTCTACAGAAGCTGTGGCTTGGAACTGTTGGTCCTTTCAGAGACAGAAACCTGCAAAACGACGGAAGCTGTCGTTTGTGGACAGACTCTTTGTAGCTGCAAGTATATTATTTGTTTAACTTTGACTTCATGTAATATAGACATTCTGTTATCTTTCTAAAGCGTTGTTTTACTCTGGTGATTGTTTTGCATTTACAGCACTAGCTGGAAAAGGCAGCATTAAAAGGTAAAGGTAGTCCCTTGTGCAAGCACCGAGTCATTACTGACCCACGGGGTGACATCACATAACAACATTTTCTTGGCAGACTTTTTATGGGGTGGTTTGCCATTGCCTTTCCCAGCCATCTACACTTTATCTCCAGCAAGCACAAGAAGGCTCAATCCACACCAGTGCTGGGGAAAGGTACGCACCTGTACTCTTCCCTGATGGAGAACATTCCCACTTTACCCTGCTTTATGCCCCAGTGAAGAAAAGACAGCCCCCCCCCATCTGACCCTTTTCATCAGAGAAGCAGTCCATGGGCACCAAAGAGTTAAACTGCTGGCCATGATCCACACATTCCCCCCTTCCCCATGTGATCCTTCCCTGTGTAGCAGTAGTAGAAGATGAAGAAGACTGTAGATTTATACTCCACCCTTCTCTATGAATCAGAGACTCAGAGCAGCTTACAATCGCCTTTATCTTCTTCCCCCAGAAAAGACACCCTCTGAGGCGGGTGGGGCTGAGAGGGCTCTCACAGCAGCTGCCCTTTCAAGGACAACTCTGAAAGAGCTATGACTGACCCAAGGCCTTTCTAGCAGCTGCAAGTGGAGGAAGGGGGAATCAAACCCGGTTCTCCCAGATAAGAGAGCTCTGGCTGACCCAAGGCCATTCCAGCAGCTGCAAGTGGAGGAGTGGGGAATCAAACCCGGTTCTCCCAGATAAGAGAGCTATGGCTGACCCAAGGCCATTCCAGCAGCTGCAAGTGGAGGAGTGGGGAATCAAACCCGGTTCTCCCAGATAAGAGAGCTCTAGCTGACCCAAGGCCATCCCAGCAGGTGCAAATGGAGGAGTGGGGAATCAAACCCGGTTCTCCCAAGTAAGAGAGCTCTGGCTGACCCAAGGCCATTCCAGCAGGTGCAAGTGGAGGAGTGGGGGATCAAACCCGGTTCTCCCAGATAAGAGTCCGCACACTTAACCACTACACCAAACTGGCAAATGCATGTTGTTTTGTGACTCTAAGGGGGGGGGGGAGGAAGTGGAAGACTAATGCAGCCACAATCCTTGCTGACCAGCAGCTCTAGAGAGGAGCCAAAACCATTGTTTTTTTTCTCCCCACAATGCCAGAGCCGATTTTTATGGACTCATAAAACCCACCCCCCATGTGGCTGCACAGAACATCTTTTTAATGTCACGTTAATAACCAGCAGCAGGGGGGAAACTGCCTCTACAAGACTGCCCCTCCCAACCTACAAAGCAGAATAACTGACCCAATTCTGCATTTAGGCAGGAAAAATCCCATGCACGGTTATAGCATGGGGGAGACTTGTCTTAGCAGCAGTCTGTGCAAAAAGGATCTTGGGGTCTTAGTGGATCATACGCTGAACATGAGTCAACAGTGTGATGGGGTGGCTAAAAAGGCAAATGCAATTCTGGGCTGTATCAACAGAAGTAGAGTGTCCAGATCGCGTGATGTGATGGTATCGCTTTACTCTGCTCTGGTAAGACCTCACCTGGAGTCTTGTGTTCAGTTTTGGGCACCACATTTTAAGAAGGATATAGACAAGCTGGAACGGGTCCAGAGGAGGGCAATGAAGATGGTGAGGGGTCTGGAGACCAAGACCTATGAAGAAAGTTTGAAGGAGCTGGGGATGTTTAGCCTGGAGAGGAGACAGCTGAGAGGTGATAGGATCACCACCTTCAAGTACTTGAAGGGCTGTCATATAGAGGAGGGTGTGGAATTGTTTTCTGTGGCCCCAGAAGGTAGGACCAGAACCAGTGGGTTGAAATTAAATCAAAAGAGTTTCCGGCTCAACATGAGGAAGAACTTCCTGACCATTACAGCGATTCCTCAGTGGAACAGGCTTCCTCCTCGGGAGGTGGTGGACTCTCCTTCCTTGGAGACTAGATGGCCATCTGACATCAATGAAGATTCCATGAATTTAGGGGGAGGTGTTTGTGATTCCTGCATTCTGCAGGGGGTTGCACTAGATGACCCCGGAGGTCCCTTCGATGAGTCTAGGATTCTGTGAATTATCCAGTCCAGTGGGTGCCCAAGGAACACCCCACCCCCATGCCACGCCTGGTCTCCTTCAGAGGCGGCAAGCGGTTCAAAACGCCAGCCCTGCTGCCTCCGATTTGCCATAGAGAGAGGAGGTGGGGAAAAGGGGGGAGAAATCTGGCCAGGCAGACGGAGCTTGCCCAGGCCCCACAGACGCCACCCCTTCCCCTCCCATAAGAACATGAAAAGCGGCCTTCCCAATCAAATCAGTGGTCATAGAACCACAGAGCTGGAAGGGACCTCCAAGGTCACCTGTGAGTCTATGGTCCATCCGGTCCAGCCTCCCGTCTCACGCAGGGGCCAACCAGTTCCTCTGGAGGGCCAACAACAGGGAATGGAGGCCGAGGCCTTCCCCTGAGGTTGGCTCCTGGCTCTGGGACTTGGAGGATTAGTGCCTCTGAATGTGAAGGTTCCTCTCAGTCACCAGGGCTAGTAGCCACTAATAGACTCACCCGCATCCTCCATCAATCTAATTCCCTTTTAAAGCTGGTTATTCCGGTGGCCATAGAGCCCCGTGGCGCAGAGTGGTAAGCTGCAGTGCTGCAGTCTGAGCTCTCTGCTCACAACCTGAGTTCGATCCCGGCGGAAGCTGGGTTCAGGCAGCCGGCTCAAGGTTGACTCAGCCTTCCATCCTTCCGAGGTTGGTAAAATGAGTCCCCAGCTTGCTGGGGGGAACGTAGATGACTGGAGAAGGCAATGACAAACCATTGCTGTGAAAACATCATGATACGATTCACCCCAGAGTTAGAAACGACTGGTGCTTGCACAGGGGACTACCTTGTACCTTATTCCTGTGGCCATCGCTACATCCTCTGTCAGCAAATTCTATGTTTTAATCATTCTCTCTTGCAAAGAGTTATTTCCTTTTATTTGTTCTGAATCTCCTGCCCCTCAGCTTCATTGGATGCTCTCCAGGTCTAGTATTTTGGGAGAGGGAGAACATCGTCTCCTTCTCAACTCTCTCCACCCCCGGCATAATTTTATAAACCTCTATCATGTCCCCCACTTACTCATCTCTTTTCTCAACTGAAAATTCCCAGACTCTTCAGCCTTTTCTCAGCATCCTAAAGAAATGTTTCCTCCCCTCACTTGAGCTAAGGGGAGGGACAATGGCTCAGTGGCAGAGCATCTGCTTGGGAAGCAGAAGGTCCCAGGTTCCATCCCCGGCATCTCCAACTAAAAAGGGTCCAGGCAAGTAGGCGTGAAAAACCTCAGCTTGAGGCCCTGGAGAGCCCCTGCCAGTCTGAGTAGACAATACTGACTTTGATGGACCCAGGGGGATCTGATTCAGTCGAAGGCAGCTTTATATGTTCATATATTTGGGGAGGGACAGTGGCTCAGTGGTAGAGCATCTGCTTAGTAAGCAGAAGGTCCCAGGTTCCATCCCCGGCATCTCCAACTAAAAAGGGTCCAGGCAAGTAGGCGTGAAAAACCTCAGCTTGAGACCCTGGAGAGCCTCTGCCAGTCTGAGTAGACAAGACTGACTTTGATGGACCCAGGGGGATCTGATTCAGTAGAAGGCAGCTTCATAGGTTCATATGAGCTGCTGCCCCTTCTGCTAAACAATTAACAGCACCAAGCACTTACAGAGTGCTTTTCCTCCTGACTAATGGTTGCTGGGGAGGGTCCGTGGCTCAGTGGCAGAGTACCTGCATGGCAAGCAGAAGGTCCCAGGTTCAATCCCCGGCATCTCCAGTTAAAAGGACCAGGCAGGAGGGGATGGGAAAGACCTCTTTCTGCCCGAGACCCTGGAAAGCAGCTGCCAGCCTGTGTAGAGGATGCTGACTTTGATTGACCAAAGGTCTGATTCAGCAGAAGGCAGCTTCATGAGCATGTCAAGTTCTATCTTCTTAGGTGACCGGGTTTAGCCAGCCCTGCTCCTGGTGCAGAACACAAGCATTAAAGCCACATGTTAAATCTAACCTGAGGTGTGCAGATTCCAAAGGTTCACAGAACTGACACAAGGGACCAAGAAGACAAGGCTTAGCTGTTTGTTTTGTAAAGAGAAAATGCAATTCCCTGAGGAGGACACCTTGCTACCATGTGAGCAAACTAGTCACAGGGCTATAAAAGAACAGACCATAGACTCCTAGAGTTGGAAGGGACCTCCGCGGTCATCTGCAATGCAGGAAACTCACAAACACCTACCCCAAATTCACAGCATCTTCATCGCTGTCAGATGGCCATCTAGACTGTTGAAAAACCTCCAAGGAAGGAGAGCCCACCACCTCTCGAGGAGGAAGCCTGTTCCACTGAGGAACTACTCCAACGGTCAGGAAGTTCCTAATGTTGAACTAGAAACACTTTTGATTTAATTTCTGGTTCAACATTAGGAAAATCAGAGGAGGCCTGGGGGTCTACCAATGGCTTTAAGGCAGGACAGCTAAATGGGACTTCCAAATCCAGAGGCAGTCTATCACGAAACATCAGGCACGCCAGGCAGCCGCCCCTGGGTCCCACTTCTGTGCTTCCCAGAAATGCCCGGCTAATCCCTACTGGAAACAGGATGCTGGGGGGTGACCCGCTGACACTATTCTGTGTGCAGTCAGCCAGAAGATGCCCTCCTCCACATTTTTATTACTTGGGATTAACAGACATATCTTGGTCACCGGAAGAACAGGAAACTTTCCACATCTCCTCTGATGCACAGGACCGGTTCCCAAAAAAATCCATGTGCCATCTTTCCCCCTCCACGGCTTAGAAACGGTTTTTATCCGGCCCATCGTGGCACTCTGGGGATGTTCCTGCTAATTGGGTCTAACAGGCCTGTCTTGTTCAGCTCGAGGAAGCTAAATCAAGGAAGCACAGCGGCTGCAAACTAATTATATCTCCGGACTGCAGACTCCGGCTTGTCTTCTCCGTTATTGAGTTAGAAAAATGGGCGCTCGCCTTAATCCTTCATCCTCCCCACCCACCCTGTGCAACGGGAGTCGCAGGAGTCCCAGACGCTCCCTGGGGGAAAGAGGGACGAAGCACGGATTGGGACAGGGCTGCTCAGTCAAAACGGGTCCCAAAAACATGGCCGAAAAGGCTCCTCGCAAAACCAACTCTCCGTGTCACTCGTCCACAGAGGCAGCCATGCAAAGTTACCCACTCAAAATGTGACCCAAGGCCAAGAGGATTAAACCGTCTTCTCCCCCCCCCACCACCACCAATACACGTGGGGCAGATCATCAATTCCATTTGCAACGAGTGTCACCAGTTCCCATGCCAGTTTGGTATAAAGAGCCAGTTTGGTGTAGTGGTTAAGTCCACGGACTCTTATCTGGGAGAACCGGGTTGGATTCCCCACTCTTCCACTTGCAGCTGCTGGAGTGGCCTTGGGTCAGCCATAGCTCTCTTATCTGGGAGAATTGGGTTTGATTCTCCACTCCTCCGTTTACAGCTGCTGGGATGGTCTTGGGTCAGCCATAGCTCTCTTATCTGGGAGAATTGGGTTTGATTCTCCACTCCTCCGTTTACAGCTGCTGGGATGGTCTTGGGTCAGCCATAGCTCTCTTATCTGGGAGAATTGGGTTTGATTCTCCACTCCTCCATTTACAGCTGCTGGGATGGCCTTGGGTCAGCCGTAGCTCTCTTATCTGGGAGAACCGGGTTGAATTCCCCACTCCTCCACTTGCAGCTGCCAGAATGGCTTTGGGTCAGCCATAGCTCTCTTATCTGGGAGAACTGGGCTTGATTCCCCACTCCTCCACTTGCAACTGCTGGAATGGCCTTGCGTCAGCCACAGCTCTCTTATCTGGGAGAACTGGGTTAGATTCCCCACTCTTCCACTAGCAGCTGCTGGAATGGCCTTGGATCAGCCAGAGCTCTCTTATCTGGGAGAACCGGGTTTGATTCCCCACTCCTCCACTTGCAGCTGCTGGAACGGCCTTGGGTCAGCCAGAGCTCTCTTATCTGGGAGAACCGGGTTTGATTCCCCACTCCTCCACTTGCAGCTGCTGGAATGGCCTTGCGTCAGCCATAGCTCTGGCAGAGGTTGTCCTTGAAAGGGAAGCTGCTGTGAGAACCCTCTCAGACCCACCCACCTCACAGGGTGTCTGTTGTTGGGGGGGGGGGGGGAGTAAAGGAGATTGTGATTGCTCTGAGATGCAGAGTATAAAGCGAGATATAAATCCAATACCATCTTCTATACATTCACAGCAGAAAAGCAAATTCTGCAACGTGAAGAAATTGTGCCAAGTAAACACCGGTGCATACACTCGCTTGACCTGGCCTGGATGGGTGAGGCTGGCCTGGCCGATCTGGTGAGATCTCGGAAGCGAAGCTTGACTGGCCCTGGTTTAAGCAGGGAAGGGAGACCAGCAAGGAAGTCCAGGGTTGGTACCCAGAGGCAGGCCAAGGCAAACCACGTCTATATTTCTCTTACCTAAAATCCCACAGGGTCACCATTACGGCAGCTGCGACTTGAGGGAACTTTCAGGCGCCGCACAGATTTGCAAACTTACAGAGGGAAACACGACCTGCCCAGAAATCTCAAGCCCCTCCCAACACATGCATGCCCCCCCACCACCAGACACTGCCTGAATCCTCCTTCCACTGCCTTAAGGGCCACCAACTGAGATTTTTAAAAGTCCAAGGATGAAAAACTCTGCCTCTTGTAACTCGTTCGAGTCATGAATCAGTTCATGGTGCATTTTAGCCTACATCCTGCTCTCTCTGAGGAGGATTCGAGACCGCTTACAACACCATTCTCCACAAACATCCCTTTGTATCTTCACAACAACCCTGTGAGGCAGGTTAGGCTGAGTGTGCTGACTGCCCCAAGGTCACCCTGTGAGTTTCCACGGAAGAGCAGGGATTTTAACCTCGTTCTCTTAGACCAGGGGTGTCAAATCTGTGGCCTGGGGGATGAATCAGGCCCCTGGAGAGCTCCTATCAGGCCCCTGAGCAAGTGGCTGTCATCTGCTTCCTTCTCCCTCTCTCCTGCTTCCTTCTGCATCACAGCTTGCTCAATCGCACAGGAGCTACAGAGCAAAGCCTCTATTTTCTCCATTGGCTGGGGCTCCTTCCCTTGGGAAAGAGGGGGGAGGCAGAGCTTGCTTTGCCAGGCTCTCTCAGGGGAGGGACGGTGGCTCAGTGGTAGAGCATCTGCTTGGGAAGCGGAAGGTCCCAGGTTCAATCCCCGGCATCTCCAAAAAAGGGTCCAGGCAAATAGGTGTGAAAAAGCCTCAGCTTGGGACCCTGGAGAGCCACTGCCAGTCTGAGAAGACAATACTGACTTTGATGGACCAAGTGTCTGATTCAGTATAAGGCAGCTTCATATGTTCATATATGTTCATATGTTCAATCGCACAGCAGAGCTACTGAGCCAAATCTCTCTTCCTTCTATTGGCTGGGGTTCCTGCCCCTCCTGGCCCCTGCGGAAGGGCAGAAAGAGCCACAGCTTCCTTTGCCCAGTTCCCTCGATCCCATGAAGGGAGAGATACAAAGAAAGCACCTTTAGGACCAATGAATGCTAATGTTTTAAGCATGTTTTAAGGGGGTTTTTAATTGTGCTTGTTTGTGTGCTTTATAAAGTTTATCTCTGCTACCTGGCATTACATTTTATGACACACCCGGCCCGGCCCAACAAGGTCTCATTTGTGTCAGATCTGGCCCCCATAACAAATGAGATCGACACCCCTGTACTCTGAATTACCACTGCAGCATACCACACCACACCGGGCATTTCCACAAAGCCCAAGGCCAACAGCCTCATCCCATCAGCTGCCCTCCAAAAGTGAGTGCCGTGAGGATCTCGCACGGATGCGGCTGCAGACGGGGAAATAAAGCAGTCTGGATGTGCGAGACACTTTGAGCAAAGCACTCCGGGAAGGTATGAAAGCTTTATTAGTGCTTGGTTCCCAACAACAAAGGCAGGCTCCGCTTCCAGCCGGAGGGCAGCCGTCATCTTGAAAAAGACGGCCTGTTCAAGCGCAAGGCTTTTCAAAGACGAGGCAGCTGGGAGCTCGAGCGGGAAAAGGGAAATGCCTTTCCTGCAGCCGCACACGGAGAGGTTTCCAAACTGATCCGGAAGGAGCTCACCCAACCGCAGCAGTGTAAGCCTATCCCGCTTCGACAAGAACAACCACCCTGTAAGGTAGGTCCAGCTCACAGAGCCAAGCCCACAAGAGCTTCCCACTCCAGCCTGGCCTCAAATGCAGGAGGCAGCCTGCAGAACCAAAGTCTTGTTTCACCCCAGAGTAGTCACACACTCTCTCTGCCTAATCCCACAACCAAAAACCTCTCTCTTTTTTTTCAAACCAGCATCACTCAATGCACAGCAGCCAAGAAGGTCTGAGCGCCTGCTCCGGCTGCAACGCCACTGAGGATGTTCTCCGCAGCTGAGAACGAAACGTCTGGAAGGAAAACTTTCTCCAGTAGAACATGGCACTTGATCCCGAAAGATTCTACAAACCCTAATGTTACCAGCCGTGAAAACCTGAAATCTTTGATACATCAAATGCTTCTTTCCCCCTTTTTCTTTCCTCCCCCCCCCTCAAAACGACCAGTAATAATACCTTATTTTATATCTGTAGCCATAAGCACACCTTTTGGAGTTTAGCCAATATATCATTATTAGCCTCTCCTGCTTATACCCATCTTATATACTCAGATCACCTCTTCTTAACTTCCACAATCTTACCCTCACCTAACGTTTCCTGTTTTAATATCGATAATATGTCCGACTGGATCCATTCATATAAATATCCATTCCATCTGTCTACAGTCCATTTTGTAGCATCTTTCCAGCCAAATGCTATAACCACATGGGCAGCCAGAATCACAGCTTTAAATAGATCCTGATAGGATTTATCTTTTTTTTAGTTCCCCAAAATTCCCATAAATAACACTTTCCCTGTTAACTCCGCTTTAACCTTGCATACTTCCGCCACCTTTTCCAAGATCTTTTGCCAACACTTAAGTCACCTTAGAACACTCCCACCAAAGATGTGTATAATCCACAATCAAAAACTTCTATGCAGAAGGCTGCCTTGGGGGACTTTGCAAAGGTCGGGAAAAGCCACAACCACCACCCAAAAGCATCTGCAGCAGATGTCTAAACCAGCAGTGCCTAAATACACAGTGAAGATGTGCAGACACATCCGACAGAGGAAAAGTTCTGCGCAGCCTGGAGACACAGAAAGCAACGCGGCCTTGGAGGGAAAGGCAGATTCTCTGGTAGAGTATTGCAAATTTCACCTGGAGACCCAGAAAGCAATGTGGCCTTGGAGGGAAAGGCAGATTCTCTGGTAGAATATTGCAAATTTCTCCAGCCAAGCTGCCCATGAGGGCTTGGGGGGGGCACAGTGAGGACATCCTACAAGCAGAGCCAGCTCTCCACCTCAAGATACAGAGGGCAACAAAACCCATTTCCACCAAGGAAGAGCAAACAGGCTGAGCCAGCCCCACTGGGCCTCAGCTTGGGCGCTGAAGGACTTGGGGGGCAGCGCAAAACACAGCTTGCCTGGGGATTCAAATGCCAGAGTCTCTCCCTTCCTCTCTCTCCCTCTTTGGCAAGAGGAGTCTCCAAGGCCATAAAAAATTCCCAGCAGGCTCTTGTCAGTTGCAGGTCATTAACTTGCCTTTATTGGAAGCTTGTTTACAGCCGGCCATAAAGAGATGCATTTGTGCGCCTCTCTTGCAGAAAAACCACACCGAGACCGTGAAGGGGGGAAACTGAGCCCAAGACAAGGGAAGGAGGAGGGATCCGTCTGGAGCACCAGTCATGATTTCTGACTCCCAGACTTTGCTTCTGCCCTGCCCATCTGTCAAGGCAGGACCAACACCCAGATACCCTTTTTCTCCTCCACAAGGACAGACCTTTCTGGCCCACTCCCTTCTGCTAATATTTTGGCTGGAAAACACAAAACCACCATCCCCCCCACCCCCCGCACACACACACACACACACACACAGGGATGAACAAAAATATTGCCAGGTCGTAGCGAGGCCACTCCGCAAGCTCCACGCTTAAAGTAAGCTCTCCTGGGGTGAGTCCAATCTGGCTTTGAGTGACTGGGCACTGAGCCCTCTGAAAAGCAGTTTCTCTCACCCCATGGTTAACTACGGTGGTTTCCATAAAGGGGGCAGGCTTGAGCAGCTTCCCCATTGATGGTGTGGCTGCTGAAAAGCACGGTGGAAACAGGGCTTCCAGGGGGCAGGTTTCCCTATTTCCTCACTCTAGTCTCCCAATATCTGCCACCCCCTTGCCTAGCCGGAAGAGTTGTGCAACTATTAAAATGGGCGCTAGAACCATTTTAAAACACACACACACCTCAAGGGCAGGGGAAGGAGAGGCCATTGCACCGTGAAGGCAGAACAATCCAAACCTTCCCACCCCCAGGGCAGCCATCCAGAGCAAAGGGGGTTTGAGAAAGACTAAAGAAAAGCTCTGGAAATTTCCAGTGGGACATACATGCACTACAATGCTGTCGGGAAGTGGGGACAGGGGAGAGACCCTTTCCAGATCATCCAAATTGAAGCAATAGCCTAGATAAGCATGAACATTAAAACACACACACACACACTATGAACTAGTAACTTGTGCAGATTTGTTTGCAAGGCTGGCCAGTTTGATGTAGTGGTTAAGCGCGTGGACTCTTATCTGGGAGAACCGGGATTGATTCCCCACTCCTCCACTTGCAGCTGCTGGAATGGCCTTGGGTCAGCCAGAGCTCTCTTATCTGGGAGAACCAGGTTTGATTCCCCACTCCTCCACTTGCAGCTGCTGGAATGGCCTTGGGTCAGCCATGGCTTTCTTATCTGGGAGAAGCGGGTTGGATTCCCCACTCCTCCACTTGCAGCTGCTGGAATGGCCTGGGGTCAGCCAGAGCTCTGGCAGAGGTTTTCCTTGAAAGGGCAACTGCCATGAGAGCCCTCTCAGCCCCACCGACCTCACAGGGTGTCTGTTGTGGGGGGAGAAGACAGAGGAGATTATGAGCTGCTCTGAGACTCTGATTCAGAGAGAAGGGCGGGGTATAGATCTGCAATTCTTCTTCTTCTAAAACAACACAGTTGCAACAGTGTCAAGAACCAGCAGGACAAAAACACAAATGAAGAACAAGTATTCCACCCATGGGGGGGGGGGGGGGCTCAAAGCATGTACTCGGATGTTCACTTTCCAAAGAAAGAGGATGGAATCAAGTCCTTCTGGAAACGAGGAGTGCCGTTCACAGTAACTCTGATGATTTATCTTTTGGGGGTCAGCTGCAACAACAACAAAAATCCTCCTTCAAAACCCTTGCAAAGACACTCATATTTCAGTTTTCATTCTCGGCAAGTTTATTTAGAATTAAAGAGGCCTCTCCAGATAGATCCCTGTAGCAAGACATCAGCTGCTCCTGACAGGCAAGTTCAGATCCAAACGGGAAAGGTGAACGCTCTTCTACCTATTCTTATTTTACAAAATTTACACACTGCCTTTCAAGGCCTCATCAGGGCCACCGAAGCAGCAAAGACATTAAGAGCATGGATAATAAAAACAGGTCTCAAAAACCATTAAAACGAAGCAAAAATACGTCATTTAGAACAATCAAAACCAAGGTAAAATACATACACAAAACATAAAGAACTAAAACAGAACTAGTGAAGTGGCCAAGTTTGCGGATGACACTAAATTGTTCAGGGTGGTGAGAACCAGAGAGGATTGTGAGGAACTCCAAAGGGATCTGTTGAGGCTGGGTGAGTGGGCGTCAACGTGGCAGATGCGGTTCAATGTGGCCAAGTGCAAAGTAATGCACATTGGGGCCAAGAATCCCAGCTACAAATACAAGTTGATGGGGTGTGAACTGGCAGAGACTGACCAAGAGAGAGATCTTGGGGTCGTGGTAGATAACTCACTGAAAATGTCAAGACAGTGTGCGTTTGCAATAAAAAAGGCCAACGCCATGCTGGGAATTATTAGGAAGGGAATTGAAAACAAATCAGCCAGTATCATAATGTCCCTGTATAAATCGATGGTGCGGTCTCATTTGGAGTACTGTGTGCAGTTCTGGTCGCCGCACCTCAAAAAGGATATTATAGCATTGGAGAAAGTCCAGAAAAGGGCAACTAGAATGATTAAAGGGCTGGAACACTTTCCCTATGAAGAAAGGTTGAAACGCTTGGGACTCTTTAGCTTGGAGAAATGTCGACTGCGGGGTGACATGATAGAGGTTTACAAGATAATGCGTGGGATGGAGAAAGTAGAGAAAGAAGTACTTTTCTCCCCTTCTCACAATACAAGAACTTGTGGGCATTCGATGAAATTGCTGAGCAGACAGGTTAAAACGGATCAAAGGAAGTACTTCTTCACCCAAAGGGTGATTAACATGTGGAATTCACTGCCACAGGAGGTGGTGGCGGCCACAAGCAGAGCCACCTTCAAGAGGGGTTTAGATAAAAATATGGAGCAGAGGTCCATCAGTGGCTATTAGCCACAGTGTGTGTGTGTGTGTATATAAAAATTTTTTGCCACTGTGTGACAGAGTGTTGGACTGGATGGGCCATTGGCCTGATCTAACATGGCTTCTCTTATGTTCTTATGTGACACAGAGTGTTGGACTGGATGGGCCATTGGCTTGATCCAACAGGGCTTCTCTTATGTTCTTATGTGACACAGAGTGTTGGACTGGATGGGCCATTGGCCTGATCCAACCTGGCTTCTCTTATGTTCTTATGTAACCCAGAGTGTTGGACAGGATGGGCCATTGGCCTGATCCAACAGAGCTTCTCTTATGTTCTTATGTGACACAGAGTGTTGGACTGGAGGGGCCACTGGCCTGATCCAACATGGCTTCTCTTATGTTCTTATGTGACACAGAGTGTTGGACTGGATGGGCCATTGGCTTGATCCAACAGGGCTTCTCTTATGTTCTTATGTGACACAGAGTGTTGGACTGGATGGGCCATTGGCCTGATCTAACATGGCTTCTCTTATGTTCTTAACAGGGCAGGAAGGAGGGGGTCACTCTGGGAACATCAGACAAAACAAAAAAAGTCTTCACTCACAGCAAGAGAAGGTGAATTTCCCTGGAGTGGGTGCCATGACCAAGAAGGCCCTCCTTCTCCCAGGCTGCCTGCTCTCAGAAGGCCCGAGGGGCACCCAAAGCAGAATCACTACCATGATCGCAACAGTTGGGTAGGGGTCAGCAGTCCCTTCAGGTAAGCTGGTCCTGATCCATTTAAGGGCTCTGAAAGTCAAGACCAGCACCGGAATTATGCCCAGAAACAGACTGGGAGCCAGAAGAGGTGGGCCCAGATGGAAGTGAAATGGTGGTACCTACAACCTGCTCCAATCGGCATCTGGGCTGCAGCATTCTGCACCCCAAAGCTTTCTTCCCCCTCAAGGGCAGCTCCACCCAGAGTGCATCGCTGGAATCCAGTCTGGAAATAACCAGGGCCTGCTCCAGAGGGGCCAGATCCCTTCTGCCCAGATAGGCAAGCTAGTTAAAGGCACCCCTGGGCACAGCTGCCACCTGGTTGCCCAGCAGATGGCCTGGGTCGAAGGGCATCCCCAGACTACAGACCTCACCCTCCAAGGGGAATGCAGCCCCATCCACAACAAGGGGCCCCTTAGATCCCAGGCCAAGTAGCCCTTCCACCTGGTTGGTATGAAGCTCCCTTTATTCTCCTGCATTCCTTCCCAAATTGTCTCCAGGCAGAGGTTCAGGGTTTTCTTTCTACAGCCTCCCTGGGATCAGCTGGAAGCCCAAGACAGAGCTGAATGTCATCTGCATATCGGTGGCAGCCCACCCCAGATCTCCAGATCCCCTCAGCAGAAGTTTCCGGCAGATTTTAAGGAGTTAAGGGGCAAGACGGAGCCCTGCTGGAGTCGCCAGGCCAAGGGGCCAGGCAGCAAGAGGCAATCCTGGAGGGAGGGGCTGCCTTCAATCCACTCTCCTCTCTCTAGCCCAGCACAACCTTAGAATCCTAAGAGTTGGAAGGGACCTCCAGGGTCATCTAGTCCAACCCCCTGCACAATGCTGGAAATTTACAAGCAATTACAAATTACAAATACCACCCCCTCACACACACACCAAACGACCCCTGCTCCATGCCCAGAAGATGACAAAAAAGCATCCCTCCAGGGTCCCTGGTCAAACTGGCCCAGAGAAAAATTGCTGCCTAGCCGCGAAGTCAAACAATGTGGGACCACAGAGGTTAACAATCAGGAAATGACAGAAAAGACACTCTTCGTGTTACAAAACAATCTCAAAATATAATTACGATATTTTCCATTCACAATGTAGTATTACAATGTAAATTTCAGTAACAAATCCAGAGACAGATACCATCCAAAGCACACAACTTCACTACTGCCCATAAGACGATATCAAGCTCTTTCCAAACAATACAGTCCAACGACGCAAGACCGGTCCGTTCTCGTTTCGGATCCTTGATCCTTCCTCTGGGACCGTCTTATTGATTTTGAATACGGTAGTCTGATGGTGCCTTATTTCTTTACTACACACTGTTTTCCAGGCTTTCTCTAATGTATTTCATTACTAGAACACTACTGTTCTTTCTCCATCTTTCAGCATTTCATTGCGTTCCTGTTACTGAAATTTACATCGGCATACTATGTTGGTGAATGGAAAATATTGTAATTAGATTTTGATATTGTTTTGTAACACGGAGAGTATCTTTTCCGTCATTGCCTGACCCCCAAAGTGGCAAACAGCAGTTCCCTGGGTGTGCAGGAAAGGGCTCTGAGAACCAAGCACTGAGGAAGCCCTTCCTGCCCTCCTTCCCATGATCTGCCCAATTCACAGGATCCTCACTGCTGTCAGGTGGCCATCTCGCCTCTGCTTAAAAACCTCCAAGGAAGGAGAGCCCACCACCTCCCAAGGAGGAAGCCTGTTCCACTGAGGCAGGGTTCCCCAACCCATGGTCTCTGGAGAAGTACCAGTCCGTGACCTGTTAGCAACTAGGCTGTGAGTTGTATAATCATTATATATTACAATGTAGTAATAGTAAGGAGACGACGATATTGGGATTTATATCCTGCCCTCCACTCCGAATTTCAGAATCTCAGAGCGGTTCACAATCTCCTTTCCTTTCCTCCCCCACAACAGACACCCTCTGAGATAGGTGGGGCTGAGAGAGCTCTCCCAGAAGCTGCCCTTTCAAGGACAGCTTCGGGAGAGCTGTGGCTGACCCAAGGCTATTCCAGCAGTTGCAAGTGGAGGAGTGGGGAATCAAACCTGGTTCTCCCAGATAAGAGTCTGTGCACTTAACCACCACACCAAACTAATAGAAATAAAGTGCAAAATTGTATCATCCCGAATCCATCCCTCCCCCTCCCCCTCGAAAAATTGTCTTCCACAAAACCAGTCCCTGGTGCCAAAAAGGTTGAGGACCGCTGCACTAAGGAACCGCTCTAAGAATCAGGAAGTTCTTCCTAATGTTTCTTCCTGGTCAGACAGACTTCTGGAGCAAACCTTAAATGAGTCCTTCCCTTCCTGAGGACCTGAAACGTCACTCACACCTCAGCAGAGATGCATACAGGAGAGGGGTGTTTGCAGAAGTGGGCTTTTCTATAACAAACCCACTCAGCCCACCTGACTTCAGAGGGTGACGGTAACCTGGAGAAGGGGAGAATGTCATAAGCCACGCTGAGAAAAGTGAGGTAGAAAAGAATAAAGTATCAACAGAAAAGAAATTGCAATACGCCATCTTTGCATTAGAACCGTCCAGCTCTCTGAAGACTAGAATAACCTGCACTCATACATCCCAAGAATACAGAAGGCCCTCACTCACCAAGGATCCTATCCTTGTATGTATCTCTGCATGATTCTCTGTTGTGAAGGTACCTCTCAAAAGGTCTCATAAATCTGCCACATTTAGAGGGACAGCACAAGTCTGCTGTACCTGATCCCAAACAGGTGACAGAATTCCTGCTGCTCCTGCAGCATAAGAACATAAGAGAAGCCATGTTGGATCAGGCCAACGGCCCATCCAGTCCAACACTCTGTGTCACATAAGAGAAGCCATGTTGGATCAGGCCAACAGCCCATCCAGTCCAACACTGTGTGTCACACAGTGGCAAAAAAATTTATATATACACACACACTGTGGCTAATAGCCACTGATGGACCTGTGTTCCATATTTTTATCTAAACCCCTCTTGAAGGTGGCTATACTTGTGGCCGCCGCCACCTCCTGTGGCAGTGAATTCCACATGTTAATCACCCTTTGGGTGAAGAAGTACTTCCTTTTATCCGTTTTAACCTGTCTGCTCAGCAATTTCATCAAATTGCTCAGCAGCACCAAGCTGAAGTTTCTTTCTGCAGCAGCACCAAGCTGCCCTGGGCCTGCTTCGGCGGGGAGGGCGGGATATAAGTGTGAAAAATAAATACATAAATAAATAGGCCAGGCCACAGTAATTAGACTCACACAGAGACGCGGCAGGCAGCCTCTTCTGTGAGTCAGTTCCTAGCTTTTCCCAGCAGCCAGGAAATTACTTCCCTCCGAGAAGAGTCTATAAGTATGATCAAAAGATGCTTATCTGTCCATTCTATGGCACAAAGGCCAAGAGCTTTAAGGTGGACTAGTTACACCTTTTAATCCCCTTCTCTCAAGCACCCGGATGGATCTTTGCCATGCTTTCAAAGCACATTTATAGTCGCCACAATCCGTTTTTGCGCCAGTGTATGCGGAACAACACACAGCCATACCTGAGGAACAGGTCAGCCCTTCAGTATTCGGGGACCAGAATCAAACAGACCTAAGAAACAGGGCTAGCTCCTTTCAGGGATCAAAATGTATCTGATACGGACCACGCAGACCAGGTTCTTTCCCTCTCAGGTTGGCTTTCTTTGCAGTCTCACATCTTTCACTTCTGTTTTGCTTCCACTTGCTAAGACCACCAAGAATTCTTTTAAAAAAAAAAAAATCCTCAGTGGCTATGAAACCTCCTCAGTCAACTAATACAGCAGGTAGCTCCTACCTCAAGTTTTCTCTCTCTCACACACACACACCCCCACTGGGAGCTGCTGACATTCAACACCTTAGCAGTGAAGAATTTAACCCCCCCCCCCCCGCCGCCCAAATTAGAGTGAAATCACAGCAACATCCTTCCAGTGATACCCACAAAACAACCCAAAACAGGTGTGGGGAGGGGTTCAAACAGTTGGCAAAGCAATGGAGCCCCCCCGCCCGCAAGAAGAAAAAAAAGCATGAAATGTAAACCAGTGCTAAATTAAAAGAAGAAGCTTTAAAATATTGTTGCGCTCTTTTGGGGTCAAATGCACAAAATTTAGCAGCCCCGTGGCGCAGAGTGGTAAAGCTGCAGTACTGCAGTCTGAACTCTCTGCTCACGACCTGAGTTCGATCCTGGCAGAAGCTGGTTTCAGGTAGCCGGCTCCAGGTTGACTCAGCCTTCCACCCTTCTGAGGTCGATCAAATGAGTCCCCAGCTTGCTGGGGGGGAAGTGTAGAGGACTGGGGAAGGCAATAGCAAACCACCCCGTAAAAAGTCTGCTGTGAAAATGTTCTGAAAGCAACGTCACCCCAGAGTCGGAAACGACTGGTGCTTGCGCAGGGGACTACCTTTTTTTTTTTTTACACAAAATTTGCAGAGGGCCAGGTTGCTTTCATGCATAGGGCACAGGTGAAAGGGGTGCAGAGGGCCAGGTTGCTTTCATGCATAGGGCACAGGTGAAAGCAAAAGACACCACTGCTGGGGGATCAAACCCAGATCCATCCACACACTCCCTGCCTGCACTTGGAGGAAGGGGGGCAGGGAAGAAGAGATCAAAACACAACCCGGTAAATGTGCCGGAGTCGCAGACTGGAAGAAGCCGACTGTCATTCTGCTAGTAATGACTGCGATTTTATCACAACTGCTCTTTTAATTGTCCAACTGTCAGCCGCTTCACACGCGCGCAGAGACGGAATATCACTAAGGATTAGCATTCATCTATTTAAAAACGTTCCTATGCAGCCTTCCAACCCAACTCGGGGTTTGCCTTGGGGACCCTGGGATGGGTTGAAAGGTGGCAGAGAAACGTTTTACATAAAATTAAGTGAGAAGCGTGCGTTCGGCGTGCACAGGAACCCGGGAAAGACCCTCTGCCCGGGATGCTGTGAGCTCCAGGCGGGTCTGTGGGGCTCCCCCTAAGGCAGCAGCAGAGGCTTCAAGAAGGGGACAGAGCTGAGCAGCAGAGCATGGAGACCAGAGATAGCCAAACTGTGGCTCTTTCACACATATTCTGTGGCCCCCAAAGCCCCCGATGCCCCATTGGCCAGCTTGGAGAAGGCACTGAAAGCCTCCCAAGATCATTTCTCCCAGCCAAACCAGCTGGCAGTTTGGAGAATGCATTTAAAGTTAAAGTGGCTTTCTTTCCACCTCTCCCTCCCCCACTATTTGTTTTCTTTCCACCCCCCTCCCTCCCTGTCTTGTAGCTCTCAAACATCTGATGTTCATAAATCAAGAGCGTTTCTGGTTCAACGTTAGGAAGAACTTCCTGACCGTCAGAGCGGTTCCTCAGTGAAACAGGCTTCCTCAGGAGGTGGTGGGCTCTCCTTCCTTGGAGGTTTTGAAACAGCGGTTGATGGCTATCTAACAGCAATGAAGATCCTGTGAATTTAGGGGGAGGTATTTGTGAGTTTCCTGCATTGCGCAGGGGGTTGGACCAGATCATGCTGGTCGGGGGACAAATTAGGCCCCCGAGCAACTGGCTGTCATCTGCTTCTTTCTCCCCTCTCTCTTGCTTCCTTCTGCATTTCAGCTTGTTTTGCTAGGCTTTCTCAACTGCACAGAACCTACAGAGCAAAACCTGTTTTCTCCATTGGCTGAGGCTCCTCCCTTGAGAAGGGAGGGGGGAGGAAAAGCTTGCTTTGCCAGGCTCTCTCAATTGCACAACAGAGCTACTGAGCCAAGCCTCTCTTCCTTCTATTGGCTGAGGCTTCCTAAGGAAGGAAGGAAGGAAGGAAGGAAGGAACCAGAGCTTCCTTTGCCCAGTTCCCTGGATTCCATGGGAGAAATACAAAGAAAGCCTCTTTAAGACCAATGACTGCTAATGTTTTAAGCATGTTTTAAGTTTTTAATATATATATATATATACACATTTGTGTTCGTCTGTGTTCTTTATAAAATTTATATCTCTGCTACCCAGTCTTAAATAGGTATACACATGGCCCGACAGGACTTGGCCCAACCCAGCCTGGCCCGGCCCAACAAGGTCTCATTTATGTCAGATCCGGCCCTCATAACAAATGAGTTTGACACCCCTGGGCTAGATGACCCTGGAGGTCCCTTCCAACTCTATGATTCTATGTCCTGTGGTTCTGAAGAGCCAGTTTGGTGTAGTGGTTAAGTGTGTGGACTCTTATCTGGGAGAACCAGGTTTGATTCCCCACTCCTCCACTTGCACCTGCTGGAATGGCCTTGGGTCAGCCATAGCTCTGGCAGAAGTTGTCCTTAAAAGGGCAGCTGCTGGGAGAGCCCTCTCCACCCCCACCCACCTCACAGGGTGTCTGTTGTGGGGTAGGAAGGTAAAGGAGATTGTGAGCCGCTCTGAGACTCTTCGGAGTGGAGGGCGGGATATAAATCCAATATCTTCATCTACCTCACAGGGTGTCTGTTGTGGGGGAGGAAGGTAAAGGAGATTGTGAGCCGCTCTGAGACTCTTTGGAGTGGAGGGCGGGATATAAATCCAATATCTTCATCTTCTTCTTGAAGCATCTGACATTTATTCTATGTGGCTCTTACGTAAAGCAAGTTTGGCTACCCCAATGCAGACAATCCTGGGTTCACCCCCCAAATCTGAAGGGGCAGCAGTGGGCACCTCCATCTGCTGCAGAATCACCACCAGTCAGTTCTGGCCCAGCGGTCCAACTCCGCGCAAGGCCCTTTCTTCCTTAGCTGCAGAACACAGACACAGATACAGCCCCGTCCCCTCTGCTCAGTGCTTATTTCACACACACGCAGTTAGGCAGCTTTCAAAAGATGTCAGCCAGCTCATAATTACGGAGGACAACTCCTTGGGAGATAAGCGATTCGCGGGGACGCAAGTCACTTAGCAACCGAGCACTGCCCCTGGAGTGCCAGGCACTGACCGGCCGGCCATTCCCCCCCCCCCTCGCCCTTTTCTTCACAGCGCCAAGCAAACACAAACAGATATGGAGCGGCACAATAGCTCCTGACACGCAAATAGGTTAACACAATAAAGCCAGCTTTAGCTGGCTCACTCGAGGGAGAAAAGCAATTCTGGGGCAAGCGGGAGGTAATACAGCAGGGCTTTTGTGCGCCTGCCTCTCTGTTCCCAGTGTGCTCGCCGACAGGAATCACTGCTTGATTGAATTACCTCGCGCGAATATTAGCTTTTTCCGAAGAATGTGCCAGGCAGGAGAGAAAGCAGAAATGTCCTCTGTCCCTGTCTCTCTCTCTTGCCTGCGTGAAGAACCCGGTGTGCAATTTGTCATTCACATTTGACATAACAGGTTGGCCAGAGCAGAGCTGTTTCCACAGGCACAAAAGACAAGAGCCTGCTTAACACATTTGCATGCGATCAAAGGGAGCCTTTTGCAAGGAGATGCCCTTTAATTACCTCTGATCAGCCAGAGCTAACTGCAGTTACTGAAGAGCACAGGGAAGGAGCTCTGGGCAGCGCGGAACCCGCCTTACTTCCGTCTGCGCTCCAAAGCCAAGAAAGGGAGACCAGAGGCCCAGCAGATGGCTTCAGAACTTACTTTTTTTGCCTGACTTCCAGTCATCCACAAAGACTAGGAATTCAAAACTGTTTTGGGGGGGGGAATTGCCATAAATAGATTATCACCAGGGTTTTTTTGCAGGAAAAACCCCAGCAGAAGCTTATCTGCATATCAGGCCACACCCTGATGTCTACCAAAACAAATCAAGCAGGAGCTCTTTTGCATATCAGGCCACACACCCCTGCCACCAAGCCAGCCGGAACTGCATTCCTGCTAAAAAAAAAAAAAAGCCCCGATTTTCACTATTCTAAGAGAAGGCTGCCACAGTTTCATTCCTGTTTGATTTCTGCATTTTAGCTCAAGCGTGCATGCTGCCATTTTCAATCCTTCTCAGCGCTGCTGCAAACGGCTATGCTGGAGAAACAAGACATACATCTTGAGCGAGAGAAAAGCCGGGCCACGCAGCTGGCAGGGGGCACAGAGCCTTCCGAGTACCATTCCTTTCGGCTCCGGCAGTCACGACGCGGGCATTGTTTTAAAAACACAATTTAATTAATATTGTGACTTCAACGACGTTACTCTGAAAGCCGCTTCGAGTCCTTAGAAGAGATGAGGAGGGGAAGTGTTTGGAATAAACGCAGCACAGGTCTGATCGTCAGAGATAGGAGGACAGGAATGAGGTCATGAGTGTCTAGGAAAAAACCTGAAGTCGAGTACTTTCCCAAGGCTACTGAGTGAGATTAGAGGCACCAGCCGCCTCCGGGAAGACTGTACATGAGACCTGAAGATTATGTACGAAGGCAGAAACCCATTTATCCGCCAAGCTGTGATCTCTCAACAGGAAGGGCATTCGGAGTTCTAAACAAATGGGTTCAATCTTTAATTTGTTCCGTCTATATATTTCCAGCTCCTGGGACGTTGAGGTCCCAGCCGGTGTTCGTCCGTCCGTCGCTAGAGTGGATTCACGCAGTGCCTGCCAAGGGCCCAGCCTGGGCAGAGATTGGGCCATACAGGAGCCGTTATTAAAACAGTATTAATGAATTTGGAACAGCTTCGACTGGAAAGCTTTACAGTAACCAGGTCCGGTGGGGGCTGGCTATTATCCACAAACATTCTGGGAGAGCATCCAAGTTCCTCCTCCCTGCGCAAGGGGTGGGAGGCCCTGCAAGATGCCACCGGTTGTTGAGGGGGGGGGCAGCCGCCAGGTCAACCACCTCAATCCACGGCTGAGCTCCCTTCAGCCCAGGTGAACCACGCAAGGACCTCCAGGCTTACAGCTTCCACAGCCCTCCCTGCAGAGCCTCAAAATACCTCGCAGCAAAACCCACAAACACAGCTCTGAATGCAGCTCCATCGACCTGCTCAGCCAGCCATGGATTTTTGTACGGGGGGGGGGGGGGGAGAGGAGAGGACAGCAGCCACCACCAAGTCCTTGCAGCCATTTTAAAATGCAAAAGTTCAAGAGAGAAGACCATCTTCCTAAGTCGACGAAAGGACCTCCCAAATGAACCCGGTACTGCCACCCCGCAGTCATTCAAGTCTCTCACCCAGTTTCCCACCAAGTCTGCAGAAACCAAAAGTTGTGCCCTCGCAAAAAGACCTCCTTAACCCCCCACTCCACCCCTTAGCATTCAAGGGGCAAGGCCCAGCCTTCTTCCCCACTCCCGCTCTGAGAAAGAACAAAACTTAACAGACTCCTCCTTTGGATTACAAGTAAGAGCATTCCCCCCCCCCCCAATTTCTGCTTGGGAGCTCAGACACTCATCCAGGCAGTAGCCTGCAAAGCCCCCCCCCATGCCCTTGGGGTCCAAGATTAATTCACCAGGGCAGGCAACATATCTTCTTTGCCATGAGACCTGACAGCCAGCTCAGGTACAAAGGCCAAGTTTGTGCTCCATCACTCCCAGCCGCGTAAAAGGAACAGGGACCAGCTCCGAGGGGGGAATTAAGGGGGAGGTGGTACCGGCTGTGAAGGCCCCTGTCAACATAGCTCTTCCAGGCCCCACCCCCTCCTGCAAAGCAAACCAAGGCAGGCCCCCCTGCTTTCACACCTCCTTTCATTTCCTTTGGCAGGTTAACAGATGCAAGCAGCGCAGATGCGGGGGAATCACAGCTGGGGGTCCCCTGTCATCCAGCCCTCCAGATGCTTAACAAGGAGCAGACCCCGCCAGTCCTTCCCAAAACTTCTTGAACAGCTGGAGGGTCTGAGGCATGTGAGAGAGAGAGAGAGAGAGCACGCACTGCATTTCAGTTTTCACCATCCAGCACCGGAAAAGGGGGAGCCAGCGTCCACCTGGAAGCTTCTAAAATAGGCCGAGACCCACGGGGCCTAAAAAACGTGCCCACCCCAGAGCTAAAAGCAACAGGAAGGTCCCTGCGGAAAGGGTGGACCTCTTTCTCCCTGCCTCTGCACCATCCTTCTCTGTACCTCCTCCCCCTCCAAAAGCCATCCGCACTACCACGCTGCAATTCATCCCACCGCCTGGTCACAGATTCGAAATACGCTCCATGCACTACCAGGGCGACCATCAGAGACCTGGGGTTCCAGGAGGACACGGTGGGGGGGGGGGGGAGGCAAGGAAATCTGTGACTCCATCCCTTCCTTATCCAGACCTACCTGCTGCTAGCCCCAACAGGACGCAACCCCACAGCCTGCAGAACAAGCTCTGCTTTGCAACGGGAGAACCTTCCAGAGGCGGCCTCGGGAAGGCCGGCCCGCAAAAAAGGCCTCCTTTGCTGCTTCAGCACCAGTGCTTCCAAGGTATACTGCCTCTGTAGATGGAGGCTCTTTTGCCCTCGAGGAAGGTTTGTAGGAACGGAAAACTCCTTTTGCTGGCCCAGAACTTTCCGAAAGCAGCGCACCCGGTTCCAGAAACAGGCCGGTCAGGTGCCCCCCCCCCCCCCGCCGCCGGAAGCCTCCCTCTGCTGGCAGCAGGTGCTTTTTGGAAGCAGACTGCCTCTGAACTTGGGAGGGTCCATCGCGCCGACCCAAACGCCTCCTCCGTTCATTTCCTGGCCCGCATCAGCGGAAAAGGGCCACTCGTCGCCCCCCCCTTCCAACAGCCTCTCCTCCGTCCTCTCGCCCCCAAACAAGGACGGGAAGTGCGCCTCGCCGCCAAGCCAGCCGACCCCCCCCCCGCCGCCTTGCAAGCGCTTGCTCCGACCGCCCCGACGGCACAGCGGGAGCAGGCTGGCAGCAGGCCAGGCCCTCGCCTCGAAGGCAGAACGCTTTCGCCGGCAACCTCCGGCGCCGCAGCTGCCTGCTTCCGAGGGCTCGGCCCGGCTGGCTCGCTGCTGCCCCCCGGCCCCGAAACTCGCCCCGGGGGGGGGCTGGGAAGCTCTGCAAGCCCCCTCCCCCCTGGCGGCCCAGGAGGGGAACGGGAGGCGGCGAGGGGCGGCTGCCCCGCGGGTGGGGGAGGGAGGAACACAGACGCCCGCCCCCCCCCCTGCATTTACCAGCCAGGCAATGCCGCCGCCGCCGCCGCTTGGATCCGTCTTTAGGCCGCCGCCGCCGGGAGCCGCCTCGTCCGCCGAGCCATGGAGTCCAGCGGGCACCGCCGAAAGATCCCAGCCAGGCGCCGGCGAGGCTCGCCCGCTCGCCCGTCAGAGCCGCCGCCGCTGCATCCAGCAGGAAGCCAAGCGCCGCCCGGGCCGGCAGGCCAGCCGCATCCTCCGCCGCCCGCCGGGGCTCTGCAGCGCTCGCCTGGGCTGCAAAGCGGCTCACATCCTGGCGGCGCCCGGAGCGGGGACGCCGAAGCCAGCCCGCCCGCCCGCGAGGCTCCTCCTTCTGCCTGCCCTCCCTCCCTTTGTGTGCTCGCCGGGAGAGAATCCGGGCCACCGACGCGGCTCCTCCAGTGCCCCCGCCCGGGGGGAGAGGGTGGCGGCGGCGCCCGCAGAGAAAGGCGAGCCGCGCGGGTCAGGAGCGCCGCAAACGTCCCCCGCCGCCGCCGCAGAAGGAGCCGGAGCGTGCAAAGAAAAGCGCAATCCAAGCCGGCGACGAGGCAGCAGCTCCGGCTTGGCGCAGGGGGGAAAGGCAGAGCCGCGGGGATCGACTCAATGCACCACGCGCGGCTCACCGGCCCCCGATCCAGAGGGCTGCAGAAGCGCTCCCCGCCCAGGCCTGCAAAGGAGCGGCGTCCCCGGTGGCCGCGCGCGGGCCTGGCTGGCTCCCCAGAGCGGGAGGCTCCGGCGCTGCTGCCTCCCTCCGCGGCGGGCGGAGGCGAGGCCAGCAGCGGCCCCGGAGCGCTCCCGCTCCTGGGGAGCCAAGCAGGGCCCGCGCGCGGGCCACGCCCCCCATTATCCCCGGGCCGCGGTTGCCCCGGCGACGCCACGAAGCGTCTTTGCCTCGCGGCCCCGCCCGCACCTAATGGGCGGGGCCTCTGGAGCCACGCGGCGCCTTCGCGGCAAAATTCGAAGCGGCGAAAGAGGAGGGAAGAGGAGCGCCGGCGCGCCCAGGAGACTACAAGGACCGGCAAGCACCGCGACAGCGAGGAGCGCCGGGAGTTGTAGTCCACGATCCCTATTGGCATTGAACGGCTTCTGTGTGAAAACGAAACTGTTCTCTCTGACTGTAGAACGGAATCTGGGTCCAGGGGCACCTTTACGACCAACAAAGATTTTTTTTCTGCCTCTCCAGTTGAGGAAAAAACTAGAAAAGGAACAAGTGGTAGAGCATCTGCTTGGGAAGCAGAAGATCCCAGGTTCAATCCCTGGCATCTCCAAAAAAGGGTCCAGGCAAATAGGTGTGAAAAACCTCAGCTTGAGACCCTGGAGAGCCCGCTGCCAGTCTGAGAAGACAATACTGACTTTGATGGACCAAGGGTCTGATTCAGTATAAGGCAGCTTCATATGTTCATATGACCCAAGTCTTGGCTTGCTACTGGACATTTTGAAACAAACAATTGATTATCAATATCAGTGATCAACAGTCTTCCCTTTGTCAGATTCAAAATGGCTCTGTGCTAAGCTGAGGCTCCAACTACAACCGTCTATGCAACAATTGTACAAGCTGGAGAGGGTCTAAATATAAATTTGAAGGAAATACTGGGCATTTCTATTACTGAATTCAAGGCTTTACCTAGTGTACTGCAGCCTGAAGAAGGCGAAGGAAATGGTTAGTCACCTAGGCAATCCATTGCTACTGCTGTAACATCAACCCTCTATTGTAATGTTGCCAACGTTGTTAAAAATCTGGCACCTCGTGTGTAGTGTTTCCGTCAATAATACTGATAATAAATTGTTTGTTTCAAAATATACAGTAGCAAGCCAAAATGTGTATCCAACAGTTGTTATTTTTATACAGTTTTTTTCCTTTTGCTACAATATCACTTTTCTGAATACTCATCTCTTTCTGTATAAATTCCAGTTGAGGGGCGGGGAGCCTTCCGCCTGCTTCAGGGTCGGGGGGGGGGGATGTCTGCTAAAGGTCAAGGTAGTCCCCTCTGCAAGCACCAGTCCTTTCCGACTCTGGGGTGACGTTGCTTTCACAACGTTTTCACAGCAGACTTTTGACGGGGTGGTTTGCCATTGCCTTCCCCAGTCATCTACATTCCCACCCCCCAGCAAGCTGGCGACTCATTTTACCAACCTTGGAAGGATGGAAGGCTGAGTCAACCTGAACCAGCTTTCGTTGGGATCGAACTCAGGTCGTGACAGAGGGCTCCGAATGCAGTACTGCAGCTTTACCACTTTGTGCCACGGGGCTCTTGAAATGTCTGCTAGGCATTCCATTATTCCCTGTGGAGACTGATTCTCACAGGGTATAATGAGGAATTGATCTGCAGGTATCTGGGGCTCTGGGGGGGCTGTTTTTTGAGGTAGAGGTGCCATATTCTCAGTATAGTATCTAGCGCCCCTCCCCAAAGTACACCCCAAGTTTCAAAGCGATTGGACTAGGGGGTCCAATTCTATGAGCCCCCAAAGAAGGTGCCTCTATCCTTCATTATTTCCTATGGAAGGAATGCATTTAAAAAGGTGTGCTGTCCCTTTAAATGTGATGGCCAGAACTCCCTTGGAGTTCAATTATGCTTGTCACACCCTTGCTCCTGGCTCCACCCCCAATGTCTCCTGGCTCCACCCCCCCCCAAAGTCTCCTGGCTCCGCCCCCAAAGTCTCCTGGCTCCGCCCCCAAAGTCCCCAGATATTTCATGAATTGGACTTGGCAACCCTAATGCAACACCTCCTGGCCCTAAGGATGTCTGATTCGCCTCAGCCAGGGCCAGGGTCTTTTCAGCCGTATGGAGATCCAGGCCCTACCTGAGCTATTGCCATTCCGTAGGGCCTGCAAGACCGAGCTGTTCTCGAGGCTTCTGGGCTGTGGCAGCGGGTGTCCTATTCCAGCTTTTATTCCATCCGTTGCCCTCCCTTGTGGGGACCTTGCGCCCTGCTGCAGTGCTGTCCGACTACTACTACCATCATTTAATCGGGGCCTATAACTGTTTACCTGTCTGGTGTGTAGGGTTGCCAAGTCCAATTCAAGAAATCTCTGGGGACTTTGGGGGGTGGAGCTAAGAGCAAGGGTGTGACAAGCATCACTGAATCCCAACGGGAGTTTTGGCCATCGCATTTCAAGGGACGGCACACCTTTTTAAAAGTCTTCCTTCCCTCCACCCTCCCCTTCTCTGATTTCACCTCAGAGGCGGAGCGGAGCGGGCGATGCCGCTGCGCTGCTGCCGCCTCTTCTCCGGTTCACCTTAGCTGCTCCTTCGAGATGGGGCAGCTCGCCACGCTCCTTGGTGCCGTTTCCCCCTCCCCCCCGCTTCCGTTTTTTTGGAGAGCGGGGGGAAAGAGGCTGTAAATCCTGGGGTCCCCCCGCCAGGGCGGGAGGGTTGGGAAGCCTACTGGTGTGCCCTTCCCTGCACTCTGTTTGCTGCCTTATTGATTTACTGTTTAATGTTAATGTAGTGTTTAAACTTTGATCTGTAGGTTGTTTATTGTTATTATACGTTGTGATCCGCCCTGAGCCCGTTTTCGGGAAAGGGCCTACTAAATAAATAACTAAAATAAATCAAATGGTCTTGTGGCCGACATCGTTGGACACCCCTGCTTCAGAGAGAGGCCAAAGTTCCTTTTTTCTCCCGCTCAGACCAGGTTGCACAAACAACAACGGCTGTCACATGGTCAGCAGAGCCCCCTGGCGCTCTCTGAGCACCACCTCACCCAATCCTTCTGGAGGCCTCTCCAATTCTTTTTGAACGATGGCAGCAGAATTCAGGGACCTTGTCCAGGCAGCGCTTTGTTGTTCAAAATGTCAACCTGTTTTTCAGAAAGTGATTGGTCTGCACAACTGGAGTGGTTTCCTGTGGATTACAAATCAGGGGGCATTTCCCCCTCCCATTGAAATGCATTCTAAGCCCCATCAGCTGTGGCTCCTTTTGTACAAAGTTATTGACTTATCAAGGTTAAAATGCATTCAGTGTGGTCCAAGGAAACAGGGATAACGTGGCATTACGCTGTCATCCGGAGATCTGTTTTCATGGCAACAGGGCCTCCTTTTCTGCACACTAAACGGTTGAGTTTGCAGAAAGTTCAGACATTACATAAGCAGGCAGGCAGCTACAGCACCGAAAATCAATGTGCACCTCAGTGTGGAAAAAGGAAGATAGCATTGATTTGCTCAGCCATCGATAGGTGGGGATCAGCGCTTCTTGCCCTTCCCACACTTGGCAGAGAAAACAATCAGCTGAAGGACACGATGCCAGGAGCAAACATCCCAAGCAGGCCTTCCAGCTGCTGGGAGTTTAATTAATAGCATCTCCTGACTGACCACTGATGGGGGGACGGGAATCAGGGCTCTTTGTAATATGTAACCATTTCGTGCACTACCAACCAGTCTCTGTTCTGGAGCAAAATGCACTTGCTAGGGAACAACTCGCTCTTTGGGCAGCTTTAATACTCTGAATCCCATCATGCAATGTGACAGTAATGTGCAAGAACGTCTCAGGCTTTTAATGAAGGTGAGAACATATAAAGAGCAAAAAATATTATAGCTAATAATTCCCTAATGGTGGGTGGCCAAATACAGCACTCCCCTTGGCTGACAGGTGAACTCAACAAACCATTGGCCCATCATGTGTCAGTCACCACCTCTGGGTTACCATTGGCTAACTCCCCTGTCTCCCCCCTGCAACTCTGGGAACGCTGAACAAACCGCCAAAACACTCTTATCTCAGAGACAGACACATCTCTGACACTTCTCTGTGTCCTCTTCATGAACCAGCCTCAGAAAGGGCTAATGCTCTACTGCAGCCTCATAAAGCATTTCCTCAGAAGCCGTGGCTGCTGCCTATTTCCTGTCACTCCCTCCCCTTCCTCCTCCCCTTAGCCTCACTCCAGGACAGATGAGAATTGGCCCACTGGGGAAGCTGCTAGTCTGAGGCTGTTGCTAGGCAGTAAAAGGAAAAGCCTCAGCTGAATATAATGCCATAGAGTTCACCCTCCAAATCAGTTCTTTTCTCCAGGATGGGGAGAGAGATCTGTTGTCTGAAGTTCAGGTTGTGATCCCAGGAGATCATCAGGCTCCACTGGAAGTTGGCTACCCTAGACATGGCAGCACCCTCTGGGTGACTTGATGCCCTGACTTAACTAGGCCTGGCTGCTTGCTCCTGTACAGCAGCAGCCCCCCAGGACAGCCAATGTGATTTAGCAGTTGCCAACTCCAGGCTGGAAAATTCCTGGAGATTTGAGGGGGGAGCCTGGAGAGGATGGATTTGAAGAGTGGGGCTTGACCCTCCAAATCAGCCATTTCCTCCCTTGGGAACTATTGTTGCCAGGTCTCCAGGTGAGGAATGGAGATCACTCAGAATTACAACTGCTCTCCAGATGGCAGAAATCAGCTCCCCTGGAGGTGTTGGTGGGGGGGGGGAGTTGAATGCTTTCACTTGGGCGGCGTGGGAAGACAGCAAGGGGAGGGCACTCGCCCAGAGCCTCTTTCTAGAGCCCATTGTGTTTTTCTTCACAACGGGCCTTATTCCTCGTTTTAAGTAAAACGACAATAATTCATCTACTCCAGCAGCTTGTTTGCTCCCCACAATTGCTTAAGAGAAGTCCAAAAGCAGGGGAACAGGAAGAGGCATACTGGCTGCAGAGGGCAAACTGGTTCTGGACACGGGAGCTCCAACTGGGTTGTGAAATACATGGAGATCTGGGGTGGGGGGTGGGGTGACGACTATGTCCCTTTGGGGCTGGGTGCTCAGCTCCTTCTGCAGCTGAGTCCTGGAGAGATCCCACAGCTCTATGAGCAAGGAACTGCTCCACAGACAGCCCACAGGGCGCCCCCACCAGGCCGTGCCCACTGCTGGAGGGGATCTTTGCCCGGGCAATGGATGGTGCCACCAGATGCGGCAGGTCTCCAGTTCAATCCCCAGAAGCATCTCCTAGAATCATAGAAGAGCTGGAAGGGACCTCTGGGGTCATCTAGGATCAAGTGACGGAGAAGACCTGCTGGGCCAGGAAAGCCATTGCCTGTGACCTTGAAGGACTGGCTGTGTTGGTGGCTTTTATTATCGTTTTGTTTCTCCCTGAACCTATATCTAATGCTGGGGAGGAGGGGGGGGGGGATTCAAGGGACAAGGAGAAGAAAGGCGAGGGGAGAGGAGAGGAGAGCCTGCCTACTGTGTGTTGCTGCTGCTGCAGCTGAGCCTTTTGATGCTCGAGAGATAGGGGGATGACTGACGGGGGATTGCAGCTTATCTCCCAGGGATACATTTCATATCCTGGATAGGCCCCATTATAAGGGGCTCTTTGTCAGCAGGCGAGCACGGAGCCGTATTCCATTCCAGAGGAAGGAAACGCGACAGGGCGGGGGGAAAAGGAGCCCTCTTGTAATCCTGCCAGCAAGGGGGAGCTCGGGGCTGCAAAGCCCTGGGGAGCAAAAGGGCTGGGGGGGGGAGCACTAGAGCCTCTGCTTTGCACGCCGGAGGACCCCAGCACAGACCACCCCCCATCCCCCATCCCCCGGCAGCTCCAGGTAATGGATTTCTAGGAGCAGAAAAGTTCTTTCTCTCCGGGAGAGCCTGGCATGCTGCCACCTGTCGAAACAGACTTGCCTAGCCCAGGTGCATCTGGTGTCTGAACTGGCAGGGGGCAGCGACAGGTGTCAATCTGAAGGTGAAGTGACTGCTGCCTCCCACCCGTGCCCCCAAGGTCCAGCACAGGGTGCATTCCTTCCTCTTTGGTGTAGTGGTTAAGTGTATGGACTCTTATCTGGGAGAACCAAGTTTGATTCCCCACTCCTCCACTTGCACCTGCTGGAATGGCCTTGGGTCAGCCAGAGCTCTGGCAGAGGTTGTCCTTGAAAGGGCAGCTTCTGGGAGAGCTCTCTCCAGCCCCACCCACCTCACAGGGTGTCTGTTGTGGGGGAGGAAGGAAAAGAAGATGGTGAGTCACTCTGAGACTCTGAAATTTAGAGTGGAGGGCAGGATATAAATCCAATATCTTCTTCTACCTCACAGGGTGTCTGTTGTGGGGGAGGAAGGTAAAGGAGATTGTGAGCCGCTCTGAGACACCCCGGAGTGGAGGGTGGGATATAAATCCAATATCTTCATCTACCTCGCAGGGTGTCTGTTGTGGCGGGGGCGGGGGGGGAAGGTAAAGGAGATGGTGAGCCACTCTGAGATTCTTCGGAGTGGAGGCGGGATATAAATCCAATATCTTCATCTACCTCACAGGGTGTCTGTTGTGGGGGAGGAAGGGAAAGGAGATTGTGAGCCGCTCTGAGACTCTTCGGAGTGGAGGGTGGGATATAAATCCAATATCTTCATCTACCTCATGGGGTGTCTGTTGTGGGGGAGGAAGGTAAAGGAGATTGTGAGCCGCTCTGAGACTCTTCGGAGTGGAGGGCAGGATATAAATCCAATATCTCCATCTACCTCACAGGGTGTCTGTTTTGGGGGAGGAAGGTAAAGGAGATTGTGAGCCGCTCTGAGACTCTTCGGAGTGGAGGGCGGGATATAAATCCAATATCTTCATCTAGCCCACAGGGTGTCTGTTGTGGGGGAGGAAGGTAAAGGAGATTGTGAGCTGCTCTGAGATTCTTCGGAGTGGAGGGCGGGATATAAATCCAATATCTTCATCTACCTCACAGGGTGTCTGTTGTGGGGGAGGAAGGGAAAGGAGATTGTGAGCCGCTCTGAGACTCTTCGGAGTGGAGGGCAGGATATAAATCCAATATCTCCATCTACCTCACAGGGTGTCTGTTGTGGGGGAGGAAGGTAAAGGAGATTGTGAGCCGCTCTGAGACTCTTCGGAGTGGAGGGCAGGATATAAATCCAATATCTTCATCTACCTCACAGGGTGTCTGTTGTGGGGGAGGAAGGGAAAGGAGATTGTGAGCTGCTCTGAGATTCTTCGGAGTGGAGGGCGGGATATAAATCCAATATCTTCATCTACCTCACAGTGTGTCTGTTGTGGGGGAGGAAGGGAAAGGAGATTGTGAGCCGCTCTGAGACTCTTCAGAGTGGAGGGCAGGATATAAATCCAATATCTCCATCTACCTCACAGGGTGTCTGTTGTGGGGGAGGAAGGTAAAGGAGATTGTGAGCCGCTCTGAGACTCTTTGGAGTGGAGGGTGGGATATAAATCCAATATCTTCTTCTTCTTCTTCTGAAGCATCAGTCTGTTTTCACATTTTGTGGCTTATAACCTGGAGAAGGTTTTTTTTTGGCAAGGTTGCATTGCTCTCCTGCATCTCGGAATCCATGGTTAGAATGATCCTGTGAACTTCGGCAGATCATGAGAGGGACGGCAGGAAGGGCTGCAGCAGGGCTTAGTTCTCGTGGCCCCCTCTTACACCCCCAGGGAAATGCTGGTTGCCATTTTGGCGTCAGGCTGCAATTTTTCTCCAGGCCAGCTTGGCCAAGGATCCTGGAGGTGTTTTTTTTTTGTTTCTCCTATCTTCTGGGGTCGGAGCAGGGGGTCACTGGGTGTGTATGGGGGGGGGGGGATAGTCGTGAACTTCCTGCACAGTGCAGGGGGCTGGACTAGATGACCCTGGAGGTCTCCTCCAACTCTAGGATTCTATGACCCAGGAGGTGGCGGCTGCACACCAAACCGCATGTAGTAAGTTCCAGGACCTTCCCCTGTGTTGAAGCAGCCCTTTCAACCCCTGCTTTAGAAGGCTGAGGGGTGCTGTTGAGTTGTTTGTTTATAAAATGTTTTTCTGGTTTTATGCCATGTCGCACTTCACCCTGAGCCCTACGGGGGAACGGGCGGAAGAGAAATATACTAAAATAAATACATAATAAATAAGGCTTCTAGAAAGGAGGAGGAAAAGGACGGCAAGAGGAAGAGCAGAAAGGAAGAAAGGAGGGTCAAGCTACAGAATGAAATTGAATGGAATGTCTGCTAAATTAAAAATATAAAGGGTTCTAAAAAGAAGACAGGCATGTGAATCGTTTTTTTGGGGGGGAAGGGGGCGGTAATGCAGCCTCAGAAGCTGGCATGTTTGGAAAGAGGTGCTTCTTAAGTCCTTCCCCTGCAATGGCTTTTTCCACTAAAATTTGTCTTATGCATCCCCGTTACCCGCTAGAGGAACAGGGAGAGGAAGAAATAGATCTATTGGGCGGGCGGGGGGGGGGAATCTTCACAGTGGCCTCCCTGATTCCAAATGAAGGCTGATTGTGGGCCAAAGGTTTGTAAAGACTGGCAATGCCTCTTCCCCCTGGCGCGTGCCGCTGCATCCACCGAGTTCTTCCCAAGGGCCTGTGATCGCCCGCACGGTGGAAAGGGAGAAAGGGGCAGGGAAGAAGGGGTGTCCCATTTCCTGGCTTCATGCAGGTCTTTGTCCGTTCCACCCTTGTTGCCCCCCCCCCCCACCGTTCTGAAAGGGTTGCACAAACAGAGCACAGCTTGGCTCTCTGCCAACCCATTTTCTCATTATGAATGATAATTATGGCTCTGCTCCACATAAGACTCCCTTTAGGCAAAGGAGTAATTGCCCTTTAAGAGTGGAGCACTCTGGGTGTCCTCCAAGAGGGTATAAAGCCGGTTCTGTCTTGCAGAGGGACCAAGTGGAAGTAACTGATGTGGCCCAGAGGTCAGCTGGAGGGCAGGCTCTCCTCCGACCCTTCTGGAAGTTAGTTACCCCATGATGTGCAGAACCCACAAATCCGGTTTGCTGTCATTTTGGTTTCTGTTCTCCTAATTTTCCCCATAAGATGTAAGTGCAAATGCTATTTATGTGCCAATAAATCAGCCTTAAATTCCTATTTTGCACGTGTGTGAGAGACACATCTCACATCACACCACGCAATCTTGATTGGCAGAACAGCACAAATCCCGATGGATTGCAATAGAATCTATGGACAAAAGGAACAGCTACTCCTAGAAGCAGAGGAAAGGCATTTTGCTGCAGGTTCAATGCTGTCGCACTTCTTTGAGGCTAAAAGAAAGAAGATCTTAGGATCTCTAGATCGACCCTCTAAAGAAGGGGTGTTTGTTATGAGGGCTGGATCTGACATAAATGAGACCTTGTTGGGCCGGGCCATGTGGTTTGGTAGAAGATATAAACGTTTTAAGGGACACAGACAAACATGGCTAAAGATTTTTTTTAAAACTTAAAACATTAGCACTTGTTGGTCTTAAAGGTGCTTTCTTTGTATTTCTCCCATGGGATCCAGGGAATTGGGTCAAGGAAGCTCTGGC
The DNA here is from genome assembly GCF_032191835.1 of Heteronotia binoei. NCBI lineage: Eukaryota > Metazoa > Chordata > Lepidosauria > Squamata > Gekkonidae > Heteronotia > Heteronotia binoei. Next base: position 82,905,716 of record NC_083233.1, on the reverse strand, counting down.
TCTTTCCCTCTCTCCCCAGGGGACCAGGAGGGGGAGGAGCCTCAGCCAATGGAAAAAAACCCCGAGGTTTTGCTCTCTTGCTCCTGTGCGATTGAGCAAGCCTTGCAAAGCAAGTTGAGATGCAGAAGGAAGCAAGAGAGAGGGAGAAGGCAGCTGATGACAGCCAGTTGCTTGGGGGCCTGATAGGAGCTCTCCAAGGGCCTGATTCAGCCCCTGGGCCACATGTTTGACACCACTGCTCTAAAGGTTGCAGGAAAGGCTCTTAAAAAAACAACACCAAGATCATCATAAAATTTACAATGCAAGAGAACATGATCATTATCTTCAATCTCCTTCATCCCACATGGACACAACCTGTCTGAACGTGAAATTTTCTTAAATCTCCCCTATAGCACCATAGATGGGAGAACATTAAAACAGGTCAGCATAAACGCCCTGTAAAGTTGAGGACCGTGTGTGTGTGAGACACACATGATATGTTTAAATCCCACAGAAATAGCATTAAGGAAGAAAGCAACTAGGGGGGAGGGACGGTGGCTCAGTGGTAGAGCATCTGCTTTCTAAGCAGAAGGTCCCAGGTTCAATCCGCAGCATCTCCAGCTAAAATGGGCCCAGGCAAACAGGCGTGAAAAACCTCCGCTTGAGACCCTGGAGAGCCGCTGCCAGTCTGAGTAGATGATACTGACTTTGATGGACCCAGGAGGGTTTGATTCAGTAGAAGGCAGCTTCATATGACTGGAAAAGATTCCTGCTTCCCTCAAGAGTACAGTTCTGGCACCTGCTATGCTCCCCCTTCCCATTAGTTTGTTGATAAAAGGTAGATGGGGGGGGGGGGATTCATGTTCACATTTATTGTAGGTCTTCTGTGGTTGCCCTGTGGGTTTTCCCGTTGTTGTGGGAATACCACAAATGTGCCAGATAGGTTCATTGGTCAAATGTACATTGATTGAGGCCCGCAGGGACGGCATACACATGCCCTGCACCCCACATGCCCTGTGCCCTGCTTTCCACCCCCTTCCTGCTCCTGTGGTTGGCACCCAGGTGCCCTCATAACACATGAAGCTGCCTTCTACTTGGCCCGTCCAGGTCAGTCTTGTCTACTCCGACTGATAGCAGTTCTCCAGGTAGGGTTGCCAAGTCCAATTTAAGAAATATCTGGGGACTTTGGGGGTGGAGCCAGAAGACTTTGGGGGTGGAGCCAGGAGACATTGGGGTGGAGCCAAGATCAAGGCTGCGACAAGCATAATTGAACTCCAAAGGGAGTTCTGGCCATCACATTTAAAGGGACGGCACACCTTTTCAATGCCTTCCTTCCACAGGAAATAATGAAGGATAGGGGCACCTTCTTTTGGGGTTCATAGAATTGGACCCCCTGGTCCAATCGTTTTGAAACTTGGGGGATATTTTGGGGAGAGGCACTAGATGCTGTACTGAAAATTTGGTGCCTCTACCTCAAAAAACAGCCCCCCCCAGAGCCCCAGATACCCACGGATCAATTCTCCATGATTTTCTATGGGAATAAATCTCTATAGGGAACAATAGAGTTCCCAGCAGACATTTCCCTCCCCTCCCCCCGCTTTCTGACGACCCTGAAGCGGGGGGAGGGTCTCCAAACCGGGGGATCCCCTGCCCTCACCTGGGGATTGGCAACCCTATCTCCAGGGTCTCAGGCAGAGGTCTTTCCCATCACCTCCTGCTTAATCCTTTCAAGTGGAGATGCCAGGGATTGAACCTGGGACCTTCTGCATGCCAAGCGGATGCTCTACCACCAAGCCACAGCCCTTCCCTCGGCTCTCTGTTTGCAACTGATGAATAGGACATGAGCTGGAACCAGTCTCGGAGCATGCTGGGTAAGCAGCTAAGAGCACTTCTAGGAGGAGAGAGATCTGTTGCCTTTCCTCATCAGTCCCACAGGCCCCCCGCCCTCACTGTGGCCAGGTTTTCTTTCACCTTCTGCTCTTGTGCTTTTCCACTCTGGGCTTGCTGACATTTGGAAGAGAGGGGAGGGAGTGGGGAATTGCTTATTTCAGCAAGTGCTTTGAGCGCTTCATTCTTCCCCCCCAAGCAGGTTGTGTTTGTTCAAAGGCCGTGTGCAACCTCTTGCATTAATGATACTACAGAGAGACATGCCGTTTGAGAAACGCCCCCCCCCCCCCGAGGAAAAATGGGGCCAGCAGAGAAGGGCACGCAAAGGGAGGATACTGGGCCAGGGAAAGTTCATTACTCAGTTCCTCCCCAAACCTCCCTCCCCCACATCGGAGGTGACAGGCAAGAAAACAGGCACTGCAATCCTAGACAGAGTTGCATCCTTGTATGTCCATTGCAGTCAGTGGGCTTAGAAGGCCATAACTCTGCTTCGGATTGCGCTGTTAAAATGCGGGCTTCTTAATCCACAGTCTGCTGAATCAGTCAGCAGCATCACTGAAAACACGCCTCTTACGTCTGCTGCAAGTCTCGAAGGGAAGGAAATTAATTTTAATAAAAGTAAAAACTAAGATTTGTCTTTCTATGCTGTCCAGCTTCCTGCCTGTAGATGCCAAAATTCCTGATGCTTGCAGAGAACTGGGGTGGGAGGGGATCCATAGTCATAATATGCAGGGGGGTGGAAATCTGTCCTGGCCCCAAATAGGGTATGACTGAGAGCCCAATTTGACCTGAACCCCCAACTCCCGCCCTCCACTCTGAATCTCTGAGCAGCTCACAATCTCCATTATCTTCCTCCCTCACAACAGACACCTTGTGAGGCAGGTGGGGCTGAGAGAGCTCTCACGGAAGCTACCCTTTCAAGGACATCTCTGCGAGAGCTATGGCTGACCCAAGGCCATTCCTGCAGCTGCAAGTGGGAGAGGGGGGACTCAAACCCGGTTCTTCCAGATATGAGTCCGCACACTTAACCACTACGCCAAACTGAAACTTTGTTGGTCTTCAAGGCGCCCCTGGACTCAAGCTTCAGACCAACACCTGAATCTAATGTCGTTTAAAAGCACTCCCCTCTACCCCCTTTTGGGTCAGTTATCAGGAGCAGGTTCACTACAATGCCTCAAGGATCTGTCCTGGCACCTGCTTTGTTCAACATCGTTATCAATGATTTGGATGAAGGAATAGAGGGAGTGCTTATGAAATTTGCAGATGATACTAAATTGGGAGGGGTTGCAAACACAGAAGAAGACAGAAACAGGATACAGGATGACCTTCACAGGCTGGGAAACTGGGCTAAAATCAAGAAAATGAATTTTAACAGGGATAAATGTAAAGAAGAAGAAGAAGATATTGTATTTATATCCCATTCTCCACTCAGAAGAGTCTCAGAGCGGCTCACAATCTCCTTTCCCTTCCTCCCCCACAACAGACACCCTGTGAGGTGGGTGGGTCTGAGAGGGCTCTCACAGTAGCTGCCCTTTTCAAGGACAACCTCTGCTAGAGCTATGGCTGACCCAAGGCCATTCCAACAGGTGCAAGTGGAGGAGTGGGGAATCAAACCTGGTTCTCCCAGATAAGAGTCCACACACTTAACCACTACACCAAACTGGCTCTCTGATGCTGGCTCAAAGCTCTGCATTTAGGTAGGAAAAATCCAATGTATGGTTATAGGATGGGGGAGACTTCTCTTAGCAGTAGTATGTGTGAAAAGGATCTCGGGGTCTTAGTGGATCACACGCTGAACATGAGTCAACAGTGTGATGCGGTGGCTAAAAAGGCAAATACAATTCTGGGCTGTATCAACAGAAGTATAGTGTCCAGATCTTGTGATGTGATGGTATCGCTTTACTCTGCTCTGGTAAGACCTCCCCTGGAGTCTTGTTTTCAGTTTTGGGCACCACCTTTTAAGGAGGATATAGACAAGCTGGAACGGGTCCAGAGGAGGGCAACGAAGATGATGCTGCCACTGAGAAGGCCCTGATCAGAGCATCCTGCGTCAGTGAATCCCACCAATTTGCTTTGAAATGAAGCTGGATGAGGGACCACTGAACGCTCCATAGCAGTGTAATGCGTCTCTTTCATGAGCCATTCCCAGGAGCGGCTGTGGGTCAGCCTGCAGCTATCTCTGGCCCCAGTCATGGCTGAAAGAGCAGGATACAATCTCCCAGCCTCTTTCCTAAAACGACTGCAGCAGGAAACGTCTCCCTGGCTCTGCCTGGAGCTCCCTCACTTGGGGTCTAATGGAAACGAATGGAGGCCGCCGCCGTTCCTCATCAAGTGCTCAGGGTTCCGTTTCCAAGGCATTGTTCCCAGCGACCCAGAACGCACGGCGAAGATTAATGAAGATGTATCCCATTTATGAGCGGTTGCAGGGCTGAGTGATGGATGCTCGCATTTGCCATAAATCCTCTTTGGGGAAGACCAGGTGTAGGGCAAAGTCTGCAGGCCGGCTTTCCTAATGTGGGAAAGGTCAGAGGGAGAGAAGAGGCGGTCGCCCTGATGAAGACGGATTGGGTGGGGTTCCCAGCACGTTGGTCTCTTGCATTCCACCCCCACCATGTCGCCATGTGTCAATGAGGAGCTTTTTGCAGGCCAGGAGGAATTTATGGTCTGGAGGTGGGAAACCAGGTAACTGAACAAGGATGATTCCCCATCGCCTTGAGCCCAATTCAGAGGGTGGCTGTGTTGATATGCAGCAAAACAGCTAGATTCAAGTCCAGGGCCGAGGTCAGACGCACATAAACTGACGAGATGGGCATGGATGAAAGCCAGATCGCCCACCTTTTCTGGCACCTTTAAAAAAACAAAGCCAAGCATGATATCCCATGGTACTGTGCTTGCACAAGTGTGGAATGCCATCTCAAAAAATGAGGTCCGGTTGAGCACTCTGATCGACCAGCGACGGGACCCACATGGGATAGAACGGTAGCCTGGCTGTTGTCTGATCGGGAAATTGGTTGTGCGGATTATAATAGAGGCGCATTGCAGATGGATTTAATGGTGAGTGTGACCGCACCCCAGGAGCACCTGAGACCCACAGTATTGGAGAGGTGGGTGGGATGATGAAAGGAGGTTTGACTCTCAAGGGCTGTAGTGAACCTGCTCCTGATAACTGATCCAAAAGGGGGTAGAGGGGAGTGTTTTTAAATGACATTAGATTCAGGTGTTGGTCTGAAGCTTGAGTCCAGGGGCGCCTTGAAGACCAACAAAGTTGCAGTTTGGTGTAGTGGTTAAGTGCGCGGACTCTCATCAGGGAGAATCGGGTTTGATTCCCCCCTCCTCCACTTGCAGCTGCTAGAATGGCCTTGGGTCAGCCAGAGCTCTCTTCTCTGGGAGAACCGGGTTTGATTCCCCACTCCTCCACTTGCAGCTGCTGGAATGGCCTTGGGTCAGCCAGAGCTCTCTTCTCTGGGAGAACCGGGTTTGATTCCCCACTCCTCCCCTTACAGCTGCTGGAATGGCCTTGGGTCAGCCAGAGCTCTCTTCTCTGGGAGAACCGGGTTTGATTCCCCCCTCCTCCACTTGCAGCTGCTGGAATAGCCTTGGGTCAGCCAGAGCTCTTGCAGAGATGTCCTTGAAAGGGCAGCTTCTGCGAGAGCTCTTTCAGCCCCACCTGCCTCACAGGGTGTCTGTTGTGAGGGAGGAAGATAAAGGCGATTGTGAGCTGCTCAGAGATTCGGAGTGGAGGGCGGGATATAAATCCAATATCTACTTCTTCTTCTTCTTTCAAGGTATAAGCTTTTGTGTACACACACACTTCTGAGATATCCGAAGAAGTGGGTGCGCCCACACAAGTCCACGAAAGTCCAGACTTTGAATAAAACTTTGTTGGTCTTAAAGCTGCTGCTGGACTCAAAAGGTATTCTTTAAATGACTTTGTGAGCTGCTTACAGCTGAGATATTGGGGGGGGAGGTGAGAGGGGATTGTGAACAAGCTTGGAAGGGTTTGTCCGTTCTAGTGTCAAGCAAGCTGTTTCTAATCACTGCACCTAGTAAACAGACCAGAGTTAAAGCAGAGAATCACCTTTGTCTTTCCCCTTCCCTCTTCTCCCCCCTCCTCTTCTTCCTCCCCCCCTTTGATGCATAATAAATCCATCTGGACCCAGGATGTTTCGTGTAACCTTGTATGAACGGTGTAGAATGGCTCTCCCCTCCCCGATTCACACAGCCATGCTTTATCAGCTAGCAGAGAATGTGTGAGAAACCGAGATGTTAACATTAGCTAACATTCCTCAGCCATAAAAGAGATACTAGTGAGTAGCCTTTGAACCTTCAACGCAATTTGCATCTTTATGTTATTCTTTTGAAGTTATCTGTAACCCTGCCTTTTGAAGTTTGCCTATAAGATACTATTCAATACTATGTATGCCATTACTTCCAAGGAATCCGTCCTTGGATCAAGCTACGGAGTTTTACAATAGAGCAAGTCTTTGATTAAAGAACAAACGCTTGATTATTGCAAAATATCGATGGTTGACAGCCGGGGCAGGGGACCGTTGGGCTGGTCCTGAATTGACTCTGGGACTGATCTGACTCTGCTGTCGCCTGGTAGCCAAATCTAGTTCACTCAGGGAGTCCCAGCATGGCAATATGCAGCTATGACATCATCACCACCCTTTTGCAATGCCCGATCAGCTAGGACAGCACATTGCAACACAAAGGTAGTGCAAGAGCTGGAAAGGAGCAACGACCCAAAGGAATCTTTCGACACACACCAAGGCAATCTGGGGGGAGCCTGGAAGGGAGCACATCCTGAGGCTGAAATGTGCCACTCCAGGCCTCCTGGGCTACTGACCAACTGTGCCTCTGGGGAGGAGAAGGAGAAGAAGAATTGCAGATTTATACGCCCCACCCCCCGCTTCTCTCTGAATCAGAGACTCCGAGCGCCTTACAATCTCCTCTGTCTTCTCCCCCCACAACAGACACCCTGTGAGTGAGGTGGGTGGGGCTGAGAGGGCTCTCCCAGAAGCTGCCCTTTCAAGGACAACTCCTACGAGAGCTCTGGCTGACCCAAGAAGGCCATTCCAGCAGCTGCAAGTGGAGGAGTGGGGAATAAAACCCGGTTCTCCCAGATAAGAGAGCTCTGGCTGACCCAAGGTCATTCCAGCAGGTGCAAGTGGAGGAGTGGGGAATCAAACCCGGCTCACCCAGATAAGAGAGCTCTGGCTGACCCAAGCTCATTCCAGCAGCTGCAAGTGGAGGAGTGGGGAATCAAACCCGGCTCTCCCAGATAAGAGAGCTCTGGCTGACCCAAGGCCATTCCAGCAGGTGCAAGTGGAGGAGGGGGGAATCAAACCCGGTTCTCCCAGATAAGACAGCTCTGGCTGACCCAAGGCCTTTCCAGCAGCTGCAAGTGGAGGAGTGGGGAATCAAACCCGGCTCTCCCAGATAAGAGAGCTCTGGCTGACCCAAGGCCATTCCAGCAGGTGCAAGTGGAGGAGGGGGGAATGAAACCCGGTTCTCCCAGATAAGAGAGTTCTGGCTGACCCAAGGCCATTCCAGCAGCTGCAATTGGAGGAGTGGGGAATCAAACCCGGCTCTCCCAGATAAGAGAGCTCTGACTGACCCAAGGCCATTCCAGCAGGTGCAAGTGGAGGAGGGGGGAATCAAACACGGTTCTCCCAGATAAGAGAGCTCTGGCTGACCCAACGCCATTCCAGCAGCTGCAAGTGGAGGAGTGGGGAATCAAACCCGGTTCTCCCAGATAAGAGAGCTCTGGCTGACCCAAGGCCATTCCAGCAGGTGCAAGTGGAGGAGGGGGGAATCAAACCCGGTTCTCCCAGATAAGAGAGCTCTGGCTGACCCAAGGCCATTCCAGCAGCTGCAAGTGGAGGAGTGGGGAATCAAACCCGGTTCTCCCAGATAAGAGAGCTCTGGCTGACCCCAGGCCATTCCAGCAGCTGCAAGTGGAGGAGTGGGGAATCAAACCCGGCTCTCCCAGATAAGAGAGCTCTGGCTGACCCAAGGCCATTCCAGCAGGTGCAAGTGGAGGAGTGGGGAATCAAACCCGGTTCTCCCAGATAAGAGAGCTCTGGCTGACCCAAGGTCATTCCAGCAGGTGCAAGTGGAGGAGTGGGGAATCAAACCCGGTTCTCCCAGATAAGAGAGCTCTGGCTGACCCAAGGCCATTCCAGCAGGTGCAAGTGGAGGAGTGGGGGAATCAATCCCGGTTCTCCCAGATAAGAGAGCTCTGGCTGACCCAAGGCCATTCCAGCAGGTGCAAGTGGAGGAGTGGGGAATCAAACCCGGTTCTCCCAGATAAGAGAGCTCTGGCTGACCCAAGGTCATTCCAGCAGGTGCAAGTGGAGGAGTGGGGAATCAAACCTGGTTCTCCCAGATAAGAGAGCTCTGGCTGACCCAAGGCCATTCCAGCAGGTGCAAGTGGAGGAGTGGGGGAATCAATCCCGGTTCTCCCAGATAAGAGAGCTCTGGCTGACCCAAGGCCATTCCAGCAGGTGCAAGTGGAGGAGTGGGGAATCAAACCCGGTTCTCCCAGATAAGAGAGCTCTGGCTGACCCAAGGTCATTCCAGCAGTTGCAAGTGGAGGAGTGGGGAATCAAACCCGGTTCTCCCAGATAAGAGAGCTCTGGCTGACCCAAGGTCATTCCAGCAGTTGCAAGTGGAGGAGTGGGAAATAAAACCCGGTTCTCCCAGATAAGAGAGCTCAGGCTGACCCAAGGTCATTCCAGCAGCTGCAAGTGGAGGAGTGGGGAATCAAACCCGGTTCTCCCAGATAAGAGAGCTCTGGCTGACCCAAGGCCATTCCAGCAGGTGCAAGTGGAGGAGTGGGGAATCAAACCCGGCTCTCCCAGATAAGAGAGCTCTGGCTGACCCAAGGCCATTCCAGCAGGTGCAAGTGGAGGAGTGGGGAATCAAACCCGGTTCTCCCAGATAAGAGAGCTCTGGCTGACCCAAGGTCATTCCAGCAGGTGCAAGTGGAGGAGTGGGGAATCAAACCCGGTTCTCCCAGATAAGAGAGCTCTGGCTGACCCAAGGCCATTCCAGCAGGTGCAAGTGGAGGAGTGGGGGAATCAAACCCGGTTCTCCCAGATAAGAGAGCTCTGGCTGACCCAAGGCCATTCCAGCAGGTGCAAGTGGAGGAGTGGGGAATCAAACCCAGTTCTCCCAGATAAGAGAGCTCTGGCTGACCCAAGGTCATTCCAGCAGTTGCAAGTGGAGGAGTGGGGAATCAAACCCGGTTCTCCCAGATAAGAGAGCTCTGGCTGACCCAAGGTCATTCCAGCAGTTGCAAGTGGAGGAGTGGGAAATAAAACCCGGTTCTCCCAGATAAGAGAGCTCAGGCTGACCCAAGGTCATTCCAGCAGCTGCAAGTGGAGGAGTGGGGAATCAAACCCGGTTCTCCCAGATAAGAGAGCTCTGGCTGACCCAAGGCCATTCCAGCAGCTGCAAGTGGAGGAGTGGGAAATCAAACCTGGTTCTTGCAGATAAGAGTTCGCCCACTTCACTACTACATCAAACTCGCTCTCTAAGAAGGTCTTGGGTGCAAGGGGCCCATGGTTATTATCCTGGTGGTTCAAAGGGCACCCTTGGAGCGGAAGAGAGGAGAGGGGCAGTCCCTTTGAACCAACAGAAAAGTGTCTGGACAGCGGTTCCCTTGGGGGTGCTGTAGAGAAGCAATTTCCTTTGCTCCCCCTTTTCTTGTTGTTCAGTCACCCAGTCGAGTCTGATTCTTTGAGACCGCATGGACAAAGTCACGCCAGGCCTTCCTGTCTTCCACCATCCTCCAAAGTCTACTCAGATTTGTGTTTTTTCCATCAGTAACACTGTCCAGCCATCTCATCTTTTGCTGTCTCCTTCTTCTTTTGCCTTCTGTCTTTCCCAGCATCAGGGTCTTCTCCAGGGAGTGCTCCCTTCTCATTTGGTGGCCAAAGTGTTTGAGCTTTAGCTTCAGCTTCAGCATCTGACCTTCCAGGGAACAATCTGGGTTGATTTCCTTTAGGACTGACTGACTGGATTTCTTGCAGCCAAGGGATTCTCAAGAGTCTTCTCCAGCACCACATCTCAAAAGCATCTATTCTTCTGCGCTCGGCCTTCCTTATGGTCCAGCTCTCACAGCCATACATTACTACTCGGAATACCATCTCTTTGATTAGAGTTGGGAGTGAGCAGTGAAGTGGCCAAGTTTGCGGATGACACTAAATTGTTCAGGGTGGTGAGAACCAGAGAGGATTGTGAGGAACTCCAAAGGGATCTGTTGAGACTGGGTGAGTGGGTGTCAACGTGGCAGATGCGGTTCAATGTGTCCAAGTGCAAAGTAATGCACATTGGGGCCAAGAATCCCAGCTACAAATACAAGTTGATGGGGTGTGAACTGGCAGAGACTGACCAAGAGAGAGATCTTGGGGTCGTGGTAGATAACTCACTGAAAATGTCAAGACAGTGTGCGTTTTGCAATAAAAAAAGGCCAACGCCATGCTGAGAATTATTAGGAAGGGAATTGAAAACAAATCAGCCAGTATCATAATGCCCCTGTATAAATCGATGGTTTGGAGTACTGTGTGCAGTTCTGGTCGCAGTACCTCAAAAAGGATATTATAGCATTGGAGAAAGTCCAGAGAAGGGCAACTAGAATGATTAAAGGGCTGGAACACTTTCCCTATGAAGCAAGGTTGAAACGCTTGGGACTCTTTAGCTTGGAGAAACGTCGACTGCGGGGTGAGATGATAGAAGTTTACAAGATAATGCATGGGATGGAGAAAGTAGAGAAAGAAGTACTTTTCTCCCTTTCTCACAATATAAGAACGTGGGCATTTGATGAAATTGCTGAGCAGACAGGTTAAAACAGATAAAAGGAAGTACTTCTTCACCCAAAGGGTGATTAACATGTGGAATTCACTGCCACGGGAGGTGGTGGCGGCCACAAGTATAGCCACCTTCAAGAGGGGTTTAGATAAAAATATGCATCACATCTCGAAAGCATCTATTCTTCTGTGCTCGGCCTTCCTTATGATCCAAATCTCTCAGCCATACATTATGATTGCGAATACCATCGCTTTAACTATACGGACTTTTGTTGGCGGGGCGATGTCTCTACTTTATTATTATACTGCATAGGTTTGCCATAGCTGTCCTCCCAAGGAGCAAACGTCTTTTAATTTCATGGCCGCAGTCACCATCTGCAGTGATCTTGGATCCCAGAAATGTGAAGTCTGTCAGTCAGTCAGTCAGACAGTTTAATACGGCTCTAGGCCAATCAACAACAACAACACAACACATCGATAACAATACAACAACAACACAACACCAAGCTAAAATATCACAAAACAATATAATAACTATGTACAACCATCAAAGTAGTAATAAAATTTTCTGATATAGGCAATACTTAACTAAGGGCAACTTTCTTTCAAATACAAGCAGTGTTAAATTTCTTCCTGTCAAGGTCGGAAACATATAGGAACTTAGCAAGATCCAGGGAAAGTTGATCACACCCGTCCCCTAGGAGGAAGTGCAAGACTTGGGCCTGATTTAAAGATTCAGCTAAGATTAAGTGGTTCCGCAGAAGTTTGTACCTTACCTCTGTATGGAAAAGACAGTTCAGAATAAGATGGGGAACAGTATCAACCTCCTCCAGGCCACACGGACAGATCCTGTCTTCTAGCGGAATCTTATGGAAACGGCCCCTCAGAACTGCTGTGTCCAGAATGTTCAAGCGTGCCAAGGACAGCATCCGCCTGATCTTAATTGGCTGTATCTTTCCTAGATACCTGGCACTTTTAAGATCACTTGTAAAGAGGGTTGGGATATACGTCCCCCCAACTTTGGCCAGAGATTGTTTCACCTCCAATTTCAGTAATCGGTCTCTGATAATTGCTTTTGCCCGGGTTCGCCAGCACCCTTAAAAGGAGACTCAAGCCTCTAATCCACATTAATGTGGAGAGGCTTGGAAGCCCCGTTTCCAGCCTAATTGCAATAGATGAGGCATATTTTGGCACCTGTAGGATACATCGTACAAACTTCGATTGAACCGTCTCCAATTTAGTTAATTTGTTATACAAGAAAATCTCAGCTCCATACATTAATTGGGGTATAACCTTGGCGTCTGTCACTACTTCCACGTCTTCCCCTTCTATTTGCCAAGGTGTGATGGGGCCGGATGCCATGATCTTAGGTTTTTTGATGTTGAGTTTCAAGCCTACTTTTGAGCTCTCCTCTTTCACCCTCAACAAGAGGTTCTTTAGGTCCTCCTCACTTTCTGCCTTTCGAGCAGTGCTCCCCCTTAGACTTCCATTTGGCCAAGGCATCCTCCTTTTCCTTGCAGGTGGGGTCCCCCCCCCCCACTTCTGTGATCTCACCGAAGCATCACTTGACGCTCCCCCATGTCCTCCACCTCCACTCAACTATAAAATCTCTCCCAGCCATAGAAGAAGTACTTTCTGCCACTCTCGCTTCCTGGTCACCTGCGGTTCTTCTAGCAAAGTGACTTCCCCCATCAGATGCTGAATCTGAAGCTCAAATACTTCGTCCACCAAATGAGAAGGGAGCACACCCTGGAGAACCGTCGACTGCGGGGTGACATGAGAGAGGTTTACAAGATAATGCATGGGATGGAGAAAGTAGAGAAAGAAGTCCTTTTCTCCCTTTCTCACAATACAAGAACTCGTGGGCAGTCAGATTACAACGGATAAAAGGAAGTCCTTCTTCACCCAAAGGGTGATTAACATGTGGAATTCACTGCCACAGGAGGTGGTGGCGGCTACAAGCAGAGCTAGCTTTAAGAGGGGATTGGATAAAAATATGGAGCAGAGGTCCATCAGTGGCTATTAGCCACAGTATATATATATATATATATATATATGTCTCTGTGTTTATATATATATATATATACACACACATATATATTGGCCACTGTGTGACACAGAGTGTTGGACTGGGTAGGCCATTGGCCTGATCCAACATTCTTCTCTTATGTTCTTATGTCTGGGGCAGTGATGCTCTGTATTCTTGGTGCTTGAGGGGGTACAGTGGTAGGGCTTCTAGTGTCCTGGCCCCACTGATAGACCTCCTGATGGCACCTAGATTTTTTGGCCACTGTGGGACACAGAGTGTTGGATTAGATGGGCCATTGGCCTGATCCAACATGGCTTCTCTTATGTTCTTATGTGACACAGAGTGTTGGACTGGATGGGCCATTGGCCTGCTCCAACATGGTTTCTCTTATGTTCTTATGTGACACAGAGTGTTGGACTAGGTGGGCCATTAGCCTGATCCAACAGGGCTTCTCTTATGTTCTTATGTGACACAGAGTGTTGGACTGGGTGGGCCATTGGCCTGATCCAACAGGGCTTCTCTTATGTCCTTATGTGACACAGAGCGTTGGACTGGATGGGCCATTGGCCTGATCCAACAGGGCTTCTCTTATGTTCTTATGTGACACAGAGTGTTGGACTGGATGGGCCATTGGCCTGATCCAACATGGCTCCTCTTATGTTCTTCTGCCTAGGGCAGTGATGCTCTGTATTCTTGGTGCTTGGGGGGGCACAGTGGGAGGGCTTCTAGTGTCCTGGCCCCATTGATGGACCTCCTGATGGCAACTGGGTTTTTTGGCCACTGTGTGACACAGAGTGTTGGACTGGATGGGCCATTGACCTGATCCAGCATGGCTTCTCTTATGTTCTTATGTTCCCTGGAGAAGCCAAAGGGAATCTTGGAGGCTTGCCCTGTGGGGCTGTTGTCTCATGCGGTTTGGAAATTGGGGGAAAGCATCGGATATTTTCAGGGCTCAAGAGGTGGGAAGCTCTCTGTTTTGTTTTGAAGCAAAAAACTTTGAAAACAATCATACAGAAACTGTCTGAGGGCACACTGTTCAACTCTTTTCCATAACCATTATGCTGGCTAGAAACTTACTCCCCCCCCCCCCCAGAAAAGAATTAAAGCCAAGGATATTTTTTCCCTCTCCTTTCCCCAGAGCTGACGAACTCAATGCCACACTTAACATTCCATGATCAACATTATCATTTTTAAAGGAAAAAAAGCAGGGCTGGGAAGGGGGAGTTAATGCTGAAACTGGTGCATGCACAGACAGACGCCCCACTCCCCCTTCAAGGTGCTCAATTATCTCTTTTGCAACTGCACAAAAGCCCCCAGTGCCCCGTCCCAATTAAGCTCTGCCTTGAAAACAATTTAAAGGCCATTATAGCATTTCCATTTGGGACGGGGCTTATCTGCATGTATTACCTAGAGAGTGATTTCCATCAGGTCAGGCCGCTGCAATTAGGCAGAGAGGCGGGGAGGGGGGAACACCCCTCGCCCTCCCTCCACAAGGTTGCTACCAGCGCCTCATCCAGAGGGGCAGGACTGAGCAGGCAGCGCCTTTCCAGTCCTCCTCTCAGCAGCATCTCAGGCAGCCCAGCTAAATCTGCAGCCAGCAGACCTCATGCAAGAGCCGACCAGAAGAAAAACAGCACTCCCTGCCTTGGGAAGCCAGTTTGGTGTGGTGGTGAAGTGTGCAGACTCTTGTCTGGGAGAACTGGGTTTGATTCCCCCCTCCTCCACTTGCAGGTGCTGGAATGGCCTTGCGTCAGCCAGAGCTCTTGCAGGAGTTGTCCTTGAAAGGGCAGCTTCTGTCAGACCTCTCTCAGCTCCACCCACCTCACAGGGTGTCTGTCTTCTCAGAGATAGTTTCGTGTTGTGGTTAAGTGCGTGGATTCTTATCTGGGAGAACTGGGTTTGATTCCCCCCTTCTCCACTTGCAGCTGCTGGAATGGCCTTGGGTCAGCCAGAGCTCATGCAGGAGTTGTCCTTGAAAGGGCAGCTTCTGTCAGAGCTCTCTCAGCTCCACCCACCTCACAGGGTGTCTTCTGAGAGCCATTTTGGTGCAGTGGTTAAGTATTCAGACTCTTATCTGAGAGAACCGGGTTTGATTCCCCCCTCCTCCACTTGCAGCTGCTGGAATGGCCTTGGGTCAGCCATAGTTCTGGCAGAGTTTGTCCTTGAGAGGGCAGCTGCTGTGAAAGCCCTCTCAGCCCCACCCACCTCACAAGGTGTCTGTTGTGGGGGAGGAAGATAAAGGAGATTGTGAGCCACTTTGAGACTCTGAGATTCAGAGTGGAGGGCGGGATATAAATCCAATATCTTCTTCTTCTCATGGCATGGCGGAAATGTGGGTGGGGCTGGGAGGAGGAAACTCAAGCTGTGTATTTATGGCCAGACCCTCAGACGGGTGATTTCTAGGGTTGCCAATCCCCAGGTGGGGGCAGGGGAACTCCCAGTTTGGAGACCCTCCCCCTGCTTCAGAGTCATCAGAAAGCGGGGGCGGGGGGAGATGTCTGCTGGGCATTCCATCATTCCCTATTGAAACCAATTCCCATAGGGTGTAATGAAGAATTGATCCACAGGTATCTGGGGCTCTGGGGGGCCTGGTTTTTGACGTAGAGGCACCAAAATCTTAGCATATCATCCAGTCCCTCTCCTCAAAGCACCCTCCAAGTTTCAAAAAGATTGGACTGCAGGATCCAATTCTATGAGCCCCTAAAGAAAGTGCCCCTATCCTTCATTATTTCCAGTGGAGGGAAGGCATTTAAAAGGTGTGCGGTCCCTTTAAATGTGATGGCCAGAACTCCCTTTGGAGTTCAATTATGAGTGTCACAACCTTTCTCCTGGTTCTCCCAGATAAGAGAGCTATGGCTGACTCAAGGCCATTCCAGCAGCTGCAAGTGGAGGAGTGGGGAATCCAACCCAGTTCTCCCAGATAAGAGAGCTCTGGCTGACCCAAGGCCATTCCAGCAGCTGCAAGTGGAGGAGTGGGGGAATCAAACCTGGTTCTCCCAGATAACAGTCCGCGCACTTAACCACTACACCAAACTGGCTCTCAGGAAGTAAGGAAGGAAGGAAAATCGATGGGGCTGGAAGGGAGAGGTCGAAATGCATCCTCCAAGCTACCAGCTGGCTTGGCATGGAGAAGTGATTTAATGGGGCAGTCACCTTCTCCATGCCAGCCTATGGAGGCACACAGTATGTGTGAAAGAGTCACATGTGGCTCCCGAGCCACAGTTTAGCCACTCCTGACCAATACAGTTTAATTCTGGGTATAAGCTTTTGTGTGCGTGCACAAAAGAAGTGGGCATGCATATGGAAGCTTATATCCAGAATAAAACTTTCCCACTGATCTCAGACTTAGTTCTGTTTACTTCAGACCAATGGGGTGACCCAACTTAACCTTACTGCTTGCTGGTTTTCTGTGCAGGGGCTAAAAGCAGGCTGAAGGGACCATTTCCCAAGGCAGCCTTCCTCTGCCCCTTTCCTAGCCACCGTCTACTGCTGACTGCAATTACACGACGCCATTTGACAGTGGTAAAAAGGCATATAAACATTTTGAATAAGTAGACACCTGTCTAGGGATCTAATTATGGATCCCTGATATCATTTGTCATTCGGTCAGTACAGCACCAGAACCCTGGTACATCCACTGTTACGAAGCCCGGGTGATGACTGCTAGCGAAAAGGGCTCTAAAAACAAGGATAAAGCACATTCAGAGAGGATAAGTATATTCTGATGGCGATTAGTTAGGTTAGCTAAATGGAGCCTCCAAATGCAGTCACAGTCTACCACTGATATGCCCTAACTATGGGGAAAGGTTTTGTGGACCCCCCCCCCCGCCTCAGAGGCATGTGCCTGGGTAAACTAGGTGATTGTCTAGGGCACCAGCCTTCTGGGGGTACAAACTGGGCACCCCCATGTGATTGAGTGATGTTATCAGTGCAGAAGGGGGTGCCAAAACAGTTTAGGGCCAGCCCTGCTGGGCACTCATGGAAGAAGGACAAGAAGTAGTAATTGCAGATTTATACCCCGCCCTTCTTTCTGAATCAGAGACTCAGAGCGGCTTACAATCTCCTCTATCTTCTCCCTTCACAGCAAACACCCTGCGAGGTGGGTGGGGCTGAAAGGGCCCTCACAGCAGCTGCTCTTTCAAGGACAACCTCTGCCAGAGCCATGGCTGACCCAAGGCCATTCCAGCAGGCGCAAGTGGAGGAGTGGGGAATCAAACCCGGTTCTCCCAGATAAGAGTCTGCACATTTAACCACTACACCAAGAAGATATTGGATTTATATCCCACCCTATACTCTGAATCTCAGAGCAGTCACAGTCTCTACCTTCCCCCCCCCCCCCCACAAAAAACACCCTATGACGTGGGTGAGGCTGAGAGGGCTCTCACAGCAGCTGCCCTTCCAAGGACAACCTCTGCCAGAGCTATGGCTGACTGAAGGCCATTCCAGCAGGTGCAAGTGGAGGAGGGGGGAATCAAACACGGTTCTCCCAGATAAGAAAGCCATGGCTGACCCAAGGCCATTCCAGCAGGTGCAAGTGGAGGAGTGGGGAATCAAACCCGGTTCTCCCAGATAAGAGAGCCATGGCTGACCCAAGGCCATTTCAGCAGGTGCAAGTGAAGGAGGGGGGAATCAAACCCGGTTCTCCCAGATAAGAGAGCTCTGGTTGACTCAAGGCCATTCCAGCAGGTGCAAGTGGGGAATCAAACCCGGTTCTCCCAGATAAGAGAGCTCTGGCTGACCCATTCTACCAGCTGCAAGTGGAGGAGGGGGGAATCAAACCCAGTTCTCCCAGATAAGAGAGCTATGACTGACCCAAGGCCATTCCAGCAGGTGCAAGTGGAGAAGTGGGGAATCAAACCCGGTTCTCCCAGATAAGAGAGCTCTGGCTGACCCAAGGCCATTCCAGCAGGTGCAAGTGGAGGAGTGGGGAATCAAACCCAGTTCTCCCAGATAAAAGAGCTATGACTGACCCAAGGCCATTCCAGCAGCTGCAAGTGGAGGAGGGGGGAATCAAACCCAGTTCTCCCAGATAAGAGAGCTATGACTGACCCAAGGCCATTCCAGCAGCTGCAAGTGGAGGAGTGGGGAATCAAACCCGGTTCTCCCCGATAAGAGAGCTCTGGCTGACCCAAGGCCATTCCAGCAGCTGCAAGTGGAGGAGTGGGGAATCAAACCCGGTTCTCCCCGATAAGAGAGCTCTGGCTGACCCAAGGCCATTCCAGCAGGTGCAAGTGGAGGAGTGGGGAATCAAACCCGGTTCTCCCAGATAAGAGAGCTCTGGCTGACCCAAGGCCATTCCAGCAGGTGCAAGTGGAGGAGTGGGGAATCAAACCTGGTTCTCCCAGATAAGAGAGCTCTGGCTGACCCAAGCCCATTCCAGCAGGTGCAAGTGGAGGAGTGGGGAATCAAACCTGGTTCTCCCAGATAAGAGTCCGCACACTTCACCACTACACCAAACTGGCTCTCCAGAAACAGAATGCTGGGGAACTACGTGGTCCCATCTAACAGGGTTCCTCCTATGTTGTATGCTGAGGTCACCCTGGGACCCCTTTGGGTTGGAACAGAGGCACAAGCCCATTTTCAGGCATTGTTCCATGCTGTTGGGCCTCTCAGTGCAGGAAATCAGGGTGTCCTTCCAATGCACCCTGATGGCAAAGATTCCCTGTTGCGGCCAAATGGCCCTTTGAGGAAGCTTGCTCACTGTTGCTCTCCTCCTCAGGGAGGTGTGAACAGCCACCACTGGACCCTGCCCTGTGTGTGCCCAGCCTATGAGATCCAGCTGTTAGAAGCTGGAAAGGGCACTACTGTGGCAGGGGAGGAGGAAGCCGTTGCCTGCATCTTCCTGAAAACCAACCCCTTGGTTTGGAACTCGCTTGGCCTCCAAATAGAGGCAGCTTTTTACAGAAATTAAGAGCCCCGTGGCGCAGAGTGGTAAAGCTGCAGTACTGCAGTCTGAACTCTCTGCTCACAACCTGAGTTCAATCCCAGCAGAAGCTGGGTTCAGGTAGCCGGCTCCAGGTTGACACAGCCTTCCATCCTTCCCAAGTCAGTTAAATGAGTACCCAGCTTGCTGGGGGGAAGTGTAGATGGCTGGAGAAGGCAATGGCAATTTGTTGTTCAATCACACAGTCGAGTCCGACTCTTTGCAACCCCCTGGACAAAGTCACGCCAGGCCCTCCTGTCTTCCACCATCCTCCAAAGTCTGCTCAGATTCATGTTTGTTACATCAGTAACACTGTCCAGCCATCTCCTCTTTTGCCGTCCCCTTCTTCTTTTGCCTTCTGTCTTTCCCAGCATCAGGGTCTTCTCCAGCGAGTGCTCCCTTCTCATTTGGTGGCCAAAGTATTTGAGCTTCAGCTTCAGCGTCTGACCTTCCAGGGAACAGTCTGGGTTGATTTCCCTTAGGACTGACTGATTGGATCTTCTTGCAGTCCAAGGGACTCTCAAGAGTCTTCTCCAGCACCACAGCTCCGTTGTTGGAAGGCAATGGCAAGCCACCCAGTAAAAAGTCTGCTGTGAAAACACTGTGAAAGCAACAGTCGGAAAAGACTGGTGCTTGCACAGGGGACTACCTTTAGCTTTTTCTCTTTTTTTCCTTTTTTACAAAATGCTTTGTGTCTGGCTCTCAGGTGCTATCCCCAGAATTCCCAGTTCAATTCTGTTGGATGGGAAGACAGAAAAACGCCCTGCTGGGTCTCTGCCAATCAACTCAAGAGGTCCAAGGGATAAAAGCGAGTGTGGTGGTGGTGGCCGACTCCATCGCTTCCGTCGAGTGCTTCTCACCTCCTGTGTGGCCATAAAGCCGAGCAGCCCCAATCAGCTTTATGTGCTCTTTGATGGGGAGGGGGTCTTTGAAGTTTCCTGCCAAAACACAAAGGGGAGTTCCGGCCAGACTTTGAAGACTGTTTTATGGGCGGCTGGCCTCAGGGCGAGCCCCTTCCAAACACCTCTGAAACAAAGGAGGAGGCCTTGGGGCACCTGTTCTTGTTGTAGAAACAGAGGAGCCATTTGCTGGTCTATAAAGTGCCTCAGAACTCCTCCACACACCCCAAGCAGTGGTAGAAAGTGCCCTCAGACAGAAGAAGAAGAAGAAGAAGAAGAAGAAGAAGAAGAAGAAGAAGAAGAAGAAGAAGAAGAAGAAGAAGAAGAAGAAGAAGAAGAAGAAGAAGAAGTAGTATGTAGGATTCCTACATGCCATTCTAGTAAGCTAAGTTGTATTTCTTTTCTCCCAAGTACCTTTTCCTGATGTTTTTCTAGTAAACTTTATTTCTTTTGCTAAACTTAAGCCTCATCTCCAATTACTGCCACTCCACACCTCTGAATTCAATCGTATTTCCCAACAAAGAAGAAGAAGAGAGGAGAAGGAGGAAGAGGAGATTGGATTTAAACCCTACCCTTCACTACCCAAAGGAGTCTCAGATTGGCTCCCTACGACAGACACCCTGTAAGGTAGGTGGGTCTGAGAGAGCTATGACAGAAGCTGCTTTTGAGCAGAACACCTCTGAAAGAGTTATGACTGGCCCAAAGTCATTCCAGCAGGTGCATGTGAAGGAGTGGGGAATCAAACCCAGTTCTCCTGCACATTTAACCGCTACACCAGGCTGGCTCTCCCATAGGGTTATGGCGATCCCATAGGGTTTTCAAGGCAAGAGATGAACTATGGTGATTTGCCATAGCCTGCCTTTGCATAGCAGCCCTGGACTTCATAAGAACATAAGAGAAGCCATGTTGGATCAGGCCAATGACCCATCTAGTCCAACACTCTGTACACACAGTGGCCAAAAACCCCAAGCGCTATCAGGAGGTCCATCAGTGGGGCCAGAACACTAGAAGCCCTCCTAACTGTTGCCTCTCCCAAGCACCAAGAATACAGAGCATCACTGCCCCAGATAGAGAGTTCCATCTATTTGTTGTTATGTAGTCGCACAGTTAAGAAGATATTGGATTTATATCCCGCCCTCCACTCCGAAGAGTCTCAGAGCGGCTCACAATCTCCTTTACCTTCCTCCCCCACAACAGACACCCTGTGAGGTGGGTGGGGCTGAGAGGGCTCTCACAGCAGCTGCCCTTTCAAGGACAACCTCTGCCAGAGCTATGGCGGACCCAAGGCCATGCCAGCAGGTGCAAGTGGAGGAGTGGGGAATCAAACCCGGTTCTCCCAGATAAGAGTCCGCACACTTAACCACTACACCAAACTGGCTTGGAGTCCAAGTCTTTGCAACCCCATGGACCAAGTCACGCCAGGCCCTCCTGTCTTCCACCATCCTCCGAAGTCTGCTCAAATTCGTGTTTGTTACATCAGTAACGCTGTCCAGACATCTCAACTTTTGCCGTCCCCTTCTTTTTTGACCTTCTCTCTTTCCCAGCATCAGGATCTTCTCTTCTCCAGTGAGTGCTCCCTTCTCATTTGGCGTATTTGAGCTTCAGCTTCAGCATCTGACCTTCCAGGGAACAGTCTGGGTTGATTTCCCTTAGGACTGACTGATTGGATCTTCTTGCAGTCCAAGGGACTCTCAAGAGTCTTCTCCAGCACCACATCTCAAAAGCATCTATTCTTCTGTGCTCGGCCTTCCTTATGGTCCAGCTCTCACAGCCATACATTACTACTCGGAATACCATCGCTTTGATTAGAGTTGGGAGTGAGCAGTGAAGTGGCCAAGTTTGCGGATGACACTAAATTGTTCAGGGTGGTGAGAACCAGAGAGGATTGTGAGGAACTCCAAAGGGATCTGTTGAGGCTGGGTGAGTGGGCGTCAACATGGCAGATGCAGTTCAATGTGGCCAAGTGCAAAGGTAGCTATGCAGGAACCCTGGACTTTCTCCATGGTCTCTCCCATCCAAGAGAGTTCTAGTTGGGGTTACCCTGCTGGGCTTCCAGGGTTATCCTGAGCCCCCCGTGTCAGGGCAGGTGGTGGAAAACTGCTTCAAGTCACTGCCAACCTAATGCAACCGGGGAGGGTTTCCGAGGCAAGAGGTGCTCAGAGGTAATTCTGCCATTGCCTGCCTCTGCATAGCGACCCTGCACTTCCTTGGTGGTCTCCCATCCCAACATTAACCACGGTTGACCCTGCCTAGCTCCTGAGATCCGACGATATTGGGCTAAATCTAAAGCAGCTGCCAGAGTGAAATGCGCCTGATGAAATTCATCTGCCCCCTCCCCCCCACCCATGAATTCTGCTGAGGAACAATGGCTGATTTGACCTGTTAATCTCACATATAGGCCTCCTTGTCCATTCCTCTAATAATCCCTGCACTGCCTTCGTTTCAAGAGAAATTTTCTTCCTCTCCCAAAATACTAGAACTGAAGGGCATCCATCGAAGCTGATGGGCAGGAGATCCAGAACAGACAAAAGGAAACACTGCTTGACACAGAGAGTGATTAAAATGTGGAATTCGCTGCAAAGGATGTAGTGAAGGCCACAGGCATAGACAATTGAAAGAGGATTTGACAGATTCATGGAGGAGAGGTCTACCAGTGGCCAATTATATTCCGAGTTCGCTACAAGGTGCTGGTTATTACCTTTAAAGCCCTATATGGCCGAGGCCCTGTCTACCTTAGGGACCGCCTCTCCCCACATGTTCCCCAGAGAGCACTAAGATCTAGCTCCCAAGGCCTTTTAAGGATCCCTGGACCAAAGGAGGCCAAACTGAAAGTAACAAGAGAGCAGGCCTTCTCCGTAATGGCCCCCCACTGGTGGAATCAATTACCGGAGGAAGTGCGAGCCCTGTGGGACTTTAGTCAGTTCTGCGGGGCTTGCAAAACTACCCTCTTTATGCAAGCATATAAGGAGTCCTGAAAACGATACCTTGCCATCGAAAAATATCTACTGAATAGCACCTAATTTATGGTAGTTTAACTTTTATGTAGTTTTAACCTTATGTAACTGTTTTTAAATGTATGTATCAATTGTATTTTAAAATTGTCTTATGTAAATCATGGGAAACCATGTCTTGTTAGCCACCCTGAGCCTGCTTCGGCGGGGAGGGCGGGATACAAATTAAAGATTATTATTATTATTATTATTATTACTAGCCACATTCAGAGGCACTAATCCTCTGAATCACAGATCCGGGAAACAACATGAGGGGAAGGCCTTGGCCTCTCTGCCCTGTTGTTGGCCCTCCAGAGGAGCTGGTTGGCCACGGTGTGAGACAGGAGGCTGGACTGGATGGACCCTCACTGGTCTGATCCAGCAGGGCTCTTCTGAGGGTCTTCTCAGGGGAAGGCCTCGGCCTCTCTGCCCTGTTGTTGGCCCTCCAGAGGAGCTGGTTGGCCACGGTGTGAGACAGGAGGCTGGACTGGATGGACCCTCACTGGTCTGATCCAGCAGGGCTCTTCTGAGGGTCTTCTCAGGGGAAGGCCTCGGCCTCTCTGCCCTGTTGTTGGCCCTCCAGAGGAGCTGGTTGGCCACTGTGTGAGACAGGAGGCTGGACTGGATGGACCCTCACTGCTCTGATCCAGCAGGGCTCTTCTGAGGGTCTTCTCAGGGGAAGGCCTCGGCCTCTCTGCCCTGTTGTTGGCCCTCCAGAGGAGCTGGTTGGCCACGGTGTGAGACAGGAGGCTGGACTGGATGGACCCTCACTGGTCTGACCCAGCAGGGCTCTTCTGATGTTCTTCTCAGGGGAAGGCCCTGGCCTCTCTGCCCTGTTGCTGGCCCTCCGGAGGAGCTGGTTGGCCACGGTGTGAGACAGGAGGCTGGACTGGATGGACCCTCACTCGTCTGACCCAGCAGTGCTCTTCCGATGTTCTCCAAAGCTGGCATTGTCTCTAGAGAAACTGATGTCTGTTTCCTGAAGATCAGTTCTAATTCCAGAAGATCTCCTGTCCTCAGCTGGAGGCTGGCAACCCTATCTGAGCATCAGTGCAGACCCTTGGACCCCCCAGGGGCCATTCTGCCCCACCCCATCAATCACTCTGACATCCCAGCCTGTTGCAAGCCCCAGCAGCAGCCTGTCCCCAGCCAAGGAAGGAGGGAGCTCCACAGGTGGGAGGGGGCACACAAATTAAGGGGGCTTTAGTGAAGGAAGGCCCCTTCACTGGGGAAAGGCTAGGGCCAGTTACAGAGGGAAGGGGGGGGCAGAGCACAGAGGGCCTGAGGGCAGAAAGTCCCAGGTTTGGCCTCCAGTGATATACAACTCAGTTTGCACAGTTGAAGGACACCCTGGACTATGGAAGAAGAAGAAGATATTGGATTTATATCCCGCCCTCCACTCCAAAGAGTCTCAGAGCGGCTCACAATCTCCTTTCCCTTCCTCCCCCACAACAGGCACCCTGTGAGGTGGGTGGGGCTGAGAGGGCTCTCACAGCAGCTGCCCTTTCAAGGACAACCTCTGCCAGAGCTATGGCTGACCCAAGGCCATTCCAGGAGGTGCAAGTGGAAGAGTGGGGAATCAAACCCGGTTCTCCCAGATAAGAGTTCGCACACTTAACCACTACACCAAACTGGTGCCTCCAGCCGGGACAAAAGCAAGACCCTGGCAGGAGGCTCCTTCCTTTGTTCACCAGCAATCCTGGCAACTCCCCCCCCCCCCTTCCCAGCTCCTGAAAGTCAGAATTCCCCGCACAGCAGTTTGACCCAAATATTGCTAATGCCATTCTCGTGTCGTTCTTGTGGCATTTTGCTCCTCCAATTGAATATTTACACGGCCCAGGAAGCCATGTATATTTTAACACCAGCCTCATTTGTGCCGCTGATTCCTCCTTCCTTCGGAAAGCACCTTCACGGTTGGGGGGGTGGGGCTGAGAGAGAAGAAGGGGAGCCAGCTCCAGAAGGGCCTGGCGGGATTTCCACCGGGATCTTGCCTGTTTCTGAAATAGTCATGTTGTTGCGAAAATCCCAGATGGAGACTGCAAACACGCTGGCAGTTCTTGGAAGGAGAAGAAACGAGGCCAAGTCGGAAGCAAACGGCTGCAGGATCCAGGGCTCCCTGGGCACAGAAACAAGGGCAGGGATTTCTTTGGGGCAGGCAAGTGTGGACTTTGCAGGTTTTCGTGCCCTCTGAACTCAGCTGCCCCCAAATCCTCTATTCTCTGAACATGCTCCTCCCACTTTCCCTTGTGGTGCCCCCTGGAATCCCCCTCCTAGAACATCGATGGGATGCCAACTCCATACTTGAAGCTGCTATATCTCAAGGCTGAGCTTTCAGATTGTCAGCCCCCCACCCCCAGCCACTGGAGGCAGGGTTGCCAGATTGTGGTTAGAAGAAGATGAAGATGTTGGATTTATATTCCGCCCTCCACTCCGAAGAGTCTCAGAGCGGCTCACAATCTCCTTTCCCTTCCTCCTCCACAACAGACACCCTGTGAGGTATATTTATATCCCGCCCTCCACTCCGAAGAGTCTCAGAGCAGCTCACAATCTCCTTTCCCTTCTTCCTCCACAACAGACACCCTGTGAAGTAGATGAAGATATTGGATTTATATCCCGCCCTCCACTCCGAAGAGTCTCAGAGCGGCTCACAATCTCCTTTCCCTTCCTCCTCCACAACAGACACCCTTTGAAGTAGATGAAGAGATTGGATTTATATCCCGCCCTCCACTCCGAAGAGTCTCAGAGCAGCTCACAATCTCCTTTCCCTTCTTCCTCCACAACAGACACCCTGTGAGGTAGTTGAAGAGATTGGATTTATATCCTACCCTCCACTCCGAAGAGTCTCAGAGCGGCTCACAATCTCCTTTCCCTTCTTCCTCCACAACAGACACCCTGTGAGGTAGATGAAGATATTGGATTTATATCCTGCCCTCCACTCCGAAGAGTCTCAGAGTGGCTCACAATCTCCTTTCCCTTCCTCCCCCACAACAGACACCCTGTGAGGTAGATGAAGATATTGGATTTATATCCCGCCCTCCACTCCGAAGAGTCTCAGAGCGGCTCACAATCTCCTTTCCCTTCCTTCTCCACAACAGACACCCTTTGAAGTAGATGAAGAGATTGGATTAATATCCCGCCCTCCACTCCGAAGAGTCTCAGAGCAGCTCACAATCTCCTTTCCCTTCTTCCTCCACAACAGACACCCTGTGAGGTAGTTGAAGAGATTGGATTTATATCCCGCCCTCCACTCTGAAGAGTCTCAGAGCAGCTCACAATCTCCTTTCCCTTCCTCCCCCACAACAGGGTGTCTGTTGTGGGGGAGGAAGGGAAAGGAGGTTGTGAGCCGCTCTGAGACTCTTCAGAGTGGAGGGCGGGATATAAATCCAATATCTTCATCTTCATCTTTCTTCAGTGACCCTCAGCTCCTTGTGATGGGAGATGCCAGGGCCTTCTGCATGCTGCATGGGAATGGAGCATCATGCTCCTCCCTTAAAATCCACCTCTTCTTTGGAACCTTTGGCTTAACTCCCAATGTTCAAGTGCACCTGGCAAACAGATGCATGCAATTCGAACCTGGAGTGTCATGGGTCAGCTTGAGCTAGCCAGTTCTGACAAAGCTTACAGTGCTGTCAACAACTCAGAAACAGCAGAGGCAGACCCCAGAGTGCACTTGGATGCTGACAGCACGAGCATCAGGTTGGTCGAGGGGACTTCTCCGGAAGGCAGGGCCTCAACAACTGTGGGACATCATCGCATGAAGAGAGATGTTGGGACCTGACAGGCCAGGGACAGCGGCAGACAAAATGATGTGCCACGAGCTTGTGCCACTCTTAAGGGTATGTGGAAATGTCACGAGTAGGGTATATCATAATGCCCCTGTATAAATCGATGGTGCGGCTGCATTTGGAGTACCGTGTACAATTCTGGTCACCGCACCTCAAAAAAGATATTATAGCTTTGGAAAAAGTGCAGAAAAGGGCAACTAGAATGATTCAAGGGTTGGAACACTTTCCCTATGAAGAAAGGTTAAAATGCTTGGGGCTCTTTAGCTTGGAGGAACGTCGGCTGAGGGGTGACATGATAGAGGTTTACAAGATTATGCATGGGATAGAGAAGGTAGAGAAAGAAGGACTTTTCTCCCTTTCTCACAATACAAGAACTCGTGGGCATTCAATGAAATTGCTGAGCAGTCGGGTTAGAACGGATAAAAGGAAGTCCTTCTTCAACCAAATGGTGATTAACATGTGGAATTTGCTGCCACAGGAGGTGGTAGTGGCTACAAGCATAGTCAGCTTCAAGAGGGGATTGGATTAACACATGGAGCAAAGGTCCATCAGTGGCTATTAGCCACACTGTATTATTGGAACTCTCTGTCTGGGGCAGTGATGCTCTGTTTTCTTGGTGTTAGGGGGGGGCAACAGTGGGAGGGCTTCTAGTGTCCTGGCCCCACTGGTGGACCTCCTGATGGCACCTGGGGGGGTTTTTGGCCACTGTGTGACACAGAGTGTTGGAATGGATGGGCCATTGGCCTGATCCAACATGGCTTCTCTTATGTTCTTATAATGGGCATGAACCAGCTCAGGAATGTAAGCTCGTGATGAATTTTGGCCAGTTTGTGGTTCACGAACCAAAGTTCACGAACTGAAGAGCCGCCAGGAACTTCCACAGATTTCAAGATTCCACAGATTGCCACAAACTGCTGTGGCAATTTGAGAAGAGTAGAAAGTAGGGGTTTAAATGGTTCAGAGCCATTTAAAGTCCTGCTTTCTGCTCCCCACCACTTTTCACAGGGAAACCCCTGCACTCTGCTCCCCAGCCTCCGCTCTCAAGCCTTCTTCCCTCCGCCCCACTTCCCCAGTCACCCCTGCAGCTCTTGTGCCCATGAAGAGAAGGGCAAAATATTTAGCCTAAAAGCCTTCTCAGGTGAAGAGGGAAAGGGCTTTGAAGCCCTCCCTTCCCCAGCCGATGATTAGCTTGATGACAGTAATTACGGCTGTCCCTAATTTTCTCCATTTTTTCTCCCACTTCAAGCGAGCAAAGAGGATTGTGGGATTTCTCCCCCCTCCCAGTTTCAGTGCCCATGCTTTTAGCATCTATGTGGAAATGTGGGGCAAAGGGGGAGAGCTGTTGCAATTAACTCTGTTTTATTTGTTTTAATTTTGTCGCAAGAGGAGAAAATACGCCTGTTTTCAGTGAGCATTCTGGGAACAGAGGAGTGTGTGCTCTGTCTGAAGCATCCATTATCCACAGCTGTCTAATTGAAGAGCACGGCCTCAAAGAGCCTAAAAGCATCAGACCAGGGGAAGGAACAGAGGGAGGCCATGGCCTGCCCCACCGAAGCAGGGACCAGGAGGCCTTCGTTGCCAAGTCTTTGATGCAGACCCATAGCTAAGAGCCACAGAGGGAGGGAGGCATAGGAGGGGGGCCATGGGGGTGAGAGCAAGAGGCCAGGGCCCACCCCTCTCCCTCCCCCCTCCAGTGTGATTTCAATTGCATGTCAGCTCCCATGATGCTCCTTCTCCCTTTCCTGGAGCTCAAAAAAATAAAGGTACATAACCCACCGTGAAAACCAGCTTCTATTATTGAATTATACAAAGTCAACAAAAATAAACATACTCATAGCAGGCAGGTTAAAACGGATAAAAGGAAGTACTTCTTCACCCAAAGGGTGATTAACATGTGGAATTCACTGCCACAGGAGGTGGTGGCAGCCACAAGCATAGCCACCTTCAAGAGGGGTTTAGATAAAAATATGGAGCAGAGGTCCATCAGTGGCTATTAGCCACAGTGTGTGTGTGTGTGTGTGTGTGTGTGTATATATATATATATATATATACAATTTTTTTTTGCCACTGTGTGACACAGAGTGTTGGACTGGATGGGCCATTGGCCTGATCTAACATGGCTTCTCTTATGTTCTTATGTTCATATAAATTCCACCCTCATAAATGACAAAACAACCATAACTTTTAGTCCTTAATGCAAAAGGAAGCAATAGCACCAAGAGTCCTTCTTTTCATCCTGTGGTAAAACTTCCCATCTCATTCCATGAAACCCTGGTGTCGTACTCCAGATGTTTAATGTTTGTCAAAAAAATGCAGCCAATAATCCAAGTTTCCAAGGACAAGGCCGTACTCAACCCTTGTTTCGCATGAGCTTCTTCAAGCTGCAATAATCCTCTTAGCAAGTGAATTTCTTCAAGCTGCAACAATCCTAAATGGCATAAATAATACACAATAATATACAATAACACCGTGTGCGCGCAAGCCATAAAAACATTTTAAACCCTGAATAAAATCAGCAAACCTCTTAGCAATTGCTCTTAAGTATTAGGCCAAGCAGCCAGCATATTTAAACAAACACCTACAAGGTGCTACATTGAATCACGCTAAATGGCTTATATGCAGCAGGTGCAACCATTCAAAATGTTCCTTAAAGTTACAGAGTGCCCAGCTACAGTAATGCTAAGAACTTATTATGAGCAGATATCCAAAGCACATGCCAACAGTATATTTTATAAAAAACATGTCAAATCCCAATTACTATTCAGACCATGAGGAAACATACTCAAGCTCAGCCTGCAGTGATCAGCTTCTAATTCCAAAGTTCAAAAGAAGAAGAAGATATTGGATTTATATCCCGCCCTCCACTCCGAAGAGTCTCAGGGCGGCTCACAATCTCCTTTCCCTTCCTCCCCCACAACAGACACCCTGTGAGGTGGGTGGGGCTGGAGAGGGCTCTCACAGCAGCTGCCCTTTCAAGGACAACCTCCGCCAGGGCTATGGCTGACCCAAGGCCATCTCAGCAGGTGCAAGTGGAGGAGTGGGGAATCAAACCCGGTTCTCCGAGATAAGAGTCTGCTCACTTAGTCACTACACCAAACTGGTGGGGCTGAGAGAGCTCTCCCAGAAGCTGCCCTTTCAAGGACAGCTCTGTGAGAGCTGTGGCTGACCCAAGGCCATTCCAGCAGCTGCAAGTGGGGGAATGGGGAATCAAACTTGGTTCTCCCAGATAAGAGTCTACACACTTAACCACTACACCAGACTGGCTCTGACAAATCAGAAGGCTGATTTGTATCTCTGGGCTCCCTCCCCACTCCCCTGCTTTCCTGTGCCCTTCCCCAGCCGGGCGCAGCAGGGAACGCACAGGGCTTGTACACGCTGGCTGGGGGGAGACATGGCCTGGACACCCTCCTGTCTCCTCACCCGGAAGGCACTCCAGCTGCCCTTGCAGCCAGTGCAATCGAGGGGCCTCTCCTCCCACCCACCCAAGAACTGACCCTTCAGGCTCATGGGGGTGGAAAACAAGGCAGCAATGGCGCCCCCAGCTCTTCAGGGCTGCTGGGAGCAGGGGGTGGGGCTGGCTGCCCATCTCCGCACCCAGCTTTCAGACTCTACCCGCCCACACAACTCTGCTCAAAGTGCTTCAGGGGAGAGCTTGCCGGTGCTGCTGCCTGTTTCATGTGCTGAGGCGATCGGGGTGAGGGATCCCAAGGGGGAGGGGGGAGCCAAGGCCTGGGGAGGGGGCCTGTAAAATCCACAAGGGGGCCTGTAAATTCCTGCTTTGATGGATGGTGGCGATTCCGGCTGCTGTGGTCTGATGACGCTCCCTGTTTGGACCGGGGCATAGTAAATGGGCCCTGAGGGATGATTAATGTTACAGCACAGATAGGTGCCAACCTCCAGGTGGAGTCTGGCAAGCTCCTGGGATTGCAACAGATCTCCAGCTGCCAGGTATCAGTTCTCCTGGAGGAAGTGGCTGCTTTGGAGAGTGGACATGGTGGCTTTATACCCCCCCCACCCGAGGTCCTTCCCCCTCCACAGCTTCCACCCCCAAGTCTCCAGGAATTTCCTACCTCTGAGATGGTAACCCAGGGTGCCATCCAAATGGGAGGGGGCAGAAGGGACAGGCAAGGCATTTGAAAAGGGGCTCACTTGGGGTTCCAGGGAGGTGGTGAGCTCCCCCCCCCTCCCCACACACACTAGCAGTCTTCATTCAGTGGCTGAACAAACACTCAACAGGGATGTTTAAGCGGATCCTTCGTGAAGCAAGGGGCATTGGACTAGATGGCTCTGGGATTCCGTGACTGAGGAGCTTCTCATGTCTAAGTAACAAACCAGCAATGACTCAAAAGAGAAGCCGTCACCAGATACTCAGAGGCACTCTCTGCCGCTTTCCAGGTTTGCAAGAGCTATTCCAGAACCCTGGCCCTGCCCAAGGTCACCCCAATGTTCATAGAATTATAGAGTTGGAAGGGACCTCTAGCCCAACCCTCTGCACAATGCAGGAAACTCACAAACCCCTCCCCCTAAATTCACCGGATCCTCATTGCCGTCAGATGGCCATCTGGCCTCTTTTTAAAAACCTCCAAGGAAGGAAAGCCAACCACCTCCCGAGGAAGCCTGTTCCACTGAGGAATCGCTCTAACGCTCAGGAAGTTCATAGAATCACAGAGTTGGAAGGAACCTCCAGGGTCATCTAGTCCAACCCCCTGCATAATGCAGGAAACTCACAAATACCTCCCCCTAAATTCACAGGATCTTCAGTGCTGTCAGATGGCCATCTAGCCTCTGTTTAAAAACCTCCAAGGAAGGAGAGCCCACCACCTCCCGAGGAAGCCTGTTCCACTGAGAAATCGCTCTAACGGTCAGGAAATTCTTCCTAATGTTGAGCAAGAAACTCTTTTGATTTAATTTCAACCCCTTGGTTCTGGTTCTACCTTCTGGGGCCACAGAAAACAATTCCGCACCCTCCTCTATAGGAAAGCCCTTCACGTATTTGAAGATGGTGATCCTATCACCTCTCAGCCACCTCCTCTCCAGGCTAAACATCCCCATTCCCCTCCTGAGCTCCAGGGGCTGCTGGTCACACCCTCCTAGTGGCCAGGAATGGCCTCAAATTCACTCAAAGAAATCAATCTGTCAGCATGCTATGCCCCAATTAGTATTGTTGTTGTAGTTGTTAAGCACAGTCAAGTCTGACTCTTTGCGTGTTTAAACAATTTATTGGTAGCATATGGTTACAAAACTTAACTATTTCTTAATTTTTTTTCCCGCATTAACCCATATGACATTTCCATCCCCCCTCCCTCCAATGTTGACTTCCCCGAGGTTATAAATTCAAAATCAATATTAAAGGCACTTCTAACTGCTCAAAGTTCAATGTATATATTCTTACTACTAAAAAATTGTCCAATGTTTCTTTACTTTCCAAGTTTTCTCCATATATCCTTTAAATTTTCTCCACTCCCTTTTGAATATCTCTAAATCATAGTCTCTTAGTGTTCTAGTTAGTTTGTCCATTTCACACCACGATAAAACTTTCATGGTCCAGTCCCATTTCTCCGGTACTTTTTCTTGCTTCCAAAGCTGCGCGTATAATGTCCTAGCAGCTGATAGCAGGTACCAAATTAGAGTCCTGTCTTCTTTTGGAAATTTTTCTAATTGTCTTTGCAACCCTCTGGACCGAGTCACGCCAGGCCCTCCTGTCTTCCACCATCCTCCGAAGTCTGCTCAAATTCACGTTAGTTCCATCAGTGACGCTGTCCAGCCATCTCCTCTTTTGCCGTCCCCTTCTTCTTTTGCCTTCTGTCTTTCCCAGCATCAGGGTCTTCTCCAGGGAGTGCTCCGTTCTCATTGGGTGGCCAAAGGATTTGAGCTTCAGCTTCAGCATCTGACCTTCCAGGGAACAGTCTGGGTTGATTTCCCTTAGGACTGACTGATTGGATCTTCTTGCAGTCCAAGGGACTCTCAAGAGTCTTCTCCAGCACCATATCTCAAAAGCATCTATTCTTCTGCGCTCGGCCTACCTTATGGTCCAGCTCTCACAGCCATAAATTACTACTGGGAATACCATCACTTTGACTATACGGACTTTTGTTGGCAGGGTGATGTCTCTACTTTTTTATTATACTGCCCAGGTTCCCCATAGCTGTCCTCCCAGAGAGCCAGTTTGGTGTAGTGGTTAAGTGTGCAGACTCTTATCTGGGAGAACCGTGTTTGATTCCCCACTCCTCCACTTGCACCTGCTGGAATGGCCTTGGGTCAGCCATAGCTCTGGAAGAGGTTGTCCTTGAAAGGGCAGCTACTGTGAGAGTCCTCTCAGCCTCACCCACCTCACAGGGTGTCTGTTGTGGGGGAGGAAGGTAAAGGAGATTGTGAGCCGCTCTGAGACTCTTGAGTGGAGGGCGGAATATAAATCCAATGTCTTCTTCTTCTCCCAAGGAGCAAGCGTCTTTTAATTTCATGGTTACAGTCACCATCTGCAGTGATCTTGGATCCCAGAAATGTGAAGTCTGTCATTAGCAATAGTCGCTCTGATTACTCCAATTTGCCCTGCAAACTTCTGGACATTAATCAAGGTGGTAGCGGGTGGGTGAGGGTCATGCTGGCACTAGGCTGGAGGTGTGTGTGTCTCTCAGCACCATCAATCCATCCCCCCCCAACTTCCTTTTGGAAGATCCTTTGGTTATGCAGACACTCTTCCGTGGTGTATAAAGGAAGCAGAATGAAGCGAGAGAATTCCTGAGGCTGTAAAGTGGAATGAAGGACTGCAAGCGGTCCATGGGAGCAAGTATTTTTTTAAAAAATTGTTCCTTAGAAGAAGAATTCCTTGCAAGTAGAAAAGTAACAGCAAGAGGTAACAAGTCTAGTGTCTGGATCATGTGAAGTGATGGTATCGCTTTGCTCTGCTCTGGTAAGACCTCACCTGGAGTATTGTGTTCAGTTTTGGGCACCCCATTTTAAGAAGGATATAGACAAGCTGGAACGGGTTAAGAGGAGGGTGACGAAGATGGTGAGGGGTCTGGAGACCAAGATCTATGAAGAAAGGTTGAAAGAGCTGGGATGTTTAGCTGGAGAGGTGGTGGCTGAGAGGTGATAGGATCACCATCTTCAAGTCCTTGAAGGGCTGACCTATAGAGGATGCTGTGGAATTGTTTTCTGTGGCCCTAGAAGGTAGGACCAGAACCAGTGAGTTGAAATTAAATCAAAAGGATTTCCGGCACAACATTAGAAGAACTTCCTGATTGTTCGAGCGGTTCCACAGTGGAACAGGCTTCCTCCTCGGGAGGTGGTGGGCTCTCCTTCCTTGGAGGTTTTGAAACAGAAGCTAGATGGCCATCTGACAGCAATGAAGATCCTGTGAATTTAGGGGAAGGTATTTGTGAGTTTCCTGCATTGTGCAGGGGGTTGGACTAGATGACTCTGGAGGTCCCTTCCAACTGTAGGATTCTATTGGTGCAAGGCTCCCCCCACCCGCAAGGAATTTCCCTGGGCCACAGGATGAGGAGGGGAACCTAGCTGCACCCCCCCGCCTCACCCCATCAGTGGAGGGGGGGAAGAAGAGGAAGACTCAGGGATGGCAGGACACCCCCCCCCTCCTGGGGCATTGGTAGCAGCCTGCCTGGCGGTTGGCGTGCCCACTCAATAAATATTTTCTTCCTATTCCATAGGACGTTCCTTTTTTGCTCTGTCTTTCAATCTGCTTTTAATGTACCTATGATTTAGTGTGGATTGTCAGGCTGTCACCTGCTTTGTGTCCTTCCACAAAGCACTTTAAATAAATAAATACATTTCTGTCATCACCGAAGCCACCCCTCCTGCCTTGGATCCGCAAAGGCTGTGGCTGACCCAAATATCAGGGGAAAGTGTGGGGGGGGGGAGAGGCCCATCCTGGAAAGGCAGCTGATGGCTAATCAATTCCCCAGAGCCAGAAAGAGACCAAGTGTCCAAACGCATCAGCCTTTAAACACCACCTTCCCTAATGCAATTCTACAATTTCCTGTAATTGAGTCGCTGTGTAACTCCCCCCCCCCTCTTTCCCTGGTAATTATGTGGAACAAGATCAACTCTGCTCCGGCTTGCAGCTACTGCCAGAGAGAAGGTCTTGAATACAAAGGACACCCCCAGGAGGGCACAAGGCTCTCTGGCTAGGAGCAGCAACACCAGCCACACTTCTTGCCCGTGGCCTTCTGCCGAAGAAATGGCCCTCTCCCCTCCCCCACCACAAAAGTCTGGGGTCACAACTGGGCAGCTGTCCACCCTCCAGTCTCCCACTCCCTAGGGAGAGATGCTGACCTGGCAAAATAGCATAAGGGACCTCCCCAAGCCCATCCCCGTTGGTCCAGCATCCATTCCCACAGGCCCTGATTGGTCCAGACAAAGCAACATTCTCCAGGTTGGTTGGAAAGCTTTATATCAGTCCCTGAATGAAGTCAGTATCACGGCTATGATTTCTCCAGGTAACCAGGACCTTTTTCCCCCCAGCAGGAGCGCACAGGAACTCAGTTGCTTTCCCAAATCATATTTAATATTCACCCAGCTATGCCTCACCCTATAAAGGCAAGGCACCCAGTAGCCCTGAGACTTCGGTGCCTGGGTGGGAGCAGCTGACCTCAGAGGAGGAAGGGGGTTTCGTACCTCCCTTCTCCCCTCTCCCCAAATGACAAGCCCACTTGCAACCAGGCGGGGGGGGAGGGGGGCGACTGCAGCGTCCCTGCCGTCAAACACATACGGAATGTATCAAGCCGTGAAGTCAGCGGCACTTCCAAATATATCGCTTTGGGTGTTAACACCAAACACAGCATTCCAAAGAGAGGAGGAGAAGATTTTGAAGAGTGCAAGGGAAGGGAACATCCATGCGCAGATAAATCACCATACCGTAGACCTTTATTGGCATTAATGCAAGAATACAGTATACTTTAAAACCAACAGTGACACTATAGAACATAATAAAACCTTAAAAAACCAGCAAAAGTTAAATGACATAAAATAGCAGTAGGCTATGCATGAGTAAAAGCCTCTCTGATTTGGATCGCAACCTGTAAAAAGCAAGCAACGTAAGTAGTGACAAAGTTGTGTTTCCTGTGGAGTAAAAAACGAACCTTGGCATTGTCAGAAAGGTCTTGATGGTCAGAAAACAGTGCATCTAGATATCTTGCACGTGGACTGCTATAAAAAGGGCAGTCCAAAAGAACATGAGGGACCGTTTTGATGACTCCTTGACTACAAGGGCATCGTCTAAGATTGCGGGGGATTCTGTGGTATCTTCTGAAAAGGATGGCCGACGATAAATCAGAGGATGGAAGGGAACCACAAGGAGGTCCTTCGAGCAAGCCTGAACTGCTGGCGTGGCGATAGAAGAATTCTTTGCAAAGAAAACAAACCCATCCGTAACAACTGTATTTTCCCGATTTCCACCTCCAAATAATTAACAGAATAAGTACTGCAACACCTATAAGAGCGCCTTTATGTTTCTGTCCAGTAGAACAAAGCAGGAGTCAAGTGGCACCTTTAAGGCCAACAAACTTTTATTTTGGACTTAAAGGTGAAACTTGACTCCTGCTTTGTTCTACTGCTTCAGACCAACACGGCTGCCCACCTGCATCAGTCCAGTGTAGTAATTTTGCAGACCAGGAGCCCAATTTGATGCAGAGTCTGAGCCTGTAAAAGACTGGGGAAGGCAAGGGCAAACCACCCCATCAAAAGTCTGCTGTGAAAACGTTGTGAAAGCAACGTCACCCCAGAGTCGGAAACGACTGGTGCTTGCACAGGGGACCTTTCCTTTCCTTTCCTTTCCTTTCCTTTCCTTTCCTTTCCTTTCCTTTCCTTTCCTTTCCTTTCCTTTCCTTTCCTTTCCTTTCCTTTCCTTTCCTTTCCTTTCCTTTCCTTTCCTTTCCTTTCCTTTCCTTTCCTTTCCTGAGCCTGTAGAAGTGAACAGCCGGGCCTCTCTCCACAGTGGTGAATGTCAACCAGAGCTGGCCAAACCTTTCTGCCCTGGGACTGGCCCCACTTCTCAGGATTCCAGGGGGCACTGCCAAGAGGAAGAGCTGGCATCCAGTCTGGAGCTCCCGCAAGCAGCTGAACGCCCTTTTCCATTCCGCCGCCCCAAATGCCCATGGATGTATTAGACAGGCTGAGCCTGTGGTCTGGTGGGCCAGTGCTCCCCACACATTACGGAGCAGCTTCAGGGCTGGAAGAGAAGCTCTCATGGTCTAGAGCAGAGGTGGCCAACAGTAGTTCTCCAGATGTTTTTTGCCTACAACTCCCATCAGCCCCAGCTAGCATGGCCAATGGCTGGGGCTGATGGGAATTGTAGGCAAAAAACATCTGGAGAGCTACCGTTGGCCACCCCTGGTCTAGATGTGGCCCTTGGGAGAGACCTGCTTGTCCCACATTGTGCACTAACTGCACGGGAGGCTGAAGGGGGCTTCCCAGCTCCTTATCCCCACTTATTTCTTTCTGGACACCTGGGCATGTTCTCCTGGGGGGGGGGGCAGTCTCCGCAGTTTGGGGTGTGCAATTCAGGGTGAGCCAAAGGTTATTTTGTGGCATTCTGAACATAAGAACATAAGAGAAGCCATGTTGGATCAGGCCAACGGCCCATCCAGTCCAACACTCTGTGTCACACAGTGGCAAAAAATTGTATATACACACATACACTGTGGCTAATAGCCACTGATGGACCTGTGCTCCATATTTTTATCTAAACCCTTCTTGAAGGTGGCCATGCTTGTGGCCGCCACCACCTCCTGTGGCAGTGAATTCCACATGTTAATCACCCTTTGGGTGAAGAAGTACTTCCTTTTATCCGTTTTAACCTGTCTGCTCAGCAATTTCATTGAATGCCCACGAGTTCTTGTATTGTGCGAAAGGGAGAAAAGTACTTCTCTCTCTACTTTCTCCATCCCATGCATTATCTTGTAAACCTCTATCATGTCACCCCGCAGTCGACGTTTCTCCAAGCTAAAGAGTCCCAAGCGATTCTGGATTTGTTTCAAGGTGCTGGTTATAACCTTTAAAGCTCTATGAGGCCTGGGGCCTGTCTATCTTCAGGACCCTTTCCCCATATGTACCCCAGAGAGCACTACGGTCAGGGTCCCAAAATTCTTTTAAGATTGCCAGGCCGAAAGAAGCTCGATTATCTGTCACCAGAACCAGCCCCTGGTCTGTGGAACGCCCGCCCCGAAGACAGGACCTGCCAAAGTTCCGCAGGGCCTGTCAGACCAAATTGTTTAAACTTGCTTTCAACAGTTAAGGAGAGGCGGCTACTATTCCATATCGCTGGCAATCGCACTGAATTGAAAGAACTGAAACCAGAAACATGGGAACAATCAGAATTTCAACGTGCATCTTGGACGTAACGATTGTAAAATGTTTGGAAATGATTTCACAGTACAGCTTGTTTTAAAATTTTATGTCTGTTTTTAGAGGTTGTGAGCTGCCCTGAGCCTGTTAGAGGAGGGTGAGATATAAATTTGAAAGAATGAATGGATGGATGGACGGACGGACGGACGAACAAACAAACAAACAAATATAGGGTGAAGCTTCCCCCAGTGTTTTAATCTTCATACCTCTGGATCCTGAGCTCCTCTTGGCCTTCCCACCTCCTGACCGGGAGAGAAGAACTTGGAGATTATCATTCTGACATGTTTCTGATGGAGGGACCCTTCACTGTCTAAAGTTTTTATGATGAAAATCTTGTTGGTATCCCAGAAGCTTCAGGACTGAAATCTAGCTCCCCTCCTCGATCACACTGACAGCTCAGAGAAGTTTTAACTCTCCCCTCACTTTAAGAGGAGGAGGCCTTCCTGTCTCTACTGCCTTCACCTTACTGGCTACTCCCAAGTAAACTTTTGCATCCCTTGCAAAGAGCACTGAGATTCTCTGGAGATAATCTGGTCCAGGATGCCCCGGTTCCCTTCATTTTTGGCACTGCAACTTTCAAGATCATCCTGATTTGGGTGGCTGGCTTTCAAATGTTTTATTTTTGGATGAGTTCTGCCTGTCGCAGGCTGAGTACCTTTGCTTCCATTGCCAAAACCATGGGTGTGTCCTCAACAGGGGCCAGGATGTTCTGATTCCCTTTGTCCAGCCAGGGTAGAATCATAGAGACGTGAAAATAAGGAACTGGGAATTTAACTTCATCTGTTGTGTCCCCGTTGTTGCCTTTTGAGGATGCCTTCTTAAGATCCAGTTGGCACACATGGCTAGCTGTTTAATCCCAAATTGGGAACAGCTGCAGTCTCTCTCACCTGGAGCACACAGGCCTGTCAATGCGCAGGTGCGAATTCTGAGGCATGGCACATGCACACCCTGCCATTTTACACCAAGGAGCTGCAGCGGATCGTTTTGAACCACTGCAGGACAATTCTGTCCTTCAAACCAAAGAACATTCCCCCCACCCCCCCCACAAGCCTTCAAAAGCAGAAGACAACTTACTGTTGAGTCTAGGCATGCACCAAAACTCAGGAAGGCACAAACTTTTCAGCAGTGTCTGAAGAAGCATGCATGTGTACAGAAGCTTCCGGTCTGAATAAAACTTGGTTGGTCTTCAAGGTGCTCCTGGACTCCTACTTTGTTCCATTGCTTCAGACCAACACGGCTGCCCACCTGGGTCTACCTTTTATTACTTTCCCACGCAAATGCTATCCAGACCAAATGCTGTCCAGACAAAATGTTCTTTCAGCTTGTTAATTACACTGTTTTGCCATTGGATTTTACATTTGTACAATTTTGCATTCTAAACCACTGCCCACCAGCTCTCTGTAGCTCTACTCACTGTACCCCATTCCTTCGTCTGAAGACGTCTGCATGCATACGAAAGCTGACGTTCTGAATAAAACTTCATAGAATCCTAGAGTTGGAAGGGACCTCCAGGGTCTTCTAGTCCAACCCCCTGCACCATGCAGGAAACTCACAAATAGCTCTGCCTAAATTCACAGGATCTTAGAATCCTAGAGTTGGAAGGGACCTACAGGGTCATCTAGTCCAACCCCCTGCACAATGCAGGAAACTCACAAACACCTCTCCCTAAATTCACAGGATCTTAGAATCATA
This sequence comes from Heteronotia binoei, assembly GCF_032191835.1. Classification (NCBI taxonomy): domain Eukaryota; kingdom Metazoa; phylum Chordata; class Lepidosauria; order Squamata; family Gekkonidae; genus Heteronotia; species Heteronotia binoei. The sequence continues at coordinate 82,866,355 of NC_083233.1, read as the reverse complement.
GAGTTGAAAGGGACCTCTAGAGTCATCTAGTCCAACCCCCTGCACAATGCAGGAAACTCACAAACACCTCCCCCTAAATTCACTGGATCTTAGAATCATAGAGTTGGAAGGGACCTCCAGGGTCATCTAGTCCAACCCCCTGCACAATGCAGGAAACTCACAAATAGGTCTGCCTAAATTCACAGGATCTTAGAATCATAGAGTTGGAAGGGACCTCTAGGGTCATCTAGTCCAACCCCCTGCACAGTGTTGGTCTTAAAGGTACTCCCGGACTCCTACTTTCTTCAGCACTGTGTCAGGGGAGAGGGGGACGGGGCAGAGGCGCTCATGCATGAGAACAGGGGGTGTTTCAAGTACACCCCTCTTTTCACCTGTGAACCACTAGAGGGTCTGATGTGTGTGGATTTGGGATCGTGGAGCATCGAAGTTTTCAGAGGGAGAAGCCTCACCAACACAGAGATGCCAGCCAGGGCGTTGAAAGGCTTCCTTTCATTTCATTCTCCCCCATTTGATCAAGAGCAGGGTGACATTTGGCAAAAATTGCTGATGTGGGATTGAATGATTAATTGCCATGGCAACCGTCCTTGCTTTCATGGTGGGGATGCGAGGGTGCCTGAGCGGAAGAGGAGGCCCGGCCTCAGAGCGAAAGGGGGGATTGCCGGGCCCGTCGGAGCGAACAGCACTTGTGCCTTTGGCTTAGAGAGGGAGCTGGAAGAGGGCGGGAGGCAACACAGCCAGCCAAAGAGAAGAAAATGGTCCTGTGCTTGTAATGAGAGGTTAACTGAGTCCCCGAAGCAATTACAGCAATTGGAGAGGTAGTTCTTAATTCGAGGATTAGGTTGAACAAGTCTCACCTGCCCGGTTGCCATGCCGACAGCATTTCAGAGGAAGAGGGGGCAATCCGGGAAGATGCTCCTTGCTGTCGAGTTCACAGTTGTGCTGTTCTTTAAATGCGCACGCACCAGGCCTCCCAGTGCCCCTTCCTGTCTGCACTGGAACCAGATTAGCCTTATGGGAGTCAGCCTGGAGTCTACTGTTGCATTCACACGTGCCAGCCGGGAACCACAGATTTGATCCTATCTGAACTGGATCATCCCGGCCCGTCACAGTAGGGGAGGGACGTGGTTGGGACAGGGTGATGGCTCAGTGGTAGAGCATCTGCTTGCTAATTAGAAGGTCCCAGGTTCAATCCCCGGCATCTCCAACTAAAAAGGGTCCAGGCAAGTAGGCCTGAAGAACCTCGGCTTGAGACCCTGGAGAGCCATGAATGGGGCTGTAGCTCAGTGGTAGAGCATCTGCTTTGCTGAGCAGAAGGTCCCAGGTTCAATCCCCGGCATCTCCAACTAAAAAGGATCCAGGCAAATAGGTGTGAAAAACCTGAACTTGAGACCCTAGAGAGCCGCTGCCAGTTAGGGGAGGGATTGTGGCTCAGGGGTAGAGCATCTGCTTGGTAAGCAGAAGGTCCCAGGTTCAACCCCCGGCATCTTCAACTAAAGAGGGTCCAGGCAAGTAGGTGTGAAAAACTTCAGCTTGAGACCCTGGAGAGCCGCTGCCAGTCCGAGTAGACAATATTGACTTTGATGGACCCAGGGTCTGATTCAGTAAAAGGCAGCTTCATACATTCATATATATGGGGAGGGACAGTGGCTCAGTGGTGGAGCATCTGCTTGGTAAGCAGAAGGTCCCAGGTTCAATCCCTGGCATCTCCAACTAAAGAGGGTCCAGGCAAGTAGGTGGAGAGCTGCTGCCAGTCTGAGGAGTCAAGACTGACTTTGATGGACCAAGGAGGGTCTGATTCAGCAGAAGGCAGCTTCATATGTTCATATATGCTGGGGAGGGACGGTGGCTCAGTGGTAGATTATCTGCTTGGTAAGCAGAAGGTCCCAGGTTCAATCCCCAGCATCTCCAACTAAAAAGGGTCCAGGCAAGTAGGGGTGAAAAACCTCAGCTGAGACCCTGGAGACCCGCTGCCAGTCTGAGGAGACAAGACTGACTTTGATGGCCCCAGGGGGGTCTGTTTCAGTAGAAGGCAGCTTCATGTGTTCAAATGTTCAGTTGCAGGAACAGTCATGCTTTCTTTTCCACTTCTGACTTACGGTGACCTTGTGGCTCTCACCCATTCCACCTGGCTGATTGGGAAATGCGACCGTTTCACCAGGTAGTACCGTTTGCTCCTTTTCCACTTGGAGTCGAGGATGGCTTGAACCTCATGGTGAATCTGTCCCCGTACTAAGGTCGGAGGCAGAGGGTTCGATGGGGGATGCCAAGACAAGGGCCCAGGGTCGCATTTTAGGAGACTGGCGTGAAAACAAGGGTGGACATTTTTTAGAACTTTAGGCAACTCCAGGGTGAGAGACCTGGAGTCCCCCCCCTCCCCCGAATATATGGAAAAGATGAGGATGGGGAAAATGTGATGCAATAAGAGAGAGAGAGAGAGAATGACCCAGAGGGAATCAGCAACACCTGGGAGAAGAAAATTGCATTAGCCTCTTTGCACCTCTCGAGCCAAAGAGCAGCCAAGTCCATCAGACACACGGCCAATCAATTTCTTCCGTCAGACCTCTTGACACCAGAGTCTCCAACATGAAGATCCAGAAGAATCTTTTCTTCAAAAGTCAGATTTGCTGTGAAGAGTGTTGAGTTTTATGTCTATTTTTGTTAAATTTATGGGGTGCTCAGTTTGAATTTTACCACTGAGGAAGGCTTTTAGGTGTAATGCATTTGGTTTCGGTTCTTGTACATGGATATAATTTGTACCTTTTAACCTGCACTTACAAGGTTAGACATTTGTCTTTATATTAGAATTAGGTACTCAAATGCAGACTCATGGGATTGTGGTTTTTAAATGATATTTTAGCACTTTTGATTGTATAAGTAAATTATATATGATATTTTGTACATTAGCACTATGTGCATAGCTATATTTTAGTTCCTTTTTCTTTGTGACAACTCCCAGGCCATGCTCAGTTACCCACAAGGACTTGTGGAGGCAGCTCCCCTTCCCTTCCCCCCTCTATGTCCTCCTTTGCTCCCGCTGGCAAGCCCTCTTGCCTCACCTCTCCTTGCTTCTTGCTCTCTTCCCCATCTACCACCTAGCCTGCCTTTTAGCTGCCTCCCCATCTCCAGCCATTTTTGTTATTCACTTCACTTACAGCCCAGCTTTCGCCACAAGAAAGAAACAAAACAGCTTCCTTCTCTCCTCTATTTCATAGTCACACCAACCCTGTGAGGTAGGTTAGGTGGAGTGGCCCAGGGTCACCCAGCAAGCTTGCATGACAGACTGGAGACTTGAACCAGGGTCCTCTAGAACAGGGGTGTCAAACATGCAGCCCGGGGGCCGAATGAGGCCATTGGAAGGCTCCTGTCAGGCCCCCAAGTAACTGGCTGTCACCTGCTTCCTTCTCCCTCTCTCTTGCTTCCTTCTGCATCACAGCTTGCTTGGCCAGGCTTGCTCAATCGCACAGGAGCTAAAGAGCAAAACCTCTATTTTCTCCATTGTCTGAGGCTCCTCACTTGGGGGGGAGGAGGAGGAGGGATGGCAGAGCTTGCTTTACCAGGCTCTCTCAATCACATAGCAAAGCTACTGAGCCAAGCCTCTCTTCCTTCTGTTGGCTGAGGTTCCCCACTCCTGGTCTCTTGGGCGAGGGAAAGAGCCAGAGCTTCCATTGCCCAGTTCCCTGAATGCCATGGGAGAAATACAAAGAAGCACCTATAAGACCAATGAGTACTAATGTTTTAAGCATGTTTTATTTTAAGGGTTTTTTTAAAAAAATATTCAATTATGTTTGTTTGTGTCCTTTATAAAGTTTATATCTTTGCTACCTAATCTTAAATAGGTACACACATGACCTGGCCTGACATGGCTCAGCCCAACAAGGTCTCATTTATGTCAGATCTGGCCCTCATAACAAATGAGTTTGACACCCCTTCTCTAGAACCTCGACACTCTAACCACTACACAGTTTGGGTACAAATTCCATAATACTGGGGCCACAGCTGAGAAGACCATTCCTCAGGCTGCTGCTACCTTTCTAGACTCAGACAATAAGGCCACCTGACAAAGGGTCCCTAGAGATTATCTTAATGGCCAGGTAGGTTCAAAGCAAGATCCAACCCATGCAGTAAAAAAAGAAAAGCTACAAAACCAAAAACAAGAACCAAAGAGCCCATGAATACTTTTGAAAAGCCAAGCAGAAAACCTCCACAACAAGCAGACACAGAGCAATCTGGGGAATCGGCCCAGTTTCTCCAGCTTTATAGGACCATGTGGAACCCTATTGGCCTTTTGTGTCACCTGACTCCTCTAGAGCTGATTGGGTACTCAGGTGCACCACCTGCGACCCTGGGCAGTGTGGCAGAATGCAGCCTCTCGGCTCCCTCTGCTGGCCTGTTACTGTACTTGCAGCCTCCAGCTCAACTTCTCTGGTTCCATGCCCCCAAGGGGGGGGGGAACAGTGGCTCTCCAGATGTTTTTTTGCCTACAACTCCCATCAGCCCCAGCCATTGGCCAGGCAAAAAACATCTGGAGAGCCACTGTTCCCCAACCCTTCTTCCTAACAGGTCATTTTCGCCAGGGCTTTGCAGGGGGCAGTGGGGCCCTTCTGTTTCATTGTGGCTCCCCCAATGAAAACCTCCCACAGTCTGGTGTCCATCCAAGAGTCAGTGCCGTCAAGAATTTCTACTAAAAGAGACAAGGAGTTTCCCATTAGACGCTTCCCAGGCGGACTCATGAAATGTGGGGCACCCCTCTCTTCCCGTTGACTGCAATTTACAAGGCTCTGCTTTTTAAAAAAGCACCCTGTAACACATTGAAGTCCGTTATCTTTAATTATTCCATCCATAAATGATAAGTACCGTTCATTTTTGAGGCTCTTATTACTAATGCATATTGCGGTTTAATGTGTTCACTCACATCAGACTTCCCACAATTCTTTCTGAAATATTGAGCTCAACGTTCTGGGAAAGCCAACTGGTCACAGAATGTATGACGACCACCATAATTCTTATTTTTGGAAAAGGAACAGGAGGCTTTATCGTATGCTGGCCCCTGACAACATGGCCTTTTATAGGAAAAGGTGTTCCCATTGAGCACAAGGTATAATTTTCGTAAGAATAGGACTATTTAAAAAAAAAAAAACCTGAATGTTTTTATTATGCTTGGTGACATTAATTAACAAATCAGTGGTCCAAGGGTCTACAAGGAAGATGTCAATCCCAGATGTGCCAGGATTGCTCTGTGATGAGGAAACCTATGGGAAGGTCCTTTGCTGGATCAGGTCCAAGGTGCTAAGTTTGACATTTTCTCAGGAACAGCTGGATGTTTGAGGCATGTTCTTAAGCAAAGAGATTCTGTCTATCTCCTCTCATTTGCATCCAGCATGGAAGAAGGAGGAGGAGATTGAATTTATACCCTGCCTTTCAGAGTCTCAGAGCAGCTCACAATCTCCTTTCCCTTCCTCCCCTACAACAGACACCCTGTGAGGGGGGTGGGGCTGAGAGAGCTCTTACAGCAGCTGCCCTTTCAAGGATAGCTCTGCTAGAGCTATGGCTGACCCATTCCAGCAGCTGCAAGCAGAGGAGTGGTGAATCAGACCTGGTTCTCCCAGATAAGAGTCTGCACACTTAACCACTACATCAAACTGGCTCTCAGTAAAGTTATTTGAAACACTTTTAGTGCTCTTCTCCAGGTAGAGAAGGAGAAGAAGATGAAGATATTGGATTTATACCCCACCCTTCACTATGAATCTCAGAGACTCAGAGCGGCTGACAATCACCTTTACTTTCCTTCCCCACAACAGGCTGCCTATGAGGTGGATGGGCCTGAGAGAGCTCTCCTAGAAGCTGTCCTTTCAAGGACAACTTCTTCCAGGAAATAAATTTGGCTGGCACGCGTATTTGTATTATGGAAAAAAGAAGATGGACGGTTTTTTCTCTCACCATTATATAAGAAATAATTTGCTAAATACATGGATTAAATACAAGAAATATGGAGATGAGAGAAGACTGTTATGGATAGTGCCAGCTGAAGTAATAAAAATAACGGCTGAGAGAGGCGAAGAAAAGTGGTTGTCATATAATCAATTTTTAAAAATACAAAGTGGCAAAATAGAACTGAAAACTGCTGAAGAGTTTAATCATAAATTTATTTATTTATTATTTATTACATTTGACTTATACCCCGCCCTCTCCGCAAGCGGACTCAGGGCGGCTCACAGTATTATCTACACAATTAAACCAATAAAATATATAAAACCATAATTTACATTTTCCAGTTTAAAAGCATATTACAATTACAAATTTTAAAACCATTATATAGTGCTGAATCCATATATTATAAGCGGCGTTAAATTCCAAGCAGTGATCACCGGCTTTCTGTGTGATGTCCGGTGGCAGCCATCTTTTCGTCAAGCATCAAAGGCCTGCTTGAACAACTCGGTCTTACAGGCCCTGCGGAACGCAGACAGATCCCGCAGGGCCCGTATGGCTTCTGGAAGAGCATTCCAAAGCTCTGGTGCTGCCACTGAAAAAGCCCTAGATCTTGTCTTGCATAGCCTGGCTTCTTTTGGTCCGGGGACCGAGAGTAGGTTTTTTGCCCCTGAACGCAGTGCTCTCTGGGGGATATGCGGGGAAAGGCGGTCCCATAGATATGCAGGTCCCTGACCATAAAGAGCTACATATGATTGGTTTCAAATGCAACAAATAAAGAGCTTGGTGGAGAATGATATTAGAACTGAAGGAATAAGGAAAGAGCAAACAGAATTGGAAAAAGTTCTGCTTGGAGACAATGATAAATTAATTTCAAGAGTATATAAATTACTTCTACAATGGTCTACAGAAGACGAAGTAGTGAAATTGCAAATGATTAAATGGGCAATTAATGTAAATAAAGAAATACAGATGGAAACGTGGGAATATTTGTGGAAGAACTCTATGAAACTTTCAACATGTCAAAGTAGTAAAGAAAACTGTTTTAAGATGATGTATAGATGGTATATGACTCCTAAAAAATTGGCAAAGATGAATACCAAGATGTCAGACAGATGTTGGAAATGCAAAAAGCATGAAGGTTCTTTCTACCATGTGTGGTGGACTTGTGAAAGAGCTAAAATGTTTTGGCAGATGATTCAGCAAGAGATTTCTAAGATCTTGGGATATGAGTTTAACAAAGTTGCAGAGACTTTTCTGTTGGGATTACAAATAAAAAAATTTCCAAAAGAAGATAGAACTTTAATCTGATACTTGCTCTCAGCCGCTAGGACATTGTATGCGCAGTTGTGGAAGCAAGAAAAAATACCAGAGAAATGGGATTGGATTATAAAAGTTATGACATGGAGTGAAATGGACAAATTAACAAGAATATTAAGAGACTATGATTTAGAAGTTTTTAAGATGGAATGGAAAAAATTTAGAAGATATGTAGAAAAAGAGTGGAAAATAAAAGGACATTGGACAATCTTTGATAATGATTAAGTTTTAAAAAGAAGTTTTAAGTTTTTTTAAAAAGTTAAGGGTACCTTTAAATATTTGCATTTTAAGTAAATAACACCAGCGGGGGTCAAGTAACGGGGGGAGGGGTGGGTAGAAAGTAATATATGGGGTAGATAAAAGAAGGTTTTTTAAAAGATGTAAGATATAGATTTATTACCATATGTTACCAATAACATTGTTTTAAAACTAAAAAAGGACAACTTCTTCCAGAGCTATGGCTGACCCAAGGCCATTCCAGCAGCTGCAAGTGGAGGAGGAGTGGGGAATCACACTGTTTTGGCCCAATAAGGTGCCACTTTGGTTGTTCCAGGTAAGAGCCCCTGGTTGACCAAATGTCTAATGAGTTTGTCTTACCTTTCCTGAAAAGCCACTAAGCGAATGGCTGCCACCGCCACTGGCAGTCATGAACTCTCAGCGTTAATTATACGTTGGATGATAAAGTGGTTTCTTTTGACTGCGCTTACCACGATACAGAAATGTGGAGGAGGGGTCAATCCCTTTTAATTTGAATGCATGGCTAGCAAGGCTAGTTTTGCTCCAATTATTTTCTCCCGCAAGTCTTCCGTTTTCATTCATTTACATTATGCCATCTCTATACAATATGCCCTTTTTTAATACCGTCTTAACACTATTTATATGCAACCTGCCGGTGACCATTTTAATGCCAGTATTTCTCCTGGATTTTATTAGTAGGATTTGGTTGTGGATTCATGCTGAGTCCGGAGAGACCCAAAACAAAACCAGAACTTTTGAACTTTTATCATGAAATTTGGCCACATCCCTACTGTTCCCCCAAAGCAACATAATTCATTCCCACCCCCCCACTCCCGATATGATGGGATGGATCCCACAGATTTGTTCTGGTAACAGGGGCACATTCCCTTTGTGCAACAAGCCTTTATTTGCCTTTCATGTCAGGGCAAAGCACCACCTTCACCAGAATAGATTCAAAGGATGCTACCCAGTGAGAGAAGAAGACACCCCTGATGTAGGGTTTTGAAGGCAAGAGACTTATGGAGACGGTTTGCCATTGCCTTCCTTGGTGACGTCCCATCCACTGTTTCGCTTCTGAGATCCGATGAGATCAGGTTAGCTCAAGCCACGAGGGACAGCGGAGTTCCTATATGGCCGAGGACCTGCCTACCTTAGGGACCGCCTCTCCCCATATCTTCCCCAGAGAGCACTGCGATCTAGTTCACAAAATCTTCTGGAAATCCCTGGGCCAAAGGAGGCCAAATTAAAAACAACTAGAGAGCAGGCCTTCTCGATACAGGCACCCCAACGGTGGAACCAGCTACCGGAGGAGGTACAGGCCCTGCAGAATCTCAATCAGTTCCTTAGGGCTTGTAAAACCACCCTCTTCCAACTAGCTTTCTAAAATAGAACCTGGTAGTAACATCAAGCCATCTTTGTATATATTGAGATTGTGGCACAATTAAGTTATACTGGTTTTAGATTATTTATTTAATAATATTAATTTATGAATTGTATTGTAATTGTATTATCTTGTTTTTATTGTTATAACATGGTTTATACCATGTCCTGTAAGCCGCCCTGAGCCTGCCTAGGCAGGGAGGGCGAGGTATAAATATTTTTTTTAATTATTATTATTAAAGACTAGCAAGTTTTTATTTGTGGCCGGTCACTCTGTCTGAATAGCTCTTCCTTTCCCAGAACTGACCCTTGGCCTGGAACTGTGGTTCTTAGGCCTGACTTTTCAATATCTGCAGGAACGCCGATATTAAGAACATAAGAACATAAGAGAAGCCATGTTGGATCACGCCAACGGCCCATCCAGTCCAGCACTCTGTGTCACATAAGAACATAAGAGAAGCCATGTTGGATCAGGCCAACGGCCCATCCAGTCCAACACTCTGTGTCACATAAGAACATAAGAGAAGCCATGTTGGATCAGGCCAACGGCCCATCCAGTCCAGCACTCTGTGTCACATAAGAACATAAGAGAAGCCATGTTGGATCAGGCCAACGGCCCATCCAGTCCAACACTCTGTGTCACATAAGAACATAAGAGAAGCCATGTTGGATCAGGCCAACGGCCCATCCAGTCCAACACTCTGTGTCACACAGTGGCAAAAAAAATTATATATACACACACACTGTGGCTAATAGCCACTGATGGACCTGTGCTCCATATTTTTATCTAAACCCCTCTTGAAGGTGGCTATACTTGTGGCTGCCACCACCTCCTGTGGCAGTGAATTCCACATGTTAATCACCCTTTGGGTGATTAACATGTCTCATGGTGCATCAGTAAGTACCCTTTCACACATTCTGGTGCCACAAACCCCGGTTTGCAGTACGTGTCTATCATATAGTGGGTTCAATGCATGAAGGAGACGCGGTTGCGGCGATCGTAGCTCTCTTTATCGATTGCAGCATAGTGACCACTGGATTGGGGAAAGCAATGGCAAACCACCCCATAAAAAGCCTGCCATGAAAATATCGTGATGCGGCGTCACCTCAGAGTCGGAAACGACTGGTGCTTGCACAGGGGACTACCATGACCTTTAGAGCCTCGTGCCACGGACCTGAGTTTGATCCCGGCGGAAGCTGGGTTTTCAGGTAGCCGGTTCGAGGTTGACTCAGCCTTTCATCCTTCCGAGGTCGGTAAAAGCTTGCTGGGGGGGAAGCGTAGATGACTGGGGAAGGCAAGGACAAACCACCCCGTAAAAAGTCTGCCATGAAAGCGTCATGATGCAACGTCACCCCAGAGTCGGAAATGACTGGTGCTTGCACAGGGGACTACCTTGACCTTTTTTAATCACTGGATTAGAAGACTGCTGAACTTGGCCAATGGGGCCAAGTATATACAGTCCTGGGTTCCTGTGCCAGGACATCATTGGATCGTTTGAACCAGCGGGGGGCTTCTGATTGGACCAGGGCAGCAGGGATTTGGATCCTACTGCTCATTGTTCTTGAGTCCCCAAGCTCAGTCCAAAAGGCTCCACTTTACACTGGTAAAGGAACATAAGCATGAGTCCTCATACACAACAGTGAAAAGGACGGTGGCTCAGTGGTAGAGCATCTGCTTGGTAAGCAGAAGGTCCCAGGTTCAATCCCCGGCATCTCCAACTATAAAGGATCCAGGCAAGTAGGCGTGAAAAACCTCAGCTTGAGACCCTGGAGAGCCCCTGCCAGTCTGAGTAGACAATACTGACTTTGATGGAACAAGGAGGGTCTGATTCAGTAGAAGGCAGCTTCATGGGGAAGGGCTGTGTGGCTCAGTGGTAGAGAATCTGCTTGGTAAGCAGAAGGTCCCAGGTTCATTCCCCGGCATCTTCAACTAAAAAGGGTCCAGGCAAATAGGTGTGAAAAACCTCAGCTTGAGACCCTGGAGAGCTGCTGCCAGTCTGAGTAGAAAAGACTGACTTTGATGGACCCAGGGGGGTCTGATTCAGTATAACGCAGCTTCATATGTTCATATGTTCAATAGTGTCCACCCAATATGCCGCTGAACATGGACCCTTTTGGCAAATTTAGATCTGTCACGTGACAGGCTTGCACTGTTCAGGCCCTTCATTTTCACTTATGGCTGCCAACCCCCAGGTGGGGCCAGGAGATCTCCTGGAATTAGAACTTCTCTCCAGGCAACAGAGATCAATTCCCCTGCAGACAATGGTCTCTTTGGCACATGCCCTCCATGGCATTTTTATCCCCCGCTGAGTTCTCCCCACGCCTCAAACCCTGCCCTCCTGCAGGCTTCACCCCCAAATCTCCAGGGATCTCCCACCCTGGAGCTGGCAACCCTCTTTGCAGCACAGCCAATCTGGAATGTGAAACCAGAGTTCAGCCGGCTGCTTCCCTGGCTCCAGTGGCTTGTCTGCTAGCAGAAGAGGCAGCCCTCCTAACAGACTGGAAAGGAAGGGGGGGTCATCTTTGCACCCACCCAGGAGGGCGTTTCTGGAAGCTCATTTTATGATCGACTCTCTTCAAACAGAAGCAAATAGAATGTAATTCTATTTGACCAGCACTCATCTCAGCCTAATGCAAAACAAGGGCTTGAATATCAATTCAGGGAGTGCACAGGGTGTGTGTGTGTGTGTGTGTGTGTGGCGTCTCTTCCATTATAGGGCCAGCAATCCACATGCCAATCCTGATGCTGGGAAAGACAGAAGGCCAAAGAAGAAGGGGACGGCAAAAGATGAGATGAAGATATTGGATTTATATCCCGCCCTCCACTCCAAAGAGTCTCAGAGCGGCTCACAATCTCCCTTCCCTTCCTCCCCCACAACAGACATCCTGTGAGGTGGATGAAGATATTGGATTTATATCCCGCCCTCCACTCCGAAGAGTCTCAAAGGGGCTCACAATCTCCTTTCCCTTCCTCTCCCACAACAGGCACCCTGTGAGGTAGATGAAGATATTGGATTTATATCCCGCCCTCCACTCCGAAGAGTCTCAGAGCGGCTCACAATCTCCTTTACCTTCCTCCCCCACAACAGACACCCTGTGAGGTGGGTGGGGCTGGAGAGGGATCTCACAGCAGCTGCCCGTTCAAGGACAACCTCTGCCAGAGCTATGGCTGACCCAAGGCCATTCCAGCAGGTGCAAGTGGAGGAGTGGGGAATCAATCCCGGTTCTCCCAGATAAGAGTCTGCACACTTAACCACTATACCAAACTGGCTCTCCAGTTGTCCAGATGGCCGGACCGCATTACTGATGGAACTAACATGAATCTGAGCAGACTTCGCAGGATGGCGGAAGACAGGAGGGCCTGGCATGACTTGGTCCAGGGGGTCGCAAAAAGTCAGACTTGACTGTGTGACTGGACAACGACAAACGCACACAGACCTCTCTCTTTTTCATGTCTCCGTAGAACAGGAGAGATGCTGACAGCACGTGTTGAATTGGCAGCGCTGGACACAATCCCCAGGGGAAGTTTGCCTGTGCCGGCCCTGTGGAAAAGTATGGGGCAAGAGCCGCGTACCTTTGGGTTCATGTGCCACTTTGGCGTTTGTAGGAAAGAAGGAGAGAAGGGCACAGTTGGCCACGGAGGGGAGTGTGTGAAATTCCCCGCACCAGGATACTTTAAAATTTGGTTACAGCTAACTTATGCTCAGGGCCGGTGCGTGGGAGTTGGTGAACTAGGCGACAGCCTAGGGCGCCGGCTCCCACAGGGGTGCCTCCCTCCCTCTGTCACGATCGGCTGCGCCCCTTGGCCTCTGGAGACAATGTCTGCAGCAGGCAAGAGACAGTTCTGCCCCTAGAGACCATGTCTGCTTCGGAAGGGGGGCTGCGGGGCATCAGACCCCACTGTGGTCCTTCCTCAAACCCCACCTTCCCCAGACTTCCCCCCTCCCGAAAAAATCTCCAGGGATTTCCCAACCCAGAGCTGGCTGGCAACCCTACTTGTAACCATGACGAGGACAGTGAGTGGGGAGGAGCCAAGGGGAGGGACTCTGGCTTAGGAATCCAGCAGAGCCAGGTGCCAGCCTGCCTCCGGCATCTCCCGGGATCACAGCAAGCAGGTGAGACGGACCTTTCTCTGCCCCAAGCTCTGGAGTCTCCACTGCCAGGCAGAAGGGCCAGCACTGAGAGAGAGCATTTGGTGTCTGACTCATTCCAAGCTGGCTTCCTAGAATTATTAAGTGGAACCATGGCTGGTGCGTGGGAGCAAGCCAGGTAGGCAGCTGCGTAGGGTGCCAGGTGCCCCCTCCCCCAGCGTGCAGCGTGTGTACTCCTTGGAGGCTGCATTCTCCAATAGAAAGCAGGCTGCAAGGAGTGCAGACGCTGCCTGGCTGGTTTTGCGTCCCCCGGGTCTGCGCGGCGTGCCCCTTGGAGCCCGGCAAGGATAAATTAACCAATTGCAAAAGCTGAAGAAGAGCCAATGACAGTTTCTAAAACTTGGCTCCTGTTGCCATTGTCTGCGGCCACTCGTCCTTCCTGCTCGACTTTCCTGCTCGTTGGTAGGGCTCATCTCTGAAGATGATGAGTCTGCGTACAGGAGGGAAGTTCAACAGCTGTCCCTTTGGTGTAAAGTAAATAATCTTATTTTAAATATAAATAAGACGAAGGAAATTATAGTGGATTACAGGAAGAGTAGTTTGGACACCCAGCCGTTGTTTATTGATGGTGTTATGGTAGAACAGGTGACAGAATGGAAGTTTCTGGGAATTACCATGAAACAGGATCTAACATGGGGGGCAAATACTTTAGCTCTAGAGAAAAAGGCCCAGCAACGACTATACTACTTAAGACTCTTAAGATCACTACAACTGTCAGGGAGTCTGCTGGTTGCCTTTTATCGTAGTTCCATTGAGAGCATTTTATCTTATTGCCTCTGCGCGTGGTTTGGGAGCTGCACGGAAGCAGAGAGAAGGGTGCTCCAAAGAGTGACGAGAAGAGCACAAAAGATTTGTGGATGTTCTCTCCCCTCATTGGTGGATCTGTATAATATGGCATGTAAAAGGAAGATACAAATGATCCTAAGGGACCATACACATCTGGGCCATTTGCTTTTTGAGATCTTACCGTCAGGTAGACGATATAGAGTGTTGAAGGCTAGGACAAACAGATTTAAGGACAGTTTCTATCCAAGTGCTGTGGTTAGGTTAAATGCAGGGTTATGAAGGATTATCTGTTTTAGATGTATTTAATGGTTTAAATGGTTTTAATGGTTTTATGAATGTTTAATGGTTTTATGAATGTTTATTTAAGGGTTTAAATGGTTTTAATGGTTTTATGAATGTTTATCCGTTTTAGATGTATTTAAATGGTTTTAATGGTTTAAATGGTTTAATGGTTTCAGATGTATTTAAATGGTTTATGAATATGTGTGTTTGATGTGTTGGTATGTTTGTGGAAGAGCACCTCATTTCGTTGCTCTCTTTTTGTTGAGAACAATGACAATAAATTCATCTATCTATCATCTATCTTCACAGAGCCGTGGGGTGGGAGCCCTAGCTCAGTGGGGGCGCATCGGTCTCGCATGCACAAGGTCTTGGCCCCGGCACCTCCAACTCAAAGGATCACATTGAAATGACCATGTGAAGGTCTCGTCCCTGGCGCCTCCAGCTAAAAGGATCAAGTAGCAGTCTCACAATTTTTAATGCTTAATCTCACGATATATATATTTTTTAAAAAATAAAATTTAAAATAAAAAATCCTGTAAATTAAAAATGTAAATAGAATCATAGAGTTGGAAGAAGATTTTGGATTTATATCCCGCCCTATACTCGGAATCTCAGAGTCTCCTTTACCTTCCCCCCCTACAACAAACACCCTGTGAGGTAGGTGGGGCTGAGAGTGCTTTTACAGCAGCTGCCCTTTCAAGGACAACTCCTGCAAGAGCTATGGCTGAACCAAGGCCATCTCAGCAGGTGCAAGTGGAGGAGTGGGGAATCAAACCCGGTTCTCTCAGATAAGAGTCTGCACACTTAACCACTACACCAACAAGATATTGGATTTATATCCTGCCCTATAGTCTGAATCTCAGAGTCTCAGAGCAGTCACAATCTCTACCTTCCTCCCACCCCCCCACAAACACACACAACACCCTGTGAGGTGGGTGAGTCTGAGAGGGCTCTCACAGTAGCTGCCCTTCCAAGGACAACCTCTGCAAGAGCTATGGCTGACCCAAGGCCATTCCAGCAGCTGTAAACGGAGGAGTGGGGAATCAAACCTGGTTCTCCCAGATAAGAGTCTGCGCACTTCACCACTACACCAAACTGCTCTCCAGGATCCTCCAGGGTCATCTAGTCCAATACAAAATATTCATGTTTCTTCATTTCACCTACAATTCTCTGGGGTTTTTTTAAATTTGAGGGGGGCACTAGTGGGCAGCTCACCTAGGGCACCAAAAACCCTAGCACCGACCCTGAATGGAGTGAGGACTATTCTAATACAAGAGCACGAATTTCTGGAACAAACATTGCGATGCTCAGAAAAAGCCGTTTGTGCCACCACTCTCCCACCTCTGGTTCCAAGTTTTGTCACTGAAAAGTTGATGCAGGAAAACTTCATTGGCTCAGCCCTGCCTGGCCTTTCCCCAGCAACATTATTTACACCGCGCAGTAAATTGATAACGGCCCAAATGGTTTCCTATGAGATAAAAGGGCTGTCATGTTTGCAGATCTCGCTCACCTGAAGCACCCATAAAACATCCTCCCCTTGAAATCCGCCTTTGTTCTCTCTCTAAACCGCCCCCCCACACACACACACCTTTGTGAATGATGGACTTCGCTGTGAAATATTTTTTACCATCCTGACAATGAAGCTCCTATATAAAAATGAATTGTGCCGTCCTGGAAAGCTACCCGATCTGTTATCTCGCATGGCAAAACCACCACCAGGTGTATTTATTGGCAGCGGGAGAACCCTAGAGTACCTGTCCAGAACAGGTCAGTAATTCACCCCCCCCCCCCACATTCATCCTTGGGCACTCGAGAACTGGAGCATCAGAAGAGCCCACCTGGGCAAGAGGAGGGGGTTTCTAACCCAAGCTAGGCTTGTCAATTCCAGGCTGGGAAATTTCTGAACCGGGGGACTGCCTGCCAGGTGTGAGGAGCCGGGGGACTGCCTGCCAGGTGTGAGGAGGAAAGAGACCTTGGGAGGATGTAATGCCATAAACACTGCCCTCCAAAACTACCATATTCTCCAGGGGAAATGCTCTCTGTAGCCTGGAGAACTCCAGGGCCCACCTGGAGGTTGGCAACCCTAACATCCGGCCTACCGGCTGCCTCTGGATGGGGCACAAGCAGGGGCCTGGGATGTTCCTGAAGATGGGGGGGGGCAGGGCCCAGAGACAGCTGTGTTTGGATAAGGAAGAGAGCGGGGTTGGGGCTGCCGGAGTCTGACTCCAGAGCTGCTCTGTCTCTAGAGGAAACAGATACAGTACCTGCAGTCTGGACAGAGAAATGGATCGGTCAAATGCCCCTTTAAAGGTGCTTTCCTCCCTTTCTCACAATACGAGAACTCGTGGGCACTCAGTGAAATTGCTGAGCAGTCGGGTTAGAACAGATAAAAGGAAGTCCTTCTTCACCCAAAAGGTGATTAACACACAGAATTTACTGCCACAGGAGGTGGGGGCAGCTGCAAGCATAGACAGCTCCAAGAGGGGATTAGATAAACATCTGGAGCAGAGGCTGCCCACCTCTATCTATCTATATGGAGCAGAGGTCCATCAGTGGCTCTTAGCCACAGGGTGTAAATGGAACTCTCTGTCTGGGGCAGTGATGCTCTGTATTCGTGGTGCTGTGGGGGAGTACAATGGGAGGGTTTCTGGTGTCCTGGCCCCACTGATGGACCTCCTGATGGCACCTGGGTTTTTTGGCCACTGTGTGTACAGAGTGTTGGCCTGGATGGGCCATTGATCTGATCTCACATGGCTTCTCTTACATTCTTATGTCTAGGGCAGTGATGCTCTTTATTCTTGGTGCTGGGGGGCACAGTGGGAGGGCTTCTGGTGTCCTGGCCCCATTGATGGACCTCCTGATGGCACCTGGGTGGTTTTGGCCACTGTGCAACACAGAGTGTTGGCCCGGATGGGCCATTGACCAGATCCATAAGAACATAAGAGAAGCCATGTTGGATCAGGCCAACAGCCCATCAAGTCCAACACTCTGTGTCACACAGTGGCAAAAAATTTTATATACACACATACACTGTGGCTAATAGCCACTGATGGACCTGTGCTCCATATTTTTATCTAAACCCCTCTTGAAGGTGGCTATACTTGTGGCCGCCACCACCTCCTGTGGCAGTGAATTCCACATGTTAATCACCCTTTGGGTGAAGAAGTACTTCCTTTTATCCGTTTTAACCTGTCTGCTCAGCAATTTCATCGAACGCCCATGAGTTCTTGTATTGTGAGAAAGGGAGAAAAGTACTTCTTTCTCTACTTTCTCCATCCCATGCATTATCTTGTAAACCTCTATCATGTCTTCTCTTATGGCTTCTCTTATGTTCTTATGTCTGGGGCAGTGATGCTCTGTATTCTTGGTGCTGGGGGGGCACAGTGGGAGGGCTTCTGGTGTCCTGGCCCCACTGATTGACCTCTTGATGGCACCTGGGGTTTTTTGGTCACTGTGTGACACAGAGTGTTGGACTGGAGGGGCCACTGGCCTGATCCAACATGGCTTCTCTTATGTTCTCTTAAAGCTGTTGACCCCAGGCTTCATCCTGACCTACTCCGGCTGGCTGTGATTTCCACGTTGTTTGTGCTTAGACTGCAGAGGCTGTGGGAGGGAGGGGCATTTGCACTAGCCACAAAGTCCCTTTTGATCCGCTGGTGCTTGGTCTCTCCCCTCCAACCACAACAGCAGCCCTGGCTCCAGGAAAGGGGTCTTCTGGGTGCTGTTAAGAGCTAGGGGAGGGGGCAGTGGCTCAGTGGCATGCAGGAAGGCAAAGGTTCAATCCCCAGCAGCATCTCCAGTCGTATCAGCATCGGGCAGGCGGTGATGTGAATGACCCTTCTCAACCTGAGACCCTGAAGAGCTGCTGCCAGTCGGAGTAGACAAGACGGACTTTGGTGGACAAGGGTCTGATTCACTAGAAGGCAGTTTTAGGTATTCAGGTATACATGTTTTATTCACTGGCAGAGCCTCTGCTTGGCGTGCAGAAGGTCCCAGGTTGAATCCCGGGTAGGTCTGGTTCAAAGGACCAGGCGGGAAGGGATGGGAAAGACCTCTCTCTGCCTGAGACCCTGGAGAGCGGCTGCCAGTCTGCGTGGATAGTGCTGACTTTGATGGATGGACTGATGGTCTGAGATTGAGTATAAGGCAGCTTCATCTGTGTTCATCTGTGTGTGGGAGGGGGAATGGCTGGAGTCTGCCTCCAAAGCTGCTCTGCCTCTAGGGGAAACAGAGACCCACAGCCTGGACAGAGAAGTGGATTTGTCAAGTGCCCCTTTAAAGGCACTTTTCTCCCTTTCTCACAATACGAGAACTCGTAAGCACTCAATGAAATTGCAGAGCAGTCGGGTTAGAACGGATAAAATGAGGTCCTTCTACACCCAAAGGGTGATTAACATGTGGAATTCACTGCCACAGGAGGTGGTGGTGGCAGCTACATGCGTAGACAGCTTCAAGAGGGGATTGGATCAACATATGGAGCAGAGGTCCGTCAGTGGCTATTAGCCGCAGAATATTGTTGGGTCTGTCTGGGGTAGTGATGCTCTGTATTCTTGGTGCTTGGGGGCGTGGGGCAAAGTGAAAAGACTTCTAGCCCCACTTGTGAACCTCCTGATGGCGCTTGGGTTTTTGTTTTTGTTTTGGCCACTGTGTGACCCAGAGTGTTGGACTGGATGGGCCATTGGCCTGATCCA
The DNA here is from genome assembly GCF_032191835.1 of Heteronotia binoei. NCBI lineage: Eukaryota > Metazoa > Chordata > Lepidosauria > Squamata > Gekkonidae > Heteronotia > Heteronotia binoei. The sequence goes on along the minus strand of NC_083233.1, from coordinate 82,847,583 downwards.
ACATGGCTTCTCTGATGTGACACAGAGTGTTGGACTGGATGGGTCACTGGCCTGATCCAGCATGGCTTCTCTGATGTTCTTATGTGACACAGAGTGTCGGACTGGATGGGCCACTGGCCTGATCCAACATGGCTTCTCTTATGTTCTTATGTGACACAGAGTGTTGGACTGGATGGGCCACTGGCCTGATCCAACATGGCTTCTCTGATGTTCTTATGTGACACAGAGTGCTGGACTGGATGGGCCACTGGCCTGATCCAACATGGTTTTTCTGATGTTCTTATGTGACACAGAGTGCTGGACTGGATGGGCCACTGGCCTGATCCAACAGGGCTTCTCTTATGTTCTTATGTGATACAGAGTGTTGGACTGGATGGGCCACTGGCCTGATCCAACAGGGCTTCTCTTATGTTCTTATGTGACACAGAGTGTTGGACTGGATGGACCATTGGCCCAATCCAACATGGCTTCTCTTATGTTCTTATGTGTTCAAGAGAAGGAGCAGAGGGGACTGGCAGCTCCAGCCCTTGGGGGCACAGCCCACTGGGAACTTCTCCTGAGAGCCAGTTTGGTGTAGTGGTTAAGTGTGCGACTCTTATCTGGGAGAACCGGGTTTGATTCCCCACTCCTCCACTTGCAGCTGCTGGAATGACCTTGGCTCAGCCGTAGCTGTCGCAAGAGTTGTCCTTGAAAGGGCAGCTTCTGGGAGAGCTCTCTCAGCCTCTCCTACTTCACATGGTGGCTGTTGTGGGGGGGAAAGATAAAGGAGATTGTAAGCCACTCTGAGACTTTGCTTCAGAGAGAAGGGCGGGGTATAAATCTATGTTCTTCTTCTCCTTTTCCTCCTCCTCCTCAAACAGAGGAAGAATGCCAGGCTCATTCTCAATAAATCTTTTAATTGGAGGGGGGGAAAGGACTTAGGTTGGCTCTCCAGAGTCTCCAGCATTGATTTATTAAACACTTCTTATTAAACACAGAGCTCAGGGCAGGATGCCTAAAGATGACCCTGCTTTGTCTTGACAACAGCCTTGCGAGGTAGGCTAAGTTGAAAGGAAAGAGAGGAAGAAGAAGTGGTCTGGTGCTGCTCAGCAAGTCTGCTCAAGTCTGAAGAGAGATTTGACTCCAAGTGTCCTGGATGCGAGAGTGAAGCCCTGCCTGCCACCACACAAAGCGGGTCCCTGACGGCTGAGCATGAGAAAGGCCCCAGTGGGAGGGGCTGCACGGAAGCCCTGGCCCTCTTCATCCGCACGGCCCTTTCCCAGGGAGCTGGGATTTTGCTCAGGCAGTGGGGTGAATGCTGCTATCCCTGCGCTCGCTCTGGGACAGAAGGGCCCCTTTGGAAGCCAGAGCTGGCAGCCAAAAGCCAAGGGCATCCCTCTGCGGTGCCAGCCCACCGGCCCCTCCTCAGGAACTGGCAATGGCTGACTTTCGCCTCGCGCCTGGCTGCTCCAGCCTGCCCTGGGAGAGCCGGCTTTGATTCATCGGCCGTCTTTTCGGCTGTTCCTGCCGTCTGTTCGTCAATCTGCCTTTGTTTGTTTGTTTGCTGTTTTTCCAATGAGTCAAATCAATGAAACAGAATCCTGCAGAAGGGGAAGGGGAAGCCAGTCCCCCCCCCAACACACACACATACACTGCTCTTTTCCCTCTTCCCTGCACTGTGAAGGCGACAGTCCAGGGATGACATTTCATGCTGGGAGGGGTGGAGGGTTTTTGTTTTTTTTTTGCTCTTTTCTTGATGCACTAAAAGGCATCCCCCCCCCGACTTCTGTAGCTTTAGAAGAAGAAGATATTGGATTTATATCCCTTCCTCCACTCCCAATCTCAGAGTCTCAAAGTGACTCACAATCTCCTTTATCTTCCTCCCCCACAACAGACACCTTGTGAAGTGAATGGGGCTGAGAGAGCTCTGACAGAAGCTGCCCTTTCAAGGACTACCTCTGCCAGAGCTCTGGCTGACCCAAGGCCATTCCAGCAGGTGCATGTGGAGGAGTGGGGAATCAAACCCAGTTCTCCCAGATAAGAGTCCGCACACTTAACCACTACACCAAACTGGCTCTCTAGAAGAAGAAGAATTGCAGATTTATACCCCGCTCTTCTCTCTGAATCAGAGACTCTGAGCGGCTTACAGTCTCCTATATCTTCTCCCCCCATAACAGACACTCTGTGAGGTGGGTGGGCCTGAGAGAGCTCTAACAGCAGCTGCCCCTTCAAGGACAACTCCTACAATAGCTATGACTGACCCAAGGCCATTCCAGCAGCTGTAAATGGAGGAGCGGGGAAATCAAACTCGGTTCTCCCAGATAAGAGTCTGCACACTTAGCCAGTACACCAAACTGGCTCATTACAGCAGGTGCAAGTGGAAGAGTGGGGAATCAAACCCGGTTCTCCCAGATAAGAGTCTGCACACTTAACCACTACACCAAACTGGCTCTCTTTAGCAGGAGAAGAACAAGCAGCTATACAGATGGGAGGGCAGAAATGAGGAGGAAAGGCAGATCAGTTGGATTTCTGCCTGACAGCTGATAAAAGGCATCCGAGCCCTGCTTGGAAAGAAGGTGGTAGACCTGAAATGGGAGCTGTGTTCTCTGGCCAGAAGCACCTGGGAGGGCAGGTAAACCTGGGCAGGAACGAGGGGATGTACACAGCGCTGATGCCATGGAGCCAAGAGATTCCAGGGCTCAGATCAACAGAGAAGCCTTTGCGCTTTGTGTTCCTTAAATCCAGAGGTGGCCAAACTTGTTTCATATAAGCGCCATATAGAATATATGTCAACATTTTGAGAGCCATAAGACATGAACATCAGAGGTTTGAGGGAGGGAGGGAGGAATATAGATAGGGAGGGAGAGATGGAAAAAAGCAACTTTAAATGCATTCTCCAAGCCTCTTGGCTTGGACAATCGATTTAAAGGGAGAAAAGCCTTCTCCAAGCTGGCCGACAGGGCAGTGGGGCTTCGAGAGCCACCCCATATGTGGCTCAGTTTGAACCCCACTGCGGACGGGGCAGACTGCAGCTGAACAATGGTGACAGAAAGGCATTCTATGCGAGTTCAGAGGCACTATAGACTCCAGTTGCAAATGTTCTTCCCTGAAGAAGCCCAGAGAGGGGAGGATGCAAGCCATTCCAAAAGGAGGAGAGGAGAGGCTGCACACACAAGGACGACTGGAACAGCCTGCAAGAAGCTTTTCTTGCTGCCCCTCAGCTGGCTGACTGGACCACGCTGGCCCGGACAACAGCACAGCCAAGCACCGAAGCGTGTCCCAGAGCAGCTTGCGAGCTAGGGTTACCAATCCCCAGGTGGGGGCAGGGGATCCCCCCGTTTGGAGGCCTTCCTCCCAGTTTAGGGTCATCAGAAAAGCAGGGAGGAGGGTAAATGTCTGCCAGGCACTCCACTATTCCCTGTGGAGGCCGATTCCCATAGGGTAAAATGGAGATTTGATCCATGGGTATCTGGGGCTCTGTGAGGGCTGTTTTTTGATGTAGAGATACCAAGTTTGCGGCGTAGCATCCAGTGCCTCTCCCCAAAATACTGCCCAAGTTTCAAAAGGATTGGACCGGAGGGGGGGCCCAATTCTATGAGCCCCAGAAGAAGATGCCCCCTATCCTTCATTATTTCCAGTGGAGGGAAGGCATTGAAAAGGTGTGCGGTCCCTTTAAATGCGATGGCCAGAACTCCCTTTGGAGTTCAATCATGCTTGTCACAACCTTGCCCCCGGCTTCGCCCCCAAAGTCTCCTGGCCCCACCCCCAAAGTCCCCAGATGATTCTTGAATTGGACTTGGCAACTCTCTTGGGAGCATTACGGAAAGGTTGCAACGGTTCAGAATATTTCCTGGCAGGAGGAACCTCTGAATGTTGTGAGATAGCAGCAGGAGGGAAGCAGCCTGAACCTGCTCAGAGGCAGCCCCGCTAAGAGCCAAAGAAGGAGGGGGCCACGGGGGTGGGGGGCGTAGGAGGGGGGCCATGGGGGTGAGAGCAAGAAGGTGGAGAGGTAGGGTTGCCAATCCCCAGGTGGGGGCAGGGGATCCCCCGGTTTGGAGGCCCTCCCCCTGCTTCAGGGTCGTCAGAAAGCGGGGGGAAGGGAGGGAAATGTCTGCTAGGAACTCTGTTATTCTCTATAGAGATTTATTCCCATAGAAAATCATGGAGAATTGATCCGTGGGTATCTGGGGCTCTGGGGGGGGGGCTGTTTTTTGGGATAGAGGTACCAAATTTTCAGTATAGCATCTAGTGCCTCTCCCCAAAATACCCACCAAGTTTCAAAAAGATTGGACCAGGGGGTCCAATTCTATGAGCCCCAAAAGAAGGTGCCCCTATCCTACATGATTTCCTATGGAAGGAAGGCATTGAAAAGGTGTGCTGTCCCTTTAAATGTGATGGCCAGAACTCCCTTTGGAGTTCAATTATGCTTGTCACAGCCTTGATCTTGGCTCCACCCCTAATGCCTCCTGGCTCCACCCCCAAAGTCTCCTGGCTCCACCCCCAAAGTCCCCAGATATTTCTTGGATTGGACTTTTCAACCCTATGGAGAGGCCAGAGCCCACCCCTCTCCCTCCCCCCTCCAGTGTGATTTCAATTGCATGTCAGCTTCCATGATTCCCCTTCTGCCTTTCCTGGAGCTCAGCCTGCAGTGAGCAGCTTCCAGTTCCGAAGTTCAAAAGAAGGCTGATTTGTAGCTCTGCGCTCCCTCCCCATTTCCCTGCTGCCCTGTGCCCTTCCCCAACCGGGAGCAGCAGGGAACATGCACAGCTTATACACACTGGCCGCCTCCTCCCTCCCTCCCCACCCGGAAAGGACTCCAGCTGCCCTTGCAGCCAGTGCAATCGAGGGGCCTCTCCTCCCACCCACCCAAGAACTGACCGTTCAGGCTCATGGGGGTGGAAAACAAGGCAGCAATGGAGCCCCCAGCTCTTCAGGGCTGCTGGGAGCAGGGGGTGGGGCTGGCTGCCCACCTACCCACCCAACTTTCAGACTCTGCCCAAACCCAACACTGCTCAGAGTGCTTCAGGGGAGAGCTTGCCAGTGCTGCTACCTGCTGCATGTGCTGAGGGGATTGGGGGGAGCCAAGGCTTGGGGAGGGGGCCCATAAAATCCACCAGGAGGCTGGGTGCTTTGGGCCCCATGGGGTGCTATGGGCCTTGCTTAGAGGTCCTCTGATTGTATCACTTGGCTTCCCAGCTGGCCAGCTGTGCTCTGCCTGGGCAGAACCTTCCCAAGAGCTTTTTCTAACTTGCTCCCTGGCGGAGGAGGTGGCACAGCCTTTGTGGGCCTTTGGGTGACAGCTGACAGGCAGCCAAGCGGGGCACGAAGAGCTCTGCCCCTCCGCCCCCGTTGCCTCTTCACAGTGATTTTTCGTTGCGCTCAGTGAGACCAGGGGAGGGGACGGAATCTGCATGAACATTCGCTAATGAAGGAGTAATAAAATATTGAGGGGTTGCCGCAATCTGCTCGGGGACTTGCCAGCCTGACACATTTCACACGCCCAGGGAGATGACAGGCAAGCCAGGTAAGATTTCAGCAGCTCAGCAGTAATGAACAGAATCCGTGGCGGGACAGAGAGAAGAACAGGACGGTCTGTATGGGGGGAAGAGGTAGAAATGGGGAATGACCGGCCAGCAATCTCCTCTGTGAATCAAGACACACAGTCAAGTAACTGCGGTTTTCATCCCCCTCCCTCTAAAATACATCCCATTTCTACACAATGAGCTTTAAGAGAGAAACAGGGAGGTATCCCTACCTTAACAAATGAAACCAGTGGTCTATCTAATCCAGGAGTAGCCAAATTTGCTTAACCTAAGAGCCACATAGAAGAAATGTTTGAGAGGCACAAGACATAAATGCTAGATATCTAAGAGCTGCATGGAAGGAAGGAAGGAAGGAAGGAAGGAAGGAAGGAAGGAAGGAAGGAAGGAAGGAAGGAAGGAAGGAAGGAAGGAAGGAAGGAAGGAAGGAAGGAAAATAGATTTGGGGAGGGAGAAGTAGAAAGAAAGCAACTTTAAATGCATTCCTCAAGCTGCCGGCTGACTTGGCTTGGCTATGTAATTTAAAGAGTGAAATGATTTCTCCAAGCCAGCCAACGGGGTGGTGGGGGCTTCAAGAGCCACACAATATGTGTGGAAGAGCCACACGTGGCCCCTAAGCTGCAGTTTGGCCACCCGTGGTCTTCACACAGTAACCAAACAGATGCCCCTGGAAGGCCCACGGACAGAAAAATCAGGGCAGGCCTCTCTCAGCAACCAGCGTTCACAGATAGACTGCTTCTATACCTAGAGGTTTCATTTATCTGCCACGGCTAATAGCTGTCGGCCCTCCATGAATTTATCTAGTCCTCTTTTAAAGCTATCAAGGCTGGTGGCCATCAGCTCCATCTCGTGGCGCTAAGTCCTGCTTGCTTGATGAACGACGCCCTTTTGCCTTGTCCTTTACTGCTAAATCAGCTTCACTGAGTTGCCCCACATTCCCTCGTCTGAAGAAGCCTGCATGCACACGGAAGCTTCCATTCTGAATACAACTTGGTCGGCTGTAAAGGTGCCACTTGACTCCTGCTTTGTTCTACTGCTTAGGGTTGCCAATCCCCGGTGGGGGCAGGGGATCCCCCAGTTTGAAGGCCCTTCCCCCACTTCAGGGTCATCAGAAAGTGGGGAGGGGGAGAGAGAAATGTCTGCTGAGCACACCATTATTCTCTATGGAGACTGATTCCCATAGGGAATAATGGAGAATTGATCCGTGGGTTTCTGAGGATCTGTGGGGGTGTTCTTTGAGGTAGAGGCACCAAATTTGCAGCATAGTATCCAGTGCCTCTTCTCAAAACAACCCCCAAATTTCAAAACGATTGGGCCAGGGGGTCCAATTCTATGAGCCTCAAAAGAAGGTGCCCCTATCCTTCATTATTTCCAGTGGAGGGAAGGCATTTTAAAGGAGTGCAGTCACGAGAACATAAGAGAACATAAGAGAAGCCATGTTGGATCAGGCCAATGGCCCATCGTCCAACACTTTGTGTCACACAATGGCAAAAAAACAAACAAACCCTAGTGCCATCAGAAGGTTCACAAGTGGGGCTAGAAGCCCTTCCACTTTGCCCCCCCCCCCGCCGTCAAGCACCAAGAATACAGAGCATCACTGCCCCCGGACAGTTCCAATAATGTACTAGGGCTAACAGCCACTGATGGACCTCTGCTCCATATTTTTATCCAATCCCCTCTTGAAGTTGTCTATGCTTGTAGCCGCCGCCACCTCCTGTGGCAGTGAATTCCACATGTTAATCACCCTTTGGGTGAAGAAGGACTTCCTTTTATCCATTCTAACCTGACTGCTCAGCAATTTTATTGAATGCCCACGAGTTCTTGTATTGTGAGAAAGGGAGAAAAGTACTTCATTCTCTACTTTCTCCATCCCATGCATAATCTTGTAAACGTCTATCATGTCACCCCACAGTTGACATTTCTCCAAGCTAAAGAGCCCCAAGCGTTTTAACCTTTCTTCATAGGGAAAGTGTTCCAAACCTTTAATCATTGTAGTTGCCCTTTTCTGGACTTTTTCCAGTGCTATAATATCCTTTTTGAGGTGCGGTGACCAAAATTGTACACAGTATTCCAAATGAGACCGCACCATTGATTTATACAGGGGCATTATTATACTGGCTGATTTGTTTTCAATTCCCTTCCTAATAATTCCCAGCATGGCGTTGGCATTTTTTATTGCAATCGCACACTGTCTTGACATTTTCAGTGAGTTATCTACCATGACCCCAAGATCTCTCTCTTGGTCAGTCTCTGCCAGTTCACACACCATCAACTTGTATTTGTAGCTGGGATTCTTGGCCCCAATGTGCATTACTTTGCACTTGGCCACATTGAACCTCATCTGCCATGTTGACGCCCACTCACCCAGCCTCAACAGATCCCTTTGGAGTGCCTCACAATCCTCTCTGGTTCTCACCACCCGGAACAATTTAGTGTAATTTGCAAACTTGGCCACTTCACTGCTTACTCCCAACTCCAAATCATTAATGAACAAGTGAAAGAGCATGGGACCCAGTACTGAACCCTGTGGCACCCCACTGCTTACCATCCTCTACTGCGAAGACTGCCCGTTTATACTCACTCTCTGCTTCCTATTAATCCCTTTCAATGTGATGGCCAGAACTCCCTTTGGAGTTCAATTGTGCTTGTCTCAACTTTGCTCCTGGCCCCACCCCCAATGTCTCCTAGCTCCACCCCCAAAGTCAAATTGGACTTGGCAACCCTCCTACTGCTTCAGACCCACACGGCTGCCCACCTGGATCTACCCACATTCTAGTAGTCTGGGAGAGGGAGGGGAAGTCTGTTCTTTCTGCCCTGCGTGCATAATTTTGTTCATCTCAGCCAGATCCTTCTTTTGCTGTCTCTCTCTCAATTAAGAAGCCAAATGTTTCTGACGGGGAAGAGGCGCCAATCCTGTGATCATCCTCCTGGCAGGCGCCTCTTTACACCTTGCATATGGTCAGGTCTCGAAGGGAAGAAAACCCCGGCTTGGCCAGAATTCACTCGCATCAGAAACAAGCCCAGCTGGTCTGGTAAACTGTCAGAGACCCTCCGGCTCATGCTCTTTGAACAGGCATTGGAGAACGGGAGCTGAACAGAGAGCAGCAGGAACTCCGCCACTTGGAGCCCTCATCTTAGTGAACCTGCTGGGAGGGGAAGGGAAGACCACCTAGAAGCATCCCTCGATTGCAGACAACCTGCATGTCCTGCTGAGACTGCCCAGAGAGGGCTTGCCCAGGACTCTCCGAAAAGAAGGGAAGGAGTTTTGCCTGCCTGCCTGCCTGCCTGTTGTCCCACCAAGTCAAAAAAAATCAGATTTTTTTTTGTATTTTACATGCATTTGTGTCTGCACCTGGAGGTCATGTCAACCTCTGGTGGCTGACCTCTACTGTGGGACTGGAGAATATTCAGGGAGGAGGCTGAATAAAGCCTGCCCCTGCCTTCCAACTGGGTATTTCAAGGACGGTCTCTCATCCAAGTACTAATCACAGTCGACCCTGCTGAGCTTCCAAGATATGACAAGATTGGCCTTGCCTGGGCTACAGCAAACATCATGGATTTTGACATGATGATTTCAAACTCCACAGCGATGCTGCTTTAACCTGCTTTAATTCCACAGCGATGCTGCTTTTATCTTAGCAGCAGTCTGTGCAAAAAGGATCTCGGGGTCTTAGTGAACCATATGCTGAACATGAGTCAACAGTGTGAAGCGGTGGCTAAAAAGGCAAATGCAATTTTGGGCTGTATCAACAGTAGTGTCCAGATCACGTGAAGTGATGGTATCACTTTACTCTGCTCTGGTAAGACCTCACCTGGAGTATTGTATTCAGTTTTGGGCACCACATTTTAAGAAGGATCTAGACAAGCTGGAATGGGTCCAGAGGAGGGCGACAAAAATGGTGAGGGGTCTGGAGACCAAGTCCTATGAAGAAAGGTTGAAGAAGCTGGGCATGTTTAGTCTGGAGAGGAAGAAGCTGAGAGGTGATATGATCACCATCTTCAGGTACTTGAAGGGCTATCCTATAGAGGATGGTGTGGAATTGTTTTCTGTGGCCCCAGAAGGTAGGACCAGAACCAATGGGTTGAAATTAAATCAAAAGAGTTTCCAGCTCAACATTAGGAAGAACTTCCTAACCGTTAGAGCGGTTCCGCAGTGGAACAGGCTTCCTCAGGAGGTGGTGAACTCTCCTTGCTTGAAGGTTTTTAAACAAAGGCTAGATGGCCATCTGACAGCAATGCTGATCCTGTGGATTTAGGGGGAGGTGTCTGGGAGTTTCCTGCATTGTGCAGGGGGTCGATGACCCTGGAGGTCCCTTCCAATTCTATGAATCTATATTCTATTAGGAAGAACTTCCTGACAATTAGAGCAATTCCTCAGTGGAACAGACTTCCTCGGGAGGTGATGGGCTCTCCTTCATTGGCGGTTTTTAAAAAGTGGCTGGATGGCCATCTGACAGCAATGAGGATCCTGTGAATTTAGGGGGAGGTGTTTGTGAGTTTCCTGCATTGTGCAGGGGGTTGGACTAGATGCCCCTGGAGGTCCCTTCCAACTCTGTGATTCTATGAACTGCCTGACCGTTAGAGTGATTCCTCAGTGGAACAGGCTTCCTCCGGAGGTGGTGGGCTCTCCTTCCTTGGAGGTTTTTCAACAGAGGCTAGATGGCCATCTGACAGCAATGAGGATCCTGTGAATTTAGGGGGAGATGTTTGTGAGTTTCCTGCCTTGTGCAGGGGTTGGACTAGATGACCCTGGAGGCCCCTTCCAACTCTATGATTCTGTGATTCTATGAACCTGAACACTCCCACTGTCATTTCTCTTCTCTTCGGAGCTGGCCCAGTACTGCTCTCACAATCACTTGGCCCAGAAAGGGCAAATTAGAGGCTGGGCAACAACTGGCCACATTGGTTTTCTGTAGGAATGTATTTTTTCAGTAGTGGATGGACAAGCACCTCTTAGAGTGGCCAAGGGAAGGCACCCCAAGTTAGTGATGAATCATCATCATCATCATTATTATTATTATTAATTTGATTTATATCCCGCCCTACCCCATCAAGGCGGGCTCAGGGCGGCTCACAATACAATCAAGGATAGAGCAGTTTTTTCATGTGATCCTTGCATGATTTCAAGCCGTTTCCTATTTCTTCTCAAAGATTTCTTCCCACAAAACTGTGCAAACTATTCAAAACCAAACTTTTCGAGGGCTTTTCTGTGCAGATAATGGGGTTCTGTGGCACAAAACGGTTTTACAAACTGGCTTGGATAACTGATTAGGGACTGTGGGCTATACTGCCACGCAGAGCTTATTGTAAGCAAGACCAGGGCTTTTTTTGTAGCAGGAAATCCTTTGCATAGTAGGCCACTCCCCCCTGATGTAGCCAATCCTCCTGGAGTTTACAGGGCTCTTCTTACAGGGCCTACTGTAAGCTCCAAGAGGATTGGCTACATCAGAAGGGTGTAGCCTAATATACAAAGGAATTCCTGCTACAAAAAAAAGCCTACTACTCAAAGTGTCCGTTGAGGACTTTCACTCTGCTTCAGTTCTTTCTGGTGTTTCCAGACTTCTAAAATCCTGATGTGAACATAAGAACATCAGAGAAGCCCTGTTGGATCAGGCCAATGGCCCATCCAGTCCAACACTCTGTGTCACATAAGAACATCAGAGAAGCCATGTTGGATCAGGCCAATGGCCCACTCAGTCCAACATTCTGTATCACACAGTGGCCAAAAAAAACCAGGTGCCATCAGGAGGTCCATCAGTGGGGCCAGGTCACCAGATGTCCTCTCACTGTTTTCCCCTCCAAGCACCAAGAATACAGAGCATCACTTGCCCCAGAGAGTTCCATCTGTTGTTGTTGTTCAGTCGCACAGTCGAGTCCGACTCTTTGCAACCCGTGGACAAAGTCACGCCAGGCCCTCCTGTCTTCCACCATCCTCTGAAGTCTGCTCAAATTCATGTTAGTTACATCAGTAACATTGACCAGCCATCTCCTCTTTTGCCGTCCCCTTCTTCTTTTGCCTTCTGTCTTTCCCAGCATCAGGGTCTTTTCCAGTGAGCGGTCCCTTCTCATTTGGTGGCCAAAGTATTTGAGCTTCAGCTTCAGCTTCATCTGACCTTCTAGGGAACAGTCTGGGTTGATTTCCCTTAGGACTGACTGATTTAATCACCTTGCAGTCCAAGGGACTCTCAAGAGTCTTCTCCAGCACCACATCTCAAAAGCATCTATTCTTCTGCGCTCGGCCTTCCTTATGGTCCAGCTCTCACAGCCATACATTACTACTGGGAATACCATCGCTTTAACTATACCTTGTGGCTAATAGCCACTGATGGACCTCTGCTCCAGATGTTTCTCCAATCCCCTCTTGAAGCTGGCTGTGGACAGGGACTGTTCCATTTGTCTGGTGTCCTCCTCCCTGCCTCCCCTCCGTCTCCATGAGGCAGTGGCAGAAGTAGAGGTTTTTTAGCATCTTCTACCAGGTTGGCTGCTGTGTTTTTATTGTATTTAAACGGTTTTAATGATGCATTTATTATATGAATGCATTCCATTGTTGGACAGCGCCCTGAGCCCAGTCTTTACAGGCGAGGGTGGTTTTTAAAAATCAAATCAATAATAGATAAAGATGAAGCTAACATCTGGCAGGGGTGCGAACAGGCCCTGGCAGGACGGGGGGCGGGGGGGGGGGTAGGGGGTCCCCAGTGCATTCGACAGATGTCCAATTAGGTCCAAACATTCTGACAGAGCCCCATTGCTTGGATTCTGACAATTTGGGGAAAAACGTCGGGCCGAACAGAACTGCAGCTTCTTGCCAGTTGCTGTACACGTCCCACTTGTGGGATCTTTGCTTTTTCTCAGAGGGAATCAGATACACTTGGGTGGGGGTGGGGGAGGGTGTTCTACCCATTAGGTAAGAGCAGACTTCTCATTTGACTTTTAGATTTACCTGGTGTTTTCCTAGGAAATCTAAAATGGGTAAGTTAATTGCACCATGAGTTGTCCGGAGGGAGCAAACAAAAGAGCGATAAAAAGGCTGCAAACTAAAATTGGTGGGGGCAACAATGTCAGCCCCTCCCCCACCACCACATTTGCTCCTTTTTGTTGGCATCTTCTTCCAGGAGGAGGACTTTGATCTTTGTTATATGTGACACATTTTAATATCAGAAACAGAAAATCGGATTTGAAACCCGACAGCCATTTAATGAAGGTATTTTAAAACAGGTCTCCTTCTTCAGAGATGCAGGCAGACGCACTGTCTCTCTCGCACACACACAGATAAAAGCCGGAGACCCAAGCTGAAAGCCTTCCAGATTAAATCTCTGTCGATTATGCAAACGTGATCTTGTGTTTTCTCATAAATAAAGCATAAGGCCAAATCTGCCCTTTCCGTCTCTTCTGTGACGATATTCATTGTATGCAAATTGAGCGGCTACATACAAGGGCATGAAGTTAAAGTGTGTTTTAGGTTGTCCATAGAAGCTGACCTCTGCAGGGAAATAGACTACTCATCATTGTACATACCATTAGAGGGACACACCTTTATGTAGGTATTAATTCAGACAGACAAGAATCATAGAATAGAGCCAAACTTGCTTAACAGGAGCCATACAGAATAAATGTCAGATGTTTGAGAGCTACAAGATATGAACATCAGATGTTTGAGAGCTGCAAGACAAGGAAGGAAGGAAGGAAGGAAGGAAGGAAGGAAGGAAGGAAGGAAGGAAGGAAGGAAGGAAGGATGGATGGATGGATGGATGGATGGATGGATAGATAGATAGATAGATAGATAGATAGATAGATAGATAGATAGATAGATAGATAGATAGATGGATGGATGGATGGATGGATGGATGGATGGATGGATGGATGGAGGAGAGGTGGAAAGAAAGCAACTTTAAATGCATTCTCCAACCTGCAGGTTGACTTGGCTTGGAGAAGAGTTTTGAAAAGGCAAATGCCTTCCCCAAGCTGGCTGATGGGCAGTGGGGGCTTCAAGAGCCTCACAATATGTGTGAAAGAGCCACATGTGGCTCCTGAGCCACAGTTTGACCACCCCTGGGATAGAGTAAGAGAATGACTGCATCACAGAGTCACAAGGGGCCAACCAGACTCTCTAGTCCGAAGAGCCTAGAGCATCCCCGACGAGGGTTCCTCCAGCCGCTGCTTAAAGACTGCTAGCGAGGGGCAGCTCACCACATCCCTCAGTAGCCAATTCCACTGTTGAACAACTCTTACTGATTGTAAAAAAGAAATCCAGCTGGTACCTCCCTGTCTTTAATTTAAATGCTTTGTCATCAATCCTCTCCTGTGCTGCCAGCAGGAACAGCTCCCTGCCCTCCTCTAAGGGACAGCCCTTCAAGGACTTCAAGAGAGCCGTCCTGTCCCCCTCCCCTTCTCCAGACTGAACATTCCCAAGTCCCTCTGCCTTTCCTCCTAGAGCTTCTTGGTCTCCAGGCCCCGGATCATCCCTGTCGCTCTCCTCTGCACCCACTCCGTTCTGGCCACATCCTTCTGGAAGTGAGGCCTCCAGAACTGCATGCAAGACTCCCAAGAAATCTGTGACTAGAATGGATTGGAAATTAATGGTGCGACAGGGCCGAGACTGCAGGTGGGCAAACCACAGCTGGGGGGCACATCCAGCTTTGTATGCGGTCCTCAACCTGTTGAATACTTTGCTGAGAGTATCAGCTGTGTTGCGCCATTGCCTAGAGGTGCTCAGTCCCTCCAGAGAAGGCCAAGACCCTGCGGATGGCCCTCCACCCCCCAGAGCTAGTTTAGAGCCCCTCTGGACCTGCAGGACCCCACACGAGGAGATCTGGACCCAGCACAACCCCCTGAGGAGTCCACAGGGTCCAGCAGGTAAAGCACCTGCTCACCTGTAAGGCCCTCTCATGCACCGTCCCTGGACACTGCCCAGACAAAACCCAGCATCTGAACTCAGCTCCCTTGCAGGGCAAGGACCTCCAAGGGTCCTGTGCCCCCTCCACCCCACTGTTTCTGGCTCACACAAGCACATTCTATCATTATGCTGCAGTAAAGAACAAAAAAGATGGTCCCTGAAACACCACCCACTATGCTGAACTGGTTCGAGAGTCCCTGGAGAAGCAAGGTTCCAGGTGAGTAATCTGGAGTTGGGGCCAGTTCAGCTTCCTCAGAAGAGTGTGAACATCATTCAGGCCTTAAAGAGAATCACTTGAAATGTGGGGAGGTGATACCAGCAGGGAGGGCTTGGGAGACCCGAGGAGGAAGAGACTGCAGATTTATACCCCGCCCTTCTCTCTGAAACAGAGTCTCAGAGTGGCTTACAATCTCCTTTATCTCCTCCCCCCACAACAAACACCCTGTGAGGTGTGTAGGGCTGAGAGAGCTCTCCCAGAAGCTGCCCTTTCAAGGACAACTCTGCGAGAGCTATAGGCTGACCCAAGGCCATTCCAGCAGGTGCAAGTGGAGGAAGAAGAAGACTGCAGATTTATACCCCACCCTTCTCTCTGAATCAGAGTCTCAGAGTGGCTTACCATCTCCTTTATCTCCTTCCCCCACAGCAGACACCCTGTGAGGTAGGTGGGGCTGAGAGAGCTCTTTCAGATGCTGCCCTTTCAAGGACAACTCTGCGAGAGCTATGGCTGACCCAAGGCCATTCCAGCAGGTGCAAGGGGAGGAGTGGGGAATCAAACCCGGTTCTCCCAGATAAGAGAGCTCTGGCTGACCCAAGGCCATTCCAGCAGGTGCAAGTGGAGGAGTGGGGAATCCAACCCGATTCTCCCAGATAAGAGAGCTCTGGCTGACCCAAGACCATTCCAGCAGGTGCAAGTGGAGGAGTGGGGAATCAAACCCGGTTCTCCCAGATAAGAGAGCTCTGGCTGACCCAAGGCCATTCCAGCAGGTGCATGTGGAGGAGTGGGGAATCAAACACGGTTCTCCTGGATTAGAGTCTGCGCACTTCACCACTACACCTAGCAGGGAGCTGATTGGTCCATTCCTGGTGCCCAGAAGGAGAATGTGGTCCAGTTGCCCAGGCTTTGGCCACTTCCAGTTCTTCACCAGAGCGGCAGCACAGGCCGCTCTTTCACGTTCGGCCTTCCTTCCTTCCTTCCTTCCTTCCTTCCTTCCTTCCTTCCTTCCTTCCTTCCTTCCTTCCTTCCTTCCTTCCTTCCTTCCTTCCTTCCTTCCAGGTGGGACCTGGGATGTGAAACGAGGCACACATCTTTCTTTTCTGCCACTAGAAAGGGAGCCCAATCGGAATGGTGGAAGAAGGCGCCCTGCAGCAGAGCCTGTCAAACCCTTCCCATCGATCTTGTGTCAGGGTGTGGAATGCTGCTGATGCCCATGTAGGGTGGCCAGGTCCAACTCAAGAAATATCTGGGGACTTTGGGGGCGGAGCCGGGAGACTTTGGGGGTGGAGCCAGGAGCAAGGGTGAGACAAGCACGATTGAACTCCAAAGGGAGATCCAGCCAGCACATTGAAAGGGAATCGCACACCTTTTCAATGCCTTCCCTCCATTGGAAATAATGACGGCTAGGGCCACCTCCCTTTGGGGCTCATAGAATTAGACCCCCCGGTCAAATCCTTTTGAATCTTGGAGGGTGTTTTGAAGAGAGGCACCGGATGCTGTGCTACAAATTTGGTGCTTCTGCCTCAAAAAACACCCCCCCCCCCCGAGCCCCAGGTACCCACGGATCTATACTCCATTATTCCCTATGGGAATTGGTCTTCATAGCAAATAATGGAGTGCCCAGCAGGCATTTCCCTCCCCCCCTTTCCTACTTTCTGATGACCCTCTAAACCAAGGAATCCCCTGCCCCCACTTGGGCATCCTCCATGTAAAATGCAATGAGTATCAAAATACAAAACGAATAATATCAGTCCATATCACTAAGTTAAAACCTCATACGTTACTCAGTGCTCCTACTGTCCTTATGTGGCTTAAAGCCACTAAATAACATTCAGTCCAGTGTTAAAAGTAGATGGTCCAACGGAGAACCGGTCCGCTTTGCAAGCCGTTTCGGATCTCAAATCCTTCTTCCAGGGACCATTCTTATAAGTGTTGTACAATTTCCCAGGTCCAGTAGTGCCAAAAGAATTCCTAGCTTTCTCTAATTAGCACGCATAATGGCGAGAACGCCATAGTAAGTGCTATCCTTATCAGCGATGCAGGCGTCCCCAATCCTCTGGCAAGGCCGGACCAGCCCTTTAACCCTCTGGGGAACTTCCCGCTGGGCCACTGCCTCAAAGCGCCATGTGGTCGGGAGCCACAGGGTGAGGCCAGACCACTCCCACTGCAGCCACAGCCCAGGTGGAGGCCAAGATGCCCCTTCTTTGGGGTCCACGGGGCTCAGCTTAAGCCCCATATGAGCCCCAGAGAGCACTCCGATCAAGTTCACAAAATCTTCTCAGGATCCCTGGGCCAAAAGATGCTCAGCTGACTACTAGCACCAGAGCTAGAGCCTTTTTGGTGGCAGCCCCCACCTTGTGGAACGCTCTCCCCCAAAACATCAGGGCCCTGCGGGACTGTGGGACTTGCCACAATTCCACAATTGCAGGACAGAATTGTTTAGGCTGGCATTTGACACCCAATGGGGAGACGACCACCATTCCGCTATCCCACAGCATTGGTCACTGAACTCATCCCAATAACCACGCCATCTGGATTCTAGGGAATGAAACGAAAACGGAACGAAATGCCCCTGACATGGTATTAATTGTTTTAATGATTTTATTGTGATTTCATTTTGTGCTATTTTGTTTTAAATTGTTGTTAGCCACCCTGAGCCCATCAGGGGAGGGCAGGATATGAATGTAATAAAATAAATGAATGAATGAATGAATGAATGAATGAATGAATGAATGAATGAATGAATGAATGAATGAATAAAAATAAGACCCAGCTCCCCCCCCTTTTCTATTCCCATATGGACATATGCCAGATATCTTCTTTTTAAAGAGCCTGTCTTCTTTTATTGGTGTCTATCCTCTTATGGGCTCTTCTTTTAAAACAGATGAAAACATTCTCTTTTGGGGTTGGAAGGTCAGGAATATTCCTAGTGAGTAGCAATTATCACAGCTTAAAATTCTTGTTGTTGTTGTTCAATCGCACAGTGGAGTCCGACTCTTTGCGACCCCCTGGACAAAGTCACGCCAGGCCCTCCTGTCTTCCACCATCCTCCAAAGTCTGCCCAAATTCGTGTTTGTTACATCAGTAACACTGTCCAGCCATCTCATCTTCTGCCGTCCCCTTCTTCTTTTGCCTTCTGCCTTTCCTAGCATCAGGATCTTCTCCAGGGAGTGCTCCCTTCTCATTTGGTGGCCAAAGGATTTGAGCTTTAAGCTTCAGCATCTGACCTTCCAGGGAACAGTCTGAGTTGATTTTCCTTAGGACTGACTGACTGGATCTTCTTGCAGTCCAAGGGGCTCTCAAGAGTCTTCTCCAGCACCACAGCTCGAAAGCATCTATTCTTCTGCGCTCGGCGTTCCTTATGGTCCAGCTCTCACAGCCATAAATTACTACTGGGAATACCATCACTTTGACTACACGGACTTTTGTTGGCAGGGTGATGTCTCTACTTTTTATTATACTGCCCAGGTTCGCCATAGCTGTCCTCCCGAGGAGCAAACATCTTTTAATTTCATAGCAGTGGTAAAATAGTAGGGATATATAAAAGGAGATTAAAATAGTAGAGGTATTTAAAAAGAGATTTGTCATAGTGATCACATGTTTGAAGTAGTCCGTCAGGAAATACGTCCTCTTATTTGCTTTTCAGAATATGGTAACCTGAGCATATGAAACTGCCTTCATTGGAACCAGCCGGCTGGTCCATCAGAGTCAGCGCTCTCTGCTCAGGCCGGCAGCCGCTCTCCAGCTCTCAGGCAGAGAAAGGCCTTTCCCATTTCCTCCCACCTGGCTGGTCCATTCCCCTGGAGATGCCAGGGACTGAACTGGGGACCAGGCTCTTCCACTGGGCCAGGGCCCCTCCACGTTAAGAGTCTTATTTGCTCTGCACATGAGAGGGGAGGGGAAGAGAAGAAGGGAAGCTACACCCTCTGCGACAGACACCAGGACCAGCAACTGGAGTCCAACTCTTATGGATCCAGCTGCTTCCTGGCACCTTGAAGACCTTTCCTCGGGCACTCTATTATTCCCTATGGAGAACGATTCCCATAGGGAATAATGGGAAATTGATCCGCGGGTGTCTGGGGCTCAGGGGGGGGGCTGTTCTTTGAGGTAGAGGCACCAAGTTCTTTGAGGTAGAAGCACCAGCATAGCATCTGATGCCTTTCCTCAAAACACCCTCCAAGTTTCAAAAGGATAGGACCAGGGGGGCCAATTCTATGAGCCCCCAAAGAAGGTGCCCCTGTCCTTCATTATTTCTAACGGAGGGGAGGCATTGAAAAGGTGTGCAGTCCCTTCCAATGTGATGGCCAGAACTCCCTTTGGAGTTCAATTGTACTTGTTCCAACCTTGCTCATGCTCCATCCGCAATGTCTCCTGGCTCCACCCCCAAAGTCTCCAGATATTTCTTGAATTGGACTTGGCAACCCTATTCCTCCCATCTTCTGGAACTGCTGAAGGAGGAGGAGGAAGGCACCAACATTTCCTCTTAAGACATTCCAGTACCTGGATTGAACTCACTGCAGGGTCTGTTTGATCACAGCTTGTGGGGCTGGGTGGGGAATTCTCCATCAGGTGAGATGGGGGTGGGAACCAGGCCTCATTTTGGGCAGGTGCTCACAGGAGCAGAGCTCCAGAACCTCTAAATTTTGTTGTGCCCTTTCTTTCTTAACGTCCCCCCCCCCCAAAAAAAAACCACCTTGCTTCTGAGCTGCATTGTTCAAAACCCTCTGTGAGAATTTTGCTGAACTCTAAGATTTGACAAACTTTCTAATATTTTTCCTCACAAAAAATGGGGGGAATAACCAAAACCTATCAAGAGGACAGATGGAAATCTTCCTCATGCCACTGTGGCCACGGAGAAGAAAGTAATTCAAAAAATACCATGGGAGTAAGGTTTTATCATGACAGTTCTAATTCAAGAAGCATTTTAAGGTAGATGCTGAGCTGATAGAATTTAGTACCCCTTCCGGTCAGCAGCCCCGTGGCGCAGAGTGGTAAAGCAGCAGTACTGCAGTACTGTGGTCTGAACTCTCTGCTCACGACCTGAGTTCGATTCCAGCGGAAGCTGGATTCAGGTAGCCGGCCCAAGGTTGACTCAGCCTTCCATCCTTCCAAGGTCGGTCAAAGGAGTCCCCAGCTTGCTGGGGGGAAAGTGTAGATGACTGCGGAAGACAATGGCAAACCACCCCGTAAAAAGTCTGCCGTGAAAACGTTGCGAAAGCGATGTCACCCCAGAGTCGGAAATGACTGGTGCTTGCACAGGGGACCTTTCCTTTCCTGGTGATGTCAAGGGTTTGTAGCATATGCAAATGTTATGCTAATGAGCTCTGGCACCTCTTTTTGTACAAAATGATCCGGGCCGGGGGGGGGGGGGTGGTGTGGAACCAATCCATGCTGGTGAAAGGTTGCTGCGACTGGCAGCCATCCCGTGCTTGTGGAAGACTGCGTCCTGGCAGATGGCATGGGGCCCTCTGTGGGATGCCAGTGGCCGGCCGGCCCTCCACTCCTCTGTGTGTCTGTGTGGCAGGGAGAGACTTTTGGTCCCATCTCACATATGGCCTTACAAGTTCCACCTCTGTGCCCCTCCCAGGGTGCCCCCGAAGCAGTCCTGGAAGAGAGGCAAGGGACACACGCCTGGCACCCTCCACACCAGAAGTACCTGCCGCACGCGGGAAGGCTTCCGTAGCCGAAGGGAGACCATGCGAAGCAAACAAAATCCTTCCCAACACCATGCTGGAGCAAAGACCTAGTTATGTTTCCCATCCGCTGTTTATTCTGGGGGAGGAGGGGGGGCGATCAGACGTTGGGCTTTGATGTTCCTGCTAGGTAGAGGGGAAAGGAAGGAAGCACTTCAGAGGGAAGAGCGGAGGGGGGGCTGGAGGGAGGGAGGCTGGCGGAGAGGAGGGGAGCGGAGCTGAACCGGCACAGCTTTCCTGTCGCTTTGAAGGAGAATTAAAGGGGGAAATGGAACAAAATGGCACTCAGGAAGAGGATGAAAAATGGGCTGTTTGCCAAAGCGAGGAGGGAAAAGAGGAGGGCTGGGCTCTGGGGGTGCTTGGATGCACACCGTCAGGTGGGGCCGCCAAGCACACAATCCCACTCGCCCTCCAAGGCAGCATCAGGCCCGTGGGCTGACCCAGCTGCTCCACAGGAACCTAAGAAGAGTCCAGTGAGGGTCCCTCTAGACCAGCCTCCTGTCTCACCCAGCAGCCAACCAGTTCCTCTGGAGGGACAACAACAGGGTACAGAGGCCGAGGCCTTCATAAGAACACCTGAAGAGTCCTGCTGGATTATACCAGGGAGGGTCCATCTAGTCCAGCCTCCTCTCTCACACAGGGACCAATCAGTTCCTAGAGGGCCAACAACAGGGCAGAGAGGCCGAGGTCTTCCCTTGAGAAGAACATCAAAAGAGCCCTGCTGGATCAGGCCAGGGAGGGTCCATCTAGTCCAGCCTCTTGTCTTACACAGCAGCCCACCAGTTCCTCTGGAGGGACAACAACAGGGCAGAGAGGCTGAGGCCTTCCCCTGAGAAGAACATCAGAAGAGTCCTGCTGGGTCAGACCAGGGAGGGTCCATCTAGTCTAGCCTCCTGTATCACACAGTGGCCAACGACTTCCTCTGGAGGGACAACAACAGGCCAGAGAGGCCGAGGCCTTCCCCTGAGAAGAACCTCAGAAGAGCCCTGCTGGATCAGAGCAGGGAGGGTCCATTTAGTGCCGCCTCCTGTCTCACACAGTGGCCAGCCAGTTCCTCTGCAGGGCCAGCAACAGGGCACAGAGGTGGAGTCCTTCCCCGAATGTTGCCTCCTGGCTCTGGGAGTCAGAGGTTGACTGCCTCTGGATATGGAAGTTCCGTTTAGTCACTAATCCCCTTTGAAAGCCGTTTATACCTGTGGCCATCACTACATCCTCTGGCAGCAAATTCCGCAATTTAATCATTCTCTCTCCATCAGCTCCATTTGATGTCTTTGTTCTAGTATTTTGGGAGAGGGAGAAAAAGGTTTCTTTGTCAGCTCCCCCCCCCGCCCCCAGCATAATTTTACAAGCCTCTCTCATGTCCTCCATCCCTCAGGAAACAGGAGAAAAGAGGGAAACCTTCTTGGGGGCCAAGCTCTATTTTTTTCCCTAACAACAACCCTGAGAGGACAGGTGAGGTCAGAGGAATTGTGGGGGAGTCCAGAACAGCTTACAATCTCCTTCCCCTCCCCCTCCCCACAACAGACACCCTGTGAGGTAGGTGAGGCTGAGAGAGCTCTGACAGTAACTGCTCTTGAGCAGCACAGCTCTGCGAGAACTTGTGACTGACTCAAGGTCACATCAGCAGTTGCATGTAGAGGAGTGGGGAATCAAACTCAGTTCCCCCAGATTGCAGTCTGGGCAGGCAGTCAGATTTCCCCCCTCAGGATTGTGAAATGCTAGGAGATTGGGGGGAGGAAAACCGGAGAAGGGCGGGGTCTTGGACAGGAGGGACATCAATGGGGTATACCAGGGGTGGCCAATGGTAGCTCTCCAGATGTTTTTTGCCTACAACTCCCATCAGCCCCAGCCATTGGCCAGGCCAGTAGTCACGGGGGGGGGGGCTGTGGGGGCACTGCCCTCTGACATCCAGGCAGGCCCCCCGACTTCCAGGGGACCTCCAGCATGCAGTCTGCTTTTTTCATTTTCTTTTTGCCATGGCTGAGTCGGCGAAGCGTCATCAGTGGCAGCCAGATCCGGGAGAGCTGAGCAGGGCACAGTTCATTGCGGCAGCAAAAGCAACAGGTAGAGAGGAAGGAGGCAGAGGAAGCCACGTGGAATGGGCTGGGGGGGTGGGGTGGAGAGGATGGATAGAGCTGCTGGGTGCAAAGTGCCAGGATGGGAGAGAGTGAATGGAAGGAACCTGCCCTCCCCCCCCCCCCGCTAGCACACCAGGCGCAGTCCCTTCTTCACTCCAAAGTTTTCGGGTTGGCTGTCTCAAGCTGGCCACATTCAGAGCCTCCAGCTTTTGCCCCTACCCCAGAAAGCTTCTGAGAAGTGGCAAGCCTTGCAGTGGATGGGAAAGGGCCCCCCGGACTTTTTAAAAAGCCCCCTGACTTGTAAAATCCTGGCTACGGCCCTACCATTGGCCATGCTGGCTGGGGCTGATGGGAGGTGTAGGCAAAAAATATCTGGAGAGCTACCGTTTGCCCCCCCCCGGGGTATACTGTCAAAAAAAGTCCCCCCCCCCTCCAAAGCAGCCCTTTTTTCCAGGGGAACTGATCTCTGCCATCATAAGAACATAAGAGAAGCCATGTTGGATCAGGCCAACGGCCCATCAAGTCCAACACTCTGTGTCACACAGTGGCAAAAAATTTTATATACACACATACACTGTGACTAATAGCCACTGATGGACCTGTGGCTATACTTGAAGGTGGCTATGCTTGTGGCCGCCACCACCTCCTGTGGCAGTGAATTCCACATGTTAATCACCCTTTGGGTGAAGAAGTACTTCCTTTTATCCGTTTTAACTTATCTGCTCAGCAATTTTATCGAATGCCCACGAGTTCTTGTATTGTGAGAAAGGGAGAAAAGTACTTCTTTCTCTACTTTCTCCATCCCATGCATTATCTTGTAAACTTCCCCTCTGGTGGAATCAGCTACCGGAGGAAGTGCGAGCCCTGCGGGACTTTAACCAGTTCCGCAGGGCTTGTAAAACTGTCCTCTTTCAACAAGCCTATAAGGTGGAACTCTGAAAGTGACATCTGGCCATCTTGATATGCATACATCCTGTACTGCAGCACCTTTAATCTATTGCGGCTTTTTAAATTATCTATGTAACTGTTGGGTTTCTATTGCAATTTCACTTCCTGTTGTCATGAGTTGATTAAACGAATGTATATGCATGCTGATGTTTAGCCAGTGAGAGATAGAGCCAATGAGAATGTGTGCACGTATTTCCCGCTCAGGCTAGGTGTCAAAATGTAAAGTGACCATTGAAGCAATGCCCTAATTGGGAGGTGGTCTGAGGGAAACCATTTGGTCAGTTTTATTGCCCTTTGTGTAAAGCCCTCAGATCTCCTTGCAGTTAGAGTTTGGACTCCGTAGAGTCGAGATGTAGCTTAGAAGCTAGTAAGGATATTGAGTCCTTATTTGTTTTCTAGTAATCCCAGTAACCCTTTCCTCATAGTAAAAGTAAACTACTTTATTCTTAAGCTAAGACGTGTGCCTGGCTTGTTTATTGTGGTTCTCTCCACGCAACTCTGCTAAAGTATCTCTAAACCCCAACAGTAACTGCCTTTTAACTGGATTTTATTAACTGCATTTTATTATATGAATTGTATTTATTGTAATCATGGTTCACACCATGTCTTGTGAGCTGCCCTGAGCCTGCCTCGGCGGGGAGGGCGGGATATAAAGAAAAGATTATTATTATTATTATTATTATTATTATTATTATTATTATTATTATTATTATTATTATTATTATTATTATTTGGAGATCAGTTGTAATAGTGGGAAATCTTCAGCCCCTGCCTGGGGGTTGTAGGACAAAAAACTAGTAGCACCGCGTAAATATAACCAAGGCTGAAAGACAAATATTTGTATTGCAGTGATTATTATCAGCACACAAACGTTAAAAAGAAATAATCCAGGAAATTCACAATGTGGTCCAAAACGCAAACACTACAAGGAGTTGCAGTGCTGAAAGCTCGGACAAGTAGAAGCTTGCAAGACTAGGAGAACCGGTATAAGCTCGTTTCTGTCTGCCTGCCTCGAGTCTTACAGGCTCAGGTATCTTAACGTGTAATAAAAATCAATCCACAAATGGAAATCCCAATCCAACGCGTATCCTGCCAGTGCATTGATCCAAGTGGGCCGCCGTGTTGGTCTGAAGCAGTAGAACAAAGTAGGAGCCCAGGTGCACCTTTATGACCAGCAAAGCTCTATTCAGAATGTAAGCTTCCGTGCGGGGATGCACACTTCTTCAGACGAGGAATCAGGTGCAGTGTGCGTAGCCACACACGGAAGCTTCCATTCTGAATAAGACGCTGTTCGTCTTGAAGGTGACCTGGACTCCTACTTTGCTCTACCAGGAGATTATTATTAGGGCGACCATACCAGCTCTTGTCTATATGCTCCCTGGGAGTTGGCAACCCTGTCCCCCTTGACCAAGCTGTCGCTGTGCCAAATGCCCACCTTGCAGAGGGCCAGCCGGGCACGAGGGGGAGAAGCCGCCTCCCTTTGGCAGCTGCCCAGTTTCTCAGCAGGAGGTGGAGCTGGCTGGACTGGGGTGGGGGGGTGGTCTTCTAGCCTGGCGTCCCTTGGGGGCCTTCAGCAGGTGGTTGCCTGCAACAAGAGGTGAGGACCAGTGTTCCCTCTAAGCTGAGTTAGTGTGAGCTAGCTCACAGTTTTTTAGCCTCCAGCTCACACCTTTTGGTCTTCGCTCAGGAAGAAGAAGATATTGGATTTATATCCCACCCTCCAATCCGAAGAGTCTCAGAGTGGCTCACAATCTCCTTTACCTTCCTCCCCCACAACAGACACCCTGTGAGGTGGGTGGGGTTGAGAGAGCTCTCACTGCAGCTGCCCTTTCAAGGACAACCTCTGCCAGAGCTATGGCTGACCCAAGGCCATTCCAGCAGCTGCAAGTGGAGGAGTGGGGAATCAAACCCGGTTCTCCCAGATAAGAGTCCACACACTTAACCATTATACCAAACTGGCTCTCAGAAGACAGACACCCTTTGAAGTGGGTGGGGCTAAGAGGGTTCTCCCAGAAGCTGCCCTTTCAAGAACAGAGGCTCAGAGCGGCTCACAATCTCCTATATCTTCCTCCCCCACAACAGACACCCTGTGAGGTGGGTGGAGCTGAGAGAGCTCTTACAGCAGTTGCCCTTTCAAGGACAACTCCTACAAGAGCTATGGCTGACCATTCCAGGGCCATTCCAGCAGCTGCAAGTGAAGGAGTGGGGAATCAAACCCAGTTCTCCCAGATAAGAGAGCTCTGGCTGACCCAAGGCTGTTCGAGCAGCTGCAAGTGGAGGAGAGGAGAATCAAACCCTGTTCTCCCAGATAAGAGAGCTCTGGCTGACCCAAGGCCATTCCAGCAGGTGCAAGTGGAGGAGTGGGGAATCAAACCCGGTTCTCCCAGATAAGAGAGCTCTGGCTGACCCAAGGCCATTCTAGCAGGTGCAAGTGGAGGAGTGGGGAATCAATCCCGGTTCTCCCAGATAAGAGAGCTCTGGCTGACCCAAGGCCATTCCAGCAGGTGCAAGTGGAGGAGTGGGGGATCAAACCCGGTTCTCCCAGATAAGAGAGCTCTGGCTGACCCAAGGCCATTCCAGCAGGTGCAAGTGGAGGAGTGGGGAATCAATCCCGGTTCTCCCAGATAAGAGAGCTCTGGCTGACCCAAGGCCATTCCAGCAGGTGCAAGTGGAGGAGTGGGGGATCAAACCCGGTTCTCCCAGATTAGAGAGCTCTGGCTGACCCAAGGCCATTCCAGCAGGTGCAAGTGGAGGAGTGGGGAATCAATCCCGGTTCTCCCAGATAAGAGAGCTCTGGCTGACCCAAGGCCATTCCAGCAGGTGCAAGTGGAGGAGTGGGGGATCAAACCCGGTTCTCCCAGATAAGAGAGCTCTGGCTAATCCAAGGCCATTCCAGCAGGTGCAAGTGGAGGAGTGGGGAATCACTCCCGGTTCTCCCAGATAAGAGAGCTCTGGCTGACCCAAGGCCATTCCAGCCGGTGCAAGTGGAGGAGTGGGGAATCAAACCCGGTTCTCCCCGATAAGAGAGCTCTGGCTGACCCAAGGCCATTCCAGCAGGTGCAAGTGGAGGAGTGGGGAATCAAACCCGGTTCTCCCAGATAAGAGTCCGCACACTTAGCCACTACACCAATCTGGCTCTCCTGACCGCAGAGCACAATAATTTATGCAGGAGCTCCCCACTTGAATGCCAGTGGCTCATAAAGTAGAATTTCTGCTCACAAGGCTCTGCAGCTGTGAGGGAACATTGGTGAGGACAGGACTGCTGGCCAGCCTACCTTGCAGGACCGTTGTGTCCCATGATCTGAATGCCCCCCTTCTCTCCCCCCCCCGCCCAGCATCCCTGCTCACTGCCCACAGCCCTCCTTCTCCCTCTCCTCCTGCCAGCCCCTCCCTCTGCTTCTCTCTTTCCCCCCCAGTGGAAACCACCACCTAATTCAGAAAGTTGACGGCGCGCCTCTTCCCCGCCGCGCCTGCAAATTTGCTTCAAGGTTCATTGTGGGTGATGTCAAAAATGATGAAAACCAATCAAAAGAAGCAGCGCGGCATGAACGAACGAGCAGCAGTCCCCTGACAGCCCCGTCTGGAGGGCCGGAGGGGGTGGGCAAGAGCAAATTCTGCAGCCCCACCCTCTCCTGCCGCCCCCACCCCCACCCCAAAAGCACCCCCCATCCCTCTTGCGCACCCTGCACCGAGGACAAGCAACGAGGGGATAGGCATTGCCAACCTCCAGTCATAGAATCATAGAGTTGGAAGGGACCTCTAGGGTCATCTAGTCCAGCCCTCTGCACAATGCAGGAAACTCACAAACACCTCCCCCTAAATTTGCAGGATCTTCACCGCTGTCAGATGGCCATCTAGCCGCTGTTGAAAAACCTCCAAGGAAGGAGAGCCCACCACCTCCCGAGGAAGCCTGTTCCACCGAAGAACCGCTCTTTAATGGCCAGGGTCATCTAGTCCAACCTCCTGCACAATGCATGAAACTCAGAAACACCTCCCCCTAAATTCACAGGATCCTCATTGCTGTCAGATGGACATCTAGCCTCTGCTTAAAAACCATCAAGGAAGGAGAGCCCACCACCTCCCAAGGAAGCCTGTTCCACTGAGGAACTGCTCTAATGGTCAGGAAGTTCTTCCTCATGTTGAGCCGGAAACTATTTTGATTTAATTTCAACCCATTGGTAGTGGTCCTACCTTCTGGGGCCATGGAAAACAATCCCACACCATCCTCTAGAGGACAGCCCTTCAAGTACTTGAAGATGGTGATCCTATCACCTCTCAGCCGCCTCCTCTCCAGGCTAAACATGCCCAACTCCTTCAACCTTTCCTCATAGGACTTGGTCTCCAGACCCCTCACCATCTTCGTCGCCCTGCTCTGGACCCATTCCAGCTTGTCTAGATCCTTCTTAAAATGTGGTGCCCAAAACTGAACACAAGACTCCAGGTGAGGTCTTACCAGAGCAGAGTAAAGCGATACCATCACATCACGCGATCTGGACACTCTACTTCTGTTGATACAGCCCAAAATTGCATTTGCGTTTTTAGCCACCGCATCACACTGTTGACTCATGTTCAGCGTATGATCCACTAAGTTCCCTAGATCCTTTTCGCACAGACTACTGCTAAGACAAGTCTCCCCCATTCTATAACCATGCATTGGATTTTTCCTACATAAGTTGAGGGCGGAAGATTTCCCGGAATTACACCCGGGCACTGGACCACACATCTCACTCATTTATTTATTTAAAACACGTTGTTCACTTCCCCTGGAGAAAAAGGCTGCTCATAATCCCCTAACCTCCCCTAGTGGCAGTGAGTTCCATAGGCCCCATAGCTTTTCTTTGCCCTCTGGCTTGAGATCTGTCCCTGCATTCTTCCTCATTGCCGGCCTGGCCTATTTCGGCAGGTGCTCCAGCGCAGGGCGGCATTCTTGTTGGAAATGCAAACAGATCCAGGTGGGCAGCAGCCGTGAAGCAGCAGAACAAAGCAGGAGTCAAGTGGCACCTTTAAGACCAACACACTTTTATTCGGAATGGAAGCTCTCGTGTGCATGCAGACGTCTTCACTACATTGGATGCGCTCTGGAATCCCTTGTGATGTCGGTGGGGAACCCAGCTCAGTGGGGGCACCAGATGACTACCTGTGCCGGCCACCCCGTCTCGAGACACAGATGCCCAGCAGCCAGGAGGCAGCCCTTCCAATTAAAGCGCCCCCAACTCTCCCTAGCCCCCTCCCTCCCTCTCAGCCTCCTCTGAGCAGGCTCTCTGCTGAAGATGTCCTTCTCCCTTGCCTCATTCATCCTGACTGCGAACGGATGGCGCTGGATGCTGAGGAACACGAGGCTGCCCTGGAGGGGCATCAAGACCAGATGCGGATGTGCCAAGATGACAGGCTTCTGAGAGGGACTGGAGACCCACGCCTTTCGCTTTCCCTTCGAGGGTGATGGGGGCACCCCCTTGGTGCCATTACCCACTTTGGGGGCAAAGTCCAGCCTCAGTTCCCCATCAGTGCTGGTTTAAACCCTGCCGAGGCACCTAGCCAGTCGAAATCTTGGGGGCCCCTTTGCAACTTATCTCAGAGTCTGAGCACCCACCCCGCCACCCACAGCCCCCACCGCGGGCACCTTCTCAAAAGCCCCTTTGACAAAGCTGGGGGGGGAGAGGCAAACTTGGCAACAGACGCCAGCAGCAGCCGCACCAGGCGAGTCGGGCAAAGAGCGGCTCAGTTGCTGGCTGTGTGTGCAGGCTGGCAGGGCTGCAGGCAGGGGGGAAACCGAGGGGGGGAGCCAACCTGGGGCCCCTAAAGGCATGGGAGCCCATAGGCCAGTTCCTACTTGCCCTAACTGTTAATCTGGCTCTGTTCCCCATGCAGCCTGGGAGTCACAGCCCTCCTCGTGGAGGCGAAGGCGGTGGGTGCACAAGCCCCCCAATCTGTCAGCTTTCCTTTGCCACATGATTCTCCCCCAGTGTCAGCCGCTAATAAGCCGGCGTCTTCCCTCTTCTCCGCCCCTTCCCCGCGTTGCCCCTGCTAGCTGTCAGGGCATCAATCATTTCGGCATCTTCTGTCATCTCTGAAGAACTTCTCTTAAAGCTGAATCAGCCACGGGAAGAAAGGAGGGTTGGGCTGGCACGGCTCAGCAGGGGATGGGCTGGGCTGGCCTGGGTGAGAAATGCGCGGCTGGCAGGGAGAACGGCAGCCAAAGAGGCCTCGGCTTCCCAGCACCCTCAGGAGAGATGCTGCTTGGAAGAGGCTCCACTTGATAGGCCAGTGGTCCAAGCCAGCAGGACTCTTCTGCTGCCCTTCATCTCCTGCAGCCCTGCAACACAAAACACACAGAGAGCTGCCTTTTCCAAGAGGGAGGGGAAAAGCCAGCCAGCTACTGTAGACTTGCCAACCTCTGGGTGGGGCCTGGAACTGCCCTGGAATCACAGCAGAGCTCCAGATGACAGATCTCCTGAGGAAAATGGCAGCTGGGATTTTTCGCCATCGTGTGACACAGGGTGTTGGACTGGATGGGCCATTGGCCTGATCCAACATGGCTTCTCTTATGTTCTTAAGTGTTGCTCTGTATTCTTGGTGCTTGGGAGGAGGCACCGTGGGAGGGCTTCTAGTGTCCTTGCCCCACTTGTGAACCTCCTGATGGCACTTGGGTTTTTTATTTTTGGCCATTGTGTGACACAGCGTGTTGGACTGGATGGGCCATTGGCCAGATCCAGCATGGATTCTCTTATGTTCTTATGTGACACAGAGTGTTGGACTGGATGGGCCACTGGCCTGATCCAACAGGGCTTCTCTTATGTTCTTCTGTGACACAGAGTGTTGGACTGGGTGGCCCATTGGTCTAATTCAACATGGCTTCTCTTATGTTCTTCTGTGACACAGAGTGTTGGACTGGATGGGCCATTGGTCTAATTCAACATGGCTTCTCTTATGTTCTTCTGTGACACAGAGTGTTGGACTGGGTGGCCCATTGGCCTGATCCAACAGGGCTTCTCTTATGTTCTTCTGTGACACAGAGTGTTGGACTGGATGGGCCATTGGCCGGATCCAACATGGCTTCTCTTATGTTCTCATCACTGTGTGTCCCAGCTCAACGGTCAGTCATTTGAGCTCTTGAAGGGTGGACCGGCTGCGGCTCAGGGGCAGAGCCTCTGCTTGGCATGCAGAAGGTGTTCCAGATTCAATCCCCATCCTCGGCAGACAGCATCTCCAGTTGAAAGGACCAGGCAGGAGAGGACGGGAAAGACCTCCGTCTGAGACCCCGGAAACCTGCTGCCAGTCCGAATAGACAGTACTGACCTCGATTGATGGACCAAGGAAGGGTCTGATTCAGGAAAAGGCAGATTCGTGTCTGTTCGTGTCTGAGCTGTGGCTGCTGGAAGAATAGAGCTTCCACCGACCCTGTCTTGGAGACTTTCCACAGCCAGTCTGAGGCAGGAAGAAACCCTCAGTACGTTTGTGGGTGGACTGAGAGGAACGCGCCTCTTCCTATTCCGAGCACACACAATCCCACAATGCGCCTCCTCACCCCACCGGGAGACTCAGCCGAACTTTAATTTTAATGTTCATTGAGCATGTAAAAAGGGAGAGGGGGAAATCAATTTAATAACTTGTCTCCACAAACAGTGCCTGGAGGCTGTTTGCCACAACGCAGCTCTGGGAACTTTCGGAAAGTCTTTTTCATGTTATTTACTGAAGACTGAAAGGGCACTCCTGCACAGGGGACCCCCACCTTCTGCCACTCCCCCCACAGGTGAGACCTCCAGGATTTTCTGGATGGACACCCAAAGAACCCACAGTGTCCTTGGAGGGAGTGACTGGGGCTGCTGTAAAAACCTGTATCTGCCCAGTATCCAGTTCCCAACCTCCAGGTGGGTGAATGAAAATAAAACAATAACAGCCGTGATACATTTACAGAAAACCAATTCAATTCTTTGAAATGTTTGATAAATATTAATACAGTTCTGTGGATTCACAGGGGCATAGAATCATAGAGTTGGAAAGGAACTCTAGGGTCATCTAGCCCAACCCCCTGCACAATGCAGAAAACTCACAAACACCTCCCCCTAAATGCACAGGATCTTCATTGCTGTCAGGTGGCCATCTAGCCTCTGTTTAAAAACCTCCAAGGAAGGAGAGCCCACCACCTCCCCAGGGAGGAAGCCTATTCCACTGAGGAACCGCTCTAACGGTCAGGAAGTTCTTCCTCATGTTGAGCCGGAAACTCTTTTGATTTAATTCAACCCATTGGTTCTGGTCCTACCTTCCGGGGCCACAGAAAACAATTCCACACCATCCTCTAGAGGACAGCCCTTCAAGTACTTGAAGATGGTGATCCTATCACCTCTCAGCTGCCTCCTCTTCAGGCTAAACATCCGCAGCTCCTTCAACCTTTCCTCATAGGACTTGGTCTCCAGACCCCTCACCATCTTCATCGTCCTCCTCTGGACCTGTTCCAGCTTGTCTATATCCTTCTTAAAATGTGGTGCCCAAAACTGAGCACAAGACTCCAAGTGAGGTCTTACCAGAGCAGAGTAAAGCGATACCATCACATCATGCTATCTGGACACTATACTTCTGTTGATACAGCCTAAAATTGCATTTGCCTTTTTAGCCACCTCATCACACTGTTGACTCATGTTCAACGTACGATCCACTAAGACCCCTAGATCCTTTTCGCACATACTACCGCTAAGACAAGTCTCCCCCATTCTATAACCATGCATTGGATTTTTCCTATCTAAATGCAGAACTTTACATTTGTCCCCGTTAAAATTCATGTTATTGGTTTTAGCCCAGTTTCTCAGCCTGTGAAGGTCATCCTGTATTCTGTTTCTGTCTTCTTCTGTGTTTGCAAATTTAATAAGCAGATTACATTCAATAAATTAATATTAAATTATTTAATAAATATCACTCAATAGTATTTAACAAGCGCAGTCCAATCCCATGATGCTTTTCTCTATTGGTGGAGACTTCAAGCGTCATCTAAGGCAATTACAGTGCAAGAAGCCAAGAAAATGTTCTTTGTTCCTTTGTGTTTTTTCTTACGCTTGTATTCAAGGAGTGTAAAGAGTCATGATTCTGCAGACAGGCCAGCCCAAACACTTGTTTCAATAGGCTTCCTCAGAGCAGAAGATGACTGCAGATTTATACCCCGCCCTTCTCTCTGAATCAGAGACTCGGAGTGGCTTACAATCTCCTATATCTCCTCCCCCCACAACAGACACCCTGTGAGGTGGGTGGGGCTGAGAGCGCTCTGACAGAAGCTGCCCTTTCAAGGACAGCTCCTGCGATAGCTCTGGCTGACCCAAGGCCATTCCAGCAGCTGCAAGTGGAGGAGTGGGGAATCAATCCCGGTTCTCCCAGATAAGAGAGCTCTGGCTGACCCAAGGCCATTCCAGCAGGTGCAAGTGGAGGAGTGGGGGATCAAACCCAGTTCTCCCGGATTAGAGAGCTCTGGCTAACCCAAGGCCATTCCAGCAGGTGCAAGTGGAGGAGTGGGGAATCAATCCCGGTTCTCCCAGATAAGAGAGCTCTGGCTGACCCAAGGCCATTCCAGCAGGTGCAAGTGGAGGAGTGAGGGATCAAACCCGGTTCTCCCAGATAAGAGAGCTCTGGCTGACCCAAGGCCATTCCAGCAGGTGCAAGTGGAGGAGTGGGGAATCAAACCCGGTTCTCCCAGATAAGAGAGCTCTGGCTGACCCAAGGCCATTCCAGCAGCTGCAAGTGGAGGAGTGGGGAATCAAACCCGGTTCTCCCAGATAAGAGAGCTCTGGCTGACCCAAGGCCATTCCAGCAGCTGCAAGTGGAGGAGTGGGGAATCCAACCCGGTTCTCCCAGATAAGAGAGCTCTGGCTGACCCAAGGCCATTCCAGCAGGTGCAAGTGGAGGAGTGGGGAATCAAACCCGGTTCTTCCAGATAAGAGTCGCGCACTTCACCTCTACACCAAGCTGGCTACACCAAACCGAAGACATGCAGACTCCACAGCATCTTGTCTTACTCGGTTCCTTGGCTGTGTGTTCTCTCTCACAGGCATGAATTGTTTCTAAGGGAGTTGCCGGGGGTTGAGAGACAGTCCTCTTCCCACAGGAATCCACCACACGCAGTTCTCTTGGTCCGCTGCCACCTCTGGTTGACCAGGCCTTGCAGAGTTTGGTAACAACACCCACCCTGTTAAGCAGAAGCAAAAGCAGGGGAGCAGACCCAAAGGGTTGCCAAGTGCAATTCAATAAATATCTGGGGACTTTGGGGGTGGAGCCAGGAGATGTTGGGGTGGAGCCAAGAGACATTGGAATTGCAGCCAGGAGCAAGGTTGTGACCAGCATAATTGAACTCCAAAGGGAGTTCTGACCATCACAGTTAAAGGGGCTGCACAGCTTTTCAATGCCTTCCCTCCATTGGAAATAATGAAGGATAGGGGCACCTTTTTGGGGGGGGCTCCTAGAATTGGACCCCCTGGTCCAATCCTTTTGAAACCTGGAGGGTGTTTTGAGGAGAGGCACCAGATGCTATGCTGCAAATTAGGTGCCTCTACCTCAAAAAATAGCCCCCCCAGAACCCCAGAATGGGTCTCCATAGGGAATAATGGCATGCCCAGCAGACATTTCCCTTCCCCCACTACTTTGTGATGACCCTGAAGCGGGGAGAGGGCCTCCAAACTATGGGATCCCCTGCCCCCACCTGGGGATCGACAACCTTAAGACCCACATTGGCAAGAGAGCGTGGTGGAGAGGTGGCTGCATGCAGGAGGTCCACGGTTCGAATCTTGGCATCTACAGATCCCAGGATCTCACAGGCTGGGAGAGCTCCTTCTGTGCATGAGACCGCAGAGAGCCCCAGACAGTGCAGGTGCCAGAGCACCATAGAGTTGCCAATTTCCAGTTGAGGGCAGGGGATCCCCTGGTTTGGAGGCCCTCCCCTCGCTTCAGGGCCATCAGAAAGCATGGGGGGAAGGGAAGTGTCTGCTGGGCACTCCATTATTCCCTATGGAGATTCCCGTAGGGAATAATGGAGAATTGATCCGCGGGTATCTGGGGCTCTGTGGGGGCTGTTTTTTTTTAGGTAGATGCACCAAATTTTCAGCATAGCATCTGGTGCCTCTCCTCAAAACACCCTCCAGGTTTCAAAAGGATGGGACCAGGGGGTGCAATTCTGGGAGCCCCCAAAGAAGGTGCCCTTCGCCTTCATTATTCCAAATGGAGGGAAGGCATTTAAAAGGTGTGTGGCCCCTTTAAATGTGATGGCCAGAACTCCCTTTGGAGCTCAATCCTGCTTGTCACACCCTTGCTCCTGGCTCCACCCCCAAAGTCCCCAGATATTTCTTGAATTGGATCTGGCAATCCTAGAGCAGAAAGAAGACCTGAGCTAGGTGGACCTACTGGATGTCAGGTGGCTTCATACACCCTACTCTGGGGAAAACTCATGCCTGCCTCCACCTGATGGGCTGAGCCCCATTTACGGAGGGGGGATTTGAATCCACCTCTCTGGAAACCCAAGAATTGCAAGGCAGCCACAACTGTTCGGGAACACTGGAAACTCATGAAATCTGGAACGCCTGTTGACCAAAGAAGCAAAAGGTAGTCCCCTGTGCAAGCACCAGTCGCTTCCGACTCTGGGGTGACGTTGCTTTCACAACGTTTTCATGGCAGACTTTTTATGGGGTGGTTTGCCATTGCCTTGCCCAGTCATCTACACTTTCCCTCCAGTAAGCTGAGGACTCATTTTACTGACCTCGGAAGGATGGAAGGCTGAGTCAACCTCGAGCCGGCTACATGAAAACCCAGCTTCCGTCGGGGATCAAACTCAGGTCATGAGCAGAGCTTAGGACTGCAGTACTGCAGCTTTAACACTCTGCACCATGGGGCTCTGCAAGGTCAGAATCCTCCCCCTAAAATGGGGGTGGAGTCTGGGGGGAGGGGAAGGATGGAAGGCTGAGTCAACCTGGAGCCGGCTACCTGACCGAAGGAGTAGGAACTGACTAAGAAGAGATGGCCTCCCTTTTTGTGCCCTCTTTAAAGCTGAGTAAGTTTGAGTGTATCCTAAAGGAGAAAGTCTTCAGGAAATGGGGTACCTGCTCTTTTGGGGCTATGGCTGTATCTCATCTCTGCAGGTGCCCCCACTTCCTTTTCCCCCTCTTCTCCTCCTCCTCCCCCACCCTCTGGCTCCCTCACCCTTGACCTAGGGAGAAGCTAAGCAGAACTTTAATTTTAATGTTCATTGGGCATGGAAGATGCAAGGGGGAAAATCAATTTAATAACCTATATTTGCAAACTGTGCCTGAAGGAAATGTGGGGGAAGGAGGCACCTGCGTAAGCCCTCCAGGAACAGACTCCCTCCCACTTTAGCCTTCAGGTCCAGCAGGAAATGTGAGCACCGTTTCTATATTCTTTCTCTGCGAAAGAGAGCGGGATGGGGGTGAGGTGGGGTGAAGGCCACAGAGCACAAGGAGAATCCATTTCTGTAGCCCCCCCTTCAGGGATCCCTTGTTGTTCAGTTGCATAGTCAAGTCCGACTCTTTGCAACCCCTTGGACCAAGTCAGGCCTGGTCCTCCTGTCTTCCACCATCCTCCGAAGTCCATAAATAAAACTACCGGTTGACTGACACAGCTGTTCAGAGTGAGATTTTACCTGGAGCTTCATATCAACCCTGAAGCTTGTGTGTCAGTGTTAGACAGACAGAGAATGTTGCAGGAATAAGGACGATGGGCCTTTGAACTTGTGCGAAGCACAGTTCTCTCAATCCCTTGAAGGTCAGGATTCAAATTCTGCCCAAACCTCCGCACCTTTTCATTCACACACCATCTACTATCCAAATAGTGGAATATCTCACCAAACATAATATTCTCCTCAAAAACCATTTTTATCATGGTATGCTCTATTTCTAATATGTTCTGGGCTCACTTTCTCTCCTCTGGTCTGAATACAAAAAAACTGTGAGCTCTAAAAAGTTGAGTTTGATTAACTGGATTTATTAATAGAATATTGGGACAGTTATTTGTACATTCCTACAGTAGAATCAGTCAATGGAATGTATTTTCACTGGATGCTCTTCAGTATAATTGTATGATTGCTCCTTGGTTCTCTGTTTTACGGATTACTCTTTCTTTTTCTTGGGTTTTTTCTTAAATTTGTTAATTATATCCTCACTAAGGCTGCATTATTTGAGGTGAGAGATTACAGTGTTCTTTATTGTAAACTGAAAATCTGTTAATAAAAATATGATTTAAAAAAACCCCATCATCTACTAGTTAGAAATCAAGACTTTCAGGCATGAAAGTCAAGAAGGTCCATTTAAGACTCACCTGGGAGTTTGAAATGGATTTTCTTGTACTTTGTGCATCTAGAAAACTAGCACCACAGAGGTTTTTAGCCTAACCTTCTCTCTGAGGTGCTGGCTTTCTACAAGCGGTGAGTTTTATTCTACATCTAGGTGCATCCAAACATGGGATTCCTTTCCCCACCCCACCGCAGTGCAGTAGGAACCCAGAGAGCCCAGGAAAAGTCTTTGCAAGTGAAACTCCCTCTTTTGGTGTAGTGGTTAAGTGTGCGGACTCTTATCTGGAAGAACCGGGTTTGATTCCCCACTCCTCCACTTGCACCTGCTAGCATGGCCTTGGATCAGCCATAGCTCTGGCAGAGGTTGTCCTTGAAAGGGCAGCTGCTGTGGGAGCCCTCTCCAGCCCCACCCACCTCACAGGGTGTCTGTTGTGGGGGAGGAAGGGAAAGGAGATTGTGAGCCGCTCTGAGACTCTTTGGAGTGGAGGGCGGGATATAAATCCAATATCTTCATCTACCTCACAGGGTGTCTGTTGTGGGGGAGGAAGGGAAAGGAGATTGTGAGCCGCTCTGAGACTCTTTGGAGTGGAGGGCGGGATATAAATCCAATATCTTCATCTACCTCACAGGGTGTCTGTTGTGGGGGAGGAAGGGAAAGGAGATTGTGAGCCGCTCTGAGACTCTTCGGAGTGGAGGGTGGGATATAAATCCAATATCTTCATCTACCTCACAGGGTGTCTGTTGTGGGGGAGGAAGGGAAAGGAGATTGTGAGCCGCTCTGAGACTCTTTGGAGTGGAGGGCGGGATATAA
Source organism: Heteronotia binoei (assembly GCF_032191835.1). Taxonomy (NCBI): domain Eukaryota; kingdom Metazoa; phylum Chordata; class Lepidosauria; order Squamata; family Gekkonidae; genus Heteronotia; species Heteronotia binoei. The sequence goes on along the minus strand of NC_083233.1, from coordinate 82,810,154 downwards.
ATCCAATATCTTCTTCTTCTTCTTCTTCTTCTTCTTCTTCTTCTTCTTCTTCTTCTTCTTCTTTTCTGAACAGGAAGAGATGTGGGGGGAAATCACCCATGGAATTTCTGCACATCAGACAATCATTACCAAGGGAAAATGGGAGGGGACTGGGAAGCAAAGTTTGGTTTTTATTTGCCATCTTCTGGTCCAAGAATATGGAGCAGAGGTCCATCAGTGGCTATTAGCCACAGTATGTATGTATGTGTGTGTGTGTGTGTGTGTGTGTGTGTATATATATATATATATATATATATATATATATATATATATATATATATATATATATATATATATATATAATTTTTTTTTGGTCACTGTGTGACACAGAGTGTTGGACTGGAGGGGCCATTGGCCTGATCCAACATGGCTTCTCTTATGTTCTTATGTGACACAGAGTGTTGGACTGGATGGGCCATTGGCCTGATCCAATATGGCTTCTCTTATGTGACACAGAGTGTTGGACTGGATGGGCCATCGGCCTGATCCAACATGGCTTCTCTTATGTGACACAGAGTGTTGGACTGGATGGGCCATTGGCCTGATCCAACATGGCTTCTCTTATGTGACACAGAGTGTTGGACTGGATGGGCCATTGGCCTGATCCAACATGGCTTCTCTTATGTGACACAGAGTGTTGGACTGGATGGGCCACTGGCCTGATCCAACATGGCTTCTCTTATGTGACACAGAGTGTTGGACTGGATGGGCCATTGGCCTGATCCAACATGGCTTCTCTTACGTTCTTATGTGACACAGAGTGTTGGACTGGATGGGCCACTGGCCTGATCCAACATGGCTTCTCTTATGTTCTTAAGAAAAAGCTTCCTATTTCTTTAGGAAACATTTTAGGTACAGATCACTGCATTCCTAAGCTCTTAATAACTGTAGCCCCTAATTAGAACTTCCATGTTCAAGGGAAGGATACAAAATACTTGGACAAATAACAGGAACAGCCTGATACCTTTGCGCTCTGAAGATGGGCTTCCTTCCCTGAGGTATTCGGCTGTGGGAAAGGAGACAGAGGACCAGACAGACCTCTGGTCTGATCTAGCCAACCTCTTCCCAGGCCTTGTCCTCCTTCCAGGCCATCCCTGTGGCTGAACCATTTTGCACCCGTGGCACAGAATGTTAAAGCTGCAGTACTGCAGTCCTAAGCTCTGCTCACGACCTGAGTTCAATCCCCGGCGTAAGCTGGGTTTTCAGGTAGCCGGCTCAAGGTTGACTCAGCCTTCCATCCTTCTGAGGTGGGTAAAATGAGTCCCCATCTTGCTGGGGGCAAAGCGTAGATGACTGGGGAAGGCAAGGGCAAACCACCCCATAAAAAGTCTGCCGTGAAAACGTTGTGAAAGCAACGTCACCCCAGAGTCGGAAACGACTGGTGCTTGCACAGGGGACATTTCCTTTTTTCCTCTCTTCCCCAACCTAGCCTGGCCTGTTTCAACAGGATGGCAGCAACAAGAACAATATTTAGGGAGGCTCTGATTGACAGGGAGGAGGGAATTTTCCCGCGTCTATTGTGAAAGGCAGGGGTACTTCAGGTTTTTATCAAATCTTGCTTTCCAAAAAAAGAAAAGGAAAGACAAGGACAACAAAAAAAAACCCCTTCAGCAAGTGAGTAAAAAGACAGATTTTTGACAAGCACTGATTGACAGAGACAGAGCTCTGGGCTTTAGAAAGCAATTCTTTTAAAAAAAGAAAGAGAGAGAAGAGAGAGAGAAACGTGACCTCTGTTTGATTCATGGACTGTGAGAGGGTATTTGGCACTGCAGCCACAGCTCCAGGAGTGGAAGATTATTATTATTATTATTATTATTATTATTATTATTATTGGGGGGGTGGTGGGGGGTGGGCTCCCTCTGGGAATCCTACCCCCCCAGGGAAAGTGCATGCGCAATACATAGCCTCTCCTCTCCCGGTGTAGTGAACGCCGTGTGGTCACTGTCTGGCTATGCCTGGCAGATGGTCACTGCAATGGCCTCTCCTGCATTACTGCATCCGTAGCAACACCTTCTCGCTGGTCCCCCCCGTTTTCACAGAGTTTGCTACGTCATGGTGCGACCGAATTGTCCGGCGGTATAACTGGATGGGCAGGCTGGGCCCACCAACCTCGTCAGCCTAAGAGAAGGAAAACTCTAACATCAAACCCGGGCAGATAGAGCTCGTTAATGTAACACCTACCACCTGGAGGACTCACTGCCGGCGTCCCGGCTTACTGGGCCATGGCAGATGACCCCCAGGTGAAAGGGTGGAGCCAGTACCGCGCACACTGCGCTTCACCTAAAAAATTCCTCTGCGCAGGCCTGAAGGGCATATCCACACACACAACTCACAACGCATCAAGTCCTGCAGCGATAGGCAAGGGGCGAAACGGCAGGTGGAAGGTGCCACTGGAAGCCGCAGTCCCGATCCTGCATGTAGGCGGTTCAGGATATTGGTCGCCTGATGCTAACCCGGAGACGAAAGCATCTTTCGGCAGCACCCTGAACGACCAAGCAGCCTTATCTAGGGACAGCACTGCTTGCTCCACACGGAGAGGGGCCTAGAAAAGGTGGCCTAAACAAAGCTCGTCTCCCCCACCCCAGTTGGCTAGCCGCGGTCAACGGGCATCCTTACTTGCGGTCGAAAAATAACAACAAAGAAAAGGCATGCACCTGCCTCACAAAGTGTGCAAAGACTAAAGCTTGCGTGTTGGAACATCAGAACCATGCTTGACACAGTAGGCAGTGGTCGCCCTGAACGACGCTCTGCTCTAGTTGCCCACGAACTTCTCAGGTTGAATATCGACATAGCAGCTCTCAGTGAGGTCCGTTTCCCTGAGGAAGGTAGTCTTCAAGAACACGGTGCTGGCTATACCCTCTACTGGTCGGGTAAGTCAAAGGCTGAGAGCCGCCTTTCTGGCGTTGGCTTCATGGTCAGGAACTCCATTGCCTCCAAACTCGAAAACCTTCCAACAGGTCACTCAGATCGCATCATGTCCATGCGCCTCCCACTTCAAAACAAGCAGCATGCAACACTCTTCAGTGTGTATGCCCCAACCCTTCAAGCAGATCCTGCAGAAAAGAACAAGTTCTATGCTGATCTACGCAACCTCGTACGGAAAACCCCTACAGAGGACAAGGTGATCATCCTTGGCGACTTCAATGCCAGAGTAGGTAAAGACTCGGAAGCCTGGAAAGGAGTACTTGGCAAACACGGCATTGGCAACTGCAATGACAACGGGCGCCTCCTGCTAGAATTCTGCATGGAGCACCAGCTCACCATCACCAACACTATCTTCCAGCAGAAGAACAGTCTGAAGACAACCTGGATGCACCCACGGTCCAAGCATTGGCACCTTATCGACTACATTCTGGTGCGCCAGAGAGACCTTCGAGATGTCTTACACACCCGAGTAATGCCCAGCGCAGAATGTCATACGGATCATCGTCTTGTACGCTGCAATCTCCGTCTTCACTTTAAACCCACACCCAGGAGAGGAGGTATCCCTCGGAGGAAGTTTCAGGTTGGCAGCCTCCAGTCAGCCGAAGTTAAAGCTGCCTTCCAGGCAAAACTCCAGTCAAGAATTGAGGACCTCAGTTGCCCCACAGACCCTTCTCCAGAAGCACTCTGGGAACACCTAAAAACTACCGTCCTGCAGATCTCTGAAGAAGTCCTCGGGTTCTCCACAAGGAAGAACAAGGACTGGTTTGATGAGAACAATCAAGAGATCCAAGAATTACTGGCAAAAAAGAGATCTGCCTACCAAGCACATCTTGCTCAGCCCTCCTGTCCTGGGAAAAAAGCAACCTTTCGCGCTGCATGTAGCAACCTCCAGCTCAAGCTTCGAGACATTCAGAACGAGTGGTGGACCAAGCTTGCAGAGAGAACCCAGCTGTGTGCAGACACTGGTGATTTAAGAGGGTTCTACGAAGCCCTGAAGGCAGTATATGGTCCATCATATCAGGCTCAGAGTCCCTTGCATAGTGCAGATGGCCAAGTGCTCCTCACAGACAAGGCATCCATACTGAACCGGTGGTCAGAGTATTTTCAGGTTCTCTTCAGTGCCAACCGCGTAGTTCAAGATTCAGCAATCCACCTCACCCCACTTCAACCGGTGAAAACAGAGTTGGATGAGATCCCCACCCTAGAAGAGACTGTTAAAGCCATCAAGCAACTGAAAAGTGGCAAGGCAGCAGGAGTTGATGGAATTCCACCAGAGATCTGGAAGCATGGGGGCACAGTACTACACAGCTCACTTCACAAAGTACTTGTCACCTGCTGGGAACAAGGCAAATTACCACAGGACTATCGCGATGCAATCATCATCACCCTATACAAGAACAAAGGGGAAAAGTCAGACTGCTCCAACTACCGGGGGATAACCCTGCTCTCCATCGCAGGCAAAATCCTTGCCAGAATACTCCTGAACAGACTGGTGCCCACCATTGCAGAAGAACTCCTCCCAGAGAGCCAGTGCGGCTTCAGAGCTAACAGGAGCACCACCGACATGGTATTTGTTCTCAGGCAGCTCCAAGAGAAATGCAGGGAACAGAACAAGGGTCTGTATGTGACTTTTGTCGACCTTACCAAAGCTTTCGATACCGTTAGCAGGAAAGGCCTGTGGCAAATCTTGGAACGTTTAGGATGTCCCCCAAGGTTCCTCAGCATGATCATCCAGCTACACGAAGACCAGCGAGGCCAAGTCAGACACTGCAACGACCTCTCGGAGCCCTTCCCAATAGGCACAGGTGTAAAGCAAGGCTGCGTTCTCGCGCCAACTCTCTTTACGATCTTCTTTAGCATGATGCTTCAAAGAGCCGCAGTAGATCTAGATGAGGACGATGGTGTCTACATCCGCTATCGCAGCGATGGCAGCCTGTTCAACCTGAGGCGACTAAAGGCACACTCCAAGACAATGGAAAATCTCATCCGAGAGCTACTGTTTGCTGATGATGCTGCACTCGTCTCCCACTCGGTATCAGCTCTGCAGCATATGACGTCCTGCTTTGCAGAGGCTGCCAAGCTATTCGGCCTAGAAGTTAGTCTGAAGAAGACAGAAGTTCTCCACCAGCCTGCACCCCAGGAAGATTATCACCCTCCCTGCATCACTGTGGGTGAATCAGTTCTGAAGACAGTCCAGCAGTTCAGCTACCTGGGGTGCATCATCTCCTCAGATGCCAAGATCGACAAGGAGATTGACAACAGGCTGGCAAAGGCAAACCGTGCCTTTGGCCGACTGCACAAAAGAGTGTGGAGCAACAAGCATCTGAAAAAAGGCACAAAGATCAATGTTTACAAAGCGGTTGTGATGACAACCCTCATCTATGGCTCCGAATCGTGGGTTTTATACCGTCATCACCTGCGACTCCTTGAGCGCTTTCATCAGCGCTGCCTTCGCACCATCCTCAACATCCACTGGAGTGACTTTGTGACCAACACTGAAGTCCTCAAGCGGGCAGAGGTTACCAGCATCGAGGCACTGCTGTTGAAGACGCAGCTGCGCTGGGCAGGGCATATTTCTAGGATGGAAAACCACCGCCTTCCCAAGATTGCCCTGTATGGTGAACTCTCCACCGGCCATCGAAATAGAGGGGCACCAAAGAAAAGGTACAAGGACTCCTTGAAGAAATCCCTTAGCACCTGTCACATCAACCATCACCAGTGGTCTGACCTAGCCTCAGATCGCAAAGCATGGAGGCACACCATCCACCAGGCTGTCTCTTCCTTTGAGAACACACGCATAGCTGGTCTTGAGGACAAAAGGAGATTGAGGAAGAATCGCACTGCTACAGGACCAACCCTAAATCAGACTTTTCCCTGCAGCCGCTGTGGCCGGACCTGCCTGTCCCACATTGGTCTTGTCAGCCACCAGCGAGCCTGCAGCAAACGTGGACTATTGCACCCTTCTTAAATCTTCGTTCGCGAAGCCAAGCCGAGAGATTATTATTATTATTACTTTAAATTTCTATCCCGCCCTCTCCACAAGCGGACTCAGGGCGGCTAACAACATTCATTTTTACAAATTAAAACAAATAAAAAATAGCTACGGTTTAAAATTATTTAAAAACATTTCATTTCATAGTGCTGTATCACTACAATATAATATAAGTGGTGATCATACGGTACTATGTAATGATGTAGGGTGGCAGCTCTCTCCCGGTTAGATCTCGTGTTTTAACAATTTATTAACAACACATGGTTACAATATTTGATTATCATTTTCTTATACTAAACCATATGATATTTCACCCCCCTCCCTCCAATATTGACTTCCCCGAAGTTATAAATTTGCATTTAATTCTAAAGGTACCACTAATCTATCAGAATATAATACTTTTGATTAATACTAAAAAATTGTCCAATGTCTTTTTACGTTCCACTCTTTCTCCATATATCCTTTGAATTTCTTCCACTCCTTTTTGAATAAGTCTAAATCATAGTTTCTTAAAGTTTTAGTTAATTTGTCCGTCTCACTCCACGATAAAACTTTCACAATCCAATCCCATTTCTCTGGTATTGTTCCTTGCTTCCAAAGCTGCGCATACAATGTCCTAGCAGCTGAGAGCAAGTACCAAATTAAAGTCCTGTCTTCCTTTGGAAATTTTTCTAATTGTAATCCAAGCAAAAAAGTCTCTGCAGTTTTCTTGAAGTCATAACCCAAAATTTTGGAGATTTCTTGTTGTATCATCTTCCAATACTCTTTCGCTTTTTCACAAGTCCACTACATGTGAAAGAAAGAACCTTCGTGTTTTTTACATTTCCAACATCTATCTGACATCTTTTTACTCTTCCTAGCCAACTTTTTCGGAGTCATATACCACCTATACATCATCTTAAAACAATTTTCCTTAATACTCTGACAAGTTGAAATCTTCATCGAGTTCTTCCAAAGGTGCTCCCATGTATCCATTTGTATTTCTCTATTCACATTAATTGCCCATTTGACCATTTGAGACTTTACTACTACTTCTTCTGTAGACCATTTCAATAATAATCTGTATACTTTCGATATCAATTTTTCGTTATCTCCAAGCAGGACCCTTTCCAGTTCTGTTTGCTCACGTCTAATTCCATCTGTTTTAATAGCCTTTTCCATCAAGCTTTTAATTTGTTGCATTTGAAACCAGTCATATTTATTATTTAATTCTTCTGCAGATTTTAATTCGATTTTGTCTTCTCCCGGTTAGATCTCAAAGGCCTGTCGAAACAGTTCGGTCTTATAGGCCCTGCGGAAAGTGGAGAGATCCCGCAGGGCCCTTATGGCCTCTGGGAGAACATTCCACAATTCTGGTGCTGCCACTGAGAAGGCCCTAGCTTGCGTCAGCCGCAACCTAGCCTCCCTTGGTCCAGGGATGGGCAATAGAGCAGTGCTCTCCAGGGAACATGTGGAGAAAGGCGGTCCTGCAGACAGGCCCCTGACCATAAAGGGCTTTAAAGGTCAATACCAACACCTTGAAACAGACTTGGAACACAATAGGTAGCCAGTGCAGCTCTCTCAACACTGGCCGAATGTGCTCCCACCGGGGGAGTCCCATTAACAGCCGCGCTGCAGCGTTCTGCACTAGCTGTAGTTTCCAAGTCAGCGCCAAGGGTAGCCCCATGTAGAGAGCATTACAATGATCTATTCTTGAGGTGACCATAGCATGGATCACCATTGCTCAGTCGTTGCGCTCCAGGAAAGGGGCCAACTGCCGCACCAGCTGAAGATGAAAAAAGGCAGATCTAGTAGTGGCTGCTACTTGGGCCTCCATTGTAAGAGAGGGCTCCAGGAGCACACCCAAGCTCTTGACCTCAGGGGCCGGTATTAGTGACACCCCGTCAAGAGCTGGCAGAGGGATTCCCCCCCCCCCCCCCGAACCACCCTGGCTCAGGTAGAGAACCTCCGTCTTCGTCGGATTCAGCTTCAACCGACTCAGCCTGAGCCAAGATGCTACGGCTTGCAGATCCAGGTCTAGATTTTCTGGGGTACAGTCGGACTGATCACCTATCAATAGATAGCGCTGGGTGTCGTCTGCATATTGGTGACATCCCAGCCCATACCTCCTGACAATCTGGGCAAGGGGACGCATATAGATGTTAAATAACATCGGGGACAGAACCACTCCCTGTGGCACACCACATATAAGTGGGTGCCTTCGGGATGCTTCCTCCCCTATCACCACCCTTTGTCCCCGATCTTGGAGAAAAGAGGCCAACCATTGTAAGGCAGACCCATGAATCCCCACGTCGGCAAGGCAGCTAGTCAGTAGCTGATGGTCAACCATATCAAAGGTGGCTGACAGATCTAATAATAACAGCACCGCAGAGCCGCCCCGATCCAGATGTCGCATGAGGTCATCTATGAGGGCAACGAGAACCGTCTCCATCCCGTGACCTGGTCGAAAGCCGGACTGGAATGGATCTAGTGCGGAAGTGTCATCCAGGAATCCTTGTAGCTGAGTTGCCACCGCCCGCTGTATAACCTTACCCAAAAAGGGAAGGTTTGATACCGGCCGATAGTTCGCCAATACAGCGGGATCTGCAGATGGTTTTTTCAAGAGGGGACAGACCACAGCCCCTTTAAGAGGTGTGGGAAAGATCCCTTCTACCAGGGATCTGTTGACAATACCCTGTAGTGGCTCATGTAAAAACGCCTGGCTAGCTTTTATAAGCCAGGACGGGCACAGGTCCAACCCACAAGTCGTAGGGCGTAAGGCATGATAATGATGATATTGGATTTATATCCCGCCCTCCACTCCGAAGAGGAATGGAACTCAAACCCTTCCCTGACCCCAGTTCCAGCTGTAGCTGTACTTCCTTTGTGTTGAACATAAGAACATAAGAGAAACCCTGTTGGATCAGGCCAGTGGCCCCTCCAGTCCAACACTCTGTGTCACAGAAGAACATAAGAGAAGCCATGATGGATCAGGACAATGGCTCATCCAGTCTAACACACTGTGTCATACAGTGGCTAAAAAAACCAGGTGCCGTCAGGAGGTCCACCAGTGAAGCCAGGACACTAGAAGCCCTCACCCTGTTGCCCCCCGCAAAAGCACCAAGAGTACAGAGCATCACCGCCCCAGACATAAGAACATAAGAGAAGCCATGTTGGATCAGGCCAATGGCCCATCCAGTCCAACACTCTGTGTCACAGAAGAACATAAAAGAAGCCATGTTGGATCAGGCCAATGGCTCATCCAGTCTAACACTCTGTGTCATACAGTGGCCAAAAAAAACCAGGTGCCATCAGGAGGTCCACCAGTGGAGCCAGGACACTAGAAGTCCTCACCCTGTTGCCCCCCGCAAAAGCACCAAGAGTACAGAGCATCACCACCCCAGACATAAGAACGTAAGAGAAACCATGTTGGATCAGGCCAATGGCCCATCCAGTCCCACACTTTGTGTCACATAAGAACATAAGAGAAGCCATGTTGGATCAGGCCAATGGCCCATCCAGTCCAACACTCTTTGTCACATAAGAACATAAGAGAAGCCCTGTTGGATCAGGCCAATGGCCCCTCCAGTCCAACACTGTGTCACATAAGAACATAAAAGAAGCTATGTTGGATCAGGCCAATGGCCCATCCAGTCCAACACTCTGTGTCACACAGTGGCCAAAAAAAAACACAGGTGCCATCAGGAGGTCCACTAGTGGGGCCAGGACACTAGAAACTCTCCCACTGTTGCCCCCCTCAAGCACCAAGAATACAGAGCATCACTGTCCCAGACAGAGTTCCAACAATACACTGTGGCTAATAGCCAATGATGGACCTCTGCTCCAGATGTTTATCCAATCCCCTCTTGAAGCTGGCTATGCTTGCAGCTGCAGCCACCTCCTGTGGTAATGACCCTGGAGGTCCCTTCCAACTCTATGATTCTAGTGAATTCCACGTGCCAATCACCCTTTGAGTGAAGAAGGACTTCCTTTTATCAGTTCTAACCCGACTACTCAGCAATTTCATTGAATGCTCGTGAGTTCTCGTATTGTGAGAAAACGACAAAAGTACTTCTTTCTTTACCTTCTTTATCTACCTTCTCTATCCCCCACTCTTGAGGGTAGGAGAAGGCACTCTGGGGTTGCCAATCCTCAGTTGGGGAAAAAATACACAATCCGAGTAGCACATACAAACTCTATTGTGATAAAAATCACACCATAAAGACACAGCATCACATGAAATTTCCAATTTTTTTCCAAAAGTCCCAGTACACTAACTATACTATTCAGTCCAAATTCTTTTGCTTGTAGTCTTCAATGATGTAGAAATAAGCCAAGGAGAAGAATAATTCATGTAATAGACAGGTTTGTTAAACTCAAGCTTGTGAATTTAGAACGAGGCATTGCCCGTAAACAGAGATAGACTGGGTCCCAACTAATGAATGATCGTACTTGAAATTGGAGGAGTTAAACACAACTTATGGTGTGAGAGTCGTGACTGAGGAAGGCATGGCCGAAACCGGTCTCTTAAATGAATTATTCTTCTCCTTGGCTTATTTATACGTCATTGAAGACTAAAACCATAGAAATTTGGACTCAATAGTATATTTAGTGTACTGGAACTTTTGGAAACATTTTGGAAATTTCATGTGATACTGTGTCTTTATGGTGTGATTTTTATCACAATAGAATTTGTACGTGTTACCCGGATTGTGTATTTTTTGCCATATTCTAACCAGGTATCCTCGGTATTTACCAATCCCCAGGTGGGGGCAGGGGACCCCCTGGTTTGAAGGTCCTCCCCCTACTTCAGGGTTATCAGAAAAGGGGGGAGATGAATGTCCACTGGACACTCCATTATACTCTACAGAGACTGGTCCCCATAGGGTATAATGGAGAATCAATCCATGGGTATCTGGACCTCTGGGAGGGACTGTTTTTTGAGGTATCAGCACTGAATTTTCAGCATAGCATCGGGTGCCTCTTCTAACCCTCCCTCCCCAGTTTCTAAAAGATTGGAGCAAGGGATCCAAGGGAGAGCCAGTTTGGTGTGGAGAGCCAGTTTGGTGTAGTGGTGAAGTGCGCAGACTCTTATCTGGGAGAACCGGGTTTGATTCCCCACTCCTCCACTTGCAGCTGCTGGAATGGCCTTGGGTCAGCCAGAGCTCTCTTATCTGGGAGAACCGGGTTGGATTCCCCACTCCTCCACTTGCAGCTGCTGGAATGGCCTTGGGTCAGCCAGAGCTCTCTTATCTGGGAGAACCGGGTTTGATTCCCCACTCCTCCCCTTGCAGCTGCTGGAATGGCCTTGGGTCAGCCATAGCTCTCGTAGGAGTTGTCCTTGAAAGTTGTCCTCTTCAGCCTCACCCACCTCAAAGGGTGCCTGTTGTGGGGGAGGAAGGTAAAAGAGATTGTGAGCCACTCTGAGACTCTTCGGAGTGGAGGGCGGGATATAAATCCAATATCTTCTTTTTCTATGAGTCCCAAAAGAAGGTGCCACATCTTCCATTATTTCCAGTGAAGGGAAGGTGTTTAAAAGCTGTGCGGTCCCTTTATATGTGATGGCCAGAACTCCTTTTGGAGTTCAATCATGCTTGTCACAACCTTGCTCCTGGCTCCACCCCCAAGTCTCCTGGCTCCACCTCCAAAAGTCCACAGATATTGCCTGAGTTGGGCCTGGCCACCCAAGGGCACTGAGTTTTTCAGAAGATTTGACACGATCGGATCCTGTTAGGAACCAAATCATGATGGCACTCGGAGATCTGCAAGGGTTCTCCACACTACAGAGACAATTTCCACAGGAGAAAATGGCTTGAAAGGGCAGTCTCTCTGGGCATGTATTTGGAATCCTGACACAGGGTTGTGGGTGCTGCCCCAAAATGGCTGCTTCAGGAGGTAGAGCCATCCCCAAAATGGCCGCTGCGGCATCCCTTCAGTCACACAGTGAAGATCCTTGTGCTGTGGAGGCAGCTGCTGCCAAAGCAATGTTCTCAGAAAATCTGCTCAGTCAATCAGATCTCCAGTGGCCAATCAAAAGCCCTGCTGGGCAAAAGCCCCACCTGGACCCTCCCATTTTCTAGAAATATTTGGCGGCCACCGGAAAGGTGCGGGTGGATGCCAAGAGTGATATCCACCTGTGGGAGCCATGTTGGAGACCCTGACCCTGTGGTATCAAATCCCTTCCCCTCCCCCAAATATACAGGTATGTTCCAACCTGGAGCCGGCAATCTTACATGATTTGGTCTTCCAAGGCTCAGAACAGTAAGCCAGTGTCCACATCAGCTGTTTCTGCCGCTTGAAAGCCAACAGAGCTTGTGCGCGGCTTGGTGTTTTAATTCTCAGCCATTGACAGGAAAACGCCTCAAGGCAGCATGGAAAAAAAGAGAGAGAGAGAGAGAATGAGACCTGCGTCTTGGGAACCCCTCTGAAAATAAATGAGCTTTTTTTCCCCTTGTACAAGTTTCATCACCCTTCATGCTTTTGCTGGTAGCGAAAGAAGAAAGTTACCGTATCAAATTGGAAGTGGCAGGGAAAGTTACCCAATTATTTGCAAAGGAGATTTTTCAGGGTCTCTTATTGAAACAAAATTGAAGGGCATCTGTTCTGTTGCTTTCACAAACATAGCAGGCAAACGAGATATCAAGCACGTGTGCCAACCTTATGGGCGTGCAGAAATGGCTGGCCTTCCAGTCTCTTTGGGCTGGGCAGAGGTACCAGACACCCAGCTTTCATGAGTCTCAGCAGGCTGGTAGTGTCTTTCTTCATGTGGAGCCATGATCCGGGAGGCTACTGGCTTCACTTGCATCTCAGTTGCCACAAATCCGCTGGGCAGCTTTGAGCAAGCCTCTCTCTGCCAGCCACGACCTGCTCTCCGGCCAGACCGCCTGAGCAGAAGAAGATGAAGAAGAAGACATTGGATTTATACTCGCCCTGCACTCTGAATCTCAGCATCTCAGAGCAGCTCTCAATCTCCTTTACCTCCCCCCCCCCAACAGACACCCTATGCAGTAGGTGGGGCTGAGAGAGCTCTCACAGCAGCTGCCCTTTCAAGACAGCTCCTACGAGAGCTATGGCTGACCCAAGGCCATTCCAGCAGCAGCAAGTGGAGGAGCGGGGAATCGAACCTGGTTCTCCCAGATAAGAGTCTGTGCACTTAACCACTACAGCAAATTGGCTCTCCTTTTACCTCCCCCCCACCCACAACAGACACCCTGTGAGGTGGGTGGGGCTGAGAGGGCTCCCAACAGCTGCCATTTCAAGGACAACTCCTACAAGCGCTATGGCTGACCCAAGGCCCTTCCAGCAGCTGCAAGTGGAGGAGTGGGGAATCAAACCCGGTTCTCCCAGATAAGAGTCCGCACACTTAACCACTATGGCTGACCCAAGGCCATGCCAGCAGGTGCAAGTGGAGGAGTGGGGAATTGAACCTGGTTCTCCCAGATAAGAGTCCATGCACTTAACCACTACACCAAACTGGCTCTCTTAGGGTGGTTGCCCAGGGACTCAGGCTCACTCTCAGACAGCCCTTGCATGGCATAAGCCTGGCATCGTCTCCTGGCTTTCACCACTACCCAGACCGGTCCAAAGGAAGTTTGGGCTTGGCTGGTGATGGTGCAGGCCAAGGGGGGGGGGGGTGCGAGAGTATCTGGCATATGCCTTGCTTTCTAAATGTCCCACGTGCACAATTGATTAAAATGTGGTAAAACGGTCTGTTTGCCAACCTTCTAGCATCCTGACTTCCACTTGCAGGTCAGAGTTTGAGGGTTTAGAACAGGGGTGCCAAACATGCAGCCGGGGGTCGAATCAGGTCCACGGAGGGCTCCTATCAGGCCCCTGAGCAACGGGCTGCCGTCTGCTTCCTCTTTCTTGCTTCCTTCTGCATAAGAACTTGCTTTGCCAGGCTCTCTCAATCGCACAGCAGAGCTACTGAGCCAAGCCTCTCTTCCTTCTATTGGCTGAAGCTCCTCCTTCTCCTCGTCCCCCCAGGGAAGGAAGGAAAGAGCCACAGCTTCCTTTGCCCAGTTCCCTGGATCCCATGGGAGAGATACAAAAAAAGCACCTTTAAGACCACTGAATGCTAATGTTTTAAGCATGTTTTAAGGGTTTTTTTAAAAAAAACTTTAATTGTGTTTGTCTGTGTCCTTTATAAAGTTTATATCTCTGCTACCTGGCATTACATTTTATGACATACATGGTCTGGCCCGACAAGGTTTCATTTACATCAGATCTGGCCCCCGTAACAAATGAGTTTGACACCCCTGGTTTAGAAAGACTCAACCCCCCCCCCCCCAACCTCCAGTCCCCCCCCCCCACCAAATAGCTCTTAATCTTTCACAAATGCACAAAACATCTGATGGAGGATGGAAGCCGCTCCTCTGTTGCTGCCTTCTGTTTCCCGTGGGCACGACATTTCCACAGAGCCTTGATTGTTTTGATCTCTGGAGCCTGCCAGTTAATCCCCACAAGGCTCGGAGGGAGCCTGGCACCCACTGGCAAGCCAAGGGCACCGAGCTCGGAGAGCATGCGCTCTCTCAGCCCTTCGCATGATAATGGCCGGCATCGAATTAAGGAGCTCACCCCTGTGCGCTGCAGTGAACTTTATGCCTTCAGCGTCAGCCACAAGGCCAAATGGGAAGTCGTGCGGAGGCAGCGTGGGCACCCCTAAGCCAGGCTGGATCAATGGAATCCAAGGTGCCAGCTGGCTTCTTCCTTGTAAGCCAATTAGCAGTCTCTTGCCCTGACTGGGTTGCTTTCTGCCGTTGATTATAGCATCTCTCTGGGAAATGTGAACGCTGCCCAAGCTCTGGAGGTCAAGGGCCCCTTCAGCGCATGGTGAATCCCTCCTCTCGGACTAGGAACAGCTCTCCCAATAGGGATCAGCTGGCCTGTTTAGTATCCTGCCAGTTTCTTGAGGGAAGAAGAAGAAGATGAAGATATTGGGTTTATACCAGGCCCTATACTCTGAATCTCAGAGTCTCAGAGCAGCTCACAATCTCCTTTACCTTCCCTCCCCCACAACAGACACCCTGTGGGGAGGTGGTGCTGAGAGAGCTCTTACAGCAGCTGCCCTTTCAAGGACAACTCCTGCAGGAGCTATGGCTGACCCAAGGCCATTCCAGCAGCTGCAAGTGGAGGAGTGGGGAATCAAACCCGGCTCTCCCAGATAAGAGTCCATGCAGTTCACCATTACACCAAACTGGCTCTCAGAAGACAGACACACTGTGAGGTAGGTGGGGCTGAGAGAGTTCTGACAGAAGCTGCCCTTTCAAGGACAACTCCTGCAAGAGCTATGGCTGACCCAAGGCCATTCCAGCAGCTGCAAGTAGAGGATTGGGGAATCAAACCTGGTCCTCCCAGATAAGAGAGCTATGGCTGACCCAAGGCCATTCCAATAGCTGCAAGTGGAGGAGTGGGGAATCAAACTTGGTTCCCCCAGATAACTTAACCATTATACCAAACTGGCTTTCACCAGATGGCTTTGTGAGGGATCTGCCTCTTTTGCTGTGCCTTTCTGCTGAGCACCAGAGATGGCCCAGAGTCATGGATCAGAGCTCCTTTGACACAGTTGTGAGCCCCATGGAGATGGTGCCAAATATTAGCTTCTGGGCTTCGCTATTCAAACTCCTCTTAAGATTTCACAGACTTTCTAATATTTTCCCCCACAAAAAATGGGAAAATAACTAAAATATATAGAGCATGCCATTGTGGCCACACAGGAGAAAGTAAAGTATAATGGGAGGAAGGTTGTATTATGACAATTATAGTTCAAGAAGCATTTTAAGGCAGATGCTGAGTTGATATAATTTAGTACACCTTCCGGTGATGTAGTTATGCAGTGTACGTAGATTGCAGTTTGTAGGAAGAGCCATCTCCAGCCTGGTGGTATAGCCATTAAAGTGTTGGGCTCAGATCCTGGAAGAAGAAGATGATATTGACACTCAATGCACAGCAGCCAAGAAGGTCAGAGCGCCTGCTCCGGCTGCAACGCCACTGAGGATGTTCTCCGCAGCTGAGAACGAAACGTCTGGAAGGAAAACTTCCTCCAGTAGAACACGGCACTTGATCCCGAAAATTCTACAGACCCTAAAGATGATATTGGATTTATATCCTGCCCTATACTCCAAATCTCAGAGTCTCAAAGTGGTCACAATCTCCTTTACCTTCCTCCCCCACAACAGAAACCCTGTGAGGTGGCTGGGGCTGAGAGGGCTCTCACAGCAGCTGCCCTTTCAAGGACAACCTCTGCCAGAGCTAGGGCTGACCCAAGGCCATTCCAGCAGCTGCAAGAGGAGGAGTGGGGATCAAACCCGGTTCTCCCAGATAAGAGAGCTCTGGCTGACCCAAGGCCATTCCAGCAGCTGCAAGTGGAGGAGTGGGGAATCAAACCCGGTTCTCCCAGATAAGAGAGCTCTGGCTGACCCAAGGCCATTCCAGCAGCTGCAAGTGGAGGAGTGGGGAATCAAACCCGGTTCTCCCAGATAAGAGAGCTCTGGCTGACCCAAGGCCATTCCAGCAGGTGCAAGTGGAGGAGTGGGGAATCAAACCCGGTTCTCCCAGATAAGAGAGCTCTGGCTGACCCAAGGCCATTCCAGCAGCTGCAAGTGGAGGAGTGGGGAATCAAACCCGGTTCTCCCAGATAAGAGAGCTCTGGCTGACCCAAGGCCATTCCAGCAGGTGCAAGTGGAGGAGTGGGGAATCAAACCCGGTTCTCCCAGATAAGAGAGCCATGGCTGACCCAAGGCCGTTCCAGCAGCTGCAAGTGGAGGAGTGGGGAATCAAACCCGGTTCTCCCAGATAAGAGAGCTATGGCTGACCCAAGGCCATTCCAGCAGCTGCCAGTGGAGGAGTGGGGAATCAAACCCTTTTTAAGGACAACTCTGCAAGAGCTATGGCTAACCCAAGGCCATTCCAGCAGCTGCACGAGGAGGAGTGGGGAATCAAACCCGGTTCTCCCAGATAAGAGAGCTCTGGCTGACCCAAGGCCATTCCAGCAGGTGCAAGTGGAGGAGTGGGGAATCAAACCCAGTTCTCCCAGATAATAGTCTGCGCACTTCACCACTAAAACTCTCTCTCTTCCTGCCAGCCAAAGAGAAAATGAAGAAAAAAAATCAGGCCAACCTAAAGCTCTTTTAAGCAAAGGCTCCTTTGCAATGCTTTGGCTTCTCTCAGGAGCTCTTCTGGCACAGCGGCCCATTTCTTACATCATTAATGAACATGAATTACCAGAAATGCTGTCAAAACAGTGCTGGGTGATGCTGGCTGCCAACCCTGCCAGCCTCTGTTGCAAAGAACATGGCTTCTTTTAGAAGACGCTCTCTGCACCCACCTGGGCATTGAAAACTTCCCAAGGGTCTCTCAGAGATCCAGGAACTTATGGATTATTCATTCCAATTACTGAAGAGAGCTGATTGGGGGTAGGAAGAAGAAGAAGAAGATGATATTGGATTTATATCCCGCCCTCCACTCCGAAGATTCTCAGAGCAGCTCACAATCTCCTTTCCCTTCCTCCCCCACAACAGACACCCTGTGAGGAAGATGAAGATATTGGATTTATATCCCGCCCTCCACTCCGAAGAGTCTCAGAGCGGCTCACCATCTCCTTTCCCTTCCTCCCCCACAACAGACACCCTGTGAGGTAGATGAAGATATTGGATTTATATCCCGCCCTCCACTCCGAAGAGTCTCAGAGCGGCTCACAATCTCCTTTCCCTTCCTCCCCCACAACAGACACACTGTGAGGTAGATGAAGATATTGGATATATATCCTGCCCTCCACTCCAAAGAGTCTCAGAGCAGCTCACAATCTCCTTTACCTTCCTCCCCCACAACAGACACCCTGTGAGGTAGATGAAGATATTGGATTTATATCCCGCCCTCCACTCCGAAGAGTCTCAGAGCGGCTCACAATCTCCTTTCCCTTCCTCCCCCACAACAGACACCCTGTGAGGTAGATGAAGATATTGGATTTATATCCCGCCCTCCACTCCGAAGAGTCTCAGAGCGGCTCACAATCTCCTTTCCCTTCCTCCCCCACAACAGACACCCTGTGAGGTAGATGAAGATATTGGATTTATATCCCGCCCTCCACTCCGAAGAGTCTCAGAGCGGCTCACAATCTCCTATACCTTCTCCCCCCACAACAGACACCCTGTGAGGTAGATGAAGATATTGGATTTATATCCCGCCCTCCACTATGAAGAGTCTCAGAGCAGCTCACAAATTCCTTTACCTTCTCCCCGCACAACAGACACCCTGTGAGGTAAATGAAGATATTGGATTTATATCCTGCCCTCCACTCCGAAGAGTCTCAGAGCGGCTGGAATGGCCTTGGGTCAGCCAGAGCTCTCTTATATGGGGTTTGATTCCCCACTCCTCCACTTGCAGCTGCTGGAACGGCCTTGGGTCACCCATAGGTCTTGTAGGAGTTGTCCTTGAAGGGGCAGCTGCTGTTAGAGCTCTCTCAACCCCACCCACCTCACAGGGTGTCTTCTGAGAGTCAGTTTGGTGTAATGCTTAAGTGTGTGGACTCTTATCTGGGAGAACCGGGTTTGATTCCCCACTCCTCAACTTGCACCTGCTGGTATGGCCTTGGGTAAGCCATAGTGGTGAAGTGTGCGGACTCTTATCTGTGAAAACCGGGTTTGATTCCCCACCCCTCCACTTGCACCTGCTGGCATGGCCTTGGGTCAGCCATAGTGGTTAAGTGCGCAGACTCTTATCTGGGAGAACTGGGTTTGATTCCCCACTCCTCCACTTGCACCTGCTGTAATGAGCCAGTTTGGTGTAGTGGTTAAGTGTGCAGACTCTTATCTGGGAGAACTGGGTTTGATTCCCCACTCCTCCACTTGCAGCTGTTGGAATGGCCTTGGGTCAGTCGCTCTCACAGAGTTGTCCTTGAAAGGGCAGCTGCTGTGAGAGCCCTCTCAGCCCCACTCACCTCACAAGGTGTCTGTTGTGGGGGAAGAAGATAAAGGAGATTGTAAACTGCTCTGAGACTCTGAGATTCAGAGTATAGGGTGAGATATAAATCCAAAATCATCATCATCATCTCTTCCTCCATCTTGCGGATGGGGGTGCTAGCTGGTCTGCCACGCTCCTGGGGAGGCAGCCACAGAATGCCGATTCCTCCTTCTCCATTCCTCCAGCTGCCTGTCCAAGCCCATAATCCGAGAATCGCAGTGTTGACAGGTCAGGCGTTTTCCCAGCTGCATTGCAGGCAGTCCTCTTGGCCCTTCTTCCCCCTTTGGGGTGTGGTCCGGAGGGTGTTTGGAGGAGCCGTGAAAGCCGGACTTGTTCCTTGCCTTGCTGGCAGCCCAGCCTCCAGCAACCACATCTGGCCAGGGGTGGGCCAGAAGCACCATCCTCTGAAAGGCACTCTGTGCGACTCCCCAGGTGAGGCGGGAACAGACAGGAGGGAGCTAAGCCCACGCAGGCATCCCCCCTGCCCCTCCCCGCCTGCTTCCTCATTCAGACTTCTAGTCTAGTGTACCTGAGGTGCGATTGGCGCCCACAAGAGCAGGCGAAGGAGAGAGGCAGAAGGAGAGAGAGGGGTCCTTTCCACTGGAGAGCAGAGGTGGGTGGTCCTGGGAGCCTAATCTGAGCCCCACACCTGGTCTCTGGTCTGGGGGAGGGGGGCTGCTGGCTCAACTTGTTCCCCACATTTTCATCTCTGTTTTAAAAATCAGCCAACTAGCTGGAACTGTGAGAGTGTTCAGTTACAGAGGCAGGCAAACAGGGACTAACCCCGCGGGCTCTGTGTCCCACCTCACAGAACAGGGAGACGCCATCTGGAAGCATTTTGAGCCTCTTGGTTACGGCTTCTTCCCCCATCTTCACTTAAGCATCCTCTCCGCTTGCTCCCCACCCCCTCCCCCGGAGCACAGTCTTCCATGAGTGGACTCCAGAAGGTTTCGTGTCAGAGGCAGAAGGTAAATTGGAGGCTAGTTTCCTCCCCCCCCCCCCCAATCCCTCATCCAAGTCAGACCCCTTTTTTGTTCTGGTGAAATTGAGGGGCAGAGAGAGAAACTGTGATGTGATGCAGCTGATACCTGGGCCCTGTCTTACCTTTGCCCCCCAATCCTGAAACCAGTCTCTCTCTCTCTCTCTCTCTCTCTCTCTCTCTCTCTCTCTCTCTCTCTCTCTCTCTCTCTCTCTCTTCCACACACACAGGCATGCACAGACTCAGTGCCCTGTTGCCTTCAGATGGGGGTAATACCAACTTACCTTATAAAGTTGGTAAAGTTGTGCAAGCACCAGTCGTTTCCGACTCTGGGGTGACGTTGCTTTCATGTTTTCATGGCAGACTTTTTACAGGGTGGTTTGCCATTGCCTTCCCCAGCCATCTACACTTTCCCCCCAGCAAGCTGGAGACTCATTTGATTGACCTTGGAAGGATGGAAGGCTGAGTCAACCTGGAGCAGGCTACCTGAACCAGCTTCCGCTGCGATCAAACTCAGGTCGTGAGCAGAGGGCTCCGCCTGCAGTACTGGAGCTTTACCACTCTGCACCACGGGGCTCTTGAAAGGGCAGCTTCTGGGGGAGCTCTCTCAGCCCCATGCACCTCATATAACTTACCTTATAGGGCTGTAGCAAGGAATACTAAAAGAGAAGGTTTGTGAAGGACTTGAACACTGAAAGCACTACAACAGTCTGTCATGCCCCCCCTCCCCTCAAATGTCTGGTTGGAGCATGTTTTACTGAGCCCTGGGATATGTGTGGGGTTGTTTTTAGAGTGAGATTGCTTCTGAGAATGTGCAGAATCACTTGCCCATAGCACCAAGAGGCTACCTGTTCCAGCTTCAGGGCTAGCTTCATCTCCAGCAGCGACAGATCAGGTGCCCCCTCCACAGTGCCCATCTGTTTGGTGAGCCAGTTTGATGTGGAGAGCCAGTTTGGTGTAGTGGTTAAGTGTGCGGACTCTTACTTGGGAGAACCGGGTTTGATTCCCCACTCCTCCACTTGCACCTGTTGGAATGGCCTTGGGTCAGCCATAGTGGTTAAGTGTGCGGACTCTTATCTGGGAGAACCGGGTTGGATTCCCCACACCTCCACTTGCAGCTGCTGGAATGGCCTTGGGTCAGCCAAAGCTCTCGTAGGAGTTGTCCTTTAAAGAGTACCTTCTGTCAAAGCTTTCTCGGCCCCACCTGCCTCACAGGGTGTCTGTTGTGGGGGGAGGGAGGTAAAGGAGATTGTGACCGCTCTGAGACTCTGAGATTCAGAGTATAGGAAGAAGAAGAAGATATTGGATTTATATCCCGCCCTCCACTCCGAAGAGTCTCAGAGCGGCTCACAATCTCCTTTACCTTCCTCCCCCACAGCAGACACCCTGTGAGGTGGGTGGGGCTGGAGAGGGCTCTCACAGCAGCTGCCCTTTCAAGGACAACCTCTGCCAGAGCTATGGCTGACCCAAGGCCATTCCAGCAGCTGCAAGTGGAGGAGTGGGGAATCAAACCCGGTTCTCCCAGATAAGAGAGTTCTGGCTGACCCAAGGCCATGCCAGCAGGTGCAAATGGAGGAGTGGGGAATCAAACCCGGTTCTCCCAGATAAGAGTCCGCACACTTAACCACTACACCAAACTGGCTCTCCAGGATGGGATATATATCCAATATCTTCTTCTTCTCCCCCCCCCCCCCCCACTCTGATTCCACAGCCCTTTTTGACCCCGCCACCCACATGCTTGCCTTCTGCATGCCGCGCCTGGGTTCAGGGGGGTCTAGCGGCTGCGGGCCTGGGAGCTCTCCAGGGTGCTGCTGGCCCGGGCCTGCCTGCAGGCTGAAAGCAGCACTGTTGTTAAAAATGCCAGCCTGCGTGTTCAAATGTGTGCAAGGAAGCCACAGAGCCTGGTGGCCGTATTGCAGCACTGAGTTCTGGGGGGAGGGGACTCCATGTCAAAGCATTGTTGGGGGGCCGATTCAGATTGGGAACACAGCACAGGGGGGAGGACCCTATTTGGGTGTGGAAAGACAGTGTGGGGAAAGAGGCAGTGGTGTGGCCTTCACCCCAAGCTGCTTCCTGCTCTCTGCCAACACAACCTGCTCCTGGGTCAGAAACCTCGGAGGAGCACAAAGAGAAGTGGCATTTTGCTTTTCTGGGTATTTAGCCTGCGCAATATTGGCCCTAGATCTTCCCCTGAACTTTGCAATTTCACAGCCTAGCTATGACAGCATAGTCACTAGCCAGTCTGGCCTGACCTCCTGACCTGTACAAATGGTGTTTGGGATGGCTTGCCTGTGAACTGGCCCATGAGGGGCCTGGGCCGTGGTTGGCTTTGCCTCATAGAGAGCAGGATAGTTGTTTGTCTCCTTTAGTTCCTCACCAGGGCTCCAATGACAGGAGAAGGAGGCAGGGCGAGGCAGGTGGGACCCAGCCACAGAGCAGGAGCGCACAGCCAAGAGTCCTGGCCAGGAATGGAATTCTAGCAGGAGCTCCTTTGCATATTAGGCCACACACCCCTGATGTAGCCAATCCTCCTGGTGCTTACAAGGCTCTTTTTTGTAAGCTCTTGGAGGATTGGCTACATCAGGGGTGAGTAGCCTCATATGCAAAGGAGCTGCTAGAATTCCACCCCTGGTCCTAGCAAAGGGTAAGGTTGGAAGTCCTGGCTGCATCCAAGAGAGCCCCATCCCCACTCTTGTGCTCAACAAACAAGGGGGATGGGTGGGTCAGGAGACACCACAGCCCCAAAAGGCTCAGGCGAAGACCAGGCGGAGAGAGAGGAGTCCAAGGAATCACAGTGGGGTGGGGTGGGGAGCTACAGGGGCAAACGCAGCCTGGAGGCCTACCCCATTATTCCAACACCTGACTGGTGGAGCCTCCTGCCCTGTGCCAGCCTGGGAAATTCAGGTGAGCTTGCTGTACAGTTCCAGAAGAAGAAGACTGCAGATTTATACCCTGCCCTTCTCTCTGAATCAGAGAGAGCATCTCACCATCTCCTTTATCTCCTTCCCCCACAACAGACACCCTGTGAGGTGGATGGGGCTGGGAGAGCTCTCACAGCAGCTGCCCTTTCAAGGACAACTCTGCAAGAGCTATGGCTGACCCAAGGCCATGCCAGCAGCTGCAAGTGGAGGAGTGGGGAATCAAACATGGTTCTCCCAGATAAGAGTCTGCACTTAGAAGAACACAAAAGGCTCAATCCTAGGCCCCAACATGAAAAAAAACCTGCTCCACTCCACTACTTTCAGCCTGTGTTTTGGACAGATTTCAGTATTTTTTTTTCTCTTGATTTGCTCTGAACTTATTCTCCCCCCGCCCCGCCTCATCCAAACAACCCAGGATACATTTGGAGAAAGGAGAGAGAAGATTTGTAATGCACCAGGAAGCCATTGATTTCTTGGAGGTGTTGTGAATCTTCTCCCCGACAGATACTGCAGAAAGTACCTTGGCCACATTCAGGTCTCAAAGATAAATTCTGCAGATATGGAAACAATGGAAATAATTTACACAAGAAGGGGGGGAGGAGGGGGAGAGATTTCCCCTCCTTTCATGCATGAAGAGGATTTGAGCGCAGCACAATAGCACATGAAATGTGGCAGCCCTAATCCGACACTCTGTAAATCAAGGTCAGGAAGCTGAGAGCAGAAACGTCCATAAAATGTAGGACCAGGAGCAATTGCAGAGTTAATGTCATGGCCCTCTGTTTCCAATTGCAATTTCTAAATTCGGTGAAAGATTGTCTCATTTTACAAAAATCTGCTCAGATTGGAAACAGGATGTGCAGGAAGTAAGGTCTGAGCCAGTTTGGTGTAGTGGTTAAGTGTGCGGACTCTTCTCTGGAAGAACCGGGTTTGATTCCCCACTCCTCCACTTGCAGCTGCTGGAACGGCCTTGAGTCAGCCATAGCTCTCTTATCTGGGAGAACCGGGTTGGATTCCCCACTCCTCCGCTTGCAGCTGCTGGAATGGCCTTGGGTCAGCCATAGCTCTCTTCTCTCGGAGAACCGGGTTTGATTCCCCACTCCTCCACTTGCAGCTGCTGGAATGGCCTTGGGTCAGCCATAGCTCTCTTATCTGGGAGAACCGGGTTTGATTCCCCACTCCTCCACTTGCAGCTGCTGGAATGGCCTTGGGTCAGCCATAGCTCTCTTATCTGGGAGAACCGGGTTTGATTCCCCACTCCTCCACTTGCAGCTGCTGGAATGCCCTTGGGTCAGCCATAGCTCTCTTATCTGGGAGAACCGGGTTTGATTCCCCACTCCTCCACTTGCAGCTGCTGGAATTGCCTTGGGTCAGCCATAGCTCTCTTATCTGGGAGAACCGGGTTTGATTCCCCACTCCTCCACTTACAGCTGCTGGAATGGCCTTGGATCAGCCAGAGCTATCACAGGAGTTGTCCTTGAAAGGGCAGCTGCTGTGAGAGCCCTCTAAGCCCCACCAACCTCAAAGGATGTCTGTTGTGAGGGGAGAAGATAGGAGATGGGAGATTGTTAGCCGCTCTGAGTCCCGTGGCACAGTGGTAAAGCTGCAGTACTGCAGTCGGAGCCCTCTGCTCACGACCTGAGTTCGATCTCAGTGGAAGCTGGTTCAGGTAGCCGGCTCCAGGTTGACTCAGCCTTCCATCCTTCCGATGTTGGTAAAATGAGTACCCAGCTTGCTGGGGGGAAAGTGTAGATGACCGGGGAAGGCAATGGCAAACCACTCCGTAAAAAGTCTGCCGTGAAAACTTTGTGAAAGAAGAAAGAAAAACAAAGAAGGGAAACTGGAGGAAGAAACCTCAAAGGTTAATATGCAATTAAAGGGCCGAACATTAAAAACAAAGTGTAAAAAAATCATAAATCAACATACATGTATTTATTGTTGAAAGCTAAAACCATTTAAGGCCCATCATAAGCCTCTATCCTATGTAAAATCATAAACCTCAATGGGAACCCACTCAACTTGACCTGATGTGTTTCGACCTAAATTGGTCTTCTTCAGAGGTCAGAAAGGTAAGCACACATATTAGTTCATAATACAAAACAGAATAAAACAATAGAGCAACGCTGGACCACAAGGAAATTTCTGTAATATAAAAGAGAAAAATTATAAATTTGTAAAAATATTTTTTTTCATGCTATTTAAGGATAATATTCAGAATTAATTACTTACAGTGAAGAGACAAAGGCTTAGAGATATTCTTGAGGCCTCTTGTTCTGTAGCCTTATGTCTAAATCACTGACCACCATATGCATCATTATGCTTCTTTCTTTGTCTTGATATCAGGGTTAGTAAATACAACTCCTACATGAAACTGAGCTATGAAACGAAGAGGAACCCTGCGCCACTCTCTTTAATTCCGCTCCTCCTTCCAGTGGCTCCCTCAGCTCTTTCACTCTCTTACCCCACTCTAGATCTCCAGGCGACCTCTGCGGTGGAGAAGAACTTGAAAGCTTGCCTCTTTCCTCCTCTTTCCCTGCTTCATACATGGTAGAAATAGTCACCCACCTATGAGTCTGAGGCTGACTGAGGTACCAATACTAAGCATGCTTACTTGAGAGTAGGAAAGGAAAGGTCCCCTGTGCAAGCACCAGTCGTTTCCGACTCTGGGGTGATGTTGCTCTCACAATGTTTTCACTTTTTACGGGGTGGTTTGCCATTGCCTTCCCCAGTCCACTACACTTTCCCCCCAGCAAGCTGAGTGCTCCTTTGACCGACCTCGGAAGGATGGAAGGCTGAGTCAACCTCGAGCCGGCTACCTGAAAACCCAGCTTCCGCCGGGGATTGAACTCAGGTCATGAGCGGAGCTTAGGACTGCAGTACTGCAGCTTTAACACTCTGTGCCACGGGGCCCTGCAAGGTCAGAATCCTCCCCCTAAAATGGGGGTGGAGTCTGGGGGGAGGGGAAGGACATCGGTGGGATAGAATGCCATAGAATCCAAAAGAGCCCCTTTCCCCAGGGGAACCAATCTGTGCAGTCTGAAGTTCAGTTGTAATCAGGGCTGGATTAGCAATTAGGCCAAGTAGGCACTGGTTTATGGACCCCAACACCTTTAGGGGCCCTGTCTGGCTCTCCCCCCGCCCCGGTTTCCCCCCTGCTTGCAGCCATCCCATCCCGAAGGCACAGCACTGAGCCGCCTTTTGCCTGACTTGCCTGGTGCGGCTGCTGGTGTCATCACTAAGTTTGCCTCTCTCTGCCTCTCCCCCGCAGCTTTGTCCAAGGGGCTTTTGAGAAGGAGCCTGCGGGGGCAGTGGGCTGGCTGCTCCAACTCTGAGATAATTGTGAGGCCCCCCCCCCGAGATTTTGGCTGCCTAGGGGCCTCCAAAGGGTTTAATCCTGCCCTGGTAGTAATTCCAGGACATCTCCAGACCGCACCTGGAGGATGGTAACCCTACACGGGGTGGGATTTTGTAAGCCAGCTGAACAAGGGATCTCAAAGCCAGCAGGCCCCTTTCAACGTCACCTGGCCAGAGCAAGGGAAATCCATTTGCTTTGAGACTATTTGGTAGTGTAATGGATTTTCATATTGAAATAATGACTCTCTTTCCAAACCGGCTGCTTCTGCTGAGTCGGGCGAACCTTCCTTGGCATTTTATTTATGAAGATGGGTGCCCATTTACTCCTCCCGCTGGTTTCCTTTCGCCCGCTCAGTAAGTGCTTCCCCAGGCCATACTTTACGTGGCGCAGCTCCCCACGACCGGGCTACTGAAACAGAGCCAGATTAACAATTAGACCAAGCAGGCACTGACCTTTAGGGGACCCCATGCCTTTAGGAACCCCGGGCTGGCTCCCCCCCCCCCAGTTTCCCCCCTGCTTGCAGCCCTCCCAGCCTGCACGAGCAGCCAGCAACTGAGCTGCTCTTTGCCCGACTTGCCTGGTGCAGCTGCTGCTGGCGTTGTTGCCAAGTTTGCCTCTCTCTGGCTCTCCCCCGCAGCTTAGTCAAAGGAGCTTTTGAGAAGGGGCCTGTAGGCTGCAGTGGGGGCTATGGGTGGCGGAGTGGGTGCTCAGACTCTGAGATCATTTGCAAGGGTGCCCCCAAGATTTTGACTGGCTAGGGGCCTCCACGGGGTTTAATCCAGCACAGCTACTGAAACAGGGGCACGTTGAAGCACCAGAGTGGGAGACTGGCTTCTCGCTTCGCCCATTTCCCCTCTTTACATTCCAATAGCATTAAAAACCCGGGTGTTGCTCCAATGGCATCAATTATTTAATTTTCACGGTGGGAAAAAAGTGACTGCGGGGCCTGAGCGATACTGCAGACACGGCAATCTCACCCTTTCTGTGAGGATTTTCAATTCAGATGGGATCCATTTGAGT
Organism: Heteronotia binoei; assembly: GCF_032191835.1. Taxonomy (NCBI): domain Eukaryota; kingdom Metazoa; phylum Chordata; class Lepidosauria; order Squamata; family Gekkonidae; genus Heteronotia; species Heteronotia binoei. Next base: position 82,782,987 of record NC_083233.1, on the reverse strand, counting down.
TCCATTAACGTGTACTTTTTGGCTTGGGGGGGGGGTGTGGGGGAAGAAGCCAAATGAATTAACTTCCCACTTCATTTCAAGAGGCAATTTGCAGAGGGAAATTAGAGGAATAAACTTCCTGTTTGCTTTGACGGCATAGCTGTTTTAGCAGTTTGGTTCATGGTCTCTCGCAGATGTACGTATGTGTGGGTGCCCCCACACACACACACACATGACATCATTACAACTTTTAGAATTTCCTGCATTGAGCAGGGGGTTGGACTAGATGACCCTAGAGGTCCCTTCCAACTCTTCTATGATTCTAACAGGCTTCCTCCTTGGGAGGTGGTGGGCTCTCCTTCCTTGGAGGTTTTTCAACAGAGGCTAGATGGCCACCTGAAAGCAATGAAGATCCTGTGAATTTAGGGGGAGGTGTTGGTGAGTTTCCTGCATTGTGCAGGGGGGTTGGACTAGATGACCCTAGAGGTCCCTTCCAACTCAATGCTTCTATGAATTAGAGCTGAAACAAAAGTGTTCCAAAGACATTACACGAAAATGCACATTGCTTCAGCTCTTTTCCCAAGCTGAATCTTTACTTGCAGGCTTGCCAACTGCAGGTTGGAAAATTCCTGAAGATTTGGGGCTGGAGGAGAGGGGAGGGCACAATGCTGTCAATTCCACCCTCCAAAGCAGCCATTTTCTCCAGGAGAATTGACCTTTTTTGTCTAAAAAGTCCAACTATAGGATATCTCCAAGGTCAGCAACCCTAATTCAGTTTTTCTCCCAGCTTTCCAGAAGGTTGCACCAATGTGGTTCCAGCAGTCTTGCGGAACTGGCCACTTCTGTTCAAGGCACAAAGGGCCACCAAACACCAGGAACAATCAAAGGCTGCCGAAAAGGGAGGCTACCTGGCATCTCATTTCCTCGTGTCTTTTCTAGAAGAGGAGCATTCCCTCTGCTAGGGCCCCTTCCCACAAAAGAATACAAACAGTCAGAACACAGGAGCACAACAGACTAGCATAAAACCATGCAACAGAATACACACCCAATAGGCCAGAAGAACTAAAGCCAAACCAGCCATAAAAGGACAGGGAGAATAAAACCATTTCAATGTGGTGCTTCAAAGAAAAGGTTTGGTGTCAGGGGTCATTTTGTAGGAAAATAGGTGATGGAGCTCATTAGCATGACTCATTAGCATATGCCGCCCCTCTCCACGAGCCAACAGCAACTGGGAGCAAGAAAGGAGAGCTCTGGGCAAGCAAGGCCTGCTTGGGCTGGATAGAGATCCAGCCAGCCCAAGCAGGCCTTGCTCACCTGGGGCTCTCCTTGGCTGCTCCCCCCCCCCCCGAGTCAAAAGGCCAGCAAGCCACCTGCTGCCCAAAATGACATAAGAAGTGGAGAAAGGGTGGTGTGGGCTTCTCCAGGAGTTAATGAGGGCTGCTGGGGGTGTGGCAAAGCCCCTGGTGGCTGGCTGGCTGGCTGCCCGCTCTCCTAATCTAGGGATTGTTATGCAGCTGCACCTACTATTCCAGGGGTAGCCAATGGTAGCTCTCCAGATGATTTTTGCCTACAACTCCCATCAGCCCCAGCCAGCATGGCCAATGGCTGGGGCTGATGGGAGTTGTAGGCAAAAAAGAAGAAGGAGATAATTGGATTTATATCCCGCCCTCCACTCCGAAGAATCTCAGAGCCGCTCACAGTCTCCTTTACCTTCCTCCCCCACAACAAACACCCTGTGAGGTGGGTGGGGCTGGAGAGGGCTCTCACAGCAGCTGCCCTTTCAAGGACAACCTCTGTGAGAGCTATGGCTGACCCAAGGCCATTCCAGCAGGTGCAAGTGGAGGAGTGGGGAATCAAACCCGGTTCTCCCAGATAAGAGTTCGCGCACTTCACCACTACACCAAACTGGCTCTCTGGTTTGGAGAGCTACCGTTGGCCACCCCTGCACTATTCAACGGACAAGGTTGGTGGGGAGGAGGAGGGGGAACCCTCAGAAAGGTTCTGGAGCTGGGCTCCTGTGAGCTCCTGCTGAATTCAAGGCCTGGTGTCATGTATTCCTGGGGAGATCACCCCCTAACCTTGGTGCTCCCTTAGAAAAGACCATGTCCTTGTGGCGGGGCTTCAGAGGATGACCTCACTGACTGGTCAGGTCCATCTGGGAGAAGGTGGCCCCTTGAGATAGCTACAGCGATGCCACCCACACCGCTCATCCTTTTTAAAGCAAAGGGTTTCGTGCCTTTGGCGTGCATAGCGTAGCATTGAGGCCCCTTCAGTGTTTGACATTACTCTGTGGAAGAGCAGGTTCTGCTCACATCCAGACTTGAGTACAGCCATGTGCTCTGCATGGGGCTGCCTTTGAAAACAGTCTGGAAACAAAGGTCAAGTAGTTCAAACGTAGGCTCCGTTCAGGGGTTGGTCGGCTGCAGGGAGATCTGCAATTCTCCTGGAGAAAAGGACTGCTTTGGAGGGTGGACTCTATCACCCCTCCCCTCCCCTCCCCAATCCCCACCCTTCCCAGGCTCCACCCCTCCCAAATCTCTAGGTCAGGGGGTGTCCAACATGTGGCCCGAGGGCCGAATCAGGTCCTCAGAGGGCTCCTATAAGCCCCCCAAGCAACTGGCTGTCATCTGCTTCCTTCTCCCTCTCCCTTGCTTCCTTCTGCATCACAGCTTGCTTTGCCAGGCTTGCTCAATCACAAGGAGAGCTACAGAGCAAAACCTCTATTTGTCTCCATAGGCTGAGGCTCCTCCCTTGGGGAAGAAGGGGGGGGGGGAGGCAGAGCTTGTTTTTCCAGGCTCTCTCAATCACACAGCAAAGCTACTGAGCCAAGCCTCTTTTCCTTCTATTGGCTGAGGCTCTTCCCCTTACCCTGGGGAAGGAAGGAAAGAGCCATAGCTTTATTTGCCCAGTTCCCTGGATCCCATGAGAGAAATACAAAGAAAGCACCTTTAAGACCAACGAGTGCTAATGTTTTAAGGTTTTTAAAATATATTTTAATTGTGTTTGTCTGTGTCCTTTATAAAGTTTATATCTCTGCTAGCTAATCTTACACAGATACACACATGGCCCAGCCAGACATGGCCTGGCCCAGCAAGGTCTCATTTATGTCAGACTGGGCCCTCATAACAAATGTGTTCGACACCCCCGTTCTAGGTATTTCCCAATCCGGAGCTGGCAGCACTAGTAAAAGGGCACATGCTCCAAGGCCAGTGGGGCTGGGGGAGGACAATGAAGCTTTGCTGAAACACCCCCCCCCCCTGGTTTCCATGTCTGGTGAACAGAACTCCTCCCCAGGGACTCATTCCTGCCCCCCCCTTTCTGTCGCTCCTTATAAAATTCAGTCCGTCATCTAGGAGGCAGAACCCCAGCAAGCCATCATAGAATCCTAGAGTTGGAAGGGACCTCTAGGGTCATTTAGTCCAACCCCCTGCACAATGCAGGAAACTCACAAACACCTCCTCCTAAATTCACAGGATCTTCATTGCTGTCAGAAGGCCATCTAACCTCTGTTTAAAAACCTCCAGGGAAGGCGAGCCCACCACCTCCTGAGGAGGAAGCCTGTTCCACTGAGGAACCACTCTAAACTCACAAACCCCTCCCCCTAAATTCACAGGATCTTCATTGCTGTCAGGTGGCCATCTAGCCTCTGCTTAAAAACCTCCAAGGAAGGAGAGCCCACCACCTCCCGAGGAAGCCTGTTTCACTGAGGAACTGCTCTAAACTCACAAACACCTCCCCCTAAATTCACAGAATCTTCATTGCTGTCAGATGGCCATCTAGCCTCTGTTTAAAAACCTCCAAGGAAGGAGAGCCCACCACCTCCTGAGGAAGCCTGTTCCACTGAGGAACCGCTCTTGACAGTCATAGAATCATAGAATTGGAAGGGACCACCAGGGTCATCTAGTCCAACTCCGTGCACAATGCAGGAAACTCACAGACACCTCCCCCTAAATTCACAGGATCTTCATTGCAGTCAGATGGCCATCTAGCCTCTGTTTAAAAACCTCCAAGGAAGGAGAGCCCACCACCTCCCGAGGAAGCCTGTTCCACTGAGGAACTGCTCTAACGGTCAGGAAGTTCTTCCTAATGTTGAGCCAGAAACTCTTTTGATTTAATTTCAACCCATTGGTTCTGGTCCTACCTTCCGGGGCCACAGAAAACAATTCCACCCCATCCTCTAGATGACAGCCCTTCAAGTACTTGAAGGTGGTGATCCTATCACCATCCCATAGCCTCTCCAATGCAAAGGTGGCGAGGTGCTCCTTTCGCAGTTGTGCACACGGCTGTTGTCATCACGGCTCACTCTCACCAGGGCATCACTGAGGGGGGCGGGGGTTATCCCTTCACAAAGTGATGAATTGGGTGAGTCCAGCAACCTGCATCCCCATCTGCAAGATTGATGAAAGGCAGGGACCGGATCCGGGGACCAGAGGCAAAGTTCACACTTGCCAATCACTTCTCCCTAACAAAGAATCAATCGGAAGTCAGCTGGAGCCAGATGGGATGTCAACTGGGGAGCGTCAAGGGACCCCGTCCAGCCCGAGGGGGGGAGGGATCATCATCAGCGCCCTTTCTCATGAGCTCCATCGTAGCATGATTTACGGGAGCCTCCCAAGGACCTAGTCTTCCTGACCCCGCTTTAACATCTACATGAAGGAGAACATGAGAAGCCATGTTGGATCAGGCCAATGACCGGTCCAGTCCAACACTCTGTGTCACACAGTGGCCAAAAAAAAGGTGCCATCAGGAGGTCCACCAGTGGAACCAGAAAACTAGAAGTCCTCACACTGTTGCCCCCCCCCCCCACAAGCACCAAGAATACAGAGCATCACTTGCCCCAGACAGAAGAGCGGATCCACTTTGAAAGAACTGAAGTCCTTTCTACGGTCTCACATTATCATACCCGCCTGAACAGAGAAGCTATTGTGATTTACAAACACCAGCACAATTTTAACAAAAAGGAAGAAGGCATTTTCATCCACCAATCCTGGTACCCAGCTCTGCAAAACACCCTACAGACTATAAATTGCAGAAAGTCTCAGAACAACCAGCAAATTCCACAGAACAATCAGCACAGTCAACAACCATCTTCCTTATCTTCAAACCCCTTCCAACCCTCCCAGCAATTAACACAGAACAATGGTCACATTCAACAGCCAGTTTCCTTATCACTACCCTTCCAGGAAGCCCCACCAAACAATGGGCACATCCACAAACCAATTGCCCTTTCATCACACCCCCTCCAGCCTAGAAATAGCAGCTCTCCAGCAGCCCTGGCCCCAGTCAATGCACAGCAGCCAAGAAGGTCTGAGCGCCTGCTCCGGCTGCAACGCCACTGAGGATGTTCTCCGCAGCTGAGAACGAAACGTCTGGAAGGAAAACTTTCTCCAGTAGAACACGGCACTTGATCCCGAAAGACTCTACAAACCCTAATGAAACTAGAAGTCCTCACACTGTTGCCCCCCCCCCCCACAAGCACCAAGAATACAGAGCATCACTTGCCCCAGACAGAAGAACATAAAAGAAGCCATGTTGGGTCAGGCCAGTGGCCCATCCAGTCCAACACTCTGTGTCACACAGTGGCCAAAAAACCCAGGTTCCATCAGGAGGTCCACCAGTGGGGCCAGAACACTAGAAGCCCTCCCACTGTTGCCCCCCCCCCCCCAGCACCAAGAATACAGAGCATCACTTCCCCCAGACAGAGAGTTCCAACAATACACTGTGGCTAATAGCCACTGGTGGACCTCTACTCCAGATGTTGATCTAATCCCTCTTGAAGCTGGCTTTATTAATGCTAGGGAAAGTGAAAGCAGTTCGGAAAAGAGGAAGCCCCAACAAGAGATGGATTCACTCAGTATAGGAAGCCACAAGGGCCCTCAGTCTGCAAGACCTAAGCAAGGCTGTTAAACAGGATGACATTTGAGGTCACCATAGGTCAAAATGGTCCAAAAACAGAGCAGACAATCTATTAGAAATATCTTCTTCGTTGCATTGGAACAACTTTATAAACCCTCCATTCGTTTCTAGGCCCAGCTTATTTCCTTGAAGGTTGTAAATGACTTGGGATGAGGACAGCTACGGAACCGTCTGCTTCTAGATGTCCCTGCTCATCTTCAACCCTGTCTCTCAGCATCAAAACAGGCAGGGCATGTGCCAGGATGGGGCCTTCCATCCCCTACTGGATGGAGAGAGATTCGGGGCAGGCCATACCATTAGTCTCGCTCTCTCTCTCTCTCTCTCTCTCTCTCTCTCTCTCTCTCTCTCTCATTTGTGTTCCTTCTTCCCTACCTAGTTTACTGCCAATGACACTCAGATAAATAGCCTCTGTCAGCCATCCCAGTCCCCGCCAAGAGAAGGTGTCATCGTGATTTATGACGCTATCTTGGAAAGGCCTTCCCCACACTCTGTGGGCAAGCAAGCATCCCTCCCACCTCTATACACACGTGCCCCCCCCCCCAAGCAATAGCCCAAGGGAAGCTTCCACCCTCCCGAGAACCCACAAGGGGAAAGCCCAGTCCAGTTCTCTGGCCTCAGGGTTAATTTTAAGGGACGGGAAGGATAGATGCCACTTCTCGGACACCAAGAGGCGACCTGCAGGCGGAGTGATTGATTGGTGGGATCTTCGAGGAAGGGTGACGATGAGGCAAGGCAACAGGGAAATGCAGCCACCAATTTCCAGGTTGGGATAATGTGCTAGAACTCCAGTCCAAAATACTGGACACGTGAGAGAAGCTGCTAGGGTTGCCAAGTCCAATTCAAGAAATATCTGGGGACTTTGGAGGTGGAGCCAGGAGAAATTGGGGGTGGAGCCAGGAGCAAGGGTGTGACAAGCATGATGGAGCTCCAAAGGGAGTTCTGGCCACCGCATTTAAAGGGACCGCACACTTTTTAATGCCTTCCCTCCATTGGATAGGGGCACCTTCTTTTGGGGGCTCATACTGGACCCCCTGCTCCAATCATTTTGAAACTTGGAGGGTCTTTAGAAGAGAGGCACTGAGAGCTATGCTGCAAATTTGGTGCCTCCACCTCAACAAAATAGCCCCCCTAGAGCCCCTGACACCACGGATGAATTCACCATTATAACCTATGGGAATGGGTCTCCATAGGAAATAATTGAGTTCCTAGCAGACATTTCCCTCCCCCACTTTCTGTTGACCCTGAAGCGGGGAGAAGGTCTCCCAACTGGGGGATCCTCTGCCCCCACCTGGAGAATGGCAACCCTAGAAGCTGCAGTGATGTCATTGGAACACCTCTATGGTCAGGAATTAAGGCATGAAGCTGCCTTTTACTGTGTTGTTATACTCTGGGGCTGATTCTGCACTAGCCTTGCTGCTGTCTCGCGCTCCTTTCTCCCACGGTGCTTCTGCCCGATTTTGCACACGCTTGTGTCCCGCCTCTTTCCCGAGTTCTCTCCTCGGCTTCAAAATCTGGTTTTCAGAGAATTTTACAGCCGTGGAGAGAACTTGGCGAAGAGCCGGGGCGAGTCGCAGCTTCCCAAGGCAGTGTGGGCAAAATCAAATAGGAGCACTGTGGGAGGGTGGGGAGACCATAGCAAGGCTAGAGAGGAATCAGCCAGGGTCTATCAAGGCCAGCATCATCCCCTCTGCCTGGCCGCTGCTCTCCAGGGTCTCCCAGCACTAGCTCCCTTCTTAAAGTGGGAGATGCCAGGGATTGAAACTTGGACGTTCTGCATGCAGCCTGTCCCACAACAGGAGTCCAGTAGCACCTTTAAGACCAACAAAGTTTTATTCAGAATGGACGCTTTGTAGGCATGCATACTTAAGATTTAAGATATTGGATTTATATCCTGCCCTCCACTCCGAATCTCAGAGTCTCAGATCGGCTCACCATCTCCTTTATCTTCCTCCCCCACAACAGACACCCTGTGAGGCAGGTGGGGCTGAGAGGACTCTCACAGCAGCTGCCCTTTCAAGAGCTCTGCCAGAGCTCTGGCTGACCCAAGGCCATCCCAGCAGCTGCAAGTGGAGGAGTGGGGAATCCAACCTTGTTCTCCCCGTTAAGAGAGCTCTGGCTGACCCAAGGCCATCCCAGCAGCTGCAAGTGGAGGAGTGGGGAATCCAACCTGGTTCTCCCAGATAAGAGAGCTCTGGCTGACCCAAGGCCATTCCAGCAGGTGCAAGTGGAGGAGTGGGGAATCCAACCCGGTTCTCCCAGATAAGAGAGCTCTGGCTGACCCAAGGCCATTCCAGCAGGTGCAAGTGGAGGAGTGGGGAATCAAACCTGGTTCTCCCAGTTAAGAGAGCTTTGGCTGACCCAAGGCCGTCCCAGCAGCTGAAAGTGGAGGAGTGGGGAATCCAACCCGGTTCTCCCAGTTAAGAGAGCTTTGGCTGACCCAAGGCCATTCCAGCAGCTGCAAGTGGAGGAGTGGGGAATCAAACCTGGTTCTCCCAGATAAGAGAGCTCTGGCTGACCCAAGGCCATCCCAGCAGGTGCAAGTAGAGGAGTGGGGAATCAAACCCGGTTCTCCCAGAAAAGAGTCCGCACACTTAACCACTACACCAAACTGGCTCTCTTCTTCAGATGAGGGGATGGGGTACAGTGAACAGAACAGTGAACAGTACAGTTTCCTGGAGGATGCTTCTGTCCTTGACCCCTACCAATCTGGCTTCCGCCCGGGCCATGGGACGGAGACGGTGCTGGTCGCCCTGGCGGATGACCTTCAGCGGCATCTGGATCAAGGTGGCTCGGCGGTGCTGATGTTGTTGGACCTATCGGCAGCGTTCGATACGGTCGACCATCGGCTTCTGGCGCGCCGCCTTGCCGACGCTGGGATTCAGGGGCTGGCCTTGCAATGGCTTTCCTCTTTCCTTGATGGTCGGGGACAAAGGGTGGCGATTGGGGAGGAACTGTCCCAGAGGCACACGCTTGACTGCGGCGTGCCTCAAGGGGCGGTACTTTCCCCGATGTTATTCAACATCTATATGCGCCCCCTTGCCCAGATTGCCCGAAGGTATGGGCTGGGTTGTCATCAATATGCAGACGACACCCAGCTCTATCTGCTTATGGACAGCCGGCCCGCCTGCGTCCCAGAAAATCTGGACCGGGCGTTACAGGCAGTGGCTAGGTGGCTTAGGCTGAGCGGGCTGAAGCTGAACCCAGCGAAGACAGAGGTCCTTTGCTTGGGTCGCTGCGGCCCGGGAAGGGAAATCCCCCTGCCAGTTTTTGACGGCGCACCACTGACAGCGTCGGGCAGGGTCAAGAGCCTGGGGGTGCTGTTGGAGCCTTCTCTGACGATGGAGGCTCAGATAGCAGCCACTGCCAAGTCCGCTTTTTTTCACCTTAGGCGGGCGAGACAGTTGGCCCCCTTCCTGGAACGCGACGACCTAGCAACAGTGATTCATGCTACGGTCACCTCGAGGCTGGACTACTGTAATGCCCTCTACATGGGGCTACCCTTGTGCCGGACCCGGAAACTGCAGTTGGTGCAGAACGCTGCTGCCCGGCTGCTATTAGGGCTCCCAAGATGGGAGCACATTCGGCCGGGGCTCCGGGATCTGCACTGGCTGCCAGTAACATTCCGAGTCCAGTACAAGGTGTTGGTCATTACCTTTAAAGCCCTGTATGGCCTAGGACCTGCCTACCTTAGGGACCGTCTCTCCCCACACGTTCCCCAGAGAGTACTACGTTCCGGCTCACAAAATCTGCTGGTAGTCCCTGGACCAAAGGAGGCCCGCCTAAAATCCACCAGGGATCGGGCCTTCTCAACAGCGGCACCTTACTGGTGGAACCAGCTGCCGGAGGAGGTGCGGGCCCTGCGGGACCTAGGGCAGTTCCGCAGGGCCTGCAAGACAGCCCTCTTCCGGCAGGCCTATAACACCTAACTGATATTTTGGATGGAACATCTTTGGATGGAACAAAATGCTCTTATAGACCGCTGCCTTTATTTTATCTTGTTTTATTAACTATGCTTTTATTGTATCTGTAAATGTTTTAAATGGAATTGTATGAATCATTGTGTTGTGAGCCGCCCTGAGACACTTCGGTGAGAAGGGCGGGATATAAGTCCATCAAATAAATAAATAAATAAATAATAAATATAGCTGATGGGCAGTGGTTAAGGATGCAAAGTAATACAAGGCTGGGACCCAATGGCAAATAGTGAAAAAAACAAACTGAAAGGACATTTGGTCTGGATAGCACTTGCATGGGAAATCAATAAGAGGTAATAAAAGCTGCCCGTTAATTGCTCTATTGCTACAAATCTTTAGGTTAAACGAAAGGAAGTTTTTCCTAGTGATGTTCCTGTCTACCTAATTTTCTTTTTAACCTGTAAAAAGGTAAAGGTAGTCCCCTGTGCAAGCACCAGTCATTTCTGACTCTGGGGTGACGTCACATCACAACGTTTTCACGGCAGACTTTTTATGGGGTGGTTTGCCATTGCCTTCCCCAGTCACCTACATTTCCCCCCCAGCAAGCTGGGTACTCATTTTACCAACCTCAGAAGGAGGGAATGCTGAGCCAGCCTTGAGACAGCTACCTGAGCCCAGCTTCCACCGGGATCGAACTCAAGTCGTGAGCAGAGAGTTTGGACTGCAGTACTGCAGCTTTACCACTCTGCGCCACGAGCTCCTTTTTTAAACTTGTAACATACATTATAAACATCATTCTATACATTGTAAACATCACTCTAGTTTGCCATTAAAGAAAAAGATAATACATTAAAATATAGTGAAAATGAGTTAAGAGTATGTAATGAGATAAACAGCCAATATCCCTTATTTGAGTATGTCAATACAAAAAACATTATTCTCACGCACTATTCTAAAAGAGAAATATCTTGGAATACTGTGGATATATAGCTATACTCGGTGAAATGAGTATGTTTAGGTAGACGCTCACCAAACTAGTGGGAAAAGGCCTTAAAGAGACACAGCTACAGTTCCAGCCAGAATGCCTTCATTTCCTCTTGGATTTTGGTTGAGGGGTAGGGCAAAGGAACAGAAGAAGAAGAAGAGTCTCAGAGTGGCTTACAATGTCCTTTATCTCCTTTCCCCACAACAGACACCCTGTGTGGGTGGGGCTGAGAGAGCTCTTACAGCAGCTGTCCTTTCAAGGACAACTCCTATGAGAGCTACGGCTGACCCAAGGCCATTCCAGCATGTGCAAGTGGAGGAGTAGGGAGTCAAACCTGATTCTCCCAGATAAGAGTCCGCACACTTAACCACTATGGCTGACCCAGGGCCATTCCAGCAGGTGCAAGCGGAGGAGTGGGGAGTCAAACCCGGTTCTCCCAGATAAGAGTCCGCACACTTAACCACTATGGCTGACCCAAGGCCATTCCAGCAGGTGCAAGTGGAGGAGCGGGGAGTCAAACCTGGTTCTCCCAGATAAGAGTCTGCACACTTAACCACTATGGCTGACCCAGGGCCATTCCAGCAGGTGCAAGTGGAGGAGTGGGGAGTCAAACCTGATTCTCCCAGATAAGCATCTGCGCACTTAACCACTACACCAAACTGGAAGTCTGGTGAGTTGGCAAGCAGAAACCTCTTTGTAAGAGGATCTCGCTTGCTGCAGAAAAGCGGCACACCAACTCGCAGCTTCGGGGCAACCTGTGCAAAAACGAAGAGACGCGCTGGGAGCAAAAGGGCTCTCCACCGGGAACAAGCCTAGTGCGAAATTGGTCTCACTGTTCTACTGCAGGCCGGTGTTCCCTCTAAGCTGAGTTAGCGTGAGCTAGCTCACAGATTTTTAGCCTCCAGCTCACACATTTGTTTGTCTTAGCTCAGGAAGGATGACCCCCAGAGCACACTCACTGATGCAGCAGCTCACAACTGTAATGCCAGCAGCTTACAATGTTAATGCTAGTAGCTCACGAAGCGGAATTTATGCTCACAAGACTCTGCAGCTTAGAGGGAACTGTTGGGTTTTCTGATGCAATTTCACTTCCTGTTGTCATGAGTTAATTAAATGAATGTATATGCACGCTGATGCTTAGCCAGTGAGAGATAGAGCCAATGAGAATGTTTGCACGTACTTCCCGCTCAGGCTGGGTGTCAATATGTATAGTGACCATTGAAGCAAAGCCCTAATAGGCTAATCCATATATTTGGGAGGTGGTCTGAGGGAAACCATTTGCTCAGTTTTATTGCCCTTTGTGTAAATCCCTCAGATCTCCATGCAGTTCGAGTTTGGACTCAAGAGAGTCGAGATGTAGTCTAGAGACTAGATAGGATAATGAATCCTTCTTTTGTTTTCTAGTAATCCCAGTCTACCTTTTCCTCATAGTAAAAGTAAACTACTTTATTCTTAAGCTAAAACGTCTGCCTGGCTTGTTTATGTGTGATTCTCTCCACACAACTCTGCTAAAGTATTTCTAAACCCCAACAGGAACATTGCCGCAGACCCCCCGTTGCTGCCCTCTGAAGCTATCTCAGTGCTAAAGAGGGGCCTTCAACAGGTGCGGTTGGACAAGCTCCATCCCTCACCAGGGCCTGTGGATGCCTCTTTCCGCTGTGGTCCTGTCTGCCCCACCCGCCAGCTCAACAGCCTCACCCTCTGGGCAGCAGCTCTCCAAGTCCCAAGCCAAGGGAACTCCTGCCTGCTCTTCTGGAACAATCCCCAGCCCTCCAGCCACCCCCCCCCCCAGGCCCCATGCAGAGCCCACAGCCTGAAATCACAGCAGCAGGTGCCTGAAAGAACAGAAATAGCCCTTGAGGGGAATAACAATGGGATTTTAGTGCCACTGCCTTTTTTGAGCCTCTGAGACATAACAGAAGAAGGTGCCATTGATTTTGCTCCTTTCAACTAAGGGGGAAAAAGAACGTTTCTTTTCTTTCTTTCTTTCTTTCCTGCCTGGCACAGGTATGATTAACACATCAAAAGACTGTTGCTTTGCTTAACAATATTATATGCTTAACTGCTTCATTAATTGAATCATTGCAGTGTTTGCCTGTTAGGGTTGGTGTCATTGTAACAAATCTATTTTATTTGTGGCTTGATTTCCGTGCCTTTCTTTCCCTTCTCGAAATGGCTCTGCTGTCCAACAGTGCGTCCCTCTGTCCCTGGCACGGTGACGGGGATCCAGGGTGTAAAATCCCGCCTGGGCTTTGACCACACAGGAGTTGTGCAAGATTCCCACCAAGAGGGGATCTGAACATGGCCCACCGACAAGCGTTTCCCAGGAGGTGCACAACAGTGAAATGAGTATGTTTAGGCAGACTCTCACTGAACTAGTGGGGAAAAGCTGTAAAGGGACCCAGCTACAGTTCCAGCCAAGATGTCTTTGTCTCCTCTTGGATGGAAACCGTGGGGTGTCGAACTCATTTGTTATGAGGGCCAGATCTGACATAAACAAGACCTTATTGGGCCGGGCCATGTGCATACCTATTTAAGATTAGATAGCGGAAGTATAAACTTTATAAAGGACACAGACAAACACAATTAAAGATTTTTTTATCTTAAAACATGCTTAAAACATATCTTATCAAGGACAGAATGAGTAGGCACATTGATGAACACGGGTTATTGAGGAAGACTCAGCATGGGTTCTGCAAGGGAAGATCTTGCCTCACTAACCTGTTACATTTCTTTGAGGGGGTGAACAAACATGTGGACAAAGGAGACCCGATAGATGTTGTTTACCTTGACTTCCAGAAAGCTTTTGATAAAGTTCCTCATCAAAGGCTCCTTAGTAAGCTCGAGAGTCATGGAGTAAAAGGACAGGTCTTCTTGTGGATCAAAAACTGGCCAATTAATAGGAAGCAGAGAGTGAGTATAAATGGGCAGTCTTCGCAGTGGAGGACAGTAAGCAGTGGGGTGCCGCAGGGCTCGGTACTGGGTCCCATGCTCTTTAACTTGTTCATAAATGATTTAGAGTTGGGAGTGAGCAGTGAAGTGGCCAAGTTTGCGGATGACACTAAATTGTTCAGGGTGGTGAGAACCAGAGAGGATTGTGAGGAACTCCAAAGGGATCTGTTGAGGCTGGGTGAGTGGGCGTCAACGTGGCAGATGCGGTTCAATGTGGCCAAGTGCAAAGTAATGCACATTGGGGCCAAGAATCCCAGCTACAAATACAAGTTGATGGGGTGTGAACTGGCAGAGACTGACCAAGAGAGAGATCTTGGGGTCGTGGTAGATAACTCACTGAAAATGTCAAGACAGTGTGCGTTTGCAATAAAAAAGGCCAACGCCATGCTGGGAATTATTAGGAAGGGAATTGAAAACAAATCAGCCAGTATCATAATGCCCCTGTATAAATCGATGGTGCGGTCTCATTTGGAGTACTGTGTGCAGTTCTGGTTGCCGCACCTCAAAAAGGATATTATAGCATTGGAGAAAGTCCAGAGAAGGGCAACTAGAATGATTAAAGGGCTGGAGCACTTTCCCTATGAAGAAAGGTTGAAACGCTTGGGACTCTTTAGCTTGGAGAAACGTCGACTGCGGGGTGATATGATAGAGGTTTACAAGATAATGCATGGGATGGAGAAAGTAGAGAAAGAAGTACTTTTCTCCCTTTCTCATTCGATGAAATTGCTGAGCAGACAGGTTAAAACGGATAAAAGGAAGTACTTCTTCACCCAAAGGGTGATTAACATGTGGAATTCACTGCCACAGGAGGTGGTGGCGGCCACAAGTATAGCCACCTTCAAGAGGGGTTTAGATAAAAATATGGAGCACAGGTCCATCAGTGGCTATTAGCCACAGTGTATGTGTGTATATACAATTTTTTGCCACTGTGTGACACAGAGTGTTGGACTTGATGGGCCGTTGGCCTGATCCAACATGGCTTCTCTTATGTTCTTATGTTCTTAAAACATGCTTAAAACATATCTTAAAACATGCTTAAAACATTAGCACTCACTGGTCTTAAAGGTGCTCTCTCTGTATTTCTCCCATGGGATCCAGGGAACTGGGCAAAGGAAGCTTTGGCTCTTTCCTTCCTTCCCCAGGGGACCAGGAGGGAGAGTTGCCTCAGCCAATAGAAAGAAGAGAGGCTTGGCTCAGTAGCTCTGTTATGTGATTGAGAGAGCCTGGCAAAGCAAGCTCTGCCTCCTCCTTTCCTCCCAAGGGAGGAGCCTCAGCCAATGGAGAAAATAGAGGTGTTGCTCTGTAGCGCCTGTGCAATTGAGCAAGCCTGGCAAAGCAAGTTGTGATGCAGAAGGAAGCAAGAGAGAGGAAGAAGGAAGCAGATAACAGTTTTTCAGGGGCCTGATAGGAGCCCTCCGAGGGCCTGATTTGGCCCCTGGACCACATGTCTGACACCCTGGCTTTAAACCACATTGCTGCAGACTTTTAGGCAGAGGCAAAATGCCTGGGTATGCTTTGGAGGGCAGGTGCTCTCCCAGGTGCTGAACGGTCTTCTCCCGTGTGCTGGAACTTGCTTGTTTCTTGCTGCAGGAGAAATCCTGCTCAGGGTCCGTCCCCTCTGGACCTGGCTCAGCCCCCCGCCAGCGCGCCATCTGGCCAGACCGCAGAGCTCACCCGGTGAGTCCGTTTCTCTTCCTCGCCTCGTGTGGAAGAATCTCTCATCCTTTTTCATAAATGCAATCAGTTTGTCAGGGTAATGGACTGTGGCTGTCCCACCCGACACGTCCAACAGCAGACATGATGTATGAAACGCTCTGATTTTGATACATTAGCTGCAGTCTTGATAAAGATTTAGAAGCCGAGGTGCGCTGGGAAGCAAAGGCCTTGCCGGCAAAGTGAAGGCCGGACGGCCGCTGTGAGGGTGGTGGTGGTGAGGACAGTTACAGGCGCACAGCAGGTTGGAAATTCACAGCAGCATGAGTAATGGGTCTCCTCTCCTGCGCACCGTCCCACGCCCTCCCGTTTAGTATACACGGAGCACTTCCAGTGTTCCAAACCTTTCATCTTGCTATCACACAGCAATAGCCTCGTAGGGTAAACTGGTGCTATTATTCCCACACTGCCCCTGGGGTGGAGAGGAAGAAGAGCTGGTTTTTATACTCTGCTTTTCTTTACCCTCCGAGTAGCTGACTGTCATCTGCCTGCTTGATTCCGCATGGAAAGAGCCCGATGTTCACACTGAAATGAGAAGCTTAATGCTGCGATTAGAGAGTGTAGAACGGGGTTCCCCAATAATTGAGCCGTTAAACTGAAGAAAGAATTGAAACGTCATCAAAATTTAGAGAGACGTCTTTTTAAAGAAAGCAGCTGCGTTGAAGCTACACTCCCCAGGAGCACCCGCCTGGTGAATTTCAGTTGGATTATTTCCAATTTTGGACTTATATCTATTCATCTGGGGACGGGTTTTTTTGACCCCTTGGAGTTTCTGTTTCTTTAAAAGGCCCTCGCACTACTGGCCTCTATTATTATTGTATTGTTTATTATGTGTTGTACACAATCCTTGTAATATATATATAGATTGCAAACTGAAAGACGGTGTGTAACTTGGTGGCTTTGATCAGTCTACAAGTTCTCTCAAGGCTGTTCTGCTCAAGAGCAGTTTCTGTCAGAGCTCTCTCAACCCCACCTACCGCACAGGCAGTGTTCCCTCTAAGCTGAGTTAGTGGGAGCTAGTTCACAGATTTTTAGCCTCCAGCTCACGCATTTTTGCCTCAGCTCAGGAAAAATGTCCCCAGAACACACGAATTTATGCGGTATCCCACAGCTTTAATGCTAGGAGCTCACAACTTTAACACCAATAGCTGACAAAGTAGAATTTCTGCTCACAAGACTCTGCAGCTTAAAGGGAACATTGCTCACTGTGTTAGGGTTGCCAATCCCCAGGTGGGGGCAGGGGATCCCTTGGTTTGGAGGCCCTCCCCCCACTTCAGGGTTGTCAGAAAGTGGGGTAGGGGAGGGAAATGTTTGCTGGGAACTCTATTATTCCCTGTGGAGATTTATTCCCATAGAAAATCATGGAGAATTGATCTGTGGGTATCTGGGGCTCTGGGGGGGGACTGTTTTGGGGGGTAGATGCACCAAATTTTCAGTATAGCAACTAGTGCCTCTTCCCAAAATACCCCCCAAGTTTCAAAAAGATTGGACCAGGGGGTCCAATTCTATGAGCCCCAAAAGAAGGTGCCCCATCCTTCATTATTTGCTATGGAAGGAAGGAAATGAAAAGGTGTGCCGTCCCTTTAAATGTGATGGCCAGAACTCCCTTTGGAGTTCAATTATGCTTGTCACAGCCTTGATCTCGGCTCCACCCCTAATGTCTCCTGGCTCCACCCCCAAAGTCTCCTGGCTGCACCCCCAAAGTCCCCAGATATGTCTTGATTTGGATTTGGCAACCCTACACTGGGTGTCTGTTGTGGGGAGGGGAAGGGAAAGGAGATTTGTAAGTCACGACTCCTTTGGCTAGCAAAGGGTGGGGTATAAATCCAATTTCTTCATTTCCTTCCTTCCTCCCTCCCTCCCTCTCCCCGCAAGAGGCACCTTGTGAGGGAGGTGGGGCTGAGAGAATTCTGAGAGGACTGTGAATGGCCCCAAGTCACCCAGCAGGCTGTATGTGAAGAAGGAGTGGGAATCAAACCCGGCTCTCCAGATTAGAGCCCTCCGCTCTTAACCACTGCATTGCACTGGCTTCCCTGGCAGGGGAACTGGCTGCGCATTCCCTCGGGAGTGACCCAGGCAAAACTCAAATCACAGCTTTGGCTGGTCTACCCCCCCCCCCCACACCCACGCACAAATGAAATTGAGCACCCCCAAAAAATAAGGATTGGGAAACTGCAGTGCGAAAGGTTTTTGCTGCAGGATTGCGGATGCCACGGTGCAGAATTTCCCAGCCATCCCGGGCTGCTTCAGCTGCCGCGCTTGATAAAAGGAACTCAGCAATGTCGTTTGATCTGAAACGCCTCTCCAGCTATCTGCCATTAATTTAGAAGCTCTCTCTTTTGAACATTTTAAATATGACAAGCATCTATCCTTGATGGTAAACATTCCCCAGAGCTTTAATTTATTAATTATTTGGAAATTTTCACACTTCTCATCCTCTCCCTAATTGGTTTCTTAAAGATGCTGCTGGCGTCCAGTTGCTAGGGAAGATATCAGGTGGAATTAGGCTCTCTTTCTTCGGAGGTTTCATCGGAGACATTGCCCAAGAAGGACTAAGAGCGTGAAGAACTGCATTAATGGCCGAGGACCTGTCTACCTTAGGGACCGTCTCTCCCCACATGAACCCCAGAGAGCACTGAGGTCAGCAGGGAAGAACCTGCTGACTATCCCCGGGCCAAAGGAGGTAAGACTCCAGAGCACCCGTACTCGGGCTTTTTCTGTCATGGACCCACAGCTCTGGAACCAGCTGCCAGAAGAAATGCAGGCCCTGCGGGACTTTGAACAGTTCCGCAGGGCCTGCAAGACCATCCTGTTCCAGACGGCCTTCACCAGCTAAAACTACTAAACTACTAGTAAACTTCCAGCGATTGTAGCACGAAGTATTAATGTTTTTAGAATTTTAATGGATTTTAATCAACTGTAATTATTTGTTATCTATTATATTGTATGTATCGAGCTTTTGTTGTTAGCCGCCGTGAGCCGCCTGGTCGGGGAGGGCGGGATACAAATAAAATGTGAATGAATGAATGAGTGAATGAATGAATTAAGAATATAAGAAGAGCCATGATGGATCAATCCAAAGGCCCATCAGATCCAGTATTCTCTACACACTGTGGCTGACCAGCTGTCTTTAGGAAGCCCACAAACAGGGCAATCCAGTCTAATACTCTATCACAAAGTGGCCGAAAAACCCCCAAGTGCCATCAGGAGGTTCACAAGTGGGGCTAGAAGTCCTTCCGCTTTGCCCCCCCCACCAAGCACCAAGAATACAGAGCATCACTGCCCCAGACAGTTCCAATAAAATGCTGTGGCTAATAGCCGCTGATGGACCTCTGCTCCATATTTTTATCCAATCCCCTCTTGAAGCTGGCTGTGCTTGTAGCCGCCACCACCTCCTATGGCAGTGAATTCCACATGTTAATCACCCTTTGGGTGAAGAAGGACTTCCATAAGAACATAAGAGAAGCCATGTTGGATCAGGCCAGTGGCCATCCAGTCCAACACTCTGAGTGTTGGACTGCATGGGCCATTGGCCTGATCCAACATGGCTTCTCTTACGTTCTTATGTGGCACAGCGTGTTGGACTGGATGGGCCATTGGCCTGATCCAACATGGCTTCTCTTATGTTCTTATGTTCCTGGATCAGACTCCTGGCCCATAAGGTCACTGTTCTGTTTCCATCCCAGGACCCTGAGAAATCCCCCAAGCATATGACATCTGAAATATCAGAACATGGAGGTTCCATTTCCTGACCACAGCCAACCTTGCAAAGAGCTTTCCTTCCTCATGAACTAGTCCAGTACTTTTTTTAAAAAGCCACCTCCATTAATTAAGTTTGGTCTTGAGAAGTACCGTATATCCTTTTCGTTGAGCTGGAATCTGCTGCAGACGCGTTCTCTGAGTAAACTTGAATTTTAGCTTTATGGGAAAGGAAGCAAGATTTCTGTCTCCTCCGCCTCCACGCCATGCATAATGTCACAAATGGCTTCCATATCCCCTCCCCTCCCCCCAATCTGTTTTTCCAAAATGGAAAAGCCAAGAGCACTTTAAGCTTTTCCTCCTGGGGAAACCAACAAGGTCACCCAACCCTTAGCAGGAAGTGTTGCTGGTGTTTGCTGGGAACAACATTTTGTTGGCTCCTCCACAGTGCATTGAAGCGCAGTTGATCTCGCCATGTACATTTCCTCATTTTTTGAGGAAAGAAACAAATTGCAGAGAAAGGGAAATGGGGGGAAAATAACACCCATTAAATGTTTTCCATTAACAAACTCTTGCCTTTTAGAAAGACACGCAGCAACCACATCTCGGAAGAACGGAGCCTTGTCGCGGTGCTCCCCGGCACGTCTCCATCAGCGTTCGGTAAATGCATTTGTTGTGGCAAAATGAAGTCTCTGAGGGAAATGGCAGCGGGCGGGGGGGGGGGAGTTTGTTCTCGCTATTGTAAATTGGTTTTGTGCCTTAAACAGCAATGCCGTCAATTTGCATTTGCCTGTCTCCGTGTGGAGGGGATGGGATTTCAGCCGTTCACATTTAATACCTTGCCCAAGGTGCCACCTTCGTCCAGGCCCAGACCGAAGTCGGGTGGTGGGAGATGTCAGAATTGTAGGTCAAGAGGCAGGCGGAGAAAGAGAGAGGGCTTGTAGGTCAGGGCCCCCCAACTTTTCTGAGCCTGTGGCCCCGTTTGGAATTGTGACACGTCGTGGTGAGCCCAGTCACAAAATGGCTGCCACAACATTCCTGCTGAAGGAGGCGGAGACAGCCACGAAATGGCTGCTGCAACTTACCTCCAGGCACACAGGGTAGACCCTTGGAGGCAGCTGCTGCTGAAATGGTACTTTCAACAAAAAAAAACCTGCACAGCCAATCACATCTGCAGTGGCCAATCAGAAGCCTTGCTGGGCCCAAACCTCACCTGGCCTTACCCCTTTCTAGAAACTCTTGGGGTGTCAGAAAAGGTGCAGGTGAAGACCAGAGTGCCCATGGGCATCCCACTGGAGACCTTTGTTGTAAGGAGTACAGACTCCTGGAGGCAAGAAGAAAATGACCTTCGCAGCAGAGCTGTGGAGGAGCCTGCAATAACTGGGCTCACTGGGCAGCTGCCAGACCCCCTTTCCCATGGAAGAGCCAGCCTTTGTGCCACTACAGTGACTGCAGCCCCGCAGCTAAGAGTTACAGGGGGAAGGGGCCTTGGGGGGCATAGGAGGGGGGCCATGGGGGTGAGAGCAAGAAGCTGGAGAGTCTGGAGGCCACCCCTCCCCACTGCAGTGTGATTTCAATTGCATGTCAGCTCCCATGATTCCCCTTCCGCCTTTCCTGGAGCTCAGCCTGCAGTGATAAGCTTCCAGTTCCGAAGTTCAAAAGAAGGCTGATTTGTATCTCTGGGCTCCCTCCCCACTCCCCTGCTTCCCTGTGCCCTTCCCCAACCGGGAGCAGCAGGGAACGCACAGGGCTTGTACACGCTGGCTGGGGGGGAGACATGGCCTGGACACCCTCCTCTCTCCCCACCCGGAAGGCACTCCAGCTGCCCTTGCAGCCAGTGCAATCGAGGGGCCTCTCCTCCCGCCCACCCAAGAACTGACCGTTCAGGCTCATGGGGGTGGAAAACAAGGCAGCAATGGCGCCCCCAGCTCTTCAGGGCTGCTGGGAGCAGGGGGTGGGGCTGGCTGCCCATCTACTCACCCAACTTTCAGACTCTACCCACCCACCCAAGACTGCTCAGAGTGCTTCAGGGGAGAGCTTGCTGGTGCTGCTACCTGTTTCATGTGCTGAGGCGATCGTCCCAAGGGGGAGGGGGGGGGCAAGGCCTGGGGAGGGGGCCTGTAAAATCCACAGGGAGGCTTGGCCTGTGGGCCCCATGGGGTGCTACGGGCCTGAGTGACTGCAGGCAGCCATCTCTTCTGGGGCAAACCCTATGGGAAAGGCAGTCTTCCCTTCAAATAATCTCAGCAAAGGCAAGCAAAACATCTGATTTATATTAGATATAAAAAGCATGGTTAATTCACTAGATTAAGTCTGGCTAGCTTGTATTTGGGGGGGGGGGGTGTTTGAATTACTGCTATTGGTTCATCCCTGGTTTTTTACTATCTATGCTTTTGCAATCGGATGCATTCAAAATGCACCCACTTTTGAAAGCATAGATAGTAAGTCCGTAGAATTTTGAACACTGAATCACAAAAGCTCTGTAGTGCGGCCAATAAAACTTGGTCTTCTTTGAGTCTGGAGATGGCACTGTAAGTAGGCGGTCACATGGCCCCCATCTCCATTCTCTGCAAAGACCACCACAACACAGAGCTTTTGATTTGGCCAGATGTAACGTCATGCCAGCTTCAGTTTTATGCGGCAGATTTCAAAAAGTAGCATATTTGGCCAGATATTATCCCTGTAACACAGGTAGCATTGGAACAATTCCGCATATTTTCTTTTATTTTTCCTTTTAGGTAGATATTTGTTCTAAACATCTAAGCCCTAACTTGCCAAACAAGATGGGCACTTCCACTCAACAATTATTTGCAAGTGGGTTTTGTCATTCTTACACAGGAAAAAATCCAGTTGCCAAGTGTCTTATTTCATTTGTGTGAACACACCTGAAGATTCCTTCAAGGCCCTTTGTAATTTGAATTTATTTATTTTGTGAATGTATAGTCCGCCCTTTCCCAAGATGGGCTCAGGGTGGATTACAACACAAATGGTTTCTCTTCTGATGTAATTGAAAAGGTGGAGGGTTTGGGGTTTTTTTGCAATTTGCCATAAAGCTGTGTTATAATATTATAAGATTCTGCATGGGATGGAGAAAGTAGAGAAAGAAGTCCTTTTCTCCCTTTCTCACAATACAAGAACTCGCGGGCATTCGATGAAATTGCTGAGCAGAAAGGTTAAAACGGATAAAAGGAAGTCCTTCTTCACCCAAAGGGTGATTAACATGTGGAATTCACTGCCACAGGAGGTGGTGGCGGCTACAAGCATAGCCAGCTTTAAGAGGGGATTGGATAAAAATATGGAGCAGAGAGCCATCCGTGGCTATTAGCCACAGTATATATATATATGTGTGTGTGTATGTTTATATATATACACGCACATATATATTGGCCACTGTGTGACACAGAGTGGATGGGCCATTGGCCTGATCCAACATGGCTTCTCTTATGTTCTTATGTGACACAGAGTGTCGGACTGGATGGGCCACTGGCCTGATCCAACATGGCTTCTCTTATGTTCTTATGTGACACAGAGTGTCGGACTGGATGGGCCACTGGCCTGATCCAACATGGCTTCTCTTATGTTCTTATGTGACACAGAGTGTTGGACTGGAGGGGCCACTGGCCTGATCCAACAGGGCTTCTCTTATGTTCTTATGTGACACAGAGTGTCGGACTGGATGGGCCATTGGCCTGATCCAACATGGCTTCTCTTATGTTCTTATGTGACACAGAGTGTTGGACTGGAGGGGCCACTGGCCTGATCCAACAGGGCTTCTCTTATGTTCTTATGTGACACAGAGTGTTGGACTGGAGGGGCCATTGGCCTGATCCAACAGGGCTTCTCTTATGTTCTTATGTGACACAGAGTGTCGGACTGGATAGGCCATTGGCCTGATCCAACATGGCTTCTCTTATGTTCTTATGTTCTTATATCTTGATATTTTAACTATAATCTAATATGCATTCACTTTTGAATACTATTGTATTTTGATCTAACATGTATAAAGACTGTCAGAGCCTGAACCTGAAGTCATTCCATGGAGACATGTTGAAGGAATCCTATGACCTGGCCTCATTTTGGGCAGGAGCTGACGGGTGCAGAGCTCCAGAGGTGGCCAACGGTAGCTCTCCAGATGTTTTTGCCTACAACTCCCATCAGCCCCAGCCATTGGCCATGCTGGCTGGGGCTGATGGGAGTTGTAGGCAAAAAACATCTGGAGAGCTACCGCTGGCCACCCCTGCTCTAATTTTTTATTTATTTATTTGAGATTTATATCCCACCCTTCCCACCAGGTGGCTCAGGGCAGCTTACAGCATATAAAATCTGACATAAAAATATAAAATTATACATAAAAATTAGGCATTCCATAATTTACATAATTAAAAGTTATTGTGCTCTTTCTTTCTTACCCTCCCCCCCCCAAAAAAAATACTTGCTTCTGGGCTAAATTGTTTAACCCCCCCGTGAGAATTTTGCTGAACTCTAAGATCTGATAAACTTTCTAATATTTACACACACACAAAATGGGAAAATAACCAAAATGTATAAAGCAGACAGATGGAAATTGTCGTCATGCCATTGTGGCCACATAGGCGAAAGTAATTTAAAAAGTATGATGGGAAGAGTAAGGTTTTATGATGACAATTGTAATTCAAGAAGCACTTTAAGGTAGATGCTGAGCTGCTATAATCTAGTACCCCTTCCAATGATGTCAGGGGTGTGTGGCATGTGCAAATAAAAGGAAGTCCTTCTTCACCCAAAGGGTGATTAACATGTGGAATTCACTGCCACAGGAGGTGGTGGCAGCTACAAGCACAGCCAGCTTCAAGAGGGGATTGGATAAAAATATGGAGCAGAGGTCCATCAGTGGCTATTAGCCACAGTGTGTATATATGTGTGTGTGTATAATTTTGGGGGGGCCACTGTGTGACACAGAGTGTTGGACTGGATGGGCCACTGGCCTGATCCAACAGGGCTTCTCTTATGTTCTTCTGTGACACAGAGTGTTGGACTGGATGGGCCATTGGCCTGATCCAACATGGCTTCTCTTATGTTCTAAATGAGTTATGCAAACGATTTGTGCTAATAATTTCCGGCCCCTCTTTTTCTACAAAATGACCCCTGCATACGACAGACTGAGTGTGTAACTGCTGAGAAGTGGGCCCTCTCTCCCGGTGAGCCTGAGTCCTCTTGAAAGGGCCCTTCCTGTCTGCCTGCTCCTACTCCTCCCTCCCTCTCCCCCCTCTTCCAGGCCAGCTGCATCCTCTGTCCCCAAGACCACCACTGTTGGATCAAGACCTCCCTCACACCTCCAGGGTGCTCCCTGATGCGAGAGCAGGGATTCTCGGTAGCCTTCTCCATGCCAAGGACATGACACCGCAAAATAAGCGCTTCATGCAAGCAGCCAAACCGAGAATTATAGCTTCATGGAGGGAATAAACAGCTCCAGGAGCAGATGAGCTCTTCAAAGAGGCCGGATCCTATTTACATGCAAATGCCTTTATTAATCAAGGATGTGTGGAGGAAGGTACAGAAGATATAAGAGGCAGACCAGAAGGTCACGCTGCTCTTTGCCCACGACCAGCTGTGACATTCCTTTCACCTGAGAACTCCCGGGTGGGGAAGGGGGCCAAGCGATTTATTGAAACGGCGGTAGGAAGTTCTAGGGCAGCTTTGGAAAGGCAGCCTGCCCAGGAACGGAAGATGTTAGAAACTGGTTGGGTTTTGGTGTTTGGTGGCCACAGGCAGTTATACAGGAGGAGCAGGTAGGAAGGGAACAGGCAAGCTGGCACTTTCTGCTGCATGAACACAGGTATTGTAGTGGCAGTTGTGATCTTCAGAGAGGGCTTTGCGAAAGAGTCCATCTTACAGGAAAACCACATTCATTTCCAGTTTGGTGTAGTGCTTAAGTATCTGGGAGAACCGGGTTTGATTCCCCCCTCCTCCTCTTGCAGCTGCTGGGTCAGCCATAGCTCTCACGGGGGTTGTCCTTGAAAGGGCAGCTGCTGGGAGAGCCTTCTCGGCCCCACCCACCTCACAGGGTGTCTGTTGTGGGGGGAAGAGATATAGGAAATTGTAAGCCACTTGGAGTCTCTGATTCAGAGAGAAGGGCGGGGTATAAATCTGCAGTCATCTTCTTCTTCCATGAGAAACATGAGCTTTTCTGTAGCCATCCCAGAGCTCTGGTATGTTCACTTTTGGGGTGTTCAGATGGCCACTAGGATTGGGGACTGGACCAGCCAAAAAAGATTTGTCAATTGACTGCTGAAATTTTGTTGAATAATGGTCAGGCACTTTAAGGAGCTGACTTCATTTAGAACAGGGATGTCAAACATATGGCCCATGGGACAGATCACGCTCCCAGAGGGCTCCTATCAGGCCCACGAGCAACTCTGCTTCCTTCTCCCTGTCTTGCTTCCTTCTGCATCACAGGTTGTCTTGCCAGGCTTGCTCTATCAAGCTACCGAGCAAAGCCTCTATTTTCTCCATTGGCTGACTGGCACATGAAGCAATTTATGTACAAAAGCTCACAATGCCCAGCCACTTCATGTTATCCCCTGGGTCTTAGGCTCAAAGTATTGGCCATGAGATTTCTGTAATGAATGTCAGGAAATTAAAAGTAGGTTTGCAACTTACAGATACACACCTGAACAGCACCTGAACTGCATACTCAAGATGGCTACAGCATAGACATTATCTTCAGATTTTGATGCAATAATTCAGAGCAAGAATTATCAAAGACTGTTAAATAAACAAAATATTTCAAGAGTGCTAATCTTTTAAGTATGTTTTAAGTCTTTTAAAAAATCTTTAATTGTGTTTGTCCGTATCCTTTATAAAGTTTATATCTCTGCTACCTGGCATTACATTTTATGACATACATGGTCCGGCCCGACAAGGTCTCATTTATATCAGATCCGGCCCTCATAACAAGAAGAAGATGAAGAAGAAGATATTGGATTTATATCCCGCCCTCCACTCTGAAGAGTCTCAGAGCGGCTCACAATCTCCTTTACCTTCCTCCCCCACAACAGACACCCTGTGAGGTGGGTGAGTCTGGAGAGGGCTCTCACAGCAGCTGCCCTTTCAAGGACAACCTCTGCCAGAGCTATGGCTGACCCAAGGCCATGCTAGCAGGTGCAAGTGGAGGAGTGGGGAATCAAACCCGGTTCTCCCAGATAAGAGAGCTATGGCTGACCCAAGGCCATTCCAGCAGGTGCAAGTGGAGGAGGGGGGAATCAAACCCGGTTCTCCCAGATAAGAGTCCGCGCACTTAACCACTACACCAAACTGGCTCTCCAAGTTTGATGCCCCTGATTTAGAACAGCAACAAAATGATGTTACAATCATCAACAGATACTTGTCCTAGTTATAGAATCACATGAGTAAAGCATTGTTGCGAACGTTGTAATGAATTCCTTTCAATAGGTAGTTCAGGTTTCTATAAATCTAAACAATTCAATTAACGTTTCTTCTCTTTGGCTCTGGTCCTGGAACGCCAGGGCAGCTTACAGCGACGACATTTTTAGAAACTGAAATTTAAACAGAAATTAAGCGGCTATTGTCAAATGAACAAAAGTCCATTTTTATTGGCTCACTAGGCAGCCGGCCAAGTCTCCCTCGTTGGTGCTTCCGTAGGTGGGAGGACAGGCATTCGGCTGCCTGAGGTTTTTTGCCGAGGGCCACACATTACTGCATCCATTGCTCTGACCTGCAAACCGCAACACATTTCAGAGGTGAACTTGGGCCAGGTAAAAATGCTGTGGTGGGACGAGGCAAACTCCCCTCCCCTGCTTTTTTCACCTGCCGAAACAGTCTCCTGCAGCTGTTTCAGCAGGTGAAGATCACCTGGGATCACCACACTGCAGGCCTGATCAGGATCAGGGCCCCATGGCCTTTTAAGTGGTCCACGTTTACCTCTAAAATGGACCTGTGGATGCCATAACATCTGGGGGGCACACAGCCTTCCTAGGGCTTTTTCTAGAGCATCTTCTTGGATCCTTCGCAGTGAACGAAAGCGAAGAGTTTGGCCTTACAATTGTTGAAAAAGAGAGAGAGTGATTCTCTCCCCCGTGGGTAATTCGAATCAGTCTTAAAATGCAGTTCTGCTCCCTGCCGCCAGCCCCTTCCCCCCAGCTAAAGAAGGAAAAGGGGATTCCCTATGAGATTCTCTGATACATCGGAGAAACAGCTAGAAGTGTGCTGAAAAGTTGTTTTTGTGGTCGCATCATTATTACCAGCGTAATGTGATTCAAAAGCGCATAACTAAAAAATACTCATTCTGTCCCTCAAATGGGCATGATTAAAAGTGTGCCCCCTGCCCCCCCAAAAAGCTTCAAGGGTCATCTCTACCCCTGGTGTAGCCAATCCTACTGGAGCTTACAGTAGGCCCTGTAAGAAGAGCCCTGTAAGCGCTTGGAGGATTGGCTACATCAGGGGTGGGTGGCCTAATATGCAAAGGCATTCCTGCTACCAAAAAAAGCCCTGATCTTCCCTCACAAAGCACCCCAGAGGGAAATCAAAAAAGGGAACTTGAGGGGAGGGGGTGGGCTCAGTGGCGGAGCCTCTGCTTGGCATGCAGAAGGTCTCAGGTCCAATGTCTGGCATCTCCAATTGAAAGGGCCAGGCAGGAGGTGATGGAAAAGACCAGGGAGAGCTGCTGCCAGTCTGAATAGACAGCACTGGCCTTGATGGACCGATGGTCTGATTCAGGATAAGGCAGGCTCACGTGTGCTGGAGATGGGTGTGGCTCAGTGGCAGAGCCTCTGCTTGGCATACAGAAGGTCCCAGGTTCAATCTCCACCTCAACGGACCTGGTAGGAAGTGATGATGGGAAAGTCCTCTGTGAGACCCTGGAGTACCATGGCCTGTCAGAGTAGACAACGCTGAGCTTAATGGACCAAGGATCTGATTCAGCATAAGGCAAGTTCATGCTCGAGAAGCGGCCAGGGGTCAGTGGGAGACCTCCTGCTGGCATGCAAAAGGTGACAGGTTCAGTCCCCAGAAGCATCTCCAGTTAGAAGGATCTGGTAGGAGGTGATGGGAAAGACGTCTGCATGGGACCCTGGAGAGCTCCTGCCAGTCTATGGCATTATATCCCACGGATAAGGTTGCCAGCTCCAAGTTGGGAAATACCTGGAGATTTGGGAAATACCCCAGGTATTTCCCAAAATACCAAGCTGGGAAATACCTCGGGTGATCTCTGTCACCTGCAAATCACTTGTAATCCCAGGAGAACTTCAGCCCCCACCCAGAAGTTGGAAACCCAGCAATAAAACCATGTCCCCACTCTGAGCTCTCCACGGGGCTTCTGGGTTGTCTGAGCTGCTCTCAAACTGGTTGAGAGCCAGTTTGGTGTAGTGGTGAAGTGTGCGGACTCTTATCTAGGAGAACCGGGTTTGATTCCCCACTCCTCCACTTGCACCTGCTGGCATGGCCTTGGGTCAGCCATAGCTCTGGCAGAGGTTGTCCTTGAAAAGGCAGTTGCTGTGAAAGCCCTCTCAGCCCCACCCACCTCACATGGTGTCTGTTGTTGGGGAGAAAAAGAGCCAGTTTGGTGTAGTGGTTAAGTGTGCGGACTCTTATCTGGGAGAACCGGGTTTGATTCCCCACTCCTCTACTTGCACCTGCTGGCATGGCCGTGGGTCAGCCATAGCTCTGGCAGAGGTTGTCCTTGATAGGGCAGTTGCTGTGAGAGCCCTCTCAGCCCCACCCACCTCACAGGGTGTCTGTTGTGGGAAAGAAAGAGAGCCAGTTTGGTGTAGTGGTTAAGTGTGCGGACTCTTATCTGGGGGAACCGGGTTCGATTCCCCACTCCTCCGCTTGCACCTGCTGGCCTGGCCTTGGGTCAGCCAGAGCTCTCGTAGGAGTTGTCCTTGAAAAGGCAGCTTCTGGGAGAGCTCTCTCAGCCCCACCTACCTCACAGGGTGTCTGTTGTGTGGGAGAAGAGTGAAGGTAAAGGAGATTGTGAGCTGCTCTGAGACTCTGAGATTCAGAGTATAGTGCGGGATATTACTTCAATATCTCCTTGTTGTTGTTGTTGCTGTTCTTCTTCTTCTCTTTCCACACTCAGTCGTTATCCAGGCTTCAGTCCCAGGGGGGCCTGCCCAAGACTTGGTGCTCTACTCCACTACCAGCCCCTGCTTCATCCTCCCGTCCTGGAAGCTCCAGCCACCCTGAAGTGGAAACGGTGTGCCCGACGGGTGTCTCTCTCAGCCGCAGAGGTGCCTCCTTCTCTTTGGAGTGTTTCACTGCCCCAATTATAATGCAGCTGCAGCCAGCCGGGTCAGGCCAGAGATCAATGGGCTGGTTCTCCCTCCCCGGGTGAAATGTTAACAGCCAATTAACCTTCAAGGGAGAAGTTAGCAGCAAGGCGGGCAGCCCCTCCCCCACCTACAGGGCTCCAATCTGCACACACCAAAGAAAACACTCGTGGGGAGGAGAGGGGGGCCTCTGCCCCATCCCACTTTGGCATCCACACCAGTCTTCCCAAAACAGCCCCCTGGAGACTGGGAATCTCACAAGGGCAGGGGCTGAAGCGGCTCACTTTTACCCCCACCCCACCCCCGTCAATTCTTCTCTACCATCAGAGGGAACGAAGGATGTGGCTTTATCAGAAGAGGCAGAGTTGCTTATCTAGAAAAGGGCTCGGTCGGCACTGGTACCTTTAAAGAACCCACTGCCCAAATCCAATATTCTCCTGGCTCTCTTCTGGCTTGAAGCTGCTGAGAGCTGCAGTGGAGATATGGACAGTACTCTTCTGCTAGTGACCAGGGTATTGTGCACATCATAAGAAGTGAGTCTGCAGCATTTCCAGAGTGTAAAGCTCTGGTGCACTGAGTGAGGTGACAGAAGAAGAAGGTCCCAGGGACAGGGACACAGTAGTAGTAGTAGAAGAAGAAGACCGTAGAGTTATACCCCACCCTTCTCTCTAAATCAGAGTCTTAGAGCAGCTCGCAATCGCCTTTATCTTCTTCCCCCACACCATGAGAGGTGGGTGGGGCTGAGAGAGCTCTCTTAGAAGCTGTCCTTTCAAGGACAATCTGCAAGAACTATGGCTGACCTAAGGCCATTCCAGCAAGTGGAGGAGTGGGGCACCTGCGAGAGAAGCTGAAACTTCATGACTTCAGTTTGTGAACTCGAGAAGGGGATTGTTGGGTTTTTGGCAATTTCACTTACTGTCATCATGAGTTAATTCATGGTTTGTTTATGCATGCTGATGTTTCGCCAGTCAGTAGTAGGACCAATGAGAATTTCTGCATGTTCTTCCTGCCAGAGGCTCGGTGTCAATATGCATAGTGACCTGTAAGGAAGAGCCCTAATTGGCTGATCAATATATTTGGGTGGTGAGCTGAGGGAAAGCATTAGGTTACTTTTATGGCCCTTTGTCTTAAGTCCTCAGATCTCCATGCAGCTGCAGTTAAGACTCGAGAGAGTCAACGTGTAGTAAAGGAGTCAGAGAGGATACTGAATCCTTTATTGTTTTCTTAGAACTCCTAGTCATCTCCCTTCCCTCACTAGTGAAGTAAACTTACTTTGTTGAAAGCTGAACCGCGTGCCTGGCTGTTATTGTAGTTTTACTCTACGTTACTCTGCTAAATGCAACAAACTTCGAACAGAATCAAACCCGGTTCTCCCAGATAAGAGTCCGCATACTTAGCCACTACACCAGGGATGGCCAAACTGTGGCTCGGGAGCCACATGTGGCTCCTTCACACATATTGTGTGGCTCTTGAAGCCTCCACCATCCTGATGGCTGGCTTGGAGAAGGCATTTCTCTCTTTAAATCACTTCTCCAAGCCAAGCCAGCTGGTGGCTTACTTTCTTTCCACCTCTCCCTCACTCCCCCATCTATTTTATTTCCTTCCTTCCTTCCTTCCTTCCTTCCTTCCTTCCTTCCTTCCTTCCTTCCTTCCTTCCTTCCTTCCTTCCTTCCTTCCTTCCTTCCTTCCTTCCTTCCTTCCTTCCTTCCTTCCTTCCCATCTTGTGGCTCTCGAACACCTAACGTTTATTCGATGTGGCTCTTACATTGAACAAGTTTGGTCACCCTTGCACTACACAAAACTGAGCCTACGGCCTCTCAGATCCCAAGCCACTGCCTTAGCCACTGCGTGAAAGACTGCTTCCCAGTGTAGCCACTGGGCGAGAGAACCTTGTGCAGTGGCTTCCCAATCCCCAGGTCCCAGCAGGGGATCCCCTGTTTTTACAGGCTTAAGAACATAAGAGAAGCCATGTTGGATCAGGCCAATGCCCCATCCAGTCCAACACTCTGTGTCACATAAGAACATAAGAGAAGCCATGTTGGATCAGGCCAGTGGCCCCTCCAGTCCAACACTCTGTGTCACATAAGAACATAAGAGAAGCCATGTTGGATCAGGCCAATGGCCCATCCAGTCCAACACTCTGTGTCACATAAGAACATAAGAGAAGCCATGTTGGATCAGGCCAGTGGCCCATCCAGTCCAACACTCTGTGTCACATAAGAACATAAGAGAAGCCATGTTGGATAAGGCCAACGGCCCATCCAGTCCAACACTCTGTGTCACACAGTGGCAAAAAATTTTTATATATACACACACACTGTGGCTAATAGCCACTGATGGACCTCTGCTCCATATTTTTATCTAAACCCCTCTTGAAGGTGGCTATGCTTGTGGCCGCCACCACTTCCTGTGGCAGTGAATTCCACATGTTAATCACCCTTTGGGTGAAGAAGGACTTCCTTTTATCCGTTTTAACCTGTCTGCTCAGCAATTTCATCGAATGCCCACGAGTTCTTGCATTGTGAGAAAGGGAGAAAAGTACTTATTTCTCTACTTTTTTAATATCCCCCCTCCGAAGCCCTGCCCCTACAGTCATCATATCTTTTCAGAGCTCCTGCAGGTTTAGAAACCTGCAAACAGGTCCCTTTTTAAAATGTGTGTCTTTAGGGCTGAGCAGGGAACAGGAAACAGGAAGGGCTTCATGGGAAAGGGTCAGTAACAGTTTCGTCTGAGAAGGGCCCCTCCCTTTGTTTTGCTTTTCTTTTAAGAGGAAGAAAAGTTTTGCAGGAATAAGACCCAGTAAGTATTTGTGTGTGAGAGAGAGAGACGGAAGGAGCAGGGGATTCCCTGGTTTGGAGGCCCTCCCTCCGCTTTAGAAAGCGTGGGTGGGGAGGGAAATGTCTACTGGGCACTCTATTATTCCCTATGGAGAACGATTCCCATAGGGAATAATGGGGAATTGATCTGCAGGTATTGGGGGCTCGGGGGGGGCTATTTTTTGAGGTAGAGGCACCAAAATTTTAGTATAGCATCTAGTGCCTCTCCCCAAAACACCCCCCAAGTTTCAAAACGATTGGACCAGGGGGTCCAATTCTATGAGCCCCAAAAGATGGTGCCCCTATCCTTCATTATTTCTTATGGAAGAAAGGCATTTTAAAAGGTGTGCAGTCCCTTTAAATGTGATGGCCAGAACTCCCTTTGGAGTTCAATTATGCTTGTCACACCCTTGTTCCTGGCTCCACCCCCAATGTCTCCTGGGCCCGCCCCCAAAGTCCCCAGATATTTCTTGAATTGGACTTGGCAACCCTAGCTCAGACACAACTCCCCATCTTAATCTAACACCAAGAACATAATAGTGGGGAAGGCATGGGCTCTTGAGCAGGAGCTCACAGGAGCACAGTTCCTGAACCTTTCTGAGAGTTCCCCCTCCTCCTCCCTCCCTTGTCCATTGAATAGGAGGTGCAGCTGCATAACAATCGATTAGGAGAGCGGGCATCCAGCCAGTTACCAGGGGCTTTGCCACGCCCCCAGCAGCCCTCCTGAACCCCTGGAGAAGCCCACGCCACCCTTTCTCCACTTCTCATGTGATTTTGGGCAGCGGGTGGCTTGCTGGCCTTTTGACTGGAGGGGGGACAGCCAAGGAGAGCCCCAGGTGAGTTAGGCCTGCTTGGGCTGGATCTCTAGCCAGCCCAAGCAGGCTTCACTCGCCTGGGGCTCTCCTTTCTTGCATCAGATTGCTTTTGGCTGGGGTGGTGGGGGTGGTGGCATATGCTAATGAGTTATACTAATAAGCTCCCCCACCTATTTCTATAAAACGATCCCTGGCTTTGTGTCTCTTGAGTAGGGCCTCCACTGGCCTGATAAAATAGGCCTGGAGGCCAGATGCAACACACTGACGAAACCTGCGCTATGCGGTAGATCTCCTGTGCATCTTTCCCCTCAAGAGATGCTGCGGCCCAGAGTCAGTTCACCAGGGAAGCCTTTTCTCCATCCTGCAGCGTCCTTTTGCAAACAAGTGGTTGCCATTTCTCTGTTCTCCGCTGCTTTTGTCAGGCCCTCTTGAGCGTCAGCAGCACCGGGTGTGACTCCTCTGTGCTCCCATTTGTGTCACTTCCAATCTGCCAGCGTGAATCAAACTCTCTGATGAGCCCACCACGGCCCTTTCTTCTGATATCGCTCATGCCGTTTCCCACGCTGCATTGTGACAATGGGGTGTAATTAAGGTGTCAGTGTATCATTTTGCCTTTTCAGGATGAAAAACAGGAGACAGGAGGGAAGATGTGGAGTCTTCGTTAATGAAGGCGAGTGGAGGAGAGGAATAACAAAAAGAAATTGGAACAATTTGGAGAAAAGAGGAAGACGGAGGGTCGGATCTGCTCACTCAGCATGAACACGACTGTTAGCCAAACATATCCGTGCAATCTGGCCCACAGGTCAAAAGACCCAAAGAAAAGTGGAAGATGACATGAGGACAAAAATAATCTGGATTTTCCCGCTTCCCTCTAGCTTCCCAGCTGTCTCCCTTCTTGCACCACTAATTTGAATCATGATATTTAGCACTGATGCAGCTTTTGTGCATCTCCACACACTTCAAGCGCTTCTCTTTACCAAGGACACTGCCAGTTTTCTGATAGTGGTCCTTGGCAAATCACTCTCTCTGCTTCTAAAGATAAATTTCCATGGAACGTCATTTATAAAGATGAGCCAAAACACAAAAAGGTGTGCCAGCTTGTACATTTTCCCAGGAAAGAAAGAAAGAAAGAAAGAAAGAAAGAAAGAAAGAAAGAAAGAAAGAAAGAAAGAAAGAAAGATGGAGGAGAGAGAGAGAGGTGAAAAGAAAGCAACTTTAACTTTAAATGCATTCTCCAAGCAGCCATCTGGCTTTGCTTAGAGAAGGAATTTAAAGGGGCAAATGCCTTCTCCAAGCTGACCAATGGGGTGGCGGGGAACCACACAATATGTGTGAGAAACACACAATATGTGTGAAAGAGCCACATGTGGCTCCCGAGCCACAGTTTGGCCCCCTGCTACACAAGATCTCATTAGGCTATACTAGTATTCTCATTTGCATTTTAATAAATCAGGTGGCCACGAGATGGGACCTGCCCTCTCCTCCTTCAACCTTTTCACCCTCTAACACCAAGTCTCAGCTTGGCTACTCTCCTCCTCCTTTTGAAATTTCCAACACTGCTGAAGTGGAGACTGTAAGCACCTCGGGGCAGGGGCATTTGTCTCCCGCAGCCAGGCACAACAATCTCCTCCAAGGTGCAGACAAAACAACTGTTGCTACGGCCGGAGCCTCAGAAATGCCAAAGAGGCAAGGCCATCCGCAACCACACACCCTTTGGAGTTGTGCAGAACCTTTCTTCCAGCCAGCTGTGAACATGAAATTACTCACTCTCGTTACTTCTGCCAGATGTCCAGAGGCTTTGGGGGGGCAGCTATCTTTTTGCGACAGGGACCCAGATTGTTGCGCTAATAAGACGTCGCTTAATCACACCAAATGGGCCGGCGTGACATTGCCCGTTAGCAAAAGTTTCAGGGCCGCTCACTTGCAGCAAGGACAAGCGGTGACATCGTCCTTCTTCCCTGACATGGCCGAGTGCTCCCCCCCCTGCCCCTCCAATGTGCTCGCAGGCCCAGGCTGGACATTTGGGGGCTGCAGCCACCATTAGGGCCGCAGGCTTGTGGGCACGGCTTGCGGGTAATTGCTAATCTGCGTTTTTTAATTATCTAGTTGGAATGGGCTCCCTCCCCTTTCACCTTTCCTTTAATGAAATCACAGGTGAGGGAGACCTCCGACAGAATTAATGTGACAGCCTGGAAGAGAGAGAGAGGCCCGCTTTGCACCTGAAGGGCCTGGAGGAGATGCGAGGCGGCCTTCACGCAAACGCCCCCTTCCTCACTCCAAAGAGGCTTAATGGGGCTCGTCGGAGAGGGTGGCACACTGCAAGGTTTAGCGTTCCAGGGGGGAGTGAATCAGCGCCTCATTAGCTGAGCTGGGCAGCGCTGCAGCTCTTCCTGCCGGATGCAGAGGCCAGACCAGGGCCTTTCCTCCACAGCCCCCATGCGCCCCACCGTGGAGCACACAGCGGTGTGTGCATCAAGCTGCTTCCAGCTTATGGCAACCCTACTAATTAATGACCTCCACAACGTCCTCTCATGAACAGCGTTGCTCAGGTCTTGCGAACTGAGGGCCACGCTGGGTCCTTGACCGGGTCCGTCCAGCTCGTGTCGGGGCTGCCTCTTTTCTTGCTGCCTCCCAGTTTTCCTGGCACGATTGTCTTTTCCGATGGCCATTGTCTTCTCGTTATGGGACCAAAGAAGGATCGCCTCAGTTCGGTCATTTTAGCTTCTAGGGAGAGCTCAGGCTTGATTTGGTCGAGAACTCTGTTTTTTGGCAATCCAAGTTATCTGTAAAACTCCCCTCCGATGCCACATTACTAACAAATCCACTTTCTTCCTCTCAGACTTCTTCGCTGTCCAGCTTTAACACCCACACATAGCAATGGGAAGAAGAAGAAGACCACGACATTGGATTTATACCGCGCTCCGAATCTCAGAGCAGCTTAAAATCTCCTTTATCTTCTTCCCCCACAACAGACACCCTGTAAGGTGGGTGGGACTGAGAGAGCTCTCACAGGAGCTGCCCTTTCAAGGACAGAGGCTCAGAGCGGTCTACAATCTCCTTTCCCTTCCTCCCCCACAACAGACACCCTGTGTGGCGGGTGGGGCTGAGAGAGCTCTCACAGAAGCTGCCCTTTCAAGGACAGAGGCTCAAAGCGGTCTACAATCTCCTTTCCCTTCCTCCCCCACAACAGACACCCTGTGTGGCGGGTGGGGCTGAGAGAGCTCTCACAGAAGCTGCCCTTTCAAGGACAGAGGCTCAAAGCGGTCTACAATCTCCTTTCCCTTCCTCCCCCACAACAGACACCCTGTGTGGCGGGTGGGGCTGAGAGAGCTCTCACAGAAGCTGCCCTTTCAAGGACAGAGGCTCAGCACGGTCTACAATCTCCTTTCCCTTCCTCCCCCACAACAGACACCCTGTGTGGCGGGTGGGGCTGAGAGAGCTCTCACAGAAGCTGCCCTTTCAAGGACAGAGGCTCAAAGCGGTCCACAATCTCCTTTCCCTTCCTCCCCCACAACAGACACCCTGTGTTGCGGGTGGGCTGAGAGAGCTCTCACAGATTTGTGAGAACTATCACTGACCCAAGGCCATTCCAGCAGCTGCAAGTGGAGGAGTGCGGAGTCAAACCTGGTTCTCCCAGATAAGAGTCCGCACACTGCACCACCACACCAAACGAATAGAAATAAAGTGAGCAATTCCGAAACCATCCCCCCCCCCCATCCCTGGTCCCTGGAAAAATTGTCTTCCACAAAACCGGTCCCTGGTGCCTAAAATGTTGGAGACCGCTGTAGTAGCAGACTGCAACACTTGACTCCTCCTTTCAATGTCGCCATTGAACAATTTGAAGAGTACCCCACTGTAGAAGATTTTTTAATTGAAATGAAGAATAAAGTCACCCAGAGTCTTCGTACAGACTTCGTGGACAATTAAGATCTTGCATGGAATATTAGTGTCCTTGCCAACAATTCACAGTTCCTTGGCCTTTATTTTTTTATTAGTGACAGTTCAATATGTCCTTGGATTGATTGGCTCGGGGAGCTGCCAAGCAAAAGACCAAAGCTGGTTTCTACAGGTTTGTCTCCATCCAAGGAACTCAGGGTGATCTTTTTGACTCTCTTTATCCATCCTCACCATAACCCTGGGAAACAGAAGGGTAGCTTGAGTGATGGGCCACCTGGAGAGCATCATGGTGGAATTGGGATTTAAGAACATAAGAAAGGCCAAGTTAGATCAGGCCAGTGGCCCATCCTGTCCAACACTCTGTGTTACACAGTGGCCAAAAAACCCCAGGTGCTATCAGGAGATCCACCAGTGGGGCCAGGACACTAGAAGCCCGCCCACTGTGCCCCCCAAGCACCAAAAATACAGAGAATCACTGCCCCAGACATAAGAACCTAAGAGAAGCCATGTTGGATCAGGCCAGTGGCCCATCCAGTCCAACACTCTATGTCACACAGTGGCCCAAAAAACCCAAGTGCCATCAAGAGGTCCACCAGCAGGGCTAGAAGCCCTTCCACTGTGCTTCCCCCAAGTTCAAGAATACAGAGCATCACTGCCCCACATATAAAAAAATATAAGAGAAGCCATGTTTGATCAGGCCAGTGGCCAATCCAGTTCAACACTCTGTCACACAGTGGCCAAAAAACCCCAGATGCCATCAGGAGGTCCACCAGTGGGACCAGGACACTAGAAGCCCTCCTACTGTTGCCCCCCCCCAAGCACCAAGAATACAGAGCATCACTGCCCCAAACATAAGAACATCAGAGAAGCCATGTTGGATCAGGCCAATGGCCCATCCAGTCCAACTCTCTGTGTCACACAGTGGCCAAAAAAACCAGGTGCCATCAGGAGCTCCATCAGTGGGACCAGGACGCTAGAAGCCCTCCCACTGTTGCCATCCCTCCAGGCACCAAGAAGACAGAGCATCACTTACCTCAGATTTGAAAAAAGGTCTTCCCAGTTCCAGTCGCACACTGACCACTCCACCACATGGACTCTTGGAAGGACTCTAGGTTTGCTGGTTTCCAGGCAGTGGCTGGAGATCTCCCAGAGTTACAACTGTCCCCCAGGTTACAGAGATCAGTTCCCGTGCAGAACATGGCTGCTTTGAAAGGTGGACTTCTTGGCATCCATAGAATCATAGAACCGCACAGAGTCGGAAAGAGTCATAGAGGCCATCCAGTCCAACCCTCTGCTAAATACAGGATCAGCCTACAGCATCTCTGACAAGGGTTTGTCAACTGCTGCTTGAAGGCTGCCAGGGAGGGAAAGCTCACCACCTCCCCAGGGAGCTGATTCCACTGTGGAATAACTCTTCGTGTCAAAAGGATTTCCCTAATATCCAGCTGGTACCTTCTGGCCTTTAATAACCCATTGTGAGTCCTCTCCTCTGCTGCCAACAGAAGCAACTCCCTGCCCTCCTCTAAGCCCTTCAGAGACATCAAGAGAGCAATCGTGCCTCCCTCAACCGCCTCTACTCCAAAATGAACACGAGGTCCCTCCCCTCCCCAAATCCCACCCACCCACACCTAAATCTCAAGGAATTTCCCCACGCAGAGTTGGCAACCCTACCAAATTCTGATCAGTGTTCCCTCTAAGCTGAGTTAGCGTGAGCTAGCTCACAGTTTTTTCGCCTCACACATTTTTGTCTTCGCTCAGGAAAAAATGGTCCCAAAGCAAGCTAACTGGAGAGCCAGTTTGGTGTAGTGGTGAAGTGCGCGGACTCTTATCTGGGAGAACAGGGTTGGATTCCCCACTCCTCCACTTGCAGCTGCTGGAATGGCCTTGGGTCAGCCATAGCTCTGGCAGAGGTTGTCCTTGAAAGGGCAGCTGCTGTGAGAGCCCTCTCAGCCCCACCTACCTCACAGGGTGTCTGTTGTGGGGGAGGAAGGCGAAGGAGATTGTGAGCCACTCTGAGACTCTTCGGAGTGGAGGGCGGGATATAAATCCAATATCTTCATCTACCTCACAGGGTGTCTGTTGTGGGGGAGGAAGGGAAAGGAGATTGTGAGCCGCTTTGAGAGTCTTTGGAGTGGAGGGAGGGATATAAATCCAATATCTTCATGTACCTCACAGGGTGTCTGTTGTGGGGGAGGAAGGGAAAGGAGATTGTGAGCCGCTCTGAGACTCTTCGGAGTGGAGGGCAGGATATAAATCCAATATCTTCATCTACCTCACAGGGTGTCTGTTGTGGGGGAGGAAGGGGAAGGAGATTGTGAGCTGCTCTGAGACTCTTCGGAGTGGAGGGCGGGATATAAATCCAATATCTTCATCTACCTCACAGGGTGCCTGTTGTGTGTGGGGGGGGGGGGGCGGAGAGAAGGTAAAGGAGATGGTGAGCCACTCTGAGACTCTTCAGAGTGGAGGGCGGGATATATCTTCTTCTTCTAATGGATGCAGCAGCTCACCACTTGAATGCCAGCAGCTCACAAAGTAGAATTTTTGCTCGCAAGACTCCACAGCTTAGAGGGATTATTGCTTCTGATATCCAAAATATGGACCCTTTGGAAAGGGCGGGTGGTGCCAATGCAAGCGTGGAGCTTGGCGACTTGGGGCAGAGCCCAACAGAATTTGCCAAATGGCGACCCTGGCTCCTCACACTCCAGGAGAAGGCCTGGGTTTCTGATCAGCTGAGCTGAAGCCGGGTGGGAGGGCAGCCACGGGCAAATTGGGTCTTGGGGCTGATCCCTCCCCACTGCCCCTGACCTCGAGCTCTTCCTTGGCCCACTCCCCCTTCCCTCGAGCAGCCAGTCCTCCGAGCTTGAGCCACCCCTCCTGCCAGCCAGCCCGGCTGCCCGCTAATAAAAACAAATTAACTTGTATAAGCATTAATTTCCAAGCTACACATACATCCTGGCCTCATTAGAGACGGGATCCCAGGAGCCAGAGGTTTTGGCACATTGTAATGAGAGCGCACACTGGAGGAAAAAGTCCTTCTTAATAGGATTTATTTACTGCAATTGTGATTCGAGGCACACGGTCATTATCCAGAGGCAAAAAAGCGGCAGGGGCCGGCGAGGAGGTAGCCATTAAGTGATTTGCAAGGAGGCTTTCGGAAGAGGGGAACTCACCCAGGGGCCTGGCTGCGGCCAAGAGATGGGGGGAGGAGGGGGAATGTGCCTTTCAGAAACGGCAGGGGCACACTTTACCCACCAACAGACAGACCCAGCCTGCTCCTCAGCCTCTCGTGCAGTGAGGATTTCCGTGGGGATGCGGGTAGTGGGAAGTGTGATCCAGTTGCAGCCAAGGGAAGAGCTCTTCAGAGGCTGTTTGCCATTCTCTTCCTCTTCACAGACCCTGGCCTTCCTTGGGGGTCTCCCATAATGTCCAGATCACGTGATGTGATGGTATCACTTTACTCTGCTCTGGTAAGACCTCCCCTGTGTTCAGTTTTGGGCACCACATTTTAAGAAGGATCTAGACAAGCTGGAACGGGTCCAGAGGAGGGTGATGAAGATGGTGAAGGGTCTGGAGACCAAGTCCTATGAGGAAAGGTTGAAGGAGCTGCGGATGTTTAGCCTGGAGAGCAGGCGGCTGAGAGGTGATAGGATCACCATCTTCAAGTACTTGAAGGGCTGTCCTCTAGAGGATGGTGTGGAATTGTTTTCTGTGGCCCTGGAAGGTAGGACCAGAACCAATGGGTTGAAATTAAATCAAAAGAGTTTCCGGCTCAACATGAGGAAGAACTTCCTGACCATTAGAGCGATTCCTCAGTGGAACAGGCTTCCTCGGGAGGTGGTGGGTTCTCCTTCCTTGGAGATGTTTAAACAGAGGCTGGATGGCCATCTGACAGCAATGAAGATCCTGTGAATTTAGGGGGGAGGTGTTTGTGAGTTTCCTGCCTTGTGCAGGGGGTTGGACTAGATGACCCTAGAGGTCCCTTCCAACTCTAGGATTCTATGATTCTATGACTAACCAAGGCTGACCCTGTGGAGCTTCTGAGATTGGGCTAACCTGGGCAATCCAGGTCAGCATACAGACTTCCTTAAAGGTAAAAATGCACGCACCCCTGTGCAAGCACCAGTCATTTCTGACTCTGGGGTGACGTCACATCACGATGTTTTCACAGCAGACTTTTTATGGGGTGGCTTGCCATTGCCTTCCCCCCAGCAAGCTGGGGACTCCTTTGACCGACCTCAGAAGGATGGAAGGCTGAGTCAACCTCAAGCCAGCTACCTGAACCCAGCTTCCTCCGCGATCAAACTCAGGTTGTGAGCAGAGCGTGGGCTGCAATACAGCAGCTTACCACTCTGCGCCATGGGGTTCATTACACAGACTTCCTTAGCATGGCCAAAAAGAAAAAGACACTAGGAAATCTTCTCTGCCTTCATCTCTGCCTGTCAGGCTATTGTGAAAGGCCAAGGCAAGGGGTGGGGTGGAGGGAACTGATTTGTGTGCTCATTTTCTGTGGCTGTTTCTTTCCGCAGTTGCATCTTCTGCATCCAGAAAGCAAAACGGCTCCAGGCAGTGTGGGAATGCACAGTCGGGATTCAGGGCCAAGGTTTAGCCTTTCCTGGGAGTAGCAGGATCTGGTGCTCTAATCTACACTGATTCCAAGCCAGCCAGCCAGATCTGGAAATGCCTTGGGTGCTCAGAAAGGCTTGTAGCAAGAAATGAGCAAGCACGTCAATGGCCAGTGGAACTCACAGCCGTTAGACAAGGTGCTGAAGACTGTCTTCGATGGATTCCTGAGGATGAGGATTGCCAGCGCTGAGCTGGGAAGGCCCCAGAGAGAATCATAGAATCCTAGAGTTGGAAAGGACCTCCAGGGTCATCTAGTCCAACGCCCTGCACAATGCAGGAAACCCATAAACACCTCCCCCTAAATTCACAGAATCCTCATTGCTGTCAGATGGCCATCTAGCCTCTGTTGGAAAAACCTCAAGAGGAGAATCATAGAATCATAGAATTGGAAGGAACCTTCAGGGTCATCTAGTCCAACCCACTGCACAATGCAGGAAACTCACAGACACCTCCCCCTAAATTCACAGGATCTTCATTGCTGTCAGATGGCCATCTAGCCTCTGCTGATAAACCTCCAAGGAAGGAGAGCCCACCACCTCCCGAGGAAGCCTGTTCCACTGAGGAATCGCTCTAACTGTTAGGCAGTTCATAGAATCACAGAGTTGGAAGGAACCTCCAGGGTCATCTAGTCCAACCCCCTGCACAATGCAGGAAACTCACAGACACCTCCCCTTAAATTCACAGGATCTTCATTGCTGTCAGATGGCCATCTAGCCTCTCCTGATAAACCTCCAAGGAAGGAGAGCCCACCACCTCCCGAGGAAGCCTGTTCCACTGAGGAATCGCTCTAACGGTTAGGCAGTTCATAGAATCACAGAGTTGGAAGGGACCTCCAGGGTCATCTAGTCCAACCCCCTGCACAATGCAGGAAACTCACAGACAACTCCCCCTAAATTCACAGGATCTTCATTGCTGTCAGATGGCCATCTAGCCTCTCCTGATAAACCTCCAAGGAAGGAGAGCCCGCCACCTGCCCAGGAGGAAGCCTGTTCCACAGAGATAATGGGGTGGAGTCAGGGAAGGGCGTGGTTTGGAGGCACGAGGGACCTCAGTGGGGCAGAATGCCAGAGACTCCACCCTCCAAAGCAGCCACTCCCCTCCCCAGCCACGTTCTCTCTAAGCTGAGTTAGTGTGAGCTAGCTCCGGCTCACACGTTTTTGTCGTAGCTCAGGAAAAATGGCTCCAGAGCGAACTAATTTATGCCGTAGCAATTTATGCCGTAGCTCACAACTTCAACGCCAGGAGCTCACAAAGCAGAACTGCTGCTCACAAGACTCTGCAGCTTAGAAGGAGCATTGCTCCCCCAGGCAAACCAATCACTGTCGTCTGGATCAATTGTAATTCCAGGAGACCTCCTGCCCCCCCCCCCCACCCCGAACTGCTCTGTGGATGGAAGAGGGGAAAGGAGACCCGCATTAGCCACTCGGAGCTCTTTTGCGGAAGCCTTCAGCTGTGTAAAAATTGCAGGGTTGCCAGCCTCCAGGTGGGATCTGGAAGCCCTCCCAGAATTACAATGGATCTCCAGGCAACAGAGGTGAGTTCCCCTGGAAAACATGCCGGCTTTGGAGGGTGGGCTGTAGGGCATTATATAACTGGGGTGGCCAACGGTAGCTCTCCAGATGTTTTTTTGCCTACAACTCCCATCCGCCCCAGCCATTGGCCAAGCTGGCTGCAGCTGATGGGAGTTGTAGGCAAAAAACATCTGGAGAGCTACCGTTGGCCACCCCAGTTATATAAGAATGAAGTCCCTCTCCTTCCCATGCACCACCCCCCTAAATCTCCAGGGATTTCCCAACCCAGAGTTGGTTAACCCTAAACAGAATGTCACCAGGGGGGCCTGCTTTAAATTAAGCCATGAGGCTGAATCCTGTTTTCATAGAGAGGCTCAAAGCAACACTGTGATGCCAGGGGAAAAGGGCCCTTCCAAGCAATTACAGGGTTTGTTCGTTTGTTTTTCATTTTTCTGCTGACTGCCTTCCATCTTTGGACATCTGAGATGAGAAGAAGATTGCAGATTTTGAGCAGCCCTGTGGCGCAGAGTGGTAAAGCAGCAGTACTGTGGTTTGAACTCTCTGCTCACAACCTGAATTTGATCCCAGCAGAAGCTGGTTCAGGTAGCTGGCCCAGGGTTGACTCAGCCTTCCATCCTTCCGAGGTCGGTCAAATGAGTCCCCAACTTGCTGGGGGGAAAGTATAGAGGACTGGGGAAGGCAATGGCAAACCACCCCGTAAAAAGTCTGCCATGAAAACATTGTGAAAGCAACGTCACCCCAGAGTCAGAAACGACTGGTGCTTGCACAGGGGACATTTCCTTTTCCTTCTCGCTGAATCAGAGAGGC
This sequence comes from Heteronotia binoei, assembly GCF_032191835.1. Classification (NCBI taxonomy): domain Eukaryota; kingdom Metazoa; phylum Chordata; class Lepidosauria; order Squamata; family Gekkonidae; genus Heteronotia; species Heteronotia binoei. Next base: position 82,739,077 of record NC_083233.1, on the reverse strand, counting down.
TCACAATCTCCTATATCTTCTCCCGCCACAACAGACACCCTGTGACCTTTCCTTTCCTTTTCCTTTCCCCCTGTAGACAGAGCCCCATGGCGCAAAGTGTTAAAGCTGCATACTGCAGTCGGAGCCCTCTGTTCACAACCTGAGTTTGATCCCAGCGGAAGCTGGTTCAGGTAGCTGGCTCCAGGTTGACTCAGCCTTCCATCCTTCCGAGGTCAGTAAAATGAGTCCCCAGCTTGCTGGGGGGGGGGGGGAGTGTAGAGGACTGGGGAAGGCAATGGTAAACCACCCTGTAAAAAGTCTGCCGTGAAAACATTGTGAAAGCAACATCACGCCAGAGTCAGAAACAACTGGTGCTTGCACAGGGGACATTTCCTTTCCCTTCTCTCTGAATCAGAGAGGCTCACAATCTCCTATATCTTCTCCCGCCACAACAGACACCCTGTGAGGTGGGTGGGGCTGAGAGGGCTCTCACAGCAGTTGCTAGGACAACTCCGACGAGAGCTATGGCTAACCCAAAGCCATTCCACCAGGTGCAAGTGGAGGAGTGGGAAATCAAACTCGATTCTCACAGTTAAGACTCCGCACACTTAAGCACTACACCAAACGGGCTCTCAGAAGAGAGACACCCTGTGAGGTGGGTGGAGCTAAGAGAGCAAGTGGAGGAGTGGGGAATCAAACCTGGTTCTCCCAGATAAGAGTCCACACACTTCACCACTACCTCAAACTGGCTCTCTAGGAAGCCAATCTGATCACCATCCCAAAGGTGGGCCAGACCTGACGGACCCTGCAGCTTCCTTTCCTCGGAAGGGAAGTCAGCCAGCAGCAGCCCCCTTTCTTGACCCCCAGAAATGGATTTTCCACACCCCACGGCCCCCTCCCCACCTCTTTAGGACTCCAAGCAGCCAGGAAGTGGGGCCAGAAATGACAGCAGATTGTGCCACAAGAGGCAGGTGACCCGAAATGGAGAGGAGGTCGCCATTCATTAATAAAGGCTAATTAGGAGGAAAGTACATCAAAACAGAACACTAAATAATTCAGAAAGGTGCTAAGACGCTAATTAACTCCTGACGGTCCCTGCCAGATGTGGCTTCTGAAGAGGCTTTGAACCACATTAAAGAGACCTTCTTGCCTTGCCTGTGGATCTCTGAGAGAGCTCTGGCCAGCCCAGCCAGCTAAACGGAGGCTCGCCTAGATGGACCTCCAGTCTGATGATATGATGATGTGCATTTGATGGCACTAGCCCTACGGCACACCCAGGGATCCAGACTCATGGGGCTGGGCATCTTGGAGCCAGTTTGGGGTAGTGGTTAAGTGTGCGGACTCTTATCTGGGAGAACCGGGTTTGATTCCCCACTCCTCCACTTGCAGCTGCTGGAATGGCCTTGGGTCAGCCATAGCTCTCACAGGAGTTGTCCTTGAAAGGGCAGCTTCCGTGTGAGCCCTCTCAGCCCCACCCACCTCTCAGAGTATCTGTTGTGGGGGGAGAAGATGCAGGAGATTGGAAGCCGCTCTGAGTCTTTGATTCAGAGAGAATGGTGGGGTATAAATCTGCAGTCTTCTTCTTCCACCACAGCAGGCTCCTCAGGTTAGCAGAACGCATCCTGGGGACCCCAACTGGCCATGCCCAACACTGCCAGAGCTTGCAAACATATGAGGTAAGTAAGGCTATCTATTACTATTCCTCTCCTCTGACCCACATCAAATGGAAGCAGGTGCCATTCATGGGCCTCTTATGCTTCCATTACTCCTTTCTGCTCTGTTTGCAAATTCGAATCTCAGCTTGCAGGTTAACTCTTGCAAAGCTTATGTTACTTGTCCTAATGAAGGACCGGAGAAGCTGACTTGAGGTGCATTATATGGTTATGGCTTGAAGGGTCACCAACGGCAGCGCCTTTGTGTATTGCTTGCAGTTCCTCTGGTTAAAGCAAGATCTTTGATCAATGATGGTGGACAAGCTTCTGTATAGAATTGGACCCCCTGGACCAGTCTTTTTAAAACTTGGAGGGTATTTTGAGGAGAGGCATCGGGTGTTATGCTGAAAATTTAGTGCCTCTATCTCAAAAAACAGCCCCTCCAGAGCCAAAGATCAATTCTCCATTATGCCCTATGAAGATCCGTCTCCATGGGTAATAACGGAGTGCCCAGCAGACATTTCCCTCCCCCCCCTCTGCTTTCTGATGACCCTGAAGTGGGGGGAGGGTTTCCAAACCAGGGGATCCCCTGCCTCCACCTGGGGATTGGCAGCCCTATATATGGATGTAATTTGTACCTTTTAACTTGTATCTATATGATTAGACATTTGTCTTTTCATTAGAGTTAGGTATCCATATGCAGAACCATCGGATTGTGGTTTTTAAATGGTATTTTAGCACTTTTGAATGGATAATTAAATTATATCTCGAAATATATGATATTTTTTACATTTGCTGCATCTGTTGCATTTTTATGCTGCTCCTTTTTATTCTGTCTTGCTTTTTGTTTACTTTTGCTTTTAGTGTTTTAATGGGTGCTACTTTGGGGCCTTGGAAAGACAGAATGAGAACAGTTGGTTTTTATACCCAACTTTCCACTCCCTGAAAGAGTCTTGGAGTGGCTTACAATCGCCTTCCCTTCCTCCCCACAACAGACACCCTGTGAGGCAGGTGGGGCCAAGTGACTGAGAACTGCTCTTGAGAGAAAAGCTCTGAGAGAACTCTGACTGACCCAAGGTCACCCAGCTGGCTGCATATGGAGGAGGAGTGGGAAATCAAACCCAGTTCAGGAGAAGAAGATATTGGATTTATATCCCGCCCTCCACTCCGAAGAGTCTCAGAGCAGCTCACAATCTCCTTTACCTTCCCACCCACACCCTGTGAGGTAGATGAAGATATTGGATTTATATCCCGCCCTCCACTCCGAAGAGTCTCAGAGCGGCTCACAATCTCCTTTACCTTTCTCCCCCACAACAGACACCCTGTGAGGTGGGTGGGGCTGAGAGGGCTCTCACAACAGCTGCCCTTTCAAGGACAACCTCTGCCAGAGCTATGGCTGACCCAAGTCCGTTCCAGCAGGTGCAAGTGGAGGAGTGGGGAATGAAACCCGGTTCTCCCAGATAAGAGTCCGCACACTTAACCACTACACCAAACTGGCTCTCCACCCCAAACTGGCTCTCCACCCGTCTGTCTTTTTAGAGGAGGAGTCCGTCTGTCTGTCTTTTCGGGAATTCATCATGGAGAACATTCTTGCTTCTGGATCAAGCATCCAGCTTTTCTTTCCCCCTCACATTTCTTTCTCTTCCAGTGACATGTGCTGTTTCACTTTTTTAAAAAACAACCAATGCATCCTGCCAGATATAAATGCCGAATCCTAAAGCCACTCTTAATAATGTTCATAAGTTGAAATGCATTAGAAAAGGGGTGGCCAAACTTGCTTAATGTAAGAGCCACACAGAATAGACGTCAGATGTTTGAGAACTGGAAGGAATGGGGAGGAAGGGAAAGGTAGAAAGAAAGAAACTTTAAATGCTGCCCGTTGGCTTGGCTTGGCGAAGTGATTTGAAGAGACAGATACCTTCTTGAAGCCAGCCAACTGGGCTGGGGGGCTTCAAGAGCCATACAATATGTGTGAAAGAGCCCCTTGCATTAGAAAATGTAAACATTTATGACCGCACCACAGGCAACAGTGGAGTAATTGTGACCACTCTGGAGTGTAATAGGAGTTGTTGCTGTAATAAGAATAGTAATAATCATACACAGAATTCAGCCAGAGCCTGACCTGCCTTCCAGCCACACACACTCACATGTGATTAGGACTGGTCCCTCCACTCCTGCTTCACTTCCAATTTGTTAAAAAGCCTCTTTAGCCATTTTCATTAAGGATTCCCTTCTTTCTCCTTCTCTAAATTTCACATTTCTGCTTTAAATAATGCAGCCTCCCAGCACTTAAGATGTTGCTGATGGAAGAGCTTTGAAGATCTGTGAACTGCTGATGTAATTGAATAAAAAGAAAATCAAAAGAGGGAGGAAGTTTCAGCTCTCAACACCGATGCAGGCAGACGGCTAGAAGGAAGGTTTCACGAAGTCATCCCAAATCTATTAGTACCAGAGCTCGAAATGAGCCACCCAGCAGCGCTCTAATTTGGGTTAGGGGGCAACAGCGTGGCAAAGGAAGTTCAGTGTGGTTAAGTGTCAGGTGATACCGACTGGAACAAAAAATGCACGCTGATGGCATCTGAACCAGGGTTTTTTTTGTAGCAGGAACTCCTTTGCATATTAGGCCACACACCCCTGATGTAGCCAATCCTCCAGGAGCTTACAGGGCCTACTGTAAATAGGCTTGCCAATCCCCAGGTCCCAGCGGGCTTTCCCAGGCTCCTTCCCGCCCCCAGTCAGTTGGTCGGCGGGGGGAAGCCCCACTCCCAGAGGACCATGTGCGTTTGCACCTCCGGAGGCTTCAGTCTCCGATTGAAAGGCTTCCTCTTGGGATGGTGTGTCTGTGTTGCTGTGAAGAAGTTGGCAGCAACTTATGAGTAGAGAGGCCACTCCCTCGCTTCAGAGTCGCCAGAAACAGGGTTGGGGGGAGGGAAACGTCTGCTGAGCATGTCGTTATTCCCTATGTGGAGATCGATTCTCATAGGGTATAATGGGGAATTGATATGGAGGTTTCAGGGGCTCTGGGGGAGTTGTTTTTTGAGGTAGAGGCACCATATTTTCTGTATAGTATCTAGTGCTCCTCCCCAAAGTACCCCCCAAGTTTCAAAGTGATTGGACCAGCGGGTCCAATTCTATGAGCCCCAAAAGAAGGTGCCCCTATCCTTCATTATTTCCTATGGAAGGAAGACATTTTAAAAAGGTGTGCCGTCCCTTTAAATGTGATAGCCAGAACTCCCTTGGAGTTCAATTATGCTTGTCACACCTTTGTTCCTGGCTCCGCCCCAATGTCTCCTGGCTCCACCCCCAAAGTCTCCAGATATTTTTTGAATTGGACTTGGCAACCTTAACTGTAAGCTCTTGGAGGATTGGCTACATCAGAGGGGTGTGGTCTAATACGCAAAGTTGTTCCTGGCTCTTCTTATATTCATAGAGCAGAGTTAGCATCACCCACACAGGCAATATAGTTCTGTTCTCAGGACTGTTTTCACCAGAGTTAAACTTGATCCACGTAGAATCACAGACTCTGTTTAAAGCGGGATGCTGCCAAACAGAACGCCTTGAGCACAGTACAGATGACTGGAACACCGCTGCTGTCGGAAGAAGAAGAAGACTGCAGATTTATGCCACGCCCTTCTCTCTGAATCAGAGACTCAGAGCAGCTTACAGTCTCCTTTATCTTCTCCCCCCACAAAAGACACCCTGTGAGGTGGGTGGGGCTGAGAGGGTGAAATAAATGCCTTTCCATTTCTTTGCAGCTGTGAGCTCTGAAAGAAAGAGCTCTGAAAGTTCCAGACAACTGGAACTGGTTTTAGGTTGTTGTTTTTAAACTACTGTATAATTTAATTGTTGTTTTAATTTACCTTATATTGTATAATTTTATTGAACTGTTGTTAGCCGCCCTGAGCCTGCCTAGGCGGGGAGGGCGGGATATAAATAAAATTTATTATTATTATTATTATTATTATTATTATTATTATTATTATTATTATTATTATTATTATTATTATTATTATTATTATTATTATTATTATTATTATCATGTGAGCTTGGCTGTGAGGATGCAGGAGGAAACAGACAACCTACTGCCCAGCGCCAGTAACGTCACCAACACAGACATCACCTCTGCATATCTGGCACAGTTTCTCAGCTTTGCATATTTCTGTCGTGCACTATTATTAACACAGTTGTATCTTTTTTCTCCACGCAGGCATTTGTACATTTTTAATTTTTTTTTTGATCCACAGTTATGGAATTCATTGCCAGCTGATACCAGGTCAAGCTGCCTTAAACTACGGGGAAAGGCGGGACATAAATATTTTAATATATAAACAAATTAATCCTTTGTTTAAAAGCAAGTCTTATCTAGTTCAGCTAGCCTCTGACGAAGCTACGGTGGCTTTAATTTCTCCCTTTCTTCCTCCAGTTTTTAATTATTTTGTGTTTGTTGTCTCTGTTACTTTGTAATTAGCCTAATTGCGCAGAGCCTGTTGTCTCGCGTGTTCTTCTCTACAGCACTGGATTTTTTGAGGCTCTCAAAACAAATGTTATTATTATATTTTCTTTCTTGTCTTTTAACATCCCCCCCCCCTTTTATTTATTTGCCACAGTTGCTGAAAGCGTCGCGATTTTTCTCTAACCTCTTCCCATCGCTTACTTAAAAAAATGAAAAGCCTTTTTGAGCAAAGCAAGGAACTGAGTGAAGGCCAGGGGTGCCAGCTGTGGGTTGGGAAATGTCCGGAGATTTGGGGGCGGAGCCTGGAGAGGGCGGGGTTTGGAGAGGGGAGGGACCTCAGCCAGGGTCCAGTGCCCTAGAGTCCGCCATCCAAAGCAGCCATTTTCTCCAGGGGAACAGATCTTTGTCAACTGGAAATGAATTGTAATAGCTGGGGATTTCCAGGCTCTACCTGGAGACTGACAGTCCTGAAAGCCCTCGCTCTGGTCTGGTTCATCTGTGAGGCAACCTGCAAAGGAGGAGGAGAAGGCGGAAGAGATTGGAGTTATACCCCGCCTTCCGCTTGGAGTCTCATAGTGTATCATGAACTCCAGCCCTTCCTCTCCCTGCATAGCCACCTTCAAGAGGGGTTTAGATAAAAATATGGAGCAGAGGACCATCAGTGGCTATTAGCCACAGTGTGTGTGTATGTATAAATTTTTTTGCCACTGTGTGACACAGAGTGTTGGACTGGAGGGGCCGTTGGCCTGATCCAACATGGCTTCTCTTATGTTCTTATGTAACACAGAGTGTTGGACTGGATGGGCCATTGGCCTGATCCAACAGGGCTTCTCTTATGTTCTTATGTGACACAGAGTGTTGGACTGGATGGGCCATTGGCCTGATCCAACAGGGCTTCTCTTATGTTCTTATGTAACACAGAGTGTTGGACAGGATGGGCCATTGGCCTGATCCAACAGGGCTTCTCTTATGTTCTTATGTAACACAGAGTGTTGGACTGGATGGGCCATTGGCCTGATCCAACAGGGCTTCTCTTATGTTCTTATGTAACACAGAGTGTTGGACTGGATGGGCCATTGGCCTGATCCAACAGGGCTTCTCTTATGTTCTTATGTAACACAGAGTGTTGGACAGGATGGGCCATTGGCCTGATCCAACAGAGCTTCTCTTATGTTCTTATGTAACACAGAGTGTTGGACTGGATGGGCCATTGGCCTGATCCAACAGGGCTTCTCTTATGTTCTTATGTAACACAGAGTGTTGGACAGGATGGGCCATTGGCCTGATCCAACAGAGCTTCTCTTATGTTCTTATGTGACACAGAGTGTTGGACTGGAGGGGCCACTGGCCTGATCCAACATGGCTTCTCTTATGTTCTTATGTGACACAGAGTGTTGGACTGGATGGGCCATTGGCCTGATCCAACAGGGCTTCTCTTATGTTCTTATGTGACACAGAGTGTTGGACTGGATGGGCCATTGGCCTGATCCAACAGGGCTTCTTTTATGTTCTTATGTAACACAGAGTGTTGGACAGGATGGGCCATTGGCCTGATCCAACAGAGCTTCTCTTATGTTCTTATGTGACACAGAGTGTTGGACTGGATGGGCCATTGGCCTGATCCAACAGGGCTTCTCTTATGTTCTTATGTAACACAGAGTGTTGGACAGGATGGGCCATTGGCCTGATCCAACAGGGCTTCTCTTATGTTCTTATGTAACACAGAGTGTTGGACTGGATGGGCCATTGGCCTGATCCAACAGGGCTTCTCTTATGTTCTTATGTAACACAGAGTGTTGGACTGGATGGGCCATTGGCCTGATCCAACAGGGCTTCTCTTATGTTCTTATGTAACACAGAGTGTTGGACAGGATGGGCCATTGGCCTGATCCAACAGAGCTTCTCTTATGTTCTTATGTAACACAGAGTGTTGGACTGGATGGGCCATTGGCCTGATCCAACAGGGCTTCTCTTATGTTCTTATGTAACACAGAGTGTTGGACAGGATGGGCCATTGGCCTGATCCAACAGAGCTTCTCTTATGTTCTTATGTGACACAGAGTGTTGGACTGGAGGGGCCACTGGCCTGATCCAACATGGCTTCTCTTATGTTCTTATGTGACACAGAGTGTTGGACTGGATGGGCCATTGGCCTGATCCAACAGGGCTTCTCTTATGTTCTTATGTGACACAGAGTGTTGGACTGGATGGGCCATTGGCCTGATCCAACAGGGCTTCTTTTATGTTCTTATGTAACACAGAGTGTTGGACAGGATGGGCCATTGGCCTGATCCAACAGAGCTTCTCTTATGTTCTTATGTGACACAGAGTGTTGGACTGGATGGAGTCTGATTCAGTAGAAGGCAGCTTCATATGTTCATATGTTCCAATCCAAGCATCGTCTTGTCCTTTCTCTTCCAAACCGTTTGCTCTTCCGCACTTACCGAGGCTTCACAATATGAGGGTGCTTTGCATCAATATTAATGGCGATATTAATTTTACTTAAGTGCTTCTTTCCACCTCAGAAAACACAATTTCTCCCCAGAGGCAGCAGCTGGGTGAAAAACAAGAGCCCACATCCTCTGCAGCAGTGGGGCACAGAGCAGCTGGGGCAGAGAAAGCAAGGGGGTGGGCCGGCCCGAAGTCCGATCTGGGGCACAGACGGGGGGGGGGGCAGCAGGACCGGATCTACATGTGTTTTTTTGGGGGGGGGGGCAAAATTAAAAAATGACGCCCCCTTATGGGCCATTCTATCTTATGGTCCCATAGAATACAATGGACTCTATACCCAATTTGGCGCCCCCCCCTGTCAGCACCCAGGGCAAGCACCCCCCTCTGCCCCCCCCCTAGATCCAGCTCTGGAGGGCAGGAGGAGTCTCAAACTGTCATCTGTGGCTGCATGCTGAAAGTGCCTGGTTAGGGTTGCCAATCCCCAGGTGGGGGCAGGGGATCCCCCGATTTGGAGGCCCTCTCCCCCCCCCCGCTTCAGGGTCATCAGAAAATGTGGGGGGGAATGTCTTCTAGGCACTCCATTATTCCCTATGGAGACCGATTCCCATAGGGTATAATGGAGAATTGATCTGCGATTATCTGGGGCTCTGGGGGGACTGTTTTTTGAAGCAGAGGTACCAAATTTTCAACATATCATCCAGTGCCTCTCCACAAAATATCCTCCAAGTTTCAAAAAGATTGGACCAGGGGGTTCAATTCTATGAGCCCCCAAAGGAGGTGCCCCATCCTTCATTATTTCCAACGGAGGGAAGGCATTCCAAGGTGTGCGGTCCCTTTAAATGTGATGGCCAGAACTCCCTTTGGAGCTCAATCATGCTTGTCACACCCTTGCTCCTGGCTCCACCTCCAATGTCTCTTGGCTCCACCCCAACGTCTCCTGGCTCCACCCCCAAAGTCCCCAGAAATTTCTTGAATTGGACTTGGCAACCCTATGCCTGGTTCAAGCCTTGACATCTCCAATAAGGGATCTCCAACACCAGACGGAGCTCCGTGGCGTCTGCAGATAGCTCTGTAAGCTGACCTCCGTCTAGAGCACTATCTGAAGTCAACTGCTCAGAGCTGCAGGTAAACACATCTTTCTCAGACACCATCCACGCCGGCCTCAAACTGCAATTCAGCCGCACAAAGAGTTGCACCTTCTTTTTAGGAGGTGGAGCCCTATATGGCTTAGGACCACATTGCCCCACATGTTCCCCGGAGAGCACTTTGATCAAGTTCTCAAAACCTTTTGGTTGTCCTTGGGCTAAAAGAGGCTAGGCTGATTCCACCAGAGCAAAAGCCTTTTCGGTGGCAACCCGAGAGTTGCCAAGTCCAAATCAAGAAATATCTGGGGACTTTGGGGATGGAGCCAGGAGACTTTGGGGGTGGAGCCAGGAGACATTGGGGGCAGACCCAGGAGAAAGGGTGTTCTGGCCATCACATTTAAAGGAACCGCATACCTTTAAATGCCTTCCCTCCACTGGAAATAATGAAGGATAGGGGCACCTTCTTTGGGGGTTCATAGAATTGGACTCCCTGGTTCGATCCTTTTAAAACTTGGGAGGGTACTTTGTGGAGAGGTACTGAAAATTCGGTGCCTCTGTCTCAAAAAACAGCCCCACCAGAGCCCCAGATATCTACGGATCAATTCTCCATTACACTCTATGGCAATCGGTCTCCCTAGGGAATAATGGTGTGCCCAGCAAACATCCCCCCCCCCACTTTCTGATGACCCTGAAGCAGGGGGAGGGCCTCCAAACCGGGGGATGCCCTGCCCCCACCTGGGGATTGGCAACACTAGGCAGCCCCAACAACCTGGCACTCCCTCCCAGAAGCCATCAGGGCCCTGCGGGACTTGTCACAGTTCCGCAGGGCCTGCAAGACTGAATTGTCCAGTCTAAACGGAAGAGGGCTGCCACCTCACCTGGATCTGTCTCGCATTAGTACCAACTGCCTAGGATCTGACCGCTTTGGAGAAAGGAAAATGCTATATGATCCTGCATGAATAGATGAAGTAGCACCACTGTGATTTTATCTGATTGGTTTCATAAGAACATAAGAGAAGCCATGTTGGATTAGCCCAATGGTCCATCCAGTCCAACACTCTGTGTCACATAAGAACATAAGAGAAGCCATGTTGGATCAGGCCAGTGGCCCATCCAGTCCAACACTCTGTGTCACATAAGAACATAAGAGAAGCCATGTTGGATCAGGCCAATGGCCCCTCCAGTCCAACACTCTGTGTCACACAAGAACATAAGAGAAGCCATGTTGAATTAGGCCAGTGGCCCCTCCAGTCCAACACTCTGTGTCACACAAGAACATAAGAGAAGCCATGTTGGATCAGGCCAATTGCCCATCCAGTCCAACACTCTGTGTCACATAAGAACATAAGAGAAGCCATGTTGGATCAGGCCAGTGGCCCATCCAGTCCAACGCTCTGTGTCACATAAGAACATAAGAGAAGCCATGTTGGATCAGGCCAATGGCCCATCCAGTCCAACACTCTGTGTCACATAAGAACATAAGAGAAGCCATGTTGGATCAGGCCAATGGCCCATCCAGTCCAACACTCTGTGTCACACAGTGACCAAAAATTTTTTATATATATATATATACACACACACACATATATATATACACACTGTTGCTAATAGCCACTGATGAACCTGTGCTCCATATTTTTATCTAACCCCCTCTTGAAGCTGTCTATGCTGGCAGCCGCCACCACCTCCTGTGGCAGTGAATTCCACATGATAATCACCCTTTGGGTGAAGAAGGACTTCCTTTTATTCTGCTTTAACATTGTTTATTTTATGTTGTTAGCCTGGGTGGGATATAAATCTAACATTATTCATCATCATCATCATCATCATCATCATCATCATCATCATCATCATCATAATCTGTGGCCTCTGTGTGGTGCCTTTCATTCTCTACGCTGCTGAGCCGCGTCCCCAGACTTCCAGTGCAGCATGCACCCTTAGAGCAGAGGCAGTAGCTTCCTGTCCCAAGGTTAGAGGCACAAGCCCTGCAACAAGGATGCCGGGTGGCTGTACCCAAATCCAGGCCCGGAAGAGGCTCCTGAGCGAGGGTTGCAAATCTCCAGGGATTGGCTATTGAATTTTTAATCTTATTCTTCCCTTGTAGATAGAGCCCAGTAGGCAGCCATGTTGGTCTCAAGCAACAGAACAAAGCAGTAGACAAGTGCACCTTTAAGACCAACGAAGTTTTATTCAGAATGTCAGCTTTCGTATGCTCTTAAGCGGACTTCATCAGACAAAATGGAATGGCAAGCAGCAATTCTTAACATAAGTGGGCGGTGAATTGGTACATAGAATCTTCTCTCGTTCGCCCTCACTGCTGTCCTCCGGGGCTGGGTTTCAGATTGTAAGTCCCTTGGGGCAGGGAGCCTTTAAGGAACAATGCACATTGATGCTGCAGCCGGATGAAGAAGCCCCAGGCATGGCTGCTAGTGAGCATTTTGAGCTGCAAGATTCCATGTTGCAATTACCCTCTTCAGTAACGGCTGCCGAGGGCATTGAGAAGAAGCGGACAGGAGGGAGAGCTGCCACGGCTAACAGCAAGGTGGAAATTTCAATTACACAGACCGAAGGAAGCCCCACACCCCCCTGACACCTTCCCCTCTATTACCGGAGCATCCTGGAAAGGGAAGCCGGCATGAGGACCAATTAGCCTTTTAATAAAGGAGGGAGCGAAAGCTCAGCCAGAGCCGGGCCCTGGGAGGAGAGCGGAAGAGAACCCAAATCTCTGCCAAAACAGAAGACTTTGCGGGGGGAGGGGAGGGGGCCTCTGGTTTGACCCAAAGCAATTGGAACACGAGGGGCTCCAAAAATGATTAGAAAAGAAAGAAGTTTGGGGGTTTGACCCGGAAAATGAAGGGGGTGGTTATCTGCTGCCTTTTTGTATCGTTGCCACCTGAACTGGGGACATTCCTAGGAGACTGGGATTTGGGGAGAGAGTTCAGCAGAGATGTATTACCCCAGAGTTAGGGTTGCCAATCCCCAGGTGGGGGCAGGGGATCCCCTAGTTTGGAGGCCCTCCCCCTGCTTCAGGGTCATCAAAAAGCAGAGGGGGGGGATGGAGGCCGGGCACTCCATTATTCCCTATTGAGACTGATTCCCATAGAGTATAATGAGGAGTTGATCTGCAGGTATCTGGGGCTCTGAAGGGGCTGTTTTTTAAAATAGAGGCACCAGATTTGCAGCATAGAATCTGGTGCCTCTCTTCAAAACGCCCTCCAAGTTTCAAAAGTGTTGGACCAGGAGGTCCAATTCTATGCGCCCCCAAAGAAGGTGCCCCTATCCTTCATTATTTCCAATGGAAGGAAGGCTTTTAAAAGGTGTGCGGTCCCTTTAAATGTGATGGCAAGAACCCCCTTTGGAGTTCAATTGCGCTTGCCACACCGTTGTTCCTGGCTCCACCCCCAATGTCTCCTGGCTCCACCCCCAAAGTCCCCAGATATTTCTTGAACTGGACTTGGCAACTCTAATTTGGGGAGAGAGTTCAGCAGAGATGAGTTAGCCACCGTTTTCTTCAGGGAAACTGATCTCTGAAGTCTGGAGAGGAGCTGTCATTCTGGGACAATGCTAGCCCACCCCCCACCCCCACTGTGGAGGTTGGCAACATAGGGTTGCAAATCCCCAGGTGGGGGCAGGGGATCCCCCCCCCCCTCTGGTTTGGAGGTCCTCCCCCTGCTCCAGGGTCATCAGAAAGCGTAGGGAAGGGAGAGAAATGTCTGCTGGGAACTCTGTTATTCCTTACGGAGATGTATTTCCATAGAAAATCATGGAGAATTGATCCGCAGGTATCTGGGGCTCTGGGGGGGCTGTTTTTTAGGGTAGATGCACCAAATTTTCAGTATAGCAGCTAGTGCCTCTCCCCAAAATATCTTCCAAGTTTCAAAAAGATTGGACCAGGGGGTCCAATTCTATGAGCCCCAAATCCTTCATTCTTTCCTATGGAAAGAAGGAATTGAAAAGGTATGCCGTCCCTTTAAATGTGAGGGCCAGAACTCCCTTTGGAGTTCAATTATGCTTGTCACAGCCTTGATCTTGGCTCCACCCCTAATGTCTCCTGGCTCCACCCCCAAAGTCTCCTGGCTCCACCCCCAAAGTCCCCAGATATTTCTTGAATTGAACTTGGCAACCCTATGGCAACATCATTGTCGTCGTCGTCATCATCAGTTCAACGGATAAAGCGCCCTCCCTGGAAGGCTCAGGACAGTGTACAACATAACTAAACGTGACATAATTTAGTTGAGAGTTTGGATAGTTTCCTTATTTCAGTAGCCGAAGAAAGAATGGGAAAGGACCCACCGGAGCTTCTTAGACTCCCCACGGCTTCAGCAGAGAGACCCCAGAGCCCACCGTTGCCCGGTGTCAGAGACAGAGAGATCTGCTTCCCAGCCTTGTGTCTCTTAAAATGGAGAATCCAACACCAGGGCCTCGTGCTCTTAGGCAAACGGCACTCGGGGAAGAGCTCGTCGAGATTTCCATTAGCCTGAAGGTCATCCTTCCTTTCAGCCCCTGCTCCTCTGAGCTGCTGCACAGATCAGCTGAGTGACTGACTACCCGTGTTCAGTGCCAGATTAAGCCCTGTGGAGGACCCCTAGGCAGTCAAAATCTCAGGGGGGAGAGGCTCACAAATTATCTCAGAATTGGAGCACCCACCCCACCGCCCCCACTGCAGCCTTCAGGCAGCTCCTCAAAAGCCCCTTTGACAAAGCTGTGGGGGAGAAGATAGTGTTGGTGATGGTGAGCTGGTGCTCCATGCAGAATTCTAGCAGGAGCATGGAGGCACACCATCCACCAGGCTGTCTCTTCCTTTGAGAACACACGCATAGCTGGTCTTGAGGACAAAAGGAGATTGAGGAAGAATCGCACTGCTACAGGACCAACCCTAAATCAGACTTTTCCCTGCAGCCGCTGTGGCTGGACCTGCCTGTCCCACATTGGTCTTGTCAGCCACCAGCGAGCCTGCAGCAAACGTGGACTATTGCACCCTTCTTAAATCTTTGTTCGCGAAGCCAAGCCGAGAGAGAGAGAGAGAGAGAGAGAGAGAGGGGGAGAAGAAGAGAGAGACGATCCAACATGCCTTCTCTTATGTTCTTATGTGACACAGAGTGTTGGACTGGATGCGCCACCGGCCTGATCCAGCATGGCTTCTCTTATATTCTTATGTCTGGGGCAGTGATGCTCTGTATTCTTGGTGCTTGGGGGGGGGGGCACAGTGGGAGGGATTCTAGTGTCCTGGCCCCACTGATGGACCTCCTGAGGGCATCTGGGGTTTTTGGGACATTGGCCTGATCCAACATGGCTTCTCTTATGTTCTTATGAGTTGCACTCATTGATTTCTGTGGGGTTGGCACAGGCAAATGGCCCAGATGGATTGGGCTCCATCTACTGCAAGCGGCACTCACGCTCGCTCGGCGCTCACTTTAACCAGTTTTTTTTTTTAAAGGCACGGAAAGAGAGAGCTGGAAAGGAACATGATAGTTGTTCTTGTCTAATTGCAACATTAGGGGCATTATATTTCACACCTCCCCTGCTCAGTTGTCAACTGACTCGGTATCGTTGGAGGCCATGCTAACAGGGGTATTCCATTATATAATCAACTGCCACACAAATCAGGAGCGGTGCTTGGAGTGGTGAGAGGGGGGAGGCAAATCTCCTCATGACAGCCCGGGGGGGGGGTGCTCTGTGGGCTTTTCCGATCACACATAAACAGACGGTTGGAGTTGCTCTTTTTCCCCTCCCCTGCCTGTGCCGTCCCTCCGTTTTGTTTGGCAGGAGAGCTGAATGAAGCCTCCAAGTACAAAGGCATTCTGCCTAAGAGGACTGGGGGGTCAGTCACGGGAGCGTTGTGATCCTCCTGCCCCCTTTGTGGGTATACTGGAAGCTGGCACTTCTGGAAGCAGGACGCCGGACTCAGTGGTTTGACTCAGGAAGGCTGTTTTTATAATCCCTACTGAAAGCAGGCCTCATTTTGGGCAGGAAGAAGACTGCAGATTCATACCCCCCCCCCTTCTCTCTGAATCAGAGACTCAGAGCGGCTTACAATTATCATCTCCCCCCACAACAGACACCCTGTGAGGTGGGTGGGGCTTAGAGGGCTCTCACAGCAGCTGCACTTTCAAGGACAACCTCTGCCAGAGCTATGGCTGACCCAAGGCCATTCCAGCAGCTGCAAGTGGAGGAGTGGAGAAGAAGAAGACTGCAGATTCATACCCCGCCCTTCTTTCTGAATCAGAGACTCAGAGTGGCTTACAATCTCCTATATCTTCTCCCCCCACAACATGACCCAAGGCCATTCCAGCAGCTGCAAGTGGAGGAGTGGAGAAGAAGAAGACTGCAGATTCATACCCCCCCCCCTTCTCTCTGAATCAGAGACTCAGAGCGGCTTACAATTATCTTCTCCCCCCACAACAGACACCCTGTGAGGTGGGTGGGGCTGAGAGAGCTCTGACAGAAGCTGGCCTTTCAAGGACAACCTTTGAAAGAGCTATGGCTAACGCGAGGCCATTCCAGCAGCTGCAAGTGGAGGGAGCGGGGAATCAAACCCGGTTCTCCCAGATAAGAGTCTGCACAATTAACTACTACACCAAACTGGAACTCACAGGAGCAGAACCTCTAAATTTTATTGCGCTCTTTCTTTCTCACCCCCTGCCCCTGCAACATACTTGCTTCTGGGCTTCATTGTTCAATTCCCCTGTGAGAATTTTGCTGAACTCTTAAGATTTGACAAACTTTCTAATATTTTCCCAACAAAAAATGAGAAAATAACCAAAACCTATAGGGCAGACACATGGTAATCTTCATCATGCCATTGTGGCCATATAGGAGAAAGTAATTTAAAAAGTATGATGGGAGCAAGGTTTTACTATATGGTTTATAATGTATAGTATATTATAATATATACTATAAATTTTATAACAACAATTATAATTCAAGAAGCATTTTAAGGTAGATGCTGAGCTGATATAATTTAGTCCACCTTCTGGTGATGTCAGAGGGGTGTGGTGTATGCAAATGAGTTATGCAAATGATTTGCGCTAATGAGCTCTGGCACCTGTTTTTCTACAAAATCACCCCTGAAAGTGTGTAGTAAAGATGGTGATGATGATGATATTGGATTTATATCCCACCCTCCACTCTGAATCTCAGAGCGGCTCACAATCTCCTTTATCTTCCTCCCCCACAACAGACACCCTGTGAGATGGGTGGGGCTGAGAGAGCTCTCACAGCAGCTGCCCTTTCAAGTACAACCTCTGCCAGAGCTATGGCTGACCCAAGGCCATTCCAGCAGCTGCAAGTGGAGGAGTGGAGAAGAAGAAGACTGCAGATTTATACTCCGCCCTTCTCTCTGTATCAGAGACTCAGAGCGGCTCACAATCTCCTTTATCTTCCTCCCCCACAACAGACACCCTGTGGGGTGGGTGGGGCTGAAAGAGCTCTCACAGCAGCTGCCCTTTCAAGGACAACTCCTGCAAGAGCTCTGGCTGATCCAAGGCCATTCCAGCAGCTGCAAGTGGAGGAGTGGGGAATCAAACCCGACCTGGGGAATCCCTTATCTGGGGAATCTCCCAGATAAGAGTCCACACACTTAACCACGACACCAAACTGGCTCTCCTGCTCTTTACATTTGGGAGAGCCGGGCTCCCTGAAATGGTCCCCTTGCCACTGAGCTTTTCAGAAGATGGTTGGGGCCACTGTCAAGTGGAGCTTTTTGTTGACTTCCCTCATTCACAGGAAAGTGTTTCCCACTGAGGGAAGGGGATGCAGATGGCTAGTCAGTCCCCTCCCTCCCTCGTTTTCTCTACTGCCACCTCCCATTTCCTCTTCAGGATTCCCTTCTTCCCAGGGGGAGGGAGGTACTCCGCTTGGCTCCACCTTCTAGGGCAGCCATTTTGGGGCAGTGCCAACAATCTCTTTTCAATATTCCAAAATTGCTCACAGCCTCAAAAAGGGTCGGGGGGGGGGCTCTGATGTGGAGTCTACATAAGATTAGACTAGCTGGTGGGCCAAGATGGCCCCGGCTAGCTCCGCCTTGAAGGATCTCAGAAGCTAAGCAGGGTTAGCTCCAGTTAGGGAAGACCCCCTCCACACCCAAGAAGTCCAGGGCTGCTATGTGGAGGCAGGCAATGGCCAACCACCTCTGAGCGTGTCTTGCATTGGGAACCCATGAGGGGTCACCAGAAGTCAGTTGTGGCCTGACAGTACATTCCACCATCATCTGGGGGGGGCCCTCGTAGCTCCCAGAGAAGAAGGATCTTGCCTGCACTGCCCGGGGGGCTTGTTGTTGTTCAGTCACACAGTCAAGTCTGACCCCCTGGACCAAGTCACACCAGGCCCTCCTGTCTTCCACCATCCTCCGAAGTCTGCTCAAATTCGTGTTAGTTACAACAGTAACGCTGTCCAGCCATCTCCTCTTTTGCCGTCCCCTTCTTCTTTTGCCTTCTGTCTTTCCCAGCATCAGGATCTTCTCCAGGGAGTGCTCCCTTCTCATTGGGTGGCCGAAGGATTTGAGCTTCAGCTTCAGCATTGGACCTTCCAGGGAGGGAACAGTCAGGGCTGACTTCCCTTAGGACTGACTGATTGGATCTTCTTGCAGTCCAAGGGACTCTCAAGAGCCTTCTCCAGCACCACAGCTCTGGTAAGACCTCACCTGGAGTCTTGTGTTCAGTTTTGGGCACCATGTTTTAAGAAAGACATAGACAAGCTGGAACGGGTCCAGAGGAGGGTGAGGAAGATGGTGAGGGGTCTGGAGACCAAGTCCTATGAGGAAAGGTTGAAGGAGCTGCGGATGTTTAGCCTGCGGATGTTTAGAGGAGGTGGCTAAGAGGTGATATGATCACCATCTTCAAGTTCTTGAAGGGCTGTCATCTAGAGGATGGGGTGGAATTGTTTTCTGTGGCCCCGGAAGGTAGGACCAGAACCAATGGGTTGAAATTAAATCAAAAGAGTTTCCAGCTCAACATTAGGAAGAACTTCCTGACCATTAGACCAATTCCTCAGTGGAACAGGCTTCCTCCTTGGGAGGTGGTGGGTTCTCTTTCCTTGGAGGTTTTTCAACAGAGGCTAGATGGCCATCTGACAGTGATGAAGATCCTGTGAATTTGGGGTAGGTATTTGTGGGTTTCCTGCATTGTGCAGGGGGTTGGACTAGATGACCCTGGAGGTCCCTTCCAACTCTATGATTCTAGCTTGAAAGCCTCTATTCATCTGCGCTCGGCCTTCCTTATGGTCCAGCTCTCACAGCCATACATTACTCCTGGGAATACCGTCGCTTTGACTATACATGGCCCTGTGTACAAATGCGAGGATGGCCACAGACCCTGCGTGACGCTATCCCCCACGCCTGACACTCTGTAATCTGCTACACTCGGCTTAGCACAGCGAAAAATAAACTCGCTTATGAAAAATCCAATCTGTTGGTTTTGGAAGGACGCGCTTGGCGGCGGCAGCCGTCTTGTCATTTGTCTCAGGAAGGGAAGTGTCAGGCCCAGATACAGAGGCGGCTTTATCAGCGAGGGAGCGCGGCAGCCTCGCGTCCCCCCCTCCCTTGAGACACAGTGTGGCAACTGCCACTGGCAGCCCAAGGGCCTGTCGAAGTGTGCATTGTTAGAGAGCACAGTGTGGGATTGTCCTCTCCTCTCAGGAGGGCAGGGAAGAGGAGGAGAGAGAGGGCCAGCAACTGTGGAAACCCAGTTGGCAAACCCCAAAGAAAAAGAAACTGCTGGGGAGGGGTGGGGTGGGGGGCTACAGGTTAAGTGGACAGGGAAGGAGCAGCAGACCCCAGGAACCACCGTTTGCCCCCGTGGAAGATGCTCAGACTTTACTATGAGGAGAGGCAAAGACATTACAGCTGGGCGGGGGGGGGGGTGTCATAGAATCATAGAGTTGGAAGGGACCTCCAGGTCATCTAGTCCAACCCCCTGCAGAATGCAGGAAATTCACAAATACCTCCCCCTAAACTGAGAGTCAGTTTGGTATAGTGATTAAGTGTGCAGACTCTTGTCTGGGAGAACTGGGTTTGATTCCCCACTCCTCCACTTGCACCTGCTGGAATGGCCTTGGGTCAGCCGTAGCTCTGGCAGAGGTTGTCCTTGAAAGGGCAGCTGCTGAGAGCCCTCTCAGCCCCACCCACCTCCCAGGGTGTCTGTTGTGGGGGAGGAAGATAAAGGAGATGGTGAGCTGCTCTGAGATTCAGAGTGGAGGGTGGGATATAAATCCAATGTAAGAACATAAGAGAAGCCATGTTGGATCAGGCCAATGGCCCTTCCAATCCTACGCTCTGTGTCACACAGTGGCCAAAAAACCCCAAGTGCCATCAGGAGGTTCACAAGTGGGGCTAGAAGCCCTTTCACTTCCCCCCCACCCTGAAAGCACCAAGAATACAGAGCATCACTGCCCCAGACAGTTCCAACAATATGCTGTGGCTAATAGCCACTGATGGACCTCTGCTCCATATTTTTATCCAATCCCCTCTTGAAGCTGGCTATGCTTGTAGCCGCTGCCACCTCCTGTGGTAGTGAATATCTTCTTCTTCTTCTTCTTCTATATTCACAGTGACCAACCACTGGGCAGTGGGAGACACAGAGGCCAAGCCTCAGAACTTGGAAGGGAAGCTGGGAGTTCTGACCCCTGACCTCCCAGTGGGCAATCCCTTACAAAAGGTCAGGTGATAGAAGTGGTTACCAGAAAGAGAGAGAAAAGCCTTTCCAGCTGTTGTGGAAACCATGGGGGGGGGGGGAGGTGGAACAAGGCCTGCAGTCCAGAGCTTTTCCACCATTACCTAAGACCAAGAGAGCAACTCCAAGTCAGAGGGGGCATGACTGATCTAGATAGACCAATGGGCTGACTCGTACACCTACATACACACAGCAGTTAAGAAGAAGAAGAATTGCAGATTTATACCCCACCCTTCTCCCTGAATCAAGACTCAGAGTGGCTTACAATCTCCTATATCTTCTCCCCCCCACAACAGACACAATAGAGGTTTACAAGATTATGCATGGGATGGAGAAAGTACAGAAAGAAGTACGTTTCTTCCCTTCTCACAATACAACTCGTGGGCATTCAATGAAATTGCTGAGCAGTCAGGTTAAAATGGATAAAAGGAAGTACTTCTTCACCCAAAGGGTGATTAACATGTGGAATTCACTGGCCACTGTGTGACCCAGAGTGTTGCACTGGATGGGCCATTGGCCTGATCCAACACGGCTTCTCTTAAGTTCTTAGGTGGGTGGGGCTGAGAGGGCTCTCACAGCAGCTGCCCTTTCAAGGACAACCTCTGCCAGAGCTAGGGCTGACCCAAGGCCATTCCAGCAGCTGCAAGTGGAGGAGTGGGGAATCAAACCCAGTTCTCCCAGATAAGAGAGCTCTGGCTGACCCAAGGCCATTCCAGCAGGTGCAAGTGGAGGAGCGGGGAATCAAACCCGGTTCTCCCAGATAAGAGTCTGCACACTTAACCACTACTCCAAACTGGCTCTCATTTCTCCCCTCCCCCCGCATCTGTGGCCAAGATCTTTCACCTCTTGCACCCCACAGGCATGTTCCACAGGGGGTCTTAGTGGAGTATCCTCACGAGCACTATTGACCTAGACTGCAATCTTCTAACCAGGAGAGCTTCTGCAGAGAGCTTTAGCTAAATCAAGGACATCCTCTTTTGCATGCAGGGAGTGGGCAGGGAAGGACGAGGCCTGGAAGCCTTCCATGTCCTGCCAGATATAATGAGCTCTTAGCTTCTTTTCATGGTTTCCATCCTGTCTGCATCTTCGGTCCCAGATCTTTGGGCTTTCCAGAGGCGTCACCCCGGAAACTCCACTTCACAGCTGCCTTCAGACAGCTTGGCTGTTTCTATCACTGTCTGTTATCTCTTCTAAATAACATTTCTTTGCTAATCTACTAACATCCATCTGTTCTCATTTAAATCAATACACGATGACAGCCAGGTAAATATGCATTTCGGTTGGCATTAACCCGGATTCTGCTCTCGATTGAGCTTCCCAGAAGGCCTGCCTGGCAAAAGAAACAAAAGGAGAAACCACGGGGCGGGGTCACAACCTCCATCTATGGGTTAATCCCTGTATTTGGGGACTGTAAAGGAACGGTGACACGGCCTCCCCTGCCCAGGCCCCATTTCAAGGACTTTCTGTGAAAGAGTCATTCTGGTGCAGGGCTGAAAGATGATCATTGTGCCCTGTTGTTCACCCCAGTGATGGTGATGATACTGGATTTATATCCTGCCCTATACGCTGAGTCTCAGAGCGGCTCACAGTCTCCTTGACCTTCCCTCCCCACAACAGACACCCGGTGATGTGGGTGGGGCTGAGAGAGCGCTGACAGAAGCTGCCATTTCAAGGAGAACTCCTGCAAGAGCTATGGCTGTCCCAAGGCCATTCCAGCAGCTGCAAGTGGAGGAGCGGGGAATCAAACCCAGTTCTCCCCGATAAGAGTCCGTGCACTTAGCCACTACACCAAAGATGCCCTCGCTGTCTCTTCCTGCTTCCTTCACTTGCCATCCAACCAGATCTGACAAGCCTCCAGGAGAACCTGAGTAGCATTGCCAAGTCCAATTCAAGAAATATCTGGGGACTTTGGGGGTGGAGCCAGGAGACTTTGGGGGTGGAGCCAGGAGCAAGGGTGTGACAAGCATAACTGAACTCCAAGGGAGTTCTGGCCATCACATTTAAAAGGACAGCACACCTGGGCATCTCCCACTTTTACAACTGATCTCCAGCTGGCAGAGATCAGCTCTTCTGAAGAAAATGCAGTCTGTATTTACATTTAGTATCTCCTGTATACTGCCAGCAATATGTACAATATATAGATCGAGGGTGGGCAGTCGTGTTGGTCTGAAGCAGTTGAACAAAGCAGGAGTCAAGTGGCACCTTTAAGACCAACACAGTTTTATTCAGAGCCTGATCGCCTCATCGGAAGTAGTGTGCTTTCAGCACACAAAAGCTGACGTTCTGAATAAAACTTTGTTGGTCTTAAAGGTGCAATTTGACTCCTGCTATGTACAATATATGTACACTGTAATTACTAAAAATATATATTTCGCAAAAGTTTTAATTGTACCTTTTTTCCACTTCTGGGCTGTGATCACACATTAAATCATGCACTTTCAATCCATGTTCAGCGCACTCTCCAACTGGACTTTACTATATGAACTGGCAACATCCAGTTGGAAAATGCATTGAAAGTGCATGATTTAGTGTGTGTGATCACAGCCCTGTATTTTTTGAAAATTGTATTTATTCCTTACAAAAATGAAATGATAGCCTTATAGTTGTGGGTGGGCGGGACCCCTATATCTCCCGGCAACCGCTGAGTGCAGCCAGTTTGCAGTGAGAATCGAGAGCCCCTGAGAGCTAGAATCTTGACTGGCCCTTCCGCCATGTCTGTGGGAACTGTTGCTCTCCAAATCCACCTGGCCAGATCGAGAAAGGCCGGCTGCACCTTCTAATGACATTTAATCCGACAGGGTAAGGTGCTCTGTGACATTTGGGATGAAGACGCAGGGAAAGGGCAAAGAGCGCAAAAGGTCAGGAGAGGTCGGCGTAAAAGCCACGCTCTTTTCGCTTCTTTGCACTTCTCCCCCTAAGAGCTTCTGACAGCTTTTGGTCCAGCAAGCACATTAGCGGCTCCTCTCCGCCGGCTTCCCAGAGTATTAATAGCCAGCTGATATTTCAGCTTCCAAGCTCCACTCGGCTGAAAGAGGAAACTCCCACAATAGGGCTTGTTTGTGGCTGGCAGCATGGAGGACGGGCGGAGGAACAAGAACTGCAGGTGCCAAGGCTGCCCTGTCCAAGTCGGGGGTGCTTATCACCTTGCCCAGGCAGAGGGTGCTGGGGAAACACCTGCCATCAACGACCTAAGAACAGGAACACCATTTTGCTGCAATCAGGGACAAGTGGTTAGGGTTTCCTTCACTCCCATCTCCCAGACTTTATTGGACTCTGGAAGGTTAAGGAGCTTGGCATACAAACCCCGCACCCCACCTCTAGATGTAATTGGAAAAGGAAAGGAAAGGTCCCCTGTGTAAGCACCAGTCGCTTCCGACTCTGGGGTGACGTTGCTTTCACAACATTTTCACAGCAGACTTTTTACGGGGTGGCTTGCCACTGCCTTCCCCAGTCATCTTCACTTTCCTCCCAGCGAGTTGGGTACTCATTTTACCAACCTCGGAAGGATGGAAGGCTGAGTCAACCTGAGCCAGTTACCTGAACCAGCTTTCGCTGGGATCGAACTCCGGTCGTTAGCAGGACTGCAGTACTGCAGCTTTAACACTCTGCGCCACGGGGCTCTTTTCATAGTTATTGACATAGATGTAATTGATCATTTTAGTTAGGTCACAGTCTTCAGGGTCCAAAGTAAGGCATCGGGTGTAAGGAAGATTGCTAGTATCCATGACGATGATGGTGATGATATTGGATTTATATCCCACCCTCCACTCCAAATCTCAGAGCAGCTTACAATCTCCCACAGCACTTCTGTCAGGGTCACAAAATCTGCTCGCAATCTCTGGCAAAGAGGCTAGGCTCATGACAACTGGAGCCTTTTCTGTTGTAGCCCCAAGCTGGTGGAACGAGCTTCCTGAGGAGAGCTCGCACAGTTCCACAGGGCCTGTAAGACAGCGCTCTTCCACCAGGCATTTGTTAATTAAGATCACAGGCTACAACAGACTCAGAAACATCTGGATCACCTGTAGCATGAACCTAAGATCTGTTTTTCTATAGAACACCCAGCTGGAACAACAGAATAGAAAAAAATTAAAGATTATAGCGCTTGAAATGTTTTGATTTTTGTGGTTTTGTGTCTTAATGCAATTTTATATTCCATGTATTTACATAAACATGTAACCCGCCCTGAGCCTGTTTTCACGGGGATATAAATTGAACAAAATAAATAAATAATCTTCTTCCCCCACAACAATCCCCCTGTGAGGTAGGTGGGGTTAAGAGAACTCTGACAGAAGCTGCCTTTTCAAGGACAACTCTTGCCAGAACTATGGCTGACCCAAGGCCATTCCAGCAGCTGCAGGTAGAGGAAAGGAGGATCAAGAGTCCGCACACAAGGACTACACCAAAGTGGCTCTTTGCCCCAGGGAGAGTGCTACCATGTGTGCAAGGATCCACAGGACCTAACCAATCATCTCTTGGCAACCTGGTCAACTTGATCCAATTTGTTTTGTTTTGCTTAAGCGGGGGACTGTCTGGGGAGAGGTCTGTTATACTGAGTTCTTGATTCCTTTCGTCCAAGAAGAAAAGTGCTATCTCTTAAGGAAGTCTCAAAAGCCACATCCCCCCTAATCCCATGCTTATTTGGAAAGTGGGGGAAATTTACTCTGGGCATGCCTAAAGATATCCTCTTTATTACTTCAGGGTCCCACCTTAAAAGCTGTATGCAGGGGGCTTCTTTGGGGAATGGGGTGTGCTCCTCCCATATCTTCACTCCCCATAGCCTGCATTTGTTGGGGAGGGTGAGTTTTTGCCTCTGTGGGCATTGCCTGTGGCACATGACTGGCACATTAATTGCATGCCAGTTGTTAGCTGTGCAGCCTGCTTGCCGGGCGGGGACCAGGACTTGGGAAAGAGCTCAGGAAGAACCCTTGGCTCCCATCTCTGACACCGTCAGCTGACCCTGCTTGGAGACAGCCCCCAAGGGAGTCTTCATGCAGCTGGTGTGCCCCAGTCTCTTCTTCCCAATGCTCCCCAATGCCCAAAGCAGGCCTCTTGCACAAAAGTGGGGCCTGGCCAGCTGCTGTGGGGGAAATAAGTCCTCACTTAATTTGCACTTTATTTGAGGTAGAGGCACCAAATTTTCAGTATAGTATCTAGTGCCTCTCCCCAAAGTACCCCCCAAGTTTCAAAACGATTGGACCAGTGGGTCCAATTCTATGAGCCCCAAAAGAAGGTGCCCCTATCCTTCTTTATTTCCTATGGAAGGAGGGCATTGAAAAGGTGTGCTGTCCCTTTAAATGTCATGGCCAGAACTCCCTTGGAGTTCAATTATGCTTGTCACACCCTTGTTCCTGGCTCCACCCCCAATGTCTCCTGGCTCCACCCCCAAAGTCCCCAGATATTTCTTTAATTGGACTCGGCAATCTTAGCTACACATACACTTCTTCAGATACAAGGACGTGGGAGAAAAGCCTTCAGATTTATAGACAGAGTTGAAAAAAAATGAATTCGCATATCACATGATGTAAACATTTTGAGACAAAGCAGAAAGAGCAAGCCAAGTGCTCAGGGTCAACAGCTGTACGAATCCAATTAAGGGGAAATCAACATTTGACACAATAAATATGTCAAAACAGGAGATGTGTGTAGGAGAATCTTTTCCAATTGTGGGAAAGTTGACTTTATGATGCCCATCTGCCTCCCCTCAAGCGCGAAGGTGACAATCGCTATATGTTGTTCTAAATGCTGTACCAATATGTTGTTCTTATAGGTGCTGCGTCTGGAAAAAAATCTGCTTCTATACATTGCGTTATAAGAGCCCTGTGGTGCAGATTGGTAAAGCTGCAGTAATACAGTCCTAAACTCTACTCATGAACGGTTTGATCCCGGCAGAAGCTGGGTTCAGGTAACCGGCTCGAGGTTGACTCAGCCTTCCATCCTTCTGAGGTCAGTAAAATGAGTCCCCAACTTGCTGGGGGGAAAGTGTAGATGACTGGGGAAGGCAATGGCAAACTACCCCATTAAAAGTCTGCCATGAAAATGTTGTGACAGCAACGTCACCCCAGAGTCGGAAACGACTGGTGATTGCAAAGGGGGACTACCTTAACCTTTTTAATGTATACTCCGCTGCCGCCACCGTCATGACTCCCCACCTACTACATTTAGGGATGAAGGGACCTTTTTATAAATTGCATTCTATTACAACCAGTCTTCCATTTTATTATTCAAAAGAGAGGGGGGAAATGCATAAAAATACAAAGGATGCATGTTCTTACAGAGATGTGTAGTCCATCCTGGTGAGAACGAGTTCAGCAAATAAAATGAGATAAGAAACCGATATCCCTGTTAAGTCCTGGATGAGTGTTTGTTCCAAGTTTTGTAATAACTTGTAATTCAGCTGTTTCCCTCTCCGTTCTGTTCTTGAAGTTCCTTTGCAATAAAACAGCTACTTTGAAGTCACCCATTATATGTTCTGGGGGGTGAAAGTCTTCTACAGGTTTCTCAGTCTTGGGATTCCTGATGTCAGATTTATGTCCATTTATCCTTTGGGACAAGGTTTGTCCAGTTTGTCCTATGTAGAGTTGTTTGTTCTATGTAGACTTGTAGTGCAACAGAGTTCAAAAGATGCATATAGCTTCAGTAGTTAATCAGTGAGGGATGATGGGGGAGGGACGGTGGCTCAGTGGTGGAGCATCTGCTTGGGAAGCAGAAGGTCCCAGGTTCAATCCCCAGCATCTCCAAAAAAGGTTCCAGGCAAATAGGCGTGAAGAACCTCAGCTTGAGACCCTGGAGAGCCATGAATGGGGCTGTGGCTCAGTGGTGGAGCATCTGCTTGGGAAGCAGAAGGTCCCAAATCCCCGGCATCTCCAATTAAAAAGGTTCCAGGCAAATAGGCATGAAGAACCTCAGCTTGAGACCCTGGAGAGCCATGAATGGGGCTGTGGCTCAGTGGTGGAGCATCTGCTTGGGAAGCAGAAGGTCCCAGGTTCAATCCCCGGCATCTCCAAAAAAGGGTCCAGGCAAATAGGTGTGAAAAACCTCAGCTTGAGACCCTGGAGAGCCACTGCTGGTCAGGGGAGGGACGGTGGCTCATTGGTAGAGCATCTGCTTGGGAAGCAGAAGGTCCCAGGTTCAATCCCTGGCATCTCCAAAGAAGGGTCCAGGCAAGTAGGTGTGAAAAACCTCAGCTTGAGACCCTGGAGAGCCGCCGCCAGTCTGAGAAGACAATACTGACTTTGATAATAATAATAATAATAATAATAATAATAATAATAATAATAATAATAATAAATTTTATTTCTACCCCGCCCTCCCCGCAAAGCGGCTCAGGGCGGCTAACAGTAAGTAATATATTAACATAAATAGTAAAACATTAGATTAGCAATTAAAATTACACATATAAAAACCCGTTAATTCAGTTAAAATACTTAATTTACAATTACATTATATATATATCTGGCAGTAATAGCTGTTCTGGCGCTGATTCTGCCAGTTTAAATGGTGTTAAAGATGGCGGTTCTTCGTTCATTGCAACTCAGCAGTCCGTATCTTTATAGGCGTGTCTAAAAAGGGCAGTCTTGCAGGCCCTGCGGAACTGGTCGAGGTTCCGCAGGGCCCGCACCTCCTCCGGGAGCTGGTTCCACAGTGCAGGTGCCGCAACTGAAAAGGACCAAAGAGGGTCTGATTCAGTATAAGGCAGCTTCATATGTTCATATGTTCAGTGGCACAGAAACAGAAGCCGTATATAAGAAATGGGACTATGGGTTGGATCCCGCAGAATGGTTTTGCTAATTTTGAAATTGGGTTTTTTATTGTTACGCTGTTATGATTTTATTGTGGTTTTATTATTTCATGTTGTACTCCGCTCTGAGCCCCCATGGGGGAACGGGCGGAATATAAATAGACAAATAACAACTCCAACTGTGGCTGTTTCCCGTGGAGCAAAAAGCCTTCTATGAGGGGAAGTACCACCCTTAGCGGGATTTATTTAATTCGCTGTGTCCCCAGTGGGAACACAAAGTGGCTCACATCGTTCTTCTCTCCTCAGTTTGATCCTGACAACAACCCTGTGAGGTAGGTGAGGCTCAGAGAATGTGACTAGCCCAGGGTCGCCCAGCCAGCTTCCACGGCAAGAACAGGGATTCGAACCCACTTCTCCAATGTGGGATGGACCTGTGCGATCCAATCCCATGTCTAAGATTCTCTCACTCAGGTCTACTCAGAAGACAGACCAGTTCAGCAAAGGCCCTGTTTGCCCAGGTGGTCTTCTTTTTGTTCCTCTGTGGACTACATCTTGCTCTCTGTGGCTCCCACGGCATTCACGACTCCATCAGTATAGCCAGAGGTTGTTTTGTAGAAAAATAGGTGGTGGCGCTCATTAGCATAACTCATTAGCATATGCCGCCCCTCCCCCCCAGCCAACAACAATCTGACACGAGAAAGGAAAGCCCTGGGTGAGCGAGGCCTGCTTGGGCTGGCTAGAAACCCAGCTAGCCCAAGCAGGCCTCGCTCACCTGGGGCTCTCCTTAGCCGCTGCCCCCGCCCCCTACAGTCAAAAGGCCAGCAAGCCACCTGCTGCCCAAAATTACATAAGAAGTGGAGAAAGGGTGGTGTGGGCTTCTCCAGGGGTTCATGAGGGCTGCTGGGGGCGTGACAAAGCTCCTGGTAGCTGGCTGGCTGCCCGCTCTCCTAATCCAGGGATTGTTATGCAGCTGCACCTCCTATTCAATGGACAAGGTGGGTGGGGAGGAGGAGAAGGAACCCTCAGAAAGGTTCAGGAGCTGTGCTCTTGTGAGCTCCTGCTGAATTCACGGCCCGAGTATAGCCCTTGCCTGGAAGAGGAGGGATTCAGACTCCGTTTGGACTTTTGCAAATCCACTGCTCACGTTCAGTTTCCTGCAACCTCACAACAGTGCCACGGTCATAAATAAATGAAGGGAACAAGCGGGTGCCTTTGACTGCAGTGTGAAAAGAGGCACAGAAGTGCTTTCTCCCCATTACCCACTTCACTGGTTTATAAATTTCCTGGTCAGCCACCAGAAAACAGGAAGTAATTCAGATGGAAACAGAAGGAAAGGATGAAAATTTAAAGGGTCTGCTTAGTTCATGGACTCTGTGTGTGTGTGTGTTAAGTTCGACAAGTCACTTTCAACTTATGGCAACCCAACATCCTAATGACCTCCAAAACATCTTCTTGTTCACAGCCTCGTTCAAGTCCTGCAAACGGATGGCCCCCGTGGCTGCCTCGACTGATACCACTTCCCCACTAGCCTCGTCCCGGTCTCACGCTCCTCTTGTGTGCTGTGCTTCTGTACAAGCTGCGACAGGGCTATGACTCGCCCTGCCTCTTTCCTGCAGCAAGCAGAAACTGGTTTTCAGAGGATCTTGCTTGCCGTGAGAAAGAAGAGAGGCAAGTCAAAGCCCCACAGCAGCTTGTGAAAAATCGGACAGAATCGCCATGGAGAAGAGAAGCATGAGACCGGGGCAAGGCTAATGGGGAATCGGTCTGAGTCCATCCATCTCATGTTGGGTCTTTCTCTTTTCCTTTCACAGGATCCTCATTGCTGTCAGATGGCCATCTAGCCTCTGCTTAAAAACCTCCAAAGGAGAATCAGAATCATAGAATCATAGAGTTGGAAGGGACCTCCAGGGTCATTTAGTCCAACCCCCTGCACAATGCAGGAAACCCACAAATACCTCCCCCTAAATTCACAGGATCCTCATTGCTGTCAGATGGCCATCCAGCCTCTGTTTAAAAACCTCCAATGAGGGAGAGCCCACCACCTCCCGAGAAAGCCTGTTCCACTGAGGAATCGCTCTAACAGTCAGGAAGTTCTTCCTAATGTTGAGTCGGAAACGCTTTTGACTTAATTTCAACCCACTGGTTCTGGTCCTTTCGTCTGGGGCCACAGAAAACAATTCCACCCCATCCTCTATAGGACAGCCCTTCAGACATGCCTTCCTGCTTGTGTTTTGGGGACAGAAATTCTGCTTGGAGATTGTGGGGGGAGAGAAGCAAGCTAACCTTCCCTCTTCACCTTGGGACTGGCTAGATTAATCTCAGAGCCAATTCCTTCTGTATGCTGAGATCAGAAATGTCAGAGAGAAGGATCTTCCCAGGGCTGAAAACCTGGAGAAGAGCCACCTAAACTAATCCCAGCTTGCTTGCTTTCCTGCCGGGGGGTGGGAGCCTTCCTTCCCTCGAAAAGAAGAGGGGGGAAGAGGCTAAATAAATACAATTCCTCCAACTTTCCCCAATCATTGGGCCGGGTTGGGGGAAATGTTATTCCTAGTGACAGACAAGGGCAATTATGTGCTATCCGCCAGCACTTTTAGCCTAATTTCATTACTGCGGTAGAATTCTCCCTCAGCTGCTAGTCTATCAATGTCTCCCAGAAAGGATTAGCCTGCACTTTCTTCATCTTCAAATGAATTTTAGCTGTCAATCCCTTGATGAATTGAACAGCCAGAGCTGCTAACCTAGGCGGGGAAGCGTGTCTGTGGGGCTGCCGGGGGTGGGGGGGAGCCCAGGCAACATACACAGAGCCGGCGGTCGGGGGGGGGGGGGGGAGAGGAGGAGGTGGCGGAGGGGTTGCCCAGGCAGGCAGCTCAGCCCAAAAGGGGGTGGTTTCCCCCTAGAGGTCGGCCCACACAGGGACAGAGTGGCCATTGATCTCCCCAAAAAGCTTCCTCAAGGGCAGGAGCTGTGACCAGTGTTTCCTCTAAGCTGAGTGAGCATGAGCTAGCTCACAGATTTTTAGCCTTCAGCTCACACATTTTTGTCTTAGCTCAGGAAAAATGGCCCCTGAGCACACTAATTTATGCAGCAGCTCACAACACACCAGTTTGCTGTAGTGGTGAAGTGTGCGGACTCTTATCTGGGAGAACCGGGTTTGATTCCCCACTCCTCCACTTGCACCTGCTAGCATGGCCTTGGGTCAGCCATAGCTCTGGCAGAGGTTGTCCTTGAAAGGGCAGCTGCTGTGAGAGCCCTCTCAGCCCCTCCCACCTCACAGGGTGTCTGTTGTGGGGAGAGAAGAAATAGATTGTAAGCTGCTCTGAGTCTCTGATTCAGAGAGAAGGGCGGGGTATAAATCTGCAGCCTTCCTTCCTTCCTTCCTTCCTTCCTTCCTTCCTTCCTTCCTTCCTTCCTTCCTTCCTTCCTTCCTTCCTTCCTTCCTTCCTTCTTGAGAGCCAGTTTGGTGTAGTGGTAAAGTGTGCGGACTCTTATCTGGGAGAACCAGGTTTGATTCCCCACTCCTCCACTTGCACCTGCTGGAATGGCCTTGGGTCAGCCAGAGCTCTCTTATCTGGGAGAACCGGGCTTGATTCCCCACTCATCCACTTGCAGCTGCTGGAATGGCCTTGGGTCAGCCAGAGCTCTCTTATCTGGGAGAACCGGGCTTGATTCCCCACTCATCCACTTGCACCTGCTGGAATGGCCTTGGGTCAGCCAGAGCTCTCTTATCTGGGAGAACCAGGTTTGATTCCCCACTCATCCACTTGCAGCTGCTGGAATGGCCTTGGGTCAGCCAGAGCTCTCTTATCTGGGAGAACCAGGTTTGATTCCCCACTCCTCCACTTGCACCTGCTGGAATGGCCTTGGGTCAGCCATAGCTATCGCAGGACTTGTCCTTAGATCCAGGTGGGCAGCCGTGTGGGTCTGAAGTAGTTGAACAAAGCAGGAGTCAAGTGCACCTCTAAGACCAACTAAGTTTTATTTAGAAAGTTAGCTTTCGTGTGCTCTCTAAGCACATTTAATCAGATGAGGGCATCAGGTATTGTGACAATACCTTGATCCCTTTGTCTGATGAAGTGTGCTTAGAGAGCACGCGAAAGCTTACGTTCTAAATAAAACTTGGTTGGTCTTAAAGGTGCAACTTGGCTCCTGCTTTGTTCAAGGACTTGTCCTTGAAAGGGCAGCCGCTGTGAGAGTCCTCTCAGCCCCACCCGCCTCACAGGGTGTCTGTTGTGGGGGGAGAAGATGTAGGAGATTGTAAGCTGCTCTGAGTCTCTGTCCTTGAAAGGGCAGCTGCTGTGAGAGTCCTCTCAGCCCCACCCGCCTCACAGGGTGTCTGTTGTGGGGGGAGAAGATATAGGAGATTGTGAGCCGCTCTGAGATTCTGTCCGTGAAAGGGCAGCTGCTGTAGGAGCTCTCTCAGCCCCATTCACCTCACAGGGTGTCTGTTGTGGGGGGAGAAGATATAGGAGATTGTAAGCCGCTCTGGGCCTCTGATTCAGGGAAAAGGGCAGGGTATAAATCTGCAATTCTTCTTCTTCTTTAATGCCAGTAGCTCACAAAGTAGAATTTTTGCTCACAAGACTCTGCAGCTTAGAGGGAACATTGGCTGTGACCCCCCAGCCCCGGCCGCCTCACTTAGTTGGCCCAGCCTGCCCAAAGACTCGCACAAACAAGAAAGCTGTGGGTTTGGCTGTGGGAAGCCCAGGCTGTAGCCTCCGTTCAGCCATGAAGTTTACCGGCTGGCCGTTGCCAAGAGAGGCAGATGTACCTGATGGACTGGTTCTAATGTGCAGACAGAGGCATGAAGAACTGCATCGTGTGCCGTCGATGCGGTAGAAAGTCTGATTGCAGAACGTGCGCCTGTTTCAAAAGACCCACCGAGGCCAGATCTATAGCTGGAAGCAGAACCTCCAAGGGCAGAGGCAGAAGGAGGCCTCCATGACCCCCATTATCTGCACCAGCTGGCAAGATACCCAGCAAGCCCACTTCCCCAGCTGTTGGTCCCCAGCAACCCCTAAGCAGAAATGTGCCTTTCTAAGCTGGAACGGGCCTTGAGGAGGGTGACGAAGATGGTGAGGGGTCTGGAGACCAAGTCCTATGAGGAAAGGTTGAAGAAGCTGGGGATGTTTAGCCTAGAGAGGAGGAGGCTGAGAGGTGATAGGATCACCATCTTCAAGTCCTTGAAAGGCTGTCCTATAGAGGATGAGGGGTCTGTAGACCAACTGCTATGAGGAAAGGTTGAAGGAGCTGGGCATGTTTAGCCTGGAGAGGAGGCGGCTGAGAGGTGATAGGATCACCATCTTCAAGTCCTTGAAGGGCTGTCCTATAGAGACAGATACTGTCAGAATGGGGGTGGGGGGATATGAGGAGAACAGGGCTGTTCTCCTCATATCCCCCCACCCCCATTCTGACAGTATCTGTCTCTATAGGACAGCCCTTCAAGGACTTGAAGATGGTGATCCTATCACCTCTGTAACTGACTTGAAGATGGTGATCCTATCACCTCTGTAACTGACAGGGATGTTTTCCAGTCATCAGAGTTATGCACAGAACATGACCGCATTGACAGTTCCAAAGCACTGCTTGCACCAGTAGCAATGCTGGCTCAGTTGCTTGGGAAACATGGCTCTATACTAGATGAGACGTCGGAACGGTGAGCAGGGTTTTCTCAATATTGTTAACTTTTCTTAAGAGTGGCTACTGGGGCAGGTGACTTGGGTGGGGCTAATCCTTCCCCCATACTGTCCACTCCATCACTCCCCATTCCAGCTGCTATTAGCCACAGTTGGAGAAAACACCGGCAAACTTTTCCAAGAGCCAAATTAGGCATGAGAATGGGGGATATTTCCACAACCATTCATGAACTTGATGGAGGGGATTCTAAGGTTTGGAGCTTCCAGTTCTTTGAGCGACACTTTATCTGCTCCACCAGACTGCCGCGCGACACCAGACCCCGTTACAGACACCCTGGACCCGTCGGCCAGTTGCCATTTTAATTCAAGCTCAGAAGAGCATACTTGGAGACAGCCTCTCCCAAGCGAAAAGAAATAAGTACAATAGGGTGGGTTTCACATTTCTAAGCCAACAGAAAAAGGTCAAAACGGATGAAATGCCAATTGCAATGTCAGCACCCACGTGCGGGAAATATAATCCTCAATTTGAGTCTCTCCTATGAAACCCAATCTGGATAAAGGGGGGTGGGGGTTGAAGGGTCACAGGAACAAAGGTGGTCCCAAAGGGATGCAGCTGCTGTTCTATACCCCCCGCCCCTCGTTAAAGGCTGAGTAATTCTGAGGATGGAGCAGAGCGTGGAGTGGTTCGATACTGCAAACATCAGCTGATTCACATTTTAGTGAAGGAAATCCAACCCTAATATCCAGTTTCCAAATCCAGCTGACGTGGTTAGAGCAAATGCATTTAAGCGCCACTCGATCCCATCACCTGGAAATGCCAATTCCGTTTGGTCAGGGTTGTATGTTAAGCGTTGCTGAATTGGCCCCCCATTTAGAGAAACCCCACAAATCCATCATTGGCTCGCTGTCTCTCCCAAAAGCGTCATGTCGGCTCCACCGATCCGATCCTCATACCTGTTTCGAACAAGCCCTCCTGTGCTACTTCGGGGGAAACGAATTATTTTTTAAAGAATTATTTAAAGGAATTTCATCATATTCATAATTCATATTTTATTTCAAGACATCTGCCGCTGATTACATTACATTTAACTAAAATTAGATGAAGCTCAGAATGTAATTAAACCCCTGCCAAAATTTCTGGCCCTCCAATACCAGCCGAGCACAGCGGGGGGGCGTTTGCAGCCTAATCTGTAATTAGGAGCTATTTTCTAGCTGTTTTTTAAAGTCTGAAAATTAGCTGCCTTTATTAATCACACAGACAAATATAAAGCGGAGCCAACGCTCGCAGAAATTTCTAAAAAGGATTTTTTTTTAATTATACACCACACTGCACCGAGACTCATTTCGAATGTTGATTTGTTGTGCAGTGACATTTTGACAACTAGTTCTCAATTTGTCTGTCGCAGTTAGGCAACAACAAAAGCCGGCAGTAATACTTAACTTTCAAACCTTCAGTGCACCGTGAGAGAAGGGGGGAAAAACCTCACCCCTCAAATCCATCAATGAGCAAGGAATAGGCAGGTGTTGCCCCAGTTCCTCCTGCTGTGTGGGACAGCTCTGCCCATTTTGCAGGGGCCCAAAGACAGGACCAAGGAAAACTCAAGGTCTGTTCTCATCTGAGCCAGGCAGGCCTACCCTAGGGTTGCCAATCCCCAGGTGGGGGCAGGGGATCCCCCGGTTTAGAGGCCCTCCCCCTGCTTCAGGGTCATCAGAAAGGGGGGGAGGGAAACGTCTGCTGGCACTCCATTATTCCCTAGGGTATAATGGGGAAATGATCTGCTGGCATCTGGAGGTATAGGGGAGCTGTTTTTTGAGGTAGAGGCACCAAACATTCAGCATAGCATCCAGTGCCTCTCCCTAAAATACCGTCCAAATTTCAAAAAGATTGAACCAGGGGGTCCAATTCTATGAGCCCCAAAAGAAGCTGCCCCTGTCCTTCATTATTTCCAATGGAGGGAAGGCATTTAACAGGTGTGCTGTCCCTTTGAATGTGATAGCCAGAACTCCCTTTGGAGTTCAATTATGTTTGTCACACCCTTGTTCCTGGCTCCACCCCCAGTGTCTCCTGGCTCCACCCCTAAAGTCCCCAGATATTTCTTGAATTGGACTTGGCAACTCTACCCTACCTCCTCCGGGATCCACATCTCCACTGGCCCAGTCCCTGAGAGCCCAGGAGAGGAAGGGCCGTGGCTCAGTGGTGGAGCATCTGCTGGGAATGCAGAGGGTCCCGGGTTCAATTCCTAACTGCATCTCCACTTGGGACTAAGCAGTAGGTGACGGAAAGCACCTTTACCTGAGACTCTGCAGAGCCGCTGCCAGTCTGACTTTGACGGACTCAGAGGGGTCTGATTCAGTAGAAGGCGGCTTCATGCATTCATGACCATCACCACCCTCCCCTGACAGGTGGTAGCCATCCAAACCCCTGAGATCCCTCAGTGCTGCCTCAAGCAGTGATTGTGGCTGGCTTCCCCCAAAGCCAGCCCTAACAGGAAGAGAAAGGAAAGGTTTAGACCAGGCGGCTCAGCAGCTCTGGGGTGTGCTAGTTCACTGGAGCCTCCACGTACAGAAGTATTATACCCTTGTGGGAGGGACATGAGGGGAAGTTTGTTGCTTTCAGGCTCCCCAGAGGCTCCGGTGCAGCTCCTGATGAAGTCTGCATGCATTCGGAAGCTTCCATTCTGAATAAAACTTGGTTGGTTTTAAAGGTGCTCCTGAATGTTTACTCTGTTCTGCAGCTCCTGAATGTTGCATGAAGCAGACCTCGGTCCAATGTAGCAAGGCGAGTCCTTGGCCTTTAGCAGAATCTTCTTTTCTGCTTAGGGTTGCCAATCCCCAGGTGGGGGCAGGGGACCCCCCAGTTTGGAGCCCCCCCCCGCTTTAGGATCGTCAGAAAGCAGGGGGAGGGGAGGGGAATGTCTACTGGGAACTCTGTTATTCCCTATGGAGATTTATTCCCATAGAAAATAATGGAGAATTGATCTGCGGGTATCTGGGGCTCTGGGGGGGGGCTGTGTTTTGAGGTAGAGGCACCAAATTTTCAATATAGCATCTAGTGCCTCTCCCCAAACTACCCTCCAAGTTTCAAAACGATTGGATCAGGGGGTCCAATTCTATGAGCCCCAAAAGAAGGTCCCCCTATCCTTCATTATTTCCTATGGAAGGAGGGCATTGAAAAGGTGTGCCGTCCCTTTAACTGTGATGACCAGAACTCTCTTTGGAGTTCAATTATGCTTGTCACAGCCTTGATCTTGGCTCCACCCCCAATGTCTCCTGGCTCCACCCCCAAAGTCCCCAGATATTTCTTAAATTGGACTTGGCAACCCTATTTCTGGTGCAGTGACTTTTGTGATCTTCAGCCAACAAGTTGCTCTCTCTGTTAAGCAGAGGTGGTATAGTCCCTGTATGAGGACTGTATCACATCTGAAAGGCCTATACAAGTAAAACCTTGGCCAAAGAAAAGAAGAAAGGCCCACCGCTAACACCCACAGCAGCCCTGATGTGATCCTTCTGCAAAAAGCACTTGCGCTCAGGAAATACACAACACTCAACTGCTTGAATGCACAGTGAGACTCAAGCAGTTATCACTTGTGGTGGTCTACATCTGGGCTTCATGCTATTTCCTCACAGCAATGCTTCCTACTGAGGACTCAGCCACATTGGCTGGGTTGGGAAGTGGACATAAGTAGAGCCCCACTGGACCAGACCAAGAGCCCATCTAGCCCAGCCTCCTATCTCACACAGTGGCCAACGAGTCTCTCTGGAGGGCCAACAACAGGGTAGAGAGACCAAGGCCTTCCCCTGAGAAGATCATCAGAAGAGCCCTGCTGGATCAGACCAGCGAGAATCCATCGAGTCCAGCCTTCTGTCTCACACAGTGGTGAATCAGTTCCTCTGGAGGGCCAACAACAGGCCAGAGAGGCCAAGGCCTTCCCCTGAGGAGAACATCAGAAGAGCCCTGCTGGGTCAGACCAGGGAGGGTCCATCTAGTCCAGCCTCCTGTCTCCCACAGGGGCCAACCAGTTCCTCTGGTGGACCAACAACAGGGCATAGAGGCCGAAGCCTTCCCCCGAGAAGAACATCAGAAGAGCCCTGCTGGGCCAGACCAGTGAAGGTCCATCTAGTCCAGCCTCCTGTCTCACACAGTTCCTCTGGAGGGCCAACAACAGGGCAGAGAGCCCGAGGCCTTCCCCTAAGAAGAACATCAGAAGAGCCCTGCTGGATCAGACCAGTGAGGGTCCATCTAGTCCAACCTCCTGTCTCACACAGAGGCCAGCCACTTCCTCTGGAGGGCCAACAACAGGGCAGAGAGCCCGAGGCCTTCCCCTGAGAAGAACCTCAGAAGAGCCCAGCTGGATCAGACCTCCTGTCTCACACAGGGGCCAGCCACTTCCTCTGGAGGGCCAACAACAGGGCAGAGAGGCCGAGGCCTTCCCCTGATGTTGCCTCCTGGCTCTGGGATAAAGGGGATGAGTGCCTCTGAATGTGGAGGTTCCCCCAGAAACAATGGCTAGTAGCCACTAATAGCCCTACTCTCCATGAACCTATCTCATCCCCTTGTAACTGTAACGTATAAATGAAACTGGAGGTGTTTAAAATTAGCTGCGTGTAGATCCATACCATTAACAGTACGTGTCAATGAGGTCAGGAGCTCGTGTGTGTGCAACGTAAGCACCCCAGTGCCCATATTTCAGGACCGTGGATTCTTGGTACACTAAATGTTGTACACGGGGCCTCCAAACACTGAGGAAACAGAACCCAGCACCGTGAAGGTTGCAGTGTTGCTTCAATATGCTCGGCATCCTGTTTCATCCCAGGTGGAGGAGAAGGAAGGCAACTGGACTCTGTGTGGGGCGACTGCAGTTATCTGCAGAGGAACTATTGAACGTGATTAAGAAAATGCACCTGGTTGAGTTTTCAAAAAATTAAACCGGGAAAGTTTTGCGTTGATGTAGAAATGGGGTTGCCAGGTCCGACTCAAGAAATATCTGGGGACTTTGAGAGTGGAGCCAGGAGTAAGGATGCAGCGAGCACGATTGCACTCCGAAGGGAGTTCTGGCCATCACATTTAAAGGGGCCACGCTCCGTTTAAATGCCTTCCCTCCACATGGAAATAATGAACAACAGGGGCACCTTCTTTGAGGGCTCATAGAATTGGACCCCCTGGTCCAATCTTTTTGAAACTTGGAGGGTTTTTTGAAGAGAGGCACCAGATGCTATGCTGCAAATTTAATACCTCTACCTCAAAAAACAGCCCCCCCCCCCAAGCCCCAGACACTCACAGATCAATTCTCCATTATACCCTATAGGGTATAATAGGGTATAAGGAGTGCCCAGCAGACATTCCCCCTCCCCGCTTTCTGATGACCCTGAAGCGGGGGGGGGGATGGAAAGGCCTCCAAACTGAGGGATCCCCTGACCCCACCTGGGGATTGGCAACCAGGGCCGGATCAAGGGGGGCAAAGGGGGGGGGTGCTTGCCCTGGGCGCTGACGGAGGGGGGGCGCCAGATTGGGTATGGAGTCCAGTTCTATGGGACCATAAGACAGAATGGCCCATAAGGGGGCGCCATTTTTCTAATTTTGCCCCCCTCAAAAAACATGTAGATTCGGTCCTGTTGGCAACCCTATGTGGAACCCTTTCCCTATGAAGAAAGGTTAAAACGCTTGGGGCTCTTTAGCCTGGAGAAACGTCGACTGCGGGGTGACATGATAGAGGTTTACAGGATTATGCATGGGAAGGAGAAAGTAAAGAAAGAAGTCCTTTTCTCCCTTTCTCACAATACAAGAACTCGTGGGCATTCGATGAAATTGCTGAGCAGTCGGGTTAGAACGGATACAAGGAAGTCCTTCTTCACCCAAAGGGTGATTAAAATGTGGAATTCACTGCCACAGGAGGTGGCGGCCGCTACAAGCATAGCCAGCTTCAAGAGGGGATTGGATAAAAATCTGGAGCAGAGGTCCATCAGTGGTTATTAGATCCCACAAGTAGGTGCACAAAGCCAGACTCACAGTGCCCTGTTGAACCTAACCCATTTAGGAATATAGGCAAGGCAGCAGCAATGTCATGGGGCCCAGCGCATGGTAGGGAGAGCAAGGATTGGAAGCCTTCCCTCGGGAACTGGGCTCGTGGCTTCCAAGGGCAGCTCTGACATGTTCTCTGCTGGCCGTTTGGGCCACTCACAGCCAGTCGTGAAATGCCCACCTGCTCCCCTGCCTGCCATATCCGGCATCCCTATTCCTCTCTTTCCTCACTCCCACCCCACGCCACAGGCCTCTCCCTTCTCCCCTGGCCAAGGAGTCCCCCTCTTGCCTCCGCCTGCCTGCCAGCGCGTGAATTGCCTTGTCACATCGAGAACCCAGCGCAAGAGTCCCGCACAGGGTCATTTGGCACATCTGCCAAGGAGAACCAAGATGAGACTGACATTGACTTGATCAAGCAGACGCTGCCAGAAACCGGGGTGGGGGTGGAGAGACAGACACTGGCCCAGGCCATTAGCCCCAAAGCCAGAATAGGCCAGGCGGCGGTGCCAGCGTCCGGGCAGAGCGGCACAGCCGGGGCCTTCTCCATCGCAGCTCCCGCTCTGTCAAGCCAGAATTGGTTCGTTACGGCTGTGCAAACGAGACTGTCTCTTGATGTCTGAATTCAGCAGTACTGCAGGGTTGCCACTGGCAGTCCTTCAGTAGGCTGAATGGAAGATGTGCAAGAGAAGCAGGAGGAGATATTTATTTTTATTTTATTTATTTTATTTTATCAGATTTATATCCTGCCCTCCCCTGATTGGATTTATATTTCACTCTCCACTCTGAATCAGAGTCTCAGAGCAGCTCACAGTCTCCTTTCCCTTCCTCCCCTACAACAGACATCCTGTGAGGTGGGTGGGGCTGAGAGGGCTCTCACAGCAGCTGCCCTTTCAAGGACAGCTCTGCGGGAGCTCTGGCTGACCCAAGGCCATTCCGGCAGCTGCAAGTGGAGGAGTGGGGAATCAAACCCGGTTCTCCCAGATAAGAGTCCGCACACTTAACCCCTACACCAAACTGGCTCTCTTACAATCACCTTCTCTTCCTCTCCCACAACAGACACCCTGTGAGTTGGGTGGGGCTGAGAGGGCTCTCACAGCAGCTGCCCTTTCAAGGACAGCTCTGCGAGAGCTCTGGCTGACCCAAGGCCATTCTGGCAGCTGCAAGTGGAGGAATGGGGAATCAAACCCGGTTCTCCCAGATAAGAGTCTGCGCACTTCACCATTATCCCAAACCGTCTTTCAAGAGAGCTAAGGGATTCCTTTTGGAGGGGGGGGGTCCCTCTTCCAAAGAGATGGCTCTCCCACTCCATTCAAAGTTCCACCTGCAAGGCTGCCTCTTGCTCCCTTGTCTCCCCTCAAGGACTCAGCAGTCAGATATGGGAGCGCCTCAGAGCAGACAAGGAGTGCCGCATCTCCCTCCCCCCATCCTCAACCCCAAACAAGGGGAGAGTGTGGCTCACCCCCCCTCACCCCCCCCCCAGTCAGCCGCTGCCTTTTATCTCTGCGCTCTGGCATTTTCCTATCACTGACCCTTTTTCTCTTCTCTCTTATCTCAAATAATGTCACTGCCTCTTTAGAATCTATTCATCAGAGCAGAAAGAAGCCACTGCTGACATTGATTATAAAAAAAAAGGGAGCGAGGGAGAATATGCCATCTGTGCCTTGCAGCAAAGGAGCCAGCGCCCCCCCCCTCCCACCCCGCCACCGACGGTTTATCGCAGCCCCCCATCTCGCCCTGCACCTGCCATTGCCATAGGAAAGCAAACGAGGAATTAAAAAGTTCTTATCAAGGTTAACAGCACAAAAGCAGCGGCACGGGTCACAAAACGCACAGGAACCACTTCACCTCCCTGGGCAGCGAAGAGAGATTTGCCTGATTCACCTCTAGCAGCAGCCAGCAGGCATTTGGCATGTGGGGAGGCAGCCCCGCCCCACTGGACTGCACAATCTGTTCTGCTAGAGACCCAGTTGGGTGTCGTGGCGAAGTGCGTTGGCTCCTTTCTGGGAGATCCGGCTTTTTCCCCACTCCTCCTCTTGCAGCTGCAGGAATGGCCTTGGGTCAGCCAGAGCTCTGGCAGAGTTGTCCTTGAAAGGGCAGCTGCTGTCAGAGCTCTCTCAGCCCCACCCACCTCACAGGGTGTCTGTTGTGGGGGAGGAAGATATAGGAGATTGTAAGCCGCACTGAGTCTCTGATTCAGAGAGAAGGGCGGGGTATAAATTTGCAGTCTTCTTCTTCTCCACTCCTCCTCTTGCAGCTGCAGGAATGGCCTTGGGTCAGCCAGAGCTCTCGCAGAGTTGTCCTTGAAAGGGCAGCTGCTGTCAGAGCTCTCTCAGCCCCACCCACCTCACAGGGTGTCTGTTGTGGGGGAGGAAGATATAGGAGATTGTAAGCCGCACTGAGTCTCTGATTCAGAGAGAAGGGCGGGGTATAAATTTGCAGTCTTCTTCTTCTCCACTCCTCCTCTTGCAGCTGCAGGAATGGCCTTGGGTCAGCCGGAGCTCTCGCAGAGTTGTCCTTGAAAGGGCAGCTGCTGTCAGAGCTCTCTCAGCCCCACCCACCTCACAGGGTGTCTGTTGTGGGGGAGGAAGATAAAAGAGATTGTGAGCCGCTCTGAGACCAATTGTCCCTCTAAGCTGCAGAGTCTTGAGAGCAAGAATTCCACTTTATGAGCTACTGGCATTATAGTTGTGAGCTACAGCATAAATTAGTGTGGTCTGGGGTCATCCTTCCTGAGCTAAGGCAAAAATGTGTGAGCTGGAGGCTAAAAATCTCTGGGCTAACTCATGCTAACTCAGTTTAGAGGGAACACTGAGATTCAGAGTATAGGATGGGATATAAATCCAATATCATCATCTTCAGGTCCTTGAAGGGCTGTCCTATAGAGGATGGTGTGGAATTCGTGCTTGTTACATCAGTAACACTGTCCAGCCATCTCCTCTTTTGCTGTCCCCTTCTTCTTTTGCCTTCTGTCTTTCCCAGCATCAGGGTCTTCTCCAGGGAGTGCTCCCTTCTCATTGGGTGGCCAAAGGATTGGAGCTTCAGCTTCTGCATCTGACCTTCCAGGGAACAGTCAGGGTTGATCTCCCTTAGGACTGACTAGTTTGTTCTTCTTGCGGTCCATGGGACTCTAGCTGTGTTGTTCAGTCGCACAGTTGAGTCCGACTCTTTGCAACCCCATGGACAAAGTCACACCAGGCCCTCCTGTCTTCCACCATCCTCTGAAGTCTGCTCAAATTCGTGTTTGTTACATCAGTAACGCCATCCAGCCATCTCCTCTTTTGCTGTCCCCTTCTTTGGCCTTCTGTCTTTCCCAGCATCAGGGTCTTTTCCAGTGAGTGCTCCCTTCTCATTGGGTGGCCAAAGTATTTGAGCTTCAGCTTCAGCATCTGACCTTCCAGGGAACAGTCTGGGTTGATTTCCCTTAGGACTGACTGCCTGGATCTCCTTGCAGTCCAAGGGACTCTCAAGAGTCTTCTCCAGCACCACATCTCAAAAGCATCTATTCTTCTGCGCTCGGCCTTCCTTATGGTCCAGCTCTCACAGCCATACATTACTACTAGGAATACGATCGCTTTGACTATACGGACTTTTGTTGGCAGGGTGATGTCTCTACTTTTTATTCTACTGCCCAAGTTCGCCATAGCTGTCCTCCCGAGCATTAGCATTAGGTGCCTTCAAATGTGTTCCCCCCCCCCTCGCCAGCAGAATTATGAAAAACACAGACAATGAGGGTCTCTGCAAATCCACAGCTGCCAGCCCCCCCCTTTTTTTTGCAAGTATAGAACATCTTTATTTTGATGTACATTTTTGAAATGTTAAGCACATTGTAGAAAAAGGCCAAGAATGAGTTCCTAAATCGAGGGGGATGGAACAGCTGGTGGCAGCTGCCCGGGGACCCAGAAGCCAAC
Organism: Heteronotia binoei; assembly: GCF_032191835.1. Lineage (NCBI taxonomy): Eukaryota > Metazoa > Chordata > Lepidosauria > Squamata > Gekkonidae > Heteronotia > Heteronotia binoei. The sequence goes on along the minus strand of NC_083233.1, from coordinate 82,695,492 downwards.
TCTGCCCACCCCACTCCGCCTTGCCTCCTTCTACCCCACACTATCTGGCCCTGGGGGCTGGAAGAAGAGGAACTTGCTCTGGAAAACAGGGGCCAACTTCAAAGGCTGATGCCTCCCTCCCCCACTTGGCCTCAGAATACATTTATGCAGGGCCAAGTCCTCTGAGGAAAGGCTGAAGGAGCTGGGCATGTTTAGACTGGAGAGGAGGTGGCTGAGAGGTGATAGGACCACCATCTTCAAGTACTTGAAGGGCTGTCCTAGAGAGGATGAGGGGTCTGGAGACCAAGTCCTATGAGGAAAGGTTGAAGGAGCTGGGGATGTTTAGCCTGGAGAGGAGGCGGCTGAGAGGTGATAGGATCACCATCTTCAAGTCCTTGGAGGGCTGTCCTATAGAGATGGGGTGGAATTGTTTTCTGTGGCCCTACAAGGTAGAACCAGAACCAATGGGTTGAAATTAATCAAGAGTTTCCAGCTAACATTAGGAAGAACCTCCTGACCGTTAGAGCAATTCCTCAGTGGAGCAGGCTTCCTCCTCGGGAGGTGGTGGCTCTCCTTCCTTGGAGGTTTTTCAACAGAGGCTGGATGGCCATCTGACAGCGATGAAGATCCTGTGAATTTAGGGGGAGGCGTTTGCGAGTTTCCTGCATTGTGCAGGAGGTTGGACTCGATGACCCTGGAGGTCCCTTCCAACTCTATGATTTTTGACTGCCCTTCCAACGGCGCTCAGGATGCTTCACATCAGATGGAACTCTGTGCCCTCCACTAGCATAGCAGCATGTCTCTTTGAATCAGTGGCCAGACAGGATGATGCTGTTGGAGTCTTCCTTTTTCATTGGCTCCCGAGAGGCAGCTGGCCGGCCCCTGGGTGAGACAGGATGCTGGTCTAGAAGGGCCCCTGGTCTGGTGGTGCTGCAGCCTCTTCTGATGTTCGTGCAGTCACTCTGCCTTCCCTGCTTCCTGGGACGTGGGAGCAGGACCACAGGCTCAGGGTGCGTTCAGTCCCACTATCTGAGCACAGCTTTTCCCCCTTTCCCCTCTGAAGCTTGGTGCGCTCTTTGCCCCTCCCCCCATCTTCACAGCCTCCCTGCGAGGTAAGCCAGGTTGGCTGAAGAGTTTGTCCCCAATTCACCTGACGCTCTCCAGGGCTTCCCTAGTTGACCCTGCCATCCCCCACTCTCACCTCTGGAGTCTCCCCAACTGTGTACCCCCCGTGGGGCAAAGAAACCATCACTCAGCTTTCACTCTGAAGAAGGACCGCTTCGTGTGAGTGAGCAACAGAGACGATAATGCAGAAAAGTCTCAAGATCTGAAGAAATGGTGGGGGGAGGGGCTGTATCTCTGGTGGGGGGAGAAGCGAGGTCTGGCCGCTGAAGCTTATTGCTGGGAACTAGTCAGAAAGGTGAATCTCTGCTGCCACCTGGTGCTCAGCAACTACCGAACACACCTATGGCAGTAGGAAGTAAAAAGGTAAAGGTAGTCCCCTGTGCAAGCACCAGTCGTTTCCGACTCTGGGGTGACGTTGCTTTCACAATGTTTTCACGGCAGACTTTTTATGGGGTGGTTTGCCCTTGCCTTCCCCAGTCATCTCTGCTTCCCCCCCAGCAAGCTGGGGACTCATTTTACCGACTTCAGAAGGATGGAAGGTTGAGTGATCCTGGAGTCGGCAACCTGAACCAGCTTCCGCTGGGATCATACTCATTTTCAGCCCTTTGGAATTTGTACTTTAGAAAAAAAAAAGGGGGGCTCCCTGAGTTTAAGGAAAACTATAATAGAAGAAACGTAATAGGAAAAACCTTCAGTCTACTCAGAAGTAGAGGCCTAAATATTTTTCCTATGACATATAAATGTTTTGATAGTATCATTTCACCTTTGGAATTTGGACATGGTGTATGTGGGGCGAGGGGGTGGCAGCAAAATGGCTGCCACAGGAGGCGGAGCCAGCCGCAGAGTGAATGCCACAGCCCGACCGTAGAGATGCAGTGCTCACCTTGTGCTGTGGGGGCAGCTGCGGCCAAAGAAACATTTTTTAAAAAAAATCCACACAGCCAATCAAATCTCCAATGGCCAATCAGAAGCCTTCTTGGGCAAAAGCACTACTGGCTCCACCCACCCCCTCAAAATCCTTGAGGGGCACTGGGGAAGGGGTCAACAGGCACCCAGGTGCCCCGGGGGAATCCAATGCAGTTGCGCAGGGCCTGTGAAATGGGAGTTGTTCCACTGAGCAGCAACTGTTCCTCAGTCTTAGCTTGGCCTCCCTTCCTCCTCCCCTCTGTCTTGTTCCTCCCCTTCCTGCATATTAAAGGTAAAGGTAGTCCCCTGTGCAAGCACAGGGTCGTTACCAGCCCATGGGGTAATGTCACAGTTTGGTGTAGTGGTTAAGTGTGCGGACTCTTATCGGGGAGAACCGGGTTTGATTCCCCACTCCTCCACTTGCAGCTGCTGGAATGGCCTTGGGTCAGCCATAGCTCTGGCAGAGGTTGTCCTTGAAAGGGCAGCTGCTGTGAGAGCCCTCTCCAGCCCCATCCACCTCATAGGGTGTCTGTTGTGGGGGAGGAAGGTAAAGGAGATTGTGAGCCACTCTGAGACCCCTCAGAGTGGAGGGAGGGATATAAGTCCAATATCTTCTTCTTCAATGATGTTTTCTTGGTAGACTTTTTGTTACGGGGTGGTTCGCCATTGCCTTCCCCAGTCATCTACACTTTCCCCCCAGCAAGCTGGGAACTCATTTTACCAACCTCTGAAAAATGTGAAGGCTGAGTCAACCTTGAGCCAGTTACCTGAACCCAGCTTCTGCCGGGATTGAACTCCATTAGCAGAGCTTGGACTGAGGTACTGCAGCTTCACCACTCTCCACTATTAGGCAGACTTCATTTCCCTCCCAGGATATTCTTACACCATCTATTAGCTGTGACCGTTATTTTATTGTATTTATTGCATTATATTATTATTTAACATTTAATTGCATGGAATGTTTGTAAGAATGCTATAAACCAAAATAAATAAAGAATGGTGTTGGAACCCCTCACCAAGAGGCTTGCTTGGCAAGAAACGCAAGGGAGAAGAGTATTCAGCATTTACGTATCATTTTCAAGGTGCCTGCCACAGCATCCTTGCTGGGACCTTTGCAACGGCCCAGCAAGGTGGGTCAGCATGATGCTTGCCCCGCAGACAAGACAAGGACCAGCAAAGAGAGGTTTCCCTGAGCTTCCTCGGGACACCTGCACAACATGCTCAGATTCACAGCAGGCAGGCTATGCCCCTCTGCTCCACCCCCAAGCCAGAAGCAAAACTCCAATTCTGAGCGTACAGCCTGTATTGCCAACAGCCCCTCTGCATTAGCGCCTGCCTTTCTTGCCCAGGTCTTTAATTCGGAATCCACATCACCAAACCCTATAGGAAGCCCCTGAAGAACAATTTAGTGATTCAAATCCACCACTCATGACAGAAGACCACCTTTTAAAGGTTTTGTTTTTGATTCCCTGCTGAAACAGATAAGAACCAAAGTAAAAGTGTCTTTGACTAGCAGCTCTGTTGGTTAAAATCAGCCCCCCAGATAGAGCTTCAACTGATTAATCCGTACGGCAAACCAATTAAGAACCATCTAACTCCTGCTGTTCTCCTGAATCTCAAGCAGGCAACGTCATTTTAGGAACAATGTCTATATATTTAAAAAGGCACTGCGTTTCATTTTTTGCAACTGCCCTCCCAACCCCTTAATTCTGACCATTTCCTGGATTAACTAAGCCCCAGGTCTACACCCCGCCCATGCACTGGACGTGCGCCAATCCGAGACTGGTTGCTCAGAAATGAGGTAGCTGTTTTGAAACAGTCAACGAGAAACACCGAAGCAATCCACAGAGAAATCCTATCCTTGCCGCCTTTACATCCCGCCGAAAGCCTGCAGCACTTCCGCTTTGAGGGATTGCAAGGAGTGGGCGCGTATCCCGGGGGCCCCGATGTCCGTCTCCCAGCACTCAAAGCCACAGTTGCGCAGGTCCCCGATGGTGGCTTCCACCACTGACGCAGCCGTGTCTGCCAAGAAAGGAAGGCCACACTTAGCCCACAGGATACGCCAACAGCTACAGAGTCACATTTCACACCTCTAGAGCAGAATGGCTCCGGGCAGCTCAGCCTTAAGGGAGTTGCTTAAGCTTTCCCCCAATATGAAGGGCCTCTAGGTCACAGGCCTTCTCTTTATACTGCAGGAAGCACCACATGCAGGAGAACAGACCCACTGGACCAAATCCAGACAATTTCCCAAAGCATTTCACACCCTTATTGTGCCTCTCTTACGCCTGGGTGGGAAATGCTTTTGAGTTCTTAGAGAAATCTGACTGGTCCAAGGTCATCCAAACAAGGTTCCTTGGCAGAATAAGAACTGGGTTCCCCCTTCCCATCTCTTCCCCTGGCAACCTCTGTTTTTCCCCCATCTCTCTGATACACCCTTCCCTCCTCTACCTTGCTTTTTCCCCCTTACCTGTTCCTCCCTCTCCAGTTTCACTGTTCCCATTCCATCCCATTTATTTCTCCCTCCCCCAGAATTGGCACTAACCGAGACTGAGAATTCTCAGCAAAGTTGGAAAGGAAGATCTGTGCTATTTAATCTTTAAACAAATCTGTCTTTACTCTACTTCTATGCATGTCTCAATGAATATTCGTATTTCCTTGACTATTTTCACTGATGGGCAATAATCAAACTGAGTAGTTTGGGTTTCTCGGCTTACCGAAGATGATGATACTGGATTTATATTCTGCCCTATACTCTGAATCTCAGAGCGGTCACAATCTCCTTTAACTTCCTCCCCCACAACAGCCACCCCATGAGGTGGGTGTGACTGAGAGAACTCTCCCAGAAGCTGCCCTTTCAAGGACAACTCCTACAAGAGCTATGGCTGACCCAAGGCCATTCCAGCAGCTGCAGGTGGAGGAGTGGGGAATCAAACCCGGTTCTCCTAGATAAGAGTCTGCGCATTTAAGCACTACACCAAACTGGCTCACGTTCAGGTGGAGCTGGACGATGTCTAAGAAACAAAGAAGTATTGACAAGATCTTTTTTTCGTCTGTCCTTGATTTCATACTAAATTTTGATGTTTACAGTTTTAAATGGCATTTTCCTTTATGATATAATTGTATTGCCTCCTACTTCTAGGATTGCCAATCCCCAGGTGGGGGCAGGGGATCCCCCGGTTTGAAGGCCCTCCCCCCGCTTCAGGGTTGTCAGAAAGCGGGGGGAGGGGGGAAATGTCTGCTGGGAACTCTGTTATTCCCTATGGAGATTTTTTTCCCATAGAAAATCATGGAGAATTGATCTGCGGGTATCTGGGGCTCTGGGGGGGCTGTTTTTTGGGATAGAGGCACCAAATTTTCAGTATAGCATCTAGTGCCTCTCCCCAAATTACCCCCCAAGTTTCAAAAAGATTGGACCAGGGGGTCCAATTCTATGAGCCCCAAAAGAAGGTGCTCCTATCCATTATTTCCTATGGAAGGAAGGCATTGAAAAGGTGTGCCGTCCCTTTAAATGTGATGGCCAGAACTCCCTTTGGAGTTCAATTATGCTTGTCACAGCCTTGATCTTGACTTCACCCCTAATGTCTCCTGGCTCCACCCCCAAAGTCCCCAGATATTTCTTGAATTGGACTTGGCAACCCTACCTACTTCCTATTCTCTGGATTCTTATGAACAAATGCCTAACAAAGGTTTCCGTTTCGATTCGAACTGGGGTCTCCCAGGGTCTAGTCTAACTACCCCACCCCCTACCAGCAGACAGAGGCTAAGAAACGACCAGCCCACCAAAAGCCAGTTGGAGATGTCAAGACAGAGACGAGATTTGAACCAGGCTGTTCTGGGCTAGCTGTTCAGTAGCTTGACTACTCTGCGGCTCCACAGAGACAGGTGCCTCCTTCCTGATGGCTACAGGCAGCCTTCAAGGAGGACAAACACTTGCAAATAGGGGCAGGACTCCAGAGATGCCTGACCTGGCCGCAGCAAGGTGATGGCGCAGCCTCCTCCACCGGCCCCCGTCAGTTTGCTGTGCAGCCCATTCGAGGCAGTCACCTGACAGACCTTGTCCAGCGAGGGATGGCCCACGCCCATGACATTCAGGTGGTGCTGGTTGATGTCCATGAGCTCCTGCCAAAAAGGAGACCCCGTTTACTTGCAGGAAGGGCTCTGTGAGCACCCTCCTCCCCAAGAGCACCCGTCTGCTGAGAACTGTGGCATCTGCTCCCACTGGCCACACATCTCACCAGCCACAGCAGCTTCCTGAGTCCTGCCATGAGAAACACAAAGGCCGGGAAAGAGACCAAAGTTTTCCCCCTGAGGACTTCCCAGTTTTTCCAGTCAGAAAAACAGAGGAATTCTGGGAGCGCTTCTAGGAAAGGTCTCGTCTGGAATGAGTGGAATGCTCTGAAGATGAGGTTTGAGTCATGCAAAATGAATGGCAGGGAAAATTTTCTGCAAAACCATCTGCAGCAACAAACAATTATAATACTTTAAGGTTTGTAGAATCTTTCGGGCTCAAGTGCCGTGTTCTACTGGAGAAAGTTTTCCTTCCAGACGTTTTGTTCTCAGCTGCGGAGAACATCCTCAGTGGCGTTGCAGCCGGAGCAGGCGCTCTGACCTTCTTGGCTGCTGTGCATTGAGTGAGGCCAGGGCTGCTGGAGAGCTGCTATTTATAGGCTGGAGGGGGTGTGATGAAAGGGAAATTGGTTTGTGGATGTGCCCATTGTTTGGTGGGGCTTCCTGGAAGGATAGTGACAAGGAAACTGGCTGTTGAATGTGACCATTGTTCTGTGTAAATTGCTGGGAAGGTTGGAAGGGGTGTGACGATAAGGAAGATGGTTGTTGACTGTGCTGATTGTTCTGTGGAATGTGCTGGTTGTTCTGAGACTTTCTGCAATTTTTAGTCTGTAGGGTGTTTTGCAGAGCTGGGTACCAAGAATACTTATCTGTGCATTGATGTTTGTTCAAATGTGAATGGGGAGGGGATGTAGCACGGTGGCAGAGCATCTGCTTGGTATGCAGAAGGTCCCAGGTTCAATCCCCAGCAGCATCCTCAGTTAAAAGGACCAGGCAGGAGGGGATGGGAAAGATCTGTCTGGGACCCTGGAGAGCTGCTGCCAGTCTGAGTAGATGATACCGAACTTGATGGATCATGGGTCTGATTCAGCATAATGAAGCTTAATGTGTATAATCTGGGTAACAGTATGTGGTGTGTTTGGAAGCAGGTTACTCAAGAGTCAAACGCTTTCAGTGCTATAAAGTTCACCTGCATATCCAAATATGCTGTGTGAAAAGATTCCTGTCAATATACACTGTCCATGTTTGGTTTTGATTACTACAAACAACTGTTTTCTATTTTCAATGCTTATTTTTATCTCAGATGGAAAAAACTGAAGTCAAAGTCAGCACAGTTTGTATATTTCTCAAGTTCTCTCTCAGTTTTGCTTGCAGAAAACTAAGGGACCAGTACTTTTAAATTCCAAAAAATGCCAAACAGTACAATCTGATACACTAAGTTCTAAAGAGTATAACATTATGTTTCATGTTAAAGCAGTAAAAGTAGTTCAGGGCTGACAAAAATATTGCCTATTTTTTTTTTACGTAGAATTTCTGCTATTCAAAAAAAAATAGCATTTTCTACCTCTTCAACAGTTCTAGAATTTTTTTTTTTAATCTCTCACTTGCTTCTAGTGACCCTTCAAGTGGAGACGGAAGCAAGGACATTCTGCCAAATCATCCCATTCTGTACTCCACATGAGAGATCTGTAAGCACTGTGTGGAATCTGATTACAAGATAATGCATGGGATGGAGAAAGTAGAGAAAGAAGTACTTTTCTCCCTTTCTCACAATACAAGAACTCGTGGGCATTCGATGAAATTGCTGAGCAGTCGGGTTAGAACGGATAAAAGGAAGTCCTTCTTCACTCAAAGGGCGATTAACATGTGGAATTCACTGCCACAGGAGGTGGTGGCGACCACAAGTATAGCCACCTTCAAGAGGAGTTTAGATAAAAATATGGAGCAGAGGTCCATCAGTGGCTATTAGCCACAGTGTGTGTGTATATATAAAATTTTTTGCCACTGTGTGACACAGAGTGTTGGACTGGATGGGCCGTTGGCCTGATCCAACATGGCTTCTCTTATGTTCTTATGATGCCCAGAATGGAATGTAGTTTCAAAAAAGACTGTACAGCCGGCTCCTCCCCTCATGGCAGCTGCTCATTTCAGGAGAGTGGAAACACGGGATCCCCTCACCTCTAGAACTGGGTAGTGCTCCAGGGACGGATGTTCAGCCATCGCTTCAAAAATATTTTCACACTCCTGAGAAATGGCATCTATTGATGCGAGAACTGGCTGCATCACAGCGGGAAACTACAGGTGGGGAGTAAGAAAAGCAAGGTCAGAAATCCCAAACAACAGCTTTCTTCATCATTTTCACCCTTTTAGGAACTTATAAGATCATTTTGGCAAGACAGCCGTATAAGATTCTTAAGGGTGTTTGTTGAGGGGGCAGGAAATCTGCTAACTGCATCCTGCAGGAAGTGATGTCATGCCAGAACATGGGCTGTCCTGTAAAGATTAGCATTCTCTGCCAACAGGAAGGAGCAGTAACCTCTTTAGAGATACCAGCTGCAAAGGATGGGGAGAAGACCCCTTGAAGGAAGGAGTTTGCAACCCAGTTGATATTACAAAGCCCTAGAAGGGTGTCAACTACAAATGTGGCTTCCTCCCGGCCCCTATGCCTCTCTTAGATGCCCACAGAGTCTTGCACGCTGGGAATACCCTAAACACCTCCAGAACGAGCAACATCCCAACCCTGATTCTCTGCAGCACGATCAGACGTCACACCTGTTCTTGCACCATTAAATATCACAAAAAAGTAATGTGATTTGGCATCAAGCAATTAACAGATTTCGTAAGTATTGAATATGCAGGGGACATTTCAGAAGTGGGGAGGAAGGAGGCACAGGAGCGGGGGGGGGGGACTTTCTCTCCTACAGGGAATTTCCAGCTTGCATTTAGGCAGCATTCCGGTGTCCATTTCAACCCCGCTGAAACACAAATGGGCCAACATCCTGCAAGGGTGCGCACTTACACCCATTCTCCTCTTCCCCTGATCCCTTCTCATGTAGAGAGGAGAAGCCAGGTGCAAAAAGAAGCCCGGTGATGACGGCACTCGTAAACACAGTTTTGGTAAAATGCAGCTTGTCCAACCGAAGGGAAAGGAAGGAATCAAGAGTTGATTCCAGAGACTCCATCTATAGCTTTATTGTAAATTTGGCATGATAATCATGCCTCCTGTGAAATAAGACAATTAGTCTCATTATTTCTTATGGCAGCCAAACATCTAATTGCTTTGCGATGGAAGAATACGACACCTCCTACCATCAATCAACGGTATATAAAAGTCTGGGACTCTGTTAGATTTGATAAAATTGCTGAAAATATTAATGAATCAGAAAGCAGTCCTGCCTCCTACCTAGAAAAATGGCTTCCTGATGGCACTTGGGTTGTTGTTGTTTTTTTGGCCACTGTGTGTGACACAGAATGTTGGACTGGATGGGCCATTGGCCTGATCCAACATGGCTTCTCTTATGTTCTTCTGTGACACAGAGTGTTGGACTGGAGGGGCCATTGGCCTGATCCAACAGGGCTTCTCTTATGTTCTTATGTGACACAGAGTGTTGGACTGGAGGGGCCATTGGCCTGATCCAACAGGGCTTCTCTTATGTTCTTATGTGACACAGAATGTTGGACTGGATGGGCCATTGGCCTGATCCAACATGGCTTCTCTTATGTTCTTCTGTGACACAGAGTGTTGGACTGGAGGGGCCATTGGCCTGATCCAACAGGGCTTCTCTTATGTTCTTATGTGACACAGAGTGTTGGACTGGAGGGGCCATTGGCCTGATCCAACAGGGCTTCTCTTATGTTCTTATGTGACACAGAATGTTGGACTGGATGGGCCATTGGCCTGATCCAACATGGCTTCTCTTATGTTCTTCTGTGACACAGAGTGTTGGACTGGAGGGGCCATTGGCCTGATCCAACAGGGCTTCTCTTATGTTCTTATGTGACACAGAGTGTTGGACTGGATGGGCCATTGGCCTGATCCAACATGGCTTCTCTTATGTTCTTATGTGACACAGAGAGTTGGACTGGATGGGCCATTGGCCTGATCCAACATGGCTTCTCTTATGTTCTTCTGTGACACAGAGTGTTGGACTGGATGGGCAACTGGCCTGATCAAACATGGCTTCTCTTATGTTCTTATGTGACACAGAGTGTTGGACTGGATTTGCCATTGGCCTGATCCAACATGGCTTCTCTTATGTTCTTCTGTGACACAGAGTGTTGGACTGGATGGGCCATTGGCCTGATCCAACATGGCTCCTCATACTTTCTTATGTGACACAGAGTGTTGGACTGGATGGGCCACTGGCCTGATCCAACAGGGCTTCTCTTATGTTATGTGACACAGAGTGTTGGACTGGAGGGGCCACTGGCCTGATCTAACATGACTTCTCTTATGTTCTTCTGTGACACAGAGTGTTGGACTGGATGGGCCATTGGCCTGATCCAACATGGCTTCTCTTATGTTCTTATGTGACACAGAGTGTTGGACTGGATGGGCCACTGGCCTGATCCAACAGGGCTTCTCTTATGTTCTTATGTGACACAGAGTGTTGGACTGGATGGGCCATTGGCCTGATCCAACATGGCTTCTCTTATGTTTTTATGTGGCACAGAGTGTTGGACTGGATGGGCCATTGGCCTGATCCAACATGGCTTCTCTTATGTTCTTATGTGACAGAGTGTTGGACTGGATGGGCCATTGGCCTGATCCAACATGGCTTCTCTTATGTTCTTATGTGACACAGAGTGTTGGACTGGATGGGCCACTGGCCTGATCCAACATGGCTTCTCTTATGTTCTTATGTGACACAGAGTGTTGGACTGGATGGGCCAATGGCCTGATCCAACATGGCTTCTCTTATGTTCTTATGTGACACAGAGTGTTGGACTGGATGGGCCAATGGCCTGATCCAATATGGCTTCTCTTATGTTCTTATGTGACACAGAGTGTTGGACTGGATGGGCCAATGGCCTGATCCAACATGGCTTCTCTTATGTTCTTATGTGACACAGAGTGTTGGACTGGATGGGCCAATGGCCTGATCCAATATGGCTTCTCTTATGTTCTTATGTTCCATTTTTTTTGGAGAAAGAACAAACCATCTCATTGTTGAGCCAATCTAGACAATCACATCCTTCACTCAATGTTTTAGCCCACTCCTGACTTGATAATTATTATTCAGAGATTATAAACTGGTTGCATTTTTTAATTATAAATAAATATATATTTAAAAAAAAACAAAGGGGAAGGAAGGCAGTTACGAGAGATACCTTCAGGATCTTGTCTTTGACTCCTGCCACCAGGACCTTGGTGCTCCGGGGGACTTGTGTGTTGGTCAGCAAAATCCTTAATGAGGGAACACTTCAAGGGGGGAGAAAGAAGAAGCACACAATTTAGCCTCCCCAGCATGGCCCATGCAAATCTTCTCATTCCGTTTTCTACTTCATAAGAAAAAGCCCAGCAGGAACTCATTTGCATATTAGGCCACACCACCACCCCGGCACAGAGCCAGCCAGAACTGTGTTCCTGCTCCAGAAAAGCATTGTTCACGTGCAAGGCACGCACAGTTAAAACTTACTCTAACATAGAAAGGCCAGATTTATTTTTTTATCTTTATTTATTTTATCAAATTTATATCCCGCCCTCCCCTGGCAGACTCAGGGTGGCTAACAACAACAAATTAAACCACATAAAAACATTAAAAACAAATTACACAATAAAATCAACCAGCACAATTTACAATCATAAAACCGAGATGTGCGTTTTTAATTACGCTGAGCGTTCTTACTTCAGTTATGATGATTCAATGGGATTATCGGTGCCGTGGAGTAATAGCTACCTCCCTTCAGCCTCTAAAGGCGAGTTTAAATAATTCGGTTTTGTAAGCCCTGCAGAACTGCGGCAGGTTCCGCAGGGCCCTGATGTTTTCATTTAAACATCCCTTCTTCGTCAATTTTGACATGCTCTACGTTTCCCATATTAACATATTAGATCCAAAGGGACTTCAAAAGGCACAGTTTCAAAAGACCCAGCGATCAAAGATATAGATGCCCATGACAATTGAAATGTATTACTCTCATTCACCCTCTCCAAGTCCAACCACAGGATTCCACAGCATAAACTGCCATGGCCTGAAAGAGCCTTACCTTTTTAAGGAGCAGATTTTCCCCAACTGGTACCGCAGAGCTCCACCTAAACATTTGGAGAAAGGAGCCGCGTTACAGAATAGGACCCAAGCACCTTTATGGCCCTGCCCGAGGAGGTGTGGAATCAGATATGAACAAATGGCGTAAAGGAGGGGTGTCAAACTCATTTTGATATGACATAAATTAGACCTTGTCTGGCCCAGCTGGGCTGTGTAGGGCCGGGCCATGTGTGCCTCTATTTAAGATTAGGTAGCAGAGAGATAAACTTTTTAAAGGACACAGACATGACGAAAGATTTTTTTTTAAAAAAAAAGATTAAAATAAAACGTGCTTAAAACATGAGCGCTTGTTTGTCTGGTTGGCCTCCCCTGTTGGCATTCTCATCTGTGCTATAAAATGGAACAGTAGCTGCCATCTTTATGGGATAACATCTTGTCATGATGTGAGACGGCCAGGGCCGGGCAACATTGTGATGGAAATTTTCTGAGAGCTGTTGAGTCGTCTGTTCATAAAAAATGTTTTTATTATATTTTATTGTTTTATTGTATGTTGTGCTCCGCCCTGAGCCCTACAGGGAATGGGAAGAACAGAAATATACTAAAATAAATAAAGGTGCTTTCTTTGTATTTCTCCCACAGGATCCAGGGAACTCGGCAAAGGAAGCTCTGGCTCTTTCCCTCCCTCCCCAGGGGACCAGGAGGGGGAGGAGCCTCAACCAATGGAGAAAACCGAGGGTTTGCTCTGTAGCTCCTGTGTGATTCAGCAAGCCTGGCAAAGTAAGCTGTGATGCAGAAGGAAACAAGGGGAGAAGGAAGCGGACAAGAGCCAGTTGCTCGAGGGCCTGATAGGAAAAAGAAGATGATGATTTTGGATTTATATCCTGCCCTATACTCTGAATCCGAGTCTCAGAGCGGCTACAATCTCCTCTACCTTCCCCTCCCCCCACAACAAACACCCTGTGAGGTAGGTGGGGCTGAGAGAGTTCTCCCAGAACTGCTCTTGAGCAGAACAACCTTGAGAAACTTGTGGCTGACCCAAGGCCATCTCAGTAGGTGCAAGTGGAGGAGTGGGGAATCAAACCCAGTTCTCCCAGCTAAGAGTCCACGCACTTAACCACTGCACCAAACTGGCTCTCCAGGGGCCTGATTTGGTCCCCAGACCACATGTTTGACACCCCTGGCATAAAGGAAGGGCAGCCTTTGGGATACACACCAGGGGAAAGCTAGTTGTCACAACTGTTATGAAAGGCAGCCCAAAGAGGGAGGGGCATCTATTTCAGTTTTGTTAGCTGCCTTGGCAGCCCTCATGAGGGCGGAAAGGAAGGAGATAATTTTTTAAAACTAAATCAACAGTAGAACAGCACACCTACCCCTGGTGCCGACCGCATTGTCCACCCCGGATGGGTTCCCATGGATCACCTGCTCTCCTCGGAAGGCCCAGCTGTTGATCAAGGCCAGCTCCTCCTCAAACCACCTGCAGCAAAGGGCACAGAAGAGACTGGAGCAGAGGCCCACCAGTGGATATGAGCCACAGTGTATGGCTGGAACTCTGTCTGGTGCAGTGATGGTCTGTATTCTTGGTGCTGGGGGGGGGGGGTCACAGTGGGAGGGCTTCTAGTGTCCTGGCCCCACTGATGGACCTCCTGATGGCACCTGGTTGTTTTGGCTCCTGTGTGACACAGAGTGTTGAACTAGATGGGCCATTGGCCTGATACATCATGGCTTCTCTTATGTTTTTATGTGACATAGAGTGTTGGACTGGATGGGCCACTGGCCTGATCCAACATGGCTTCTTTTATGTTCTTATGTGACACAGAGTGTTGGACGGGATGGGCCATTGGCCTGATCCAACATGGCTTCTCTTATGTTCTCACGTTTGAGGCAGTGATGCTCTGTATTCTTGGTGCTTGGGGGGCACAGTGGGAGGGCTTCTAGTATCCTGGCCCCACTGATGGACCTCCTGATGGCACCTGGTTTTTTTGGCCCCTGTGTGACAGAGTGTTGAACTAGATGGGCCATTGGCCTGATCCATCATGGCTTCTCTTGTGTTCTTATGTGACATAGAGTGTTGGACTGGTTGGGCCATTGGCCTGATCCAACATGGCTTCTTTTATGTTCTTATGTGACATAGAGTGTTGGACTGGATGGGCCATTGGCCTGATCCAACATGGCTTCTCTTATGTTCTCACGTCTGAGGCAGTGATGCTCTGTATTCTTGGTGCTTGGGGGGCACAGTGGGAGGGCTTCTAGTGTCCTGGCCCCACTGGTGGACCTCCCGAAGGCACCTGGGTTTTTTTTTTTTGGCCACTGTGTGACACAGAGTGTTGGACTGGCCTGGCCAGTGGCCTGATCCAAGATGGCTTCTCTTATGTTCTTATTGTGAGAGGAACAAGCCCTTCTTATCTAGGCTGGCACAACACAACTGTCTGTGCCTCACCACCCAGTCTCCCAAAAAGACCTCTGACCTTCTAAGCCCTCCATCAACTCTACAGGCTCCCCTAGAAGCTCACCTGCCCACCGACTGGCCCTCTTCCAGGGGGTAGCCGATGACTCCGCAGCCCGAAAGCAGGGCTCCTGCCAGGCAGACTGAATACGCAGCGCTGGAGCCCAACCCAGCTCCAGTGGGCAGCTCAGAACACACCACGATGGCCACGCTGGGCATGAGCCTAGGACAGGCAAGAATACACCCAAAAGAATTCAATTTAATTTTTCGATTTATACCCCGCCCTATCCCACAAGCAGGCTCCCACTGTTGCCCCCACCAAGCACCCAGAATACAACATGAAGAAACCTTGCAGAAACTTTAAATGAACCACATCCGGATGAGACAATATCATAATTACAGAATCTGTAGAATTACAGAAATTGCAGAATTCTCATATGAACATATGAAGCTGCCTTCTACTGAATCAGACCTTTGGTCCATCAAAGTCAGTGTTGTCTTCTCAGACTGGCAGCGGCTCTCCAGGGTCTCCAGCTGAGGTTTTTCACACCTATTTGCCTGGACCCTTTTTTGGAGATGCCGGGGATTGAACCTGGGACCTTCTGCTTCCCAAGCAGATGCTCTACCACTGAGCCACCGTCCCTCCCTTTAGACATATGGACATATGAAGCTGCCTTCTACTGAATCATACCCCCCTGGGTCCATCAAAGTCAGTATTGTCTTCCCAGACTGGCAGCGGCTCTCCAGGGTCTCAGCTGAGGTTTTTCACGCCTCTTTGCCTGGACCCTTTTTTGGAGATGCCAGGGATTGAACCTGGGGCCTTCTGCTTCCCAAGCAGATGCTCCACCACTGAGCCACAGCCCCATTCAAGGCTCTCCAGGGTCTCAAGCTGAGGTTTATCACGCCTACTTGCCTGGACCCTTTTTAGTTGGAGATGCCGGGTATTGAACCTGGGACCTTCTGCTTCCCAAGCAGATGCTCCACCACTGAGCCACAGCCCCATTCAAGGCTCTCCAGGGTCTCAAGCTGAGGTTTATCACGCCTACTTGCCTGGACCCTTTTTAGTTGGAGATGCCAGGGATTGAACCTGGGACCTTCTGCTTCCCAAGCAGATGCTCCACCACTGAGCCACTGTCCCTCCCCAAAGTAGTATTCAACATAACTTAAGCACCTAGATGGTAAAGTGCTGATAAGGTGCGGGGGGCGGGGGGGCGATGACTTCAGGGGGCACCCACTGGATCAACTGAAAGCCTGGCGGATGAGCTTTGTCTTACAGGCCCCGCAAAACCTGGATAAGCCCCGCAGGGCCTGGATGTCCAGCGAGAGCTCATTCCACCAGGGAGGGGCCCGGACCGAAAAGGCCCTGGGCCTTGTTGAAGCCAGTCAGGCGTTCTTAGGACCAAGGACCACGAGCAGATGTTGTGCAGCTGACCTCAGAGTCTGGGGCGGGGGCTCGTACGGGGAAAGGCGGTCCCGGAGATATGCAGGCCCCAGGCCGTAAAACGCCTTAAAGGTAAGGACCAGCACCTTGAAACAGATCCAGTACTCCAGGGGTAGCCAGTGCAGTTCACGCAGCTCCGGATGCAACTGCGCCCATATAGGCCTCAATCAATGCTAATAAAAAATTAAATTAATGAGTCAGCTGACTCCAAGAATCTCCTTACCCACATTTGGATGCAACGGACAGGTAGAGGTAGAGAAACGCCAGGGTAGCGAGGCTTTGGGTCGCTGCTGTTGTGTCGTTCAGTCCTGCAAACTCCTTCAGTTTCTCTATTTGTTCTGGGCTGGGGGGCTGAGATTCTACCTGGTCAGCTGTGGGGGGGAGGGGTGGAACACAGAGAACCAGAAAGAGGTGACATCTTTCCCAATATGCTGGAGACCTCCTAGGGCTCTCCCCCGTTTGAACAACTTACAAATGTGATTATAAAGGTGGCAAATCTCAGCTCTTCTGGATACAGAAGCTGGCATATTTTTTCAACTGGTAAAACTCTACTTCTAGCTTAACAGGCTGCTGAACTCCCCTATGGAGAAACAACACAGCTCCTTCCACAAAAGCCCACGGATGCAGCTAAAGAGCCATTCTAGATAGAGGAGGAATACACAGGAACATTGCTACATCCAGGCAGTCGTAGTTTCTGCAGTGGTTCAGGTCCTGAGTTAAGCCAATTTCACGGCAAAAAGAGAGATTTGAGAAGAGGCTGGAAAAGCGAAGAACCAGCCTGGAAGAGAGATGTCTAGGGAGCAAGCAAAAGACAGTGGCAGAGTTAAGACCTCTGGGCAGCAAAACTGGAGGAGCAAGAGGGATGGATCCTTAGGATGTGAAGGCAGAAAGGTAAGGCGGGGCATGGCCTTTGCAGAGAGTTCATCAATTCAGAGAGAGAGATATTGGATTTATATCCCGCCCTCCACTCCAAAGAGTCTCAGAGCGGCTCACAATCTCCTTTCCCTTCCTCCCCCACAACAGACACCCTGTGAGGTAGATGAAGATATTGGATTTATATCCCGCCCTCTACTCCGAAGAGTCTCAGAGCGGCTCACAATCTCCTTTCCCTTCCTCCCCCACAACAGACACCCTGTGAGGTAGATGAAGATATTGGATTTATATCCCGCCCTCCACTCCGAAGAGTCTCAGAGCAGCTCACAATCTCCTTTCCCTTCCTCCCCCACAACAGACACCCTGTGAGGTAAATAAAGATATTGGATTTATATCCCGCCCTCCACTCCAAAGAGTTTCAGAGCGACTCACAATCTCCTTTCCCTTCCTCCCCCACAACAGACACCCTGTGAGGTAGATGAAGATATTGGATTTATATCCCGCCCTCCACTCCAAAGAGTCTCAGAGCGGCTCACAATCTCCTTTCCCTTCCTCCCCCACAACAGACACCCTGTGAGGTAGATGAAGATATTGGATTTATATCCCGCCCTCTACTCCGAAGAGTCTCAGAGCGGCTCACAATCTCCTTTCCCTTCCTCCCCCACAACAGACACCCTGTGAGGTAGATGAAGATATTGGATTTATATCCCGCCCTCCACTCCGAAGAGTCTCAGAGCAGCTCACAATCTCCTTTCCCTTCCTCCCCCACAACAGACACCCTGTGAGGTAAATAAAGATATTGGATTTATATCCCGCCCTCCACTCCAAAGAGTTTCAGAGCGACTCACAATCTCCTTTCCCTTCCTCCCCCACAACAGACACCCTGTGAGGTAGATGAAGATATTGGATTTATATCCCGCCCTCCACTCCAAAGAGTCTCAGAGCGGCTCACAATCTCCTTTCCCTTCCTCCCCCACAACAGACACCCTGTGAGGTGGGTGGGGCTGAGAGGGCTCTCACAGCAGCTGCCCTTTCAAGGACAACCTCTGCCAGAGCTCTGGCTGACCCAAGGCCATTCCAGAAGGTGCAGGTGGAGGAATGAGGAATCAAACCCGGTTCTCCCAGATAAGAGAGCTATGGCTGACCCAAGGCCATTCCAGCAGCTGCAAGTGGAGGAGTGGGGAATCAAACCCGGTTCTCCCAGATAAGAGTCCACACACTTCACCACTACACCAAACTGGCTCTCAGCAAGGAATACGCAGTCCTTCAGCCCACGATCAGATCCCAGGGCACTAACAGCAAGCAGGCCAGCCCTCCAAAATGTGAACTTCAGCAGACAGGGTCTTGCGAAGCAGACAAGGATCCTGGGACTTAAAAGATGGGATGAGGAATTCCCCAGTCACCTGCACCACTTACCAGGGAAGGCCACTAACAGCGGCTGGAGCTTGGCAGTTTCCCAACACAGACTGGTCTTGATATCTGGCAGCTCTACGGAGACTTTGCCGTCGTTCCGAGGGGCCCACTTCAGGAAGGTTCGCAGGTTCACAGCTACTGCCAGGGCAGCCTACGGGCAAGAAGGACTGATAAGCACCCCAAGGGACAGATCTGAATCCTGCAGCAAATCAGTTGCAAGTGCAATGTCTAAACGCCTTCCTTTCGGCACTGAGAAGTGCAACGTTCCATGCGGGCTAAAAAAAGACGCACAAAATATTCATACTGAAATTGTTTACAAGAAATGATAAGGAGGAAAAGCAGAATGTTTTCAGATGTGTACTAACTGACATGAGAACTGAAAGAGTGAAGAAGAGTAGATTTTTTATATACAGTACAGGATACAGAATCCCTGGACCAAGAGAGGCCAGATTGAAGGTAACTAGGGAGCAGGCCTTCTCCACAATGGCCCCCAAATGGTGGAACCAACTACCAGAGGAGGTGCGAGCCCTGCGAGACTTAAATCAATTTCGCAGGGCTTGCAAAACCACCCTCTGTCAACTCGCATTTAAGATGGCACCTGGAGATGACACCTAGCCATCCTATTCACACTCTGAACTATGGCACTTTAACTTAACTTTTTATCTGATAAATTTTTAATTGTTAATTAACTTAGTTCTGAATTGTATCTAATTATTCTAATTGTTTTAATGTATTGAATGGATTTTAGTGTAATCATGGTGTAAACCATGTCATGTGAGCCGCCCTGAGCTCGCCTCAGCGGGGGAGGGCGGGATATAAGAATAAATGTATTATTATTATTATTATTATTATTATTATTATTATTATTATTATTATTATTATTATTATTATTATTATTATTATATGCAATGGAGAGAGATCACCTCTGGACTCTGTGAAGCTTTAACCATACCATACTACCATACCATAGACCTTTATCGGCACTGATATAAGGGTACAGTATACTTTAAAACCAACACTGACACTATAGAATATAATAAAACCTTAAAAAAAACAGCAAAAGTTAAATGACATAAAATAGCTGTGGGCTATGCATGAGTAAAAGCCTCTCTGATTTGGATCGCAACCTGTAAAAAGCAAGCAACGTGAGTAATGACAAAATTGTGTTTCCCGTGGAGTAAAAAGGGAACCTTGGCATTGACAGAGAGGCCTTGATGGTCAAAGAGCAGAGCATCTAGGTATCTTGCTCATGGGCTGCTACAGAAAGGGCTTTAACCATGGTTTTTGGCCTGTCTGAGAGGGATGGAATATGGACTCCAGTTTGGTGTAGTGGTTAAGTGTGCGGACTCTTATCTGGGAGAACTGAGTTTGATTCCCCACTACTAGCAGCTGCTGAAATGGCCTTGAGTCAGCCATAGCTCTCGCAGAGCTGTCCTTGAAAGGGCAGCTTCTGTGAGAGCTTTTTCAGCCCCACCCACCCCACAGGGTGTCTGTTGTGGGGGGAGAAGATAGGGGAGATTGTAAGACACTTTGAGTCTCTGATTCAGAGAGAAGGGCAGGGTATGAATTTGCAGTCTTCTTCTTCAGAACACCGGCTGCTGATAGCTTTTGCTTCACTAAACGCTTCTCTTGCTTCTAAGTCAGCAGGGCCAATAAACAGCTACTTTGCAAACTGTGGTGGTCCCTGAAATACCCTGCACATTCATCAGCTCCACATTAGAGTTTCAGAAGTCTTGTTTGGAAATAGCAAGTGTTTGCAAGTGTGCATGAGAAAAAATAGAAATGCTACCAATCCTGAAAACGGAGGCTGCCCCAACCCTGGCCCTGAAACACATTTCTGTGGCAACCTAAAACACACGATAAATGCTGGAACTTCTCCGCTATAGTCAGCTTCTCCCCCCCGCCCCAGCCAATATTGTGCGATAAAGGCCCAAAACAGCAGAGACAGCTGAAGCCCAAAGAGGTGGCAAACGGGGGCAACAAAGATGTCAACTGGAAACATCTGGGGATGACCGTGAACTGGGCCCATCTATATTGCGAGAGCAATGAGAACAAGCAAATAAGGTGAAGAAAAAGCAGAGAAGAGAAAGAGACCCTGCGGGGGCCCCACTTCCCATTCTCAATGGAGAGCTCTCCTGTTCAAGCCGCCCTTGAATCCATGCGGTTCTGGCCACTTTTTGGGGTGATGCATAAGTTATGTCAAACAAGTTATATCAGGGCCACTTTGGTGTAGTGGTGAAGTGTGCGGACTCTTATCTGTGAGAACCGGGTTTGATTCCCCACTCCTCAACTTGCACCTGCTGGAATGGCCTTGGGTCAGCCAGAGCTCTCTTATCTGGGAGAACCGGGTTTGATTCCCCCTCCTCCACTTGCACCTGCTGGAATGGCCTTGGGTCAGCCAGAGCTCTCTTATCTGGGAGAACCGGGTTTGATTCCCCACTCCTCCACTTGCAGCTGTTGGAATGGCCTTGGGTCAGCCAGAGCTCTCTTATCTGGGAGAACCGGGTTTGATTCCCCTCTCCTCCACTTGCACCTACTGGAATGGCCTTGGGTCAGCCAGAGCTCTCTTATCTGGGAGAAGCGGGTTTGATTCCCCACTCCTCCACTTGCAGCTGTTGGAATGGCCTTGGGTCAGCCAGAGCTCTGGCAGAGGTTGTCCTTGGAAGGGCAGCTTCTGGGAGAGCTCTCACAGCCCCAACCACCCCACAGGGTGTCTGTTGCAGGGGAGGAAGATAAAGGAGACTGTGAGCCGCTCTGAGACTCTGATTCAGAGAGAAGGGCAGGGTATAAATCTGCAGTCTTCTTAAGTGTTAGGACTCTTATCTGGGAGAACCGGGTTGGATTCCCCACTCCTCCACTTGCACCTGCTGGAATGGCCTTGGGTCAGCCAGAGCTCTCTTATCTGGGAGAACCGGGTTTGATTCCCCCCTCCTCCACTTGCACCTACTGGAATGGCCTTGGGTCAGCCAGAGCTCTCTTATCTGGGAGAACCGGGTTTGATTCCCCACTCCTCCACTTGCACCTACTGGAATGACCTCGGGTCAGCCATAGTTCTCTTATCTGGGAGAACCAGGTTTGATTCCCCACTCCTCTACTTGCAGCTGCTGGAATGGCCTTGGGTTAGCCAGAGCTCTCTTATCTGGGAGAACCGGGTTTGATTCCCCACTCCTCCACTTGCAGCTGCTGGAACGGCCTTGGGTCAGCCAGAGCTCTCTTATCTGGGAGAACCGGGTTTGATTCCCCACTCCTCCACTTGCAGCTGCTGGAATGGCCTGGGGTCAGCCATAGCTCTGGCAGAGGTTGTCCTTGAAAGGGCAGCTGCTGTGAGAGCTCTCTCAGCCCCACCCACCCCACAGGGTGTCTGTTGCGGGGGGAGAAGATATAGGAGATGGTGAGCCGCTCTGAGACTCTGATTCAGAGAGAAGGGCGGGGTATAAATCTGCAGTCTTCTTAATTTCATTTGAAGGATCTTTACCTGGGACTGTCCATCTGCTCACTACTAGATAGGGAGCCTGCCGACCCAAAGCCCTGCTCTAGAGTCTGATAAGCCCTAGAGCATGAGGTCAGGGGGCCACAAGTGCAGTTGTGTACCTGACACCCACACCCCCTTTTATGTCTGCATACACAAAGACTACAGACATAGAGAGACTTTGCAGCTCGTCTAGCCGAGAAAGCAGACTTCCTCAGCCGCAGGCAAGGCCACTCAGGAGATGGGAGCTGAGGCACCTACCTTGCCATGGACCACAGCATGTTCACCGTGAAGGATCACTTTCCCAGGGGCCGACACAAACAGAGTCCTGGCCAGCATTTCTCTCTCTGCAAAGACAGGCACTCACTCACACGACTGCAGGCACAGACACAGAGAGGGTTTTTTGGGAACACCTAGCCACCTCCCAAACCAGCTCCAGCACTCCCGCCGCCCACTCCTGCCCCTCAGCAGTCTGAGCACAGACTTCTTTTCCAAAATTCAGCACCTTTTCTCACCACAGAGAGCAGCTGTGTTGGTCTGCAGGAGAACACCTAGATTTGAGTCCACTTCCACCTTAGGGACCAACACAATTCTCAGGCAAGAGCTTCCAAGAGTCAAAGTTCCCTTTATCAGAGGTCCTTTTCCCGATGAGGGAAGCTTGGACTCTCGGAAACTTCCATTCCCAAAACCTTGTTTATCTCTAAAGTACCTCTGGACTTGAATCAAGGTGCCTTTAGGGGCAGACATCTAAAGCTGTGCTAGGGCAGGCTACTTACACAACCCAAGCCAGCATTCCTTACAGTTTCCAAGCCCCACCTGCTCAAAAGTTAAAACTCCTCCAAGATCCCTTGTCTTCACTTATTCTCTGCTGAAGGAGAAGAAAAGCAGCAGAGTCCAGGAACACCTTAAAGTCCAACAAAATCTGTGGCAGAGAATGAATTTTTGTGACTCCCTGCTCACTTATTCTAGTTCATTCAAGTTGCCCTTTTCTGCAGCATTGGAAAAAGTGCCAAAAAGGGCAACTAGAACGATTAAAGGGTTGGAACACTTTCCCTATGAAGAAAGGTTAAAACGCTTGGGGCTCTTTAGCTTGGAGAAACGTCGACTGAGGGGTGACATGATAGAGGTTTTGCATGGGACAGAGAAGGTAGAGTAAGAAGTACTTTTCTCTCTTTCTCACAATACAAGAACTTGTGGACATTCAATGAAATTGCTGAGCAGTCGGGTTAGAGCTGATAAAAGGAAGTCCTTCTTCACCCAAAGGGCAATTAACACATGGAATTCACTGCCACAGGAGGTGGCGGCTACAAGCATAGACAGCTTCAAGAGGGGATTGGATAAACATCTGGAGCAGAGGTCCATCAGTGGCTATTAGCCGCAGTGTGTTGCTGGAACTCTCTGTTTGGGGCAGTGATGCTCTGTATTCTTGGTGCTTGGGGGGGGGGGGGGCACAGTGGGTGGGCTTCTAGTGTCCTGGCCCCACTGGTGGACCTTCTGATGGCACCTGTTTTTTTTGGTCACTGTGTGACACAGAGTGCTGGACTGGATGGGCCATTGGCCTTATCCAACATGGCTTCTCTTATGTTCTTACCTACTCTAGCTACAGCTAGCATATGAGTCCATCTGTCCTTATTTTTTTGTTTGATTCCCATTCTGTATGGCTAAATGGAGTCTCTTCCAGGGAGATGGGCAGCCATGTTAGTCTGTCTGCAGCAGCAGAAAAGAGCCAGGGTCCAGCAGCACTTTCTAGACTAACGAAATTTGTGTCAGGGTTCAAAAGTAAACTTATGTTCACTTACATACATACAAGTATGTAAGAGAATTTGTAAGTATGTAAGTTGAGTGAACTTAGGAGGTCAGTGGAAGATAGAAGGGCCTGGCGCAATGAGGTCCGTGGGGTTGCAATGAGTCGGACTCGACTATGCGACTGAACAGCAACAACGGGAATGTCAGTTTCCATGTGTCACTGTAGCATCTGAAGAAATCAGTAGTGATTCAGAAAAACTCCTACCCTGACACACTCCTTTTTTTAGTCTTTCAAGTGCTCCTGGACTCTGGCTCTTCTCTGCCGCTGCAGACAGTCAAACACAATGATCCAGCTTGATCTCCCTGCTGAAGGGAGGGACGGTGGCTCAGTGGTAGAGCATCTGCTTGGTAAACAGAAGGTCCCAGGTTCAATGCCGGCATCTCCAACTAAAAAGGGTCCAGGCAAGTAGGCGTGAAAAACCTCAGCTTGAGACCCTGGAGAGCTGCTGCCAGTCTGAGTAGACAAGACTGACTTTGATGGACCGAGGGGGGTCTGATTCAGTATAAGGCAGCTTCATGGGGAAGGGCTGTGTGGTTCAGTGGTAGAGCATCTGCCTGGTAAGCAGAAGGTCCCAGGTTCAATCCCCGGCATCATCCAGCTTGA
The DNA here is from genome assembly GCF_032191835.1 of Heteronotia binoei. Classification (NCBI taxonomy): domain Eukaryota; kingdom Metazoa; phylum Chordata; class Lepidosauria; order Squamata; family Gekkonidae; genus Heteronotia; species Heteronotia binoei. The sequence continues at coordinate 82,671,159 of NC_083233.1, read as the reverse complement.
TCTCCCTGCTGAAGGGAGGGACGGTGGCTCAGTGGCAGAGCATCTGCTTGGTAAACAGAAGGTCCCAGGTTCAATGCCGGCATCTGCAACTAAAAAGGGTCCAGGCAAGTAGGCGTGAAAAACCTCAACTGGAGACCCTGGAGAGCCGCTGCCAGTCTCAGTAGACAAGACTGACTTTGATGGACCCAAGAGGGTCTGATTCAGTATAAGGCAGCTTCATATGTTCATGGAGATCCCCGCACCAGAGCATCCCACTAGTAGAGCTTGGGAAAAAATGGGGACCCTTCCAACTCACCTTTTCCACTCCTGGATACTCTGTAACTGGATCGCCTGCCTGTCCCTGAGAGCCAGCTAGTCCCTCCCAACCAGAAGTCTCCGGCTAGAGGCAAACTCGCCTCCAAGGAAAAAAACGAGGGTGGGGGGGAGAAGAAGAGAAACTTTAGGGTTTCGTCACCCACTCTAAATTATGCACTCTCAATCCACTTCCCAACTGGAATCTGCCAGTTCACACAGCAAAACCCAGCGTCTTCAAAGTCGAGCCAAACCAGCTTGCGGCTTGAAGAATGCATTAAAGTTAAAGTTGTTTTCTTTCCACCGCTCCCTCCCCCATCTATTTGCTTCCTCCCGGTCTTGGGACAGGGCATCGTTTAGCGTGCGGGACTGCAGCCTTCCTGAACTGCAAGGTCCCGGGCAGAGCAGGGAGCTCCCACCGGGCTCCCTGAACCGGCACCGGCCGCATCCCCGCAGCGACCCCCGGCAGCGCCCACTCACCCGCCCGCGCTCCTCCCGGCCGAACAGCAGAGAATTGGAGACCAGCGCGCCCCGCCCCTCCTGTCCCAGCCAATCACGACCCCGGGGGCGTGTCCCTATGCTGCCTCTCATAGGGCGCTCGAGGAAACGGGGTGTTGCCGGCGAGGCTCTAGCTCCGCCTCAGAGGCGGGGGAAGGCTGCCTCGCCCAATCAGGCGCTCGCGTGCCGCTCAGGCGGCTGCGACGGTGGCCGGGAAGGGACACGCTTGGCCCGCGGGGCGCTTGCGCAGCCGGGCATGGCAGGCGCGGGATTGCGGGGCTGCAGGCGGTGCCTGGGGCTTGGAGGGGCGGCGGCCGCCCGGTGGGGCTGGGGGCTCAGCAGGGGGCTCGGCCAGGAGCAGGGGGAGCCGCCCAGGTGGGTGAGCGGCTGCCCTGGGGCCGTTTATTTGCACGAGCGTGTGATTCGGAGGAGCGAAATGTATTGCATAACCATTGCGTGGCTAAGACAAGTTAAAGCAGCTCCCCAAATCAAAACAATTTGCACGACGGGGGTTTGAATTCAGTTTAGGTGATCGCGGCCTTTAAAACTGCATGAGAGTAATTGCACGTGTCCCAAAGTTAAGCAAGCAAGAGGCATGCAAAATGCAGCCTAAGGGAAGGACCACGAGACTTAAAAAATGCATGCTTCGTTGCTTGGCTTTTTTTCTGAGCTACTCGTTACAGCTGCATTCCCGCACACTAAATAATGCGCTGTCGATCCATTTTGAACGCACTTTCCAACTGGGTTTTACTGTGTGAAGTGGCAAATTCCAGTTGGAAAGTGTATTGAAAGCGAACTATTTAGTTGGCTGTTCCAAATTGATACAAATCGCCCAAATTAATTAATCCAGTTTAAAGGGTTGTGTCCACACTGCACAATAAATCAGTTTCGAGCCTCCTTTAATTTAATATTGAGAGCTATTTAATTGTCTCCTGTTTTTCTCTCTAGTCTGGATGCCAAACTCAAGAAGGCAAGCCAAGTCCCAAAGATCTACACGAAGACCGGGGACAAAGGTAGCACCTGTGAGCCAGGGCAGATGCTAAGGGCACTGTCCCTTCGCAGTTGCTTTATGCTAGTTGCTCAGAAATCAGTGACCTGCTGGGGGAGGAAGTCCCTACCTCCAGGGGAGGGGCCGTGGCTCAGCAGTACAACAACTGCTTGGCAAGCAGAAGGTCTCAGATTCAATCCCTGATATCTCCAGCTAAAAGGCCCAGGCAGTGGGTGATCAGGAAGAGCTCTGCCTGAGACCCCAGAGAGCTGCTGCCAGTCTGAGTAGAGAAGACTGACCTTGATGAACCAAGGATCTGATTCAGTATAAGGCAGCTTCACATGTTCATGAGTACAGCATAAAGGGACTGCATACTCTTTTGATACTCATTTCCTGACTGTTAGAGCGGTTCCTCAGTGGAACAGGCTTCCTCCTTGGGAGGTGGTGGGCTCTCCTTCCGTGGAGGTTTTCAAACAGAGGCTAGATGGCCATCTGACAGCAATGAAGATCCTGTGAATTTAGGGGGAGGGGTTTGTGAGTTTCCTGCCTTGTGCAGGGGGTTGGTCTAGATGAACCTGGACGTCCCTTCCAACTATAGGATTCTATGACCGTTAGAGTGGTTCCTCAGTGGAACAGGCTTCCTCCTCGGGAGGTGGTGGGCTCTCCTTCCTTGAAGGTTTTTAAACAGAGGCTAGATGGCCATCTGACAGCAATGAAGATCCTGTGAATTTAGGGGGAGGGGTTTGTGAGTTTCCTGCCTTGTGCAGGGGGTTGGACTAGATGACCCTGGAGGTCCCTTCCAACTCTAGGATTCTATTCTATGATCTGAAGAAGTGGATTCTTCTCCATTAAAACTGATGCTGGAATAATAATGTTGCTAGTCTTTAAATGGCTTCAAGACTTCTGTCTCTAGGAGTGGCTCTCCAAGGTCTTCTGAGAAGGATCTCTCCTAGCAACTGAGATCCCTTAGTGGAAATGCCTGGGATTGAACCTGACCTTGTGGATGCAAAATAGGTGCTGGTCCATCTTGCTCAAGATTGTGCAATTCTCTTGGGTTCAAGGAAGGCCTTTTCCAGAACCCACCACTGGAGATTCTTTAACTGGATCTTCTGCATGTCCCAACTTCAGATGCTAATTTACATATGGAAAGAAAAACAGAATCTTTCGCCAGCTCCGGTCCTTAAAGATGAGAGAGGGATGTACTTGGGGTGTAACCAAGAGTATTTTTGTATAGAAAATTGTAATATGATAACTTGAATGTGTATATTTGTCTTCATCCCAAAGACAAGAGGCTTTCAATGGGGCTACTTCACACATTTGACTGCCGCTCACTAAGCGTGTCATAATCAACTACAGAGAACCATACTGATGTCCTTGCATGTGTGAATGGGGGCTTGCTGGATCTGCCTGTGAGCCGTTGGAACCTTTTCTCACTCTTGTCTTCCTTCTTGGTTTTAAAGGATTTTCCAGCACATTCACTGGGGAGAGGAGAGCAAAAGATGACCGAATCTTTGACGCCTTGGGGACGCTGGATGAATTAAATTCCACCATAGGGTAACGGAACAGCTGATACGCATTTTCTGCTTGCCTGGATGTTTTGGAGAAGCGACAAGTCAATTTTGTGAAGGTGCCAGTGAAAAGCTCACTGTGGCTGCTATATGGATGGTCGATGTCCTGGACTCTGGGTGGGTGATGTGGTACATGCTGCTGGAACCGAAGCCCCAGGCCCTGCTGCTGTTTTGCTCCCCACACCCATGACATGCTCTTTCTGTCCCTGGCTTTGGTCCAGGAGGAGGATGGGGCTGGGTCAAGCATCAAAGCCTCGCCACCCATTTGGCATCAGGCAAGCATAACGTTGGGATTTTGACAGACTCAGGAAGAAGTTGCGGCCTTCCTCTGCATGCTTCATCCCTGCTTTGAGTGGGGGGCATTGATTTTAAGACCGGCCCGTGAACATTGCACACACACAATCGCAGACTAAGGGCAGATCTGCATTACAGACCTGATCTCATTCCACATCTTTCTTATTTCTTTATTTACTTGCTTCATTTACAACACACACACCCCCTCCTTTCTCATAGGAAAGCGGCCCCATGGCGCAGAGTGGTAAAGCAGCAGTACTGAGGTCTGAACTCTCTGCTCATGACCTGAGTTCAAACCAGCGGAAGCTGGGTTCAGGTAGCTGGCTCAAGGTTGACTCAGCCTTCCATCCTTCCGAGGTTGGTAAAATGAGTACCCCGTAACCACCCCGTAAAAAGTCTGTCCTGAAAATGTTGTGAAAGCAACATCACCCCCAGAGTCGGAAACGACTCGTGCTTGCACAGGGGACCTTTCCTGTCCTTTTCCTTTCTCATAGAGACTTAATTATAGCTAAGGTGGCTATAATTGCAGCTCCCAAGGAACCAATGAAACCAGAACTTTTTCTACTGATAAACATAGAAATGCCCAGAGAAAATTATTATGGAAAACCCAATTCTTGAGTGAATCAGGTGGAAGGCTTCGGATTAACAGTGTTCTCTTCACTGCCACAGGAGGTGGTGGCGGCTACAAGCATAGCCAGCTTCAAGAGGGGGTTAGATAAAAATATGGAGCAGAGGTCCATCAGTGGCTATTAGCCACAGTGTGTGTGTGTATACATATATAAAAAAAAAAATTTGGCCACTGTGTGACACAGAGTGTTGGACTGGATGGGCCATTGGCCTGATCCAACATGGCTTCTCTTATGTTCTTGTTCTCTAGGCTGTGCGCTGAATTTGGCAGTGAGCATGGCCATTCCTTTGTGGAAGAGCTTCACAAGGTGAGGGTAACCATTGGCTCAGTGCATCCTGTACACAAATGCACTGCGAAGGCCTGACCCCAAATTCTTCTAATCCAGCATGCTGCTGCTGCCACCAGTGTGCAGCGATGCCTAGTGCTGCCCTAGGATCTTGGAGACCTGGATTCCAATCCCCACACTGCCAAGAAGCTTGCTGGGTAACCCTGGGCCAGTTGCACCCTCTCAGCCTAGCTGAGGATAAATTGGCGGGGAGAGGGAGATGAAGAACCACATCTTCATGTGGGGGTTGGACTAGATGACCCTGGAGGTCCCTTCCGATTCTGTGATTCTATCTATGGCTCTGAGTTCCTTGAAGAAATGGTGAGATGAAAATCTTAATAGCTAGGGGGAATGTGTGAGAGAGGAAAGATGAATGCATTTACTGTAAATGCCATCTGGAACTGTTCATTCAAGTGAAGTGTTTGGAGGGGGTGACACAAATAGCAAGCTGGATGCCTGAGAGGAGGTGCCAAGGAAAGCGTGGCAAAGGGGGCCAGCCGACCCCCTCCGCTTTCTCCTAGTTCTTGGGTAATGGGAGTAGTGCTGGCTCAAAGTATGAAGGCTTCACTCTTCCCTGTTGCAGCGAGCACGACAGCTCTTTCTCCAAGTCATCTGTACATGCCATTTCCAAAAGGCCCCTCTGCTGGCGGCTGTCACAGCGTCGCCCTATTTGTGGCAGTGAGTTCCCATTGGGAGCATGCTGATGCTTCTGAGGCACGCCTCTGACATGCTAAAAGCCGCGGCTGACCCGCTTTCGAAATGGCACCTGCCATCTTTGCCAAAACAATTTCACTGGCTCACATGCTTGTTTTCCTCCTTTCTTCCGGCAGGTGCAGTGCATGCTGCAAGACGCCGGCTCCAACGTGGCCACTCCGATCTCCTCTGCCAGAGAGTCTCACTTAAGTAATTACAGATGAAGGGGGAAATACGCCTCTTTTTAAAAGAAGAGCCCTGCACTTCTCTGCTGGGTTCCTCCTGTTGGCATGCTCTTGTTCCCTGGTGCCAGCATTAACAGTGAGCAAATGGCAAATAGCCAGAGCTGTGTCAGGTGACAAAACTAGAGGTGCAGGGGGCCCCTTGGAGCGTCTGCCTGGGTAGCCGTTCTTTTTTTCACTGGTCCTCTCCTCTCTGGTGAAGTGTGCAGACTCTTATCTGAGAGAACCGGGCTTGATTCCCCGCTCCTCCACTTGCAGCTGCTGGAACAGCCTTGGGTCAGCCATAGCTCTCTTATCTGGGAGAACTGGGTTTGATTCCCCACTCCTCCACTGGCAGCTGCTGGAATGGCCTGGGGTCAGCCAGAGCTCTCTTATCTGGGAGAACCGGGTTTGATTCCCCACTCCTCCACTTGCAGCTGCTGGAACGGCCTTGGGTCAGCCATGGCTCTCTTATCTGGGAGAACCGGGTTTGATTCCCCACTCCTCCACTTGCAGCTGCTGGAATGGCCTTGGGTCAGCCAGAGCTCTCTTATCTGGGAGATCCAGGTTTGATTCCCCACTCCTCCACTTGCAGCTGCTGGAATGGCCTTGGGTCAGCCAGAGCTCTCTTATCTGGGAGAACCGGGTTTGATTCCCCACTCCTCCTCGTGCAGCTGCTGGAATGGCCTTGGGTCAGCCATGGCTCTCTTATCTGGGAGAACCGGGTTTGATTCCCCACTCCTCCACATGCAGCTGCTGGAATGGCCTTGGGTCAGCCATGGCTCTCTTATCTGGGAGAACCGGGTTTGATTCCCCACTCCTCCTCGTGCAGCTGCTGGAATGGCCTTGGGTTAGCCATAGCTCTTGCAGAGTTGTCCTTGAAAAGGCAGCTTCCGTGAGAGCCCTCTCATCCCCACCCACCTCACAGGGTGTCTGTTGTGGGGAGAAGATATAGGAGATGGTAAGCTGCTTTGAGTCTCTGATTCAGGGAGAAGGGCGGGGTATAAATCTGGAATTCTTATCTGGGAGATCCACTTGCAGCTGCTGGAATGGCCTTGGGTCAGCCAGAGGTCTCGCAGAGCTGTCCTTGAAAGGGCAGCTTCCGTGAGGGCCCTCTCATCCCCACCCACCTCACAGGGTGTCTGTTGTGGGGGGAGAAGATATAGGATATGGTAAGCTGCTCTGAGTCTCTGATTCAGGGTGAAGGGCGGGCTATAAAACTGCAATTCTTCTTTTCCTCCTCCTTTCTGTAGAACGCACATCCTTTAGTGAAAAACCCGTCCTGGAACTCGAGACCTGGATCGATCGATACTCAGACCAGCTCCCGCCTCTGACAGCTTTCATCTTACCGGTAGGTATTTTTGTGATTTTTTTCAAGGGGGGGGAAAGTGGAAATGCCAAGTGCCCACCCCCGCAGAGTTCAGCGATGAGCTTCACCTCAGTGAAACCCCAGAACGACTGTGGGCAAATCTCTTCTCTCTCAGCCCAGTTCCCAGAAGGTCCTTCAGCACCCTTTCCCTCGAGGGTCGCTTTTATTTGGGGGGGAGGGGAGGGTTTGGTGCAAAATGCTGTCCTGGGGCGGGAGCCTCTTCCCTGTCCTTTTGCGTTTTCTGTCGTTCCAGTCCGGGGGCAAGAGCAGCGCCGCTCTCCATCTCTCCCGAGCCGTCTGTCGCAGGGCTGAGAGGCGGTAAGTGGCTTCCGTGAGCTCCAGGAGCTTTGAAAACGGAGGGGCTCGGCTGGCCGAAGGAGTCCTCTGCACTGTGCCTGTTAGAAATGGGCTGTCAGGTTTAGGGCAAGACTTGGAGGTGCTCCTTGGGTGTGAACTGTTGATGTCAAGCACCACTGAGTGGCGTGGGGGCGGCGCTGGGAAGAGCTTTGGGGAAGCTTGCAGTCTTGAGTAAGTGCACCATACAGCACATTCCTTTAAACTTGGCAGCGAGGCCGGAATGTCGACAATGTGGGGTGAGGTGACCTGGGCAGCGACAGCAATTAAACCACAATGTGGTGTGGGGGCAACAAAACCGCTTGGCTTGAAAATGATCTCTTCCATAACGACCGTTTTTAAAAAATTCTCCTCAGCGTTGTTCCTTTAGTGAAATCCGGAGAAGCAGATGCAAACGTGGCCAAGTACTTGAACAGGTAAGTGAAGCTTTGGGAGCATCGTGGTGTCTCCGGACAGTGCTCTTCCTGGACCACCAATGTGCAGGACGGGGTCCCAAGCACTCTTCGCAGTATCCCCATCCAGAGCGGGGTTAGCACCGGCAGGATAATGCAGTCTTTTGCCACTGTTTGACACAGAGTGTTGGACTGGATGGGCCATTGGCCTGATCTAACATGGCTTCTCTTATGTTCTTCTGTGACACAGAGTGTTGGACTGGATGGGTCATTGGCCTGATCCAACATGGCTTCTCTTATGTTCTTCTGTGACACAAAGTGTTGGACTGGATGGGCCATTGGCCTGATCTAACATGGCTTCTCTTATGTTCTTCTGTGACACAGAGTGCTGGACTGGAGGGGCCATTGGCCTGATCCAACATGGCTTCTCTTATGTTCTTATGTGACACAGAGTGTTGGACTGGATGGGCCATTGGCCTGATCCAACATGGCTTCTCTTATGTTCTTATGTACCTTCCAGCACACGCCCCTTTGCTATTTGCTAATGCTGATATAAACCTCAGAAGATAGGCGAGTTGGCTGTTTTGATCTCTGACTTCCCAGCTTCTGTGTTTCTTTTCCTATGGAAGAAGAAGAGGAAGGGAGGGGAGCTAAAGATGGGTTTGAGACTTGGAAGAGCTGGAGGGGGTGGCTAAACTTGCTTAACAAGAGCCACATAGAATAAACATCAGGTGTTTGAGGGAAGGAAGGAAGGAAAATAGATGGGGAGGGAAGGAAAGGTGGAAAGAAAGCAATTTTAAGTTTAAATGCATTCCCCAAGCTGCCAGCTGGCTTGGCTTGGAGAAGTGAGTTAAAGAGACAGATGCCTTCGCCAAGCCGGCTGATGGGGCGATGGAGGCTTCAGGAGCCACACAAAATGTGTGAAAGAGCCACATGTGGCTCCCGAGCCACAGTTTGGCCACCCCTGATCTAGAGGGCTTGGAGATGGGAAGAGGGGGTGCAAAAGAAAGGGAGGTGGATGGAAGAGCCTTTGAGAGAAGGCATGAGAAAGGGGCACATTCTTTGCAGTGGGGTTTGGATTCCCATACACCTCACCCCTACGAGCATATTAAATGCACAGGTGTGGAGAGGAGGATGTGGTTGCTGGAATTCCGGGAAAGCTTCAGGTGCCAGAATACAGCTCAGGGACTTTGGACAACTACTTAAACTACTGTCCTCTAATGTGGGGTAGGCATGTGGCTAGATGGAAGAAGAAGACTGCAGATTTATACCCCGCTCTTCTCTCTGAATCAGAGACTTACAATCTCCTTTATCTTCCTCCCCCACAACAGACACCCTGTGAGGTAGGTGGGGCTGAAAGAGCTCTTACAGCAGCTGCCCTTTCAAGGACAACTCCTATGAGAGCTATGGCTGACCCAAAGCCATTCCAGCAGGTGCAAGTGGAGGAGGGGGAATCAAACCCGGTTCTCCCAGATAAGAATCCGCACACAACCACTACACCAAACTGGAGGGGAGCTGCCTGAGTCCGCCAGAGGACTCTTCAACAATAGTTGTCTGAGCCTCAGTAGGGCCTGCAGCAGCTGTTTAGGCACATCTCTCTTCTGCCTCTAGAGTTAGGAATTTGGGGCTACTCTGACTTGGCCTGTCCCACAACCAAGGCAGAGACACATTTCTGTACTTTCCTGGGCGGTTGCAAGAAGCCTGGTAAAGGCTTCTGTCTTGTGGCTCAGATCTGTGCCTTTCCACAGGGGTCCCACACAGTTGTGAATGGGGAGCATGTTGGTAATTATGGATGTAAACACAGGAAGCTGCCCTTGAGCCAGTCCAGCCCCTGGTTTTTCAAGGTCAGGCTTCTCCTCAGAGTAACCTTGACTCTCCAGGGTTCAGGCAGAGAGCTTGTATTTTAATTTTTTTTTTTGGTGGGTGGGGGGGTGGACTGGAAAAGCTGGGGATTGAATCCATTTCCATTTCATTTATTAGCTTCTATGCCCAAAGGTCTTAAGCCCGCCTAAAATCCACTAGGGACAGGGCCTTCTCTGTTATGGCCCCTACATGGTGGAATCAGCTGCCGGAGGAGGTGAGGGCCCTGCGGAACCTTGTTCAGTTCCGCAGGGCCTGTAAGACGACCCTCTTCCGGCTAGCCTACACCTAGCTGAGATGAGAAACTAAATTTAGCTTTGCCAGACTCCTGTTATACATATTTTTGTAATGTTTAATGGTTTTTAAGGTTTTAACTGTTTTAAATGTTTTAATTGTTTATATATTTAAATGCTTGTTTAATTTTATGTATGACTATTTGTTGGGAGCCGCCCTGAGCCACTTGTGGGAAGGGCGGGATATAAATCATAAATAAATAAATAACAATAAATAAAGCTCCATCAGAATGTAACAATTGTTAAAACATGCATTGGTATACAACAGAACTAACGATATTCACAGGATTCAGATGTTACAGTCAAAATATTAAATTCTAAAAGCGAAGAAAATGTTAAAACAGGAATTTCTAATTAAACCTGTCATACAGTTAAGTAAACCTAAAGTAGTCATGTTAACCACATTTTTGCCAGATTCCATTGCCATCAGAGCAATCCAGATTTCTGTCGTTTTGCAGATAAGATGATCGTTAAAAAAAATTTGTAACAAAATAGGTGGTTTCAGGATTAGTATCTGCCAGCAAATAAGGGACCACTCAAAGTTCAGTTGGTCGTTGGTGCTTAATAAGAACAGGAACTATCCAAATTGATCTACGAATCGACCACTGATGACAATGTAATAGAAGATGGCCAAGTGTTTCTACAGTACCAGACCCGCAATCACATAAGCCAGGGGTGGCCAGCGGTAGCTCTCCAAATGTTCTTTTGCCTACAACTCCCATCAGCCCCAGCCAGCATGGCCAATGGCTGAGGCTGATGGGAGTTGTAGGCAAAAAACATCTGGAGAGCTACCGTTGGCCACCCCTGACACAAGCGATTTGAGTACAGGACTCTAGAAAAACGACCTATCAACTCAGCAGTGGGAAAAGAATTAAGCCTAGAGAGTGAAAGCATGTCTATGACTCGGTGTTTTTAGGGATCTAGTATATGAAGGAAGTGACTCTGGAGGAGGAATACCTAGGGCAAGAGTGGAACATATGTGTCTTGCTTGAGCTAAAGTACTAGCCCGGTTGAGATTGATCACCTAGTCTGCTTCAGAACTACCTGGTAAATTAGGTTATTCCAGGCTGTTGGAGGAAAGCCCAATAACTCAAATCTAATATCTAGATATCCTTCCCAACTGCTTTTGTAATTGTCCTCCTTTAGGAGATGTAAGAGGCCACCTTGGGCATTTGGAGCTAAATAAAAGACTGAATTCTAGGACTTGCATGCCAAGGAAATCCTCTGTACCGTTTTTCTATGAATGATGCCTTAATTCTCTCCTCCTCACCTCACTTTGCAGGCTTAGTGACTACCTGTTTGTCTTGGCCCGCTACGCTGCGAGGAAAGAAGGGAAGGAAGAGAAAGTCTACACCAGAACGGAGCCCTAAGCCCAACGTCGTCCATCACAGGCTGCAGCTAGAGAGGACTTGATATGAGCAGCCTTAAAGAGCAAAGGATGCCTTCCTTAAAGAAAAAAAAAAAGTCATGGAGACTTTGCAGCATTGGGAAATCTGCTATGAGGAATAGCATTCCAGTGGCAACCACTGGCCACTTTCCATTGGACTCCAGTATCATTTAAGACAAATCAGACAGACTGTAATGAATTAAAAAAAAACTCTGGTGCATTCCAGCAGGTGTGGAGTAAAGCTCAAGAGAGGAAGCAGCTGATTCACAAAGCTCTGGCCCCACACATCGCACGCTTGCGTTCTTGTTCTGCCCCAACTCATTTGGTAATCCCCCTTTGTGGCCAGCCCAGCCTGTTTCTGTTTCAGATCTATCGCATTTTGGCTGCGAATAATGTCTTTGTTCCTGGATCCCAGTTACAATAAGTGCTTTGATACCTGGCAGATGTTGCAAAGATTCCAAAGGCTGTGGCTGAGAAACACCAGGGTAGGGGGTTGGGGTGTTCTGTGTGATGTCATGGTGAGTAGCCAGAGGATCGTGTGTGTTTTGTCTTTCTTTGTTTAAAGCCAACAGCTGTGGATGTTGCAATTGTAATGAAGGTTGCTCCTCCAGAAACTCCCTCAGGTAGGGCTCTCCCACTTGGCTGTGGGATACTTGCTGCACAAGGAAGGAAACTCCTTATTCCAGTAGTACAGTTCTTCTTTATTGGGTAAATTCCAAGAAGCAAGTGGAGGATAGGGGGGAGGCAAGAAGTCAAAATAATGGTACTGGTCCAGATACACTTCCCAGTAGTTACCAAAATAACAGTTCCAAGCCTTCAGCAAATTCTGCGCCGGCTTCTGGGGGGAGCCTTTTCCAACGATTAAAGTAAGAAACTGCAGATATCTCATATGCACCAGCTGTGTTGTCTTCTCTCCTCCAAATTCTACTCCAACTCTGAGGGCTTGGCTCTCCAGCTCACAACCTGCTTATTAGGCTACCTCAGGCTTAATTCACTGCAGCTGTTGGCTCCACCGTAGAGGGGTAGAGATTAACACACTGCAGGTCCAAAGAGGAGGGATCCTAAAAGGCTTGCATCTGCTGTCCCCACATTCTTTGTTCTCTACAGCAATGGACAAGAAGAAGGGCTGGATGAGATTACATTATGTGGCAGCTGCAAGAAGAAACAGAAGCTCTTTCTGACTGGGGGGCAGAACTCAAGAGTCTTTTTCCCAGGGGATGAAATGTTCAAAGACTGTTCTCTCCCAAACTGCATGCAGATGGAAGGGACCCTGATTTACAGGAAATAAAATCCTTCCCTGTGGACATTATGCACCTGAACAGGGTAGAGGAACTTGGTTGTCTCTGAGAAAGGGGGTGCAGAATTTGCATTGTTAATCCCCGCCCCAAATGAGGCAGGTAGTTCCACAGGCAAAGCTATTAACACAGCTCTTTATTCATTGTTCAGGCAGATCTGTTCTGCTGAGGGTGGGAATTTCCCCCAGGGAAGGTTCTGTAGACTTGGGCGGGGGGGGGGGGGGGGGAGACCTCCCATAATTGATAGAAAAACCCACACTACAAAATAAGGCTCTTGGTAGAAGAAAGCCATGCGAATGCCAGATACACACAAGGGATTGTGGGGTGTGCTCACCAGTGCATCTGATGCAAATCAAGATAACTCTAGCACTGTAAGCCTAAGCCACACAGGATGCAGTCAGGCTTGACAGGCTGAAAAACCGGGCTGAAACCAATAAAATGAATTTTAAGAGGGATCAATGTAAAGTTCTGCATTTAGGTAGGAAAAATCCGGTGCATGGTTATAGGATGGGGGAGACTTGTCTTAGCAGTAGTCTGTGCAAAAAGGATCTCGGGGTCTTCGTGAACCATATGCTGAACATGAGTCAACAGTGTGAAGCGGTGGCTAAAAAGGCAAATGCAATTTTGGACTGTATCAGTAGTGTCCAGATCATGTGAAGTAATAGTATCACTTTGCTGTGGTAAGACCTCACCTGGAGTCTTGTGTTCAGTTTTGGGCACCACATTTTAAGAAAGATAAAGACAAGCTGGAACGGGTCCAGAGGAGGGTGATGAAGATGGTGAGGGGTCTGGAGACCAAGTCCTATGAAGAAAGGTTGAAGGAGCTACGGATGTTTAGCCTGGAGAGGAGGCAGCTAAGAGGTGATAGGGTCACCGTCTTCAAGTACTTGAAGGGCTGTCCTATAGAGGATGGTGTGGAATTGTATTCTGTGGCCCCATAAGGTAGGACCAGAAAACAACAGGTTGAAATTATATCAAGAGTTTCCGGCTCAACATTAGGAAGAACTTCCTGATAGAGCGATTCCTCAGTGGAACAGGCTTCCTTGGGAGGTGGTGGGCTCTCCTTCCTTGGAGGTTTTTCAACAGAGGCTAGATGGCCATCTGACAGCAATGAAGATCCTATGAATTTAGGGGGAGGGGTTTGTGAGTTTCCTGCATTGTGCAGGGGGTTGGACTAGATGACCCTGGAGGTCCCTTCCGACTCTGATTCTATGATCTCTTACTACACAATCAGGCACAGGCCGGACAGGTGATTCCACAGCAACCTTTCCGGGGCTCTTCCCTCCTGCCTGACTTCACCAGGGTCAAATTCAGCTCCAGGCCAAACACTTAAAAGAGTTTTACTAACTGAGCTCAGCAGGTCTCAGCAGCCATTTTCAAAACAGGAATAAAGGGGACGATTGGGCAACAAACGGAGGCTCCTGAAGGATGCTACAATGGGCCATGCAGGCGGAAAGAGCTGCAGAGCCACCTCTGGGGCTGCAGCTGCTCTTGTTCTCTGCAGGAAGTTGCCCCAGTTGGTACCTCGACTGGAGGAGCTTCAGCCACTGCCCATCCTGGGGGCAGAGACTGCCTTGCTGTGTTTCCAGAGTCCCTCCTGTTAGTGGGGAATGGCAGCAAAAGAGCTTGCCGACTCCCAACCTGTGGGAAGAAGATAGAAGATGAAGATATTGGATTTATATCCCGCCCTCCACTCCGAAGAGTCTCAGAGCGGCTCACAATCTCCTTTACCTTCCTCCCCCACAACAGACACCCTGTGAGGTGGGTGGGGCTGGAGAGGGCTCTCACAGCAGCTGCCCTTTCAAGGACAACCTCTGCCAGAGCTATGGCTGACCCAAGGCCATTCTAGCAGGTGCAAGTGGAGGAGTGGGGAATCAAACCCGGTTCTCCCAGATAAGAGTCCGCACACTTAACCACTACACCAAACTGGCTCTGCCGCCTGCACAAAGGAGGTTCCAGATTCCCCCACGTGGGCAGGGCCTTTCCTTAGAGCAGCTGGGAGAAACCAGTCATCTGGGCAAGCTGGTGGAGCCGGTTCCTCACCCTGGCCCAGGATCAAGCGCGGACGGATCTCCTAGAGCTCTGCAGCAAGGGCAGCTCAACCGTCTGCATCCCAAAGCCTGCTGCCGGAACCTGACATTTGCAGCTTCCCTCATTTCACAATGCTTTCTCAAAAAGGCTCTTGAGCATCGGAAGGATGGGTGCAAGGAAGGCCGGGAGGCTGAAGCGAAGGCGAATTTTAAGTCTACGTCTCCTTCCCATAGGCGGAAATTCCATTTGTTTTGAGGATGGCAGATAAGCAAAATCGTCATTAAAATTATATGCTGCCTCTCGCCTTATAGCTAAGAACAGCTAAAACATTTAAAAGGTAAAGGTAGTCCCCTGCGCAAGCACCGGTCGTTTCCGACTCTGGGGTGACGTTGCAGACTTTTTTACGGGGTGGTTTGCCATTGCCTTCCCCAGTCCTCTACACTTTCCCCCCAGCAAGCTGGGGACTCATTTGACCGATCTTGGAAGGGTGGAAGGCTGAGTCAACCTGGAGCTGGCTAACTGAACCCAACTTCCGCCAGGATCGAACTCCGGTCATGAGCAGAGAGCTTGGACTGCAGTACCGCAGCTTACCACTCTGCGCCACGGGGCTCTTTAAATTATTATTTAACATTATATTATATTTAACATTCTATTAACAGGCATCAATTAAAAACATAATACAAATAAAACTACAGGGCAGCCCACGTAAACGGCTCTGGAGTACTGAAAAACTAAGCAGAGCCCTGCAGAACTTCGAGAAGTCCAGTGTGCTGGCTGAGAGCTGGTTCCACGAGAACACTACCACAAAGCAGGCCCTCGTTCTGGCGGATGCCAGACCAACATCCCCGGGGCCAGACACTGCCAGCAGCTGCTGGGCTGAAGAATGCAAATTCCAGGGGAGAACATGTTGGAAGAGGGAGTCCAACAGAGATGAGGGTCAGGAAAATGTGGGCTGGGAGCTCCGTGGGAAGGGGCCAAAGGGCCCTCCTGTTCACCACACCGCATAGGGCCCTGTCCACGAATGGCTGCAGATTGCCATTCGATTGATGGATTGGCTCCCTATTATGTTCGATATCATGCCAATAAAGGGAATCGAACTGAATAACGGTTGCATTTCCTACCAGCCTGTGGAGTCTCCTTCAGGAGTGAGAGGGCGCTTGCAAGAGGAAGAGGGAACCCGGGGATCCTGGAACCAGTTAGCAGCAGCTGCTGCCAACCAGGCAGCCCACCTGTCCCCGCTGCTGGGCAGCAGAAGTGCCCTGCCCCTGTGCTTGGGAGACCGTTGTTTTAGTTTAGTTTAATTACGATTTATATCCCGCCCTTCCCACCAAGTGGCTCAGGGCGGCTCACAGCACATAAAATCTAACAGAAAAATATAAATTTAAACATTTTACACAGTTAAAACATTAAAAACATAGCAGGGGTCTAATAAAACTACACTCCGATTCCGGTGCCAGTTAGTTATAAGCCAGCCGGAAGAGGGCTGTCTTGCAGGCCCTGCGGAACTGAGCAAGGTCTTGCAGGGCCCTCACCTCTTCTGGCAGCTGGTTCCACCAGGAAGGGGCCATTACAGAGAAAGCCCTCTCAGTAAATATGCTGGCCCTCAGCATCCTCCCCCTCCAATGCGGGTACTTCAACACTGACCCACCTGGCAGGGCTGTTGTGAAGAAGGCAGCAGCGAAGAAGGGCTTTCAGCTTCAACGGAAGTGCTCAGCCCTGCGGCTCGTTTGAACGAAGCTAACGACCCCCAGCACGTGTCTATAAAATGAAAGGTTATACCGTGCCAAAGATTTTGTTAGCCTCTTAAGGTGCGTGTTCAGATTCGCCATCTAGCTTTCTGCGGAGCTAGACGCGGCTAAAGCCTGTCGAACTTGAGCAGGATTAGGCGTGCCCAACCGGGTCCAGGAGACCACTGCCAACTGTGTCCTCAAAACCCACTCAGGAGTCTCGTCAGTGTCAAAGCTGAAGGATGAAGAAGCAGGCCAGGCGTTTGGATCAACGGCCGGCAAGTTTCCCAGTCGTCCGACCTCCCGCGAGGCTTCTCACACAATCTCCATCGAGAAGAGGGATGGGAAAAAACACACCCAGTAACTGTTTTCAACCAACAGATCAAGTTTATTTCCTGTATTCCTGAATTCCCGTCACAGGATTATAACCCCAAGCGGCAACAGGGCAGGAGAACAGGTGGCCAAAGAGCTGCGTCTTCCTCTCCTGTAGCGAAGGCTTCCCTTCTGGTCACATGGAGAGGGCATGCAGGGCCAAGGGACGGAGGGCCCACCTACCCCTTCCTGGCTGCACACAGCTTCCAAACTGATGCAGAAGCAGTCTGGCAGAGAGAAGGGCGCAGGGCAGAAGGCGCCGCTGGCTGCCCAACTGCTCCTGGGTTAGCACACGCTCACAGTTTGCACATAGAGACGTGAGACGCACTGAACCATGGGCAGAGGAGTATATGGCGTTCCCCAACGGTGAAATTAAGGCAGAGAGCCAGGGATTCCCCTCCCCCACCTCCCCAATTCCGGGTCTGCCCTTTGTTCAACTCTCTCGCTGTAGTGCACCCCCCATTCCAGGAGAAGTGCAATGCTGTCTGAGGCCCAAAGACAACCACTGAACTCCAGGCTGCAAAACACTGGACAGCTCATCATTCTCTAGCAACTCTTAAAAGACAGTGCAGAGGGGGTGAGGAAGGCAGGAGACAGAGAGAGAGAGGGAGGGAGAGAGAGATTTAGTGTTAATCGTTTCATGCTTGTAAGCTCACGTGGGCCCTGCCCATCACTAAAAAAATTAAAAACCACTATTGTACATCTTCAAGCTAGACCACCGCAGGCCAGCAGTGGCAGAACCCCTCGAATCAGGAATCGCCAACCAGGTTATTTCGGCAAAGGGATGGCTGAAACAGCACGTGCCGCTTCCTTGATGAATTTTGTACACTATTTACACTCGCAGCTACCCCTTCGTCCGGGCACTTCTTTCCTTCACAGAATCACCACAGAGGGTGGTGAAGGGTCACAGAATCAGCCCCCATCCAGGGAGAAGAGCCAGAGAACACAGCCTTGCAGAGAGCCCGCGTTTCGATCTCCAAACATTCTGAGAACAGCAACCTTGGGGGGGGGGGGGGGGAGGAGAGATCAGGAGCTGCTGCTGCCGTAGCCTGGGAGACAGCAAAATAGCTTCTACTATTATGTGTGCACAAACCAATCCATTTTTATGGGGAGGAAGCTATTTATTTATTTGTTGATTAAACTTAGGCATCGCCCAGGCCCTCTGGCTGCTATGGCAAAGTGGCAGCTCCCCGTCCTTCTCTCTCCACAATAGACCTTGCTTCCACAAGGTAGGGATGGTGGCTCAGCGGTAGAGCATCTGCTTGGCAAGCAGAAGGTCCCAGGTTCAGTCCCTGGCATCTCCAACTAAAAAGGGTCCAGGCAAGCAGGTTTGAAAAACCTCAGCTGGAGACCCTGGAGAGCCGCTGGCAGTCTGAGTAGACGACTGACTTTGATGGACCGAGGGGGGTCTGATTCAGTAGAAGGCAGCTTCATATGTTCATATATGAAAGTCTGCGGGGTGCTAAATCCTCCAGGATGGAGAGGCGCATTAGCAAGAATGAACATCCACAACCTATTTAGGAAGACAGCACCACCTCACGGGCATGCCCATTCAGATTTCCAAACTGCTGAGGGAGATGGGGGCGAGCAGAATGAAGGTCGTTCCGCTCTCTCATTTTAGTGGCTTGGGTGCCCCCTCTTGAGTCAGGGTTCTTTCCCTTTTCTGCATGCGTTTCCTCCCCCATTACACTCTTGTATTTCTGACACATTCCCTTGCCTTTTACAGCAATCTCCTATCGAAGCAACCACTACAGGGAGGAAAGACGTGGAGAAAAGGGGAGGGGGGGGACCCTGAAGTGATAGGGGATGACAGTGTGGAAGAATTCGGAAATGTGGAAATCAAACCCGTGGAGTTAACTAATTGCTGCTTCAGCAGAAACTCCCGTGCACGGGCCCGGCTCTGCAACAGTTTATACTCTGGTGTCCCTGGCAGTTTCCGGAATGGAGTGAAATGCATGACACATAAACAAGTCCCTGAGAAGTCAAGTGTCCAGAACAGCTTGAGGGGTCTCTGCAGCTACATAGCCTCCAAGGTCCGTTTGACGCAGGGTCACACAAGAAGAAGATGATATTGGATTTATATCCCGCCCTCCACTCCAAAGAGTCTCAGAGCGGCTCACAATCTCCTTCCCCTTCCTCCCCCACAACAGACACCCTGTGAGGTGGGTGGGGCTGAGAGGGCTCTCACAGCAGCTGCCCTTTCAAGGACAACCTCTGCCAGAGCTATGGCTGACCCAAGGCCATTCCAGCAGGTGTAAGTGTAGTGGGGAATCAAACCCAGTTCTCCCAGATAAGAGTCTGCGCACTTAACCACTACACCAAACTGGCTCACCAAACAAGGGCCGGAAGCATCAGCTCCACTCCCAAGCCGGGGCTTTTTAGCCCTTTGGTGGGAGCAGCAAGCAAGAGTCCTCCCCAGGGGCATCTCAGCTGCTCTGTCCTGGACCCAAACAAGAGCCATCTCCAGACCAGCAGCAGAAGGACAGAGGTGTTCCACAGCCTCTGGAGAGGAGGGGGTGAAAATGCCCTTTGTGCTTGTGCCAGAGGCTCGGTTGTGCCCGGCTGCTGAGGACTTGCAAGCTCGCCACTGAAAGGGGACCCCAGGGAGAACACTAACACAGCACATCCCTGGTCAGCCAGTGCTGAAGGGCTCATAGAAGAGGCCAAGGCCAAAGAAAGAGAAACTTGAAAGCAAATGTTTGCTTCAGGTGGCAAAACAAGCCAAAGGGAGAGATCCAGTACAGGGGAAAGCCTGAAAAGAGAAATGCGGAAGTCTCTGAGGCCAAGATTGGGGGTGTGGGGGTGTGCCCTGGGCAAACCAGCTGCCACTCCTGGGCACCGGCCACAACCAAAGAGTCACACAGATAGACAGAATAGAGGAAAAAAGTCCAACCGGCTCCGTGTATGTTAGGCTCAGCACCCACTTCTTGTAATTGCAATGTTCTTCAATATAGTCAATTTCACCACTCTCATGTTGCACTTCTAGTTTATTATGCAGGCACAAAACAATAAGCCTTGAAAAAAGTATGGAATATTTCAAGTTTCTATCTATTCACACCAAATACGTTTTCTTTCTTAGGCTGCTTAAGAAGAACGCTTCCGCAGCCGCTTAAAGCTGTGGCGCAGCGTGGCAGGATCCATCGATTTTATTTTTCCGGTTTCCCTTCCTAGCTTTATCGCCAGCGTGTTTTCTCTTCTATCCAATGCTCTTTTAGAATGAGAGTAGAGCATTGGATAGAAGAGAAAACACACTGGTGATAAAGCAAGGAAGGGAAACCGGGAAAAGCACTGGATAGAAGAGAAACATTTTGTGACGACTGAATAAGCCTATGCTGGCGATAAAGCAAGAAAGCGAAAGAGGGAAAATAAAATCGATCGATCCTGCCGTGCAGCTTTAGGCGGCTGCGGAAGCGTTATTTGTAAGCAGCCTAAGAAAGAAAACTTATTTGGTGTGAATAGATAGAAACCTGAAATATTCCACACTTTTTTTCCAAGGCTTATTGTTTTGTGCCTACATAATAAACTAGAAGTACAACGTAAGAGTGGTGAAATACTCTTGAAGAATACTGCAATTGCAAGAAGTGTGCGCTAAGCCTAACATACACGGAGCCGGTTGGGCTTTTTTCCTCCACTCCTGGGCCACCGGGCAGAAAGTCACCTCTGAGGGACCCCACTGGCATTTCAGGGTGCTGAAAGTGACAAGGTTTCGGTCTGCCCAGGTGCTGGGTCCCCAACTGCCCCCTCCACGCCAGTTTTTATAAGCAGGACAGGAAAAAGAAAGTACCCTCCCTTCATCGCATGCCTCTGCACCAGAGCGCATTGGGGCAGTTTGCCCCCCAGGCCGGTCCTGCTCACACCCAAATCCAGCTTTTGCCCAGAACACACACACAGTCAGGAACTCTGGCCACAAGCCCCAGCTCAGTGGAGGAGCAGGCAGCACAGACAGGCTCTCCAGTAAGGGGACGACATCGACCCCGGCCTCCCTGGATCCTCTCTGCACTGCAGATTCGGAACCAGAAAGCCCCAGCCTTGCTCCCATCTCTTAAGAACCACCCCGCTCTGCAACTCCACAGGCATTGCGCTCAAGGCTGCTTTTAATGGCAGGCCAGCTGCTTGCAAGTCAGGGCCGTTGGCACCACAGCCAGCCCTATCTGGGGGCGAATGCCAAGCCGGCACAGGGCAGAGGACCGCCGTTGCCCCCGTGCCCCTCTGCCTGGAAGGGCCTGAAGCTGCACACCGGGCTGCCGCCAGCGGCTCTGGAAAGACCCCGGCAGCTACGAAAGCTCAAAGCCGGTGTTCATGCTGATGGCGTAGCGCAGTTTCTCCCGCAAGATGCTCTTCTTACTGTAGTTGGGCAGCTTGAGGAGGTTGAAGCAGGTCGAGGAGGTGGGCAGGCGCCCCCCCGGCTCCTTCTTCCGGATGGTGAAGAAGCCCCGCAGGACGCTTCCCAGGGTGTCTCCAGTGTCCTGTGACGAGAAAAGCTGCCGTGGGATCGCTGCAGGCCGCGTGTTTCCCTTCTCCCCACTGAGTCCCTGGCCGAGGGCAGAATCCCACATCGAGAACCGCTAATGCCGCTAATGAGCAACTGACTAGATGCACGGACAGCCTTTTTGAACACTGGTTCCAAATATGGAAGTATTACGATCGAGAAGAAGTGAATGTCGAAACACGTGAATATCTAGCGCAGGGGTGGCCAACGGTAGCTCTCCAGATGTTTTTTGCCTACGACTCCCATCAGCCCCAGCCAGCATGGCCATGCTGGCTGGGGCTGATAGG
Source organism: Heteronotia binoei (assembly GCF_032191835.1). Classification (NCBI taxonomy): domain Eukaryota; kingdom Metazoa; phylum Chordata; class Lepidosauria; order Squamata; family Gekkonidae; genus Heteronotia; species Heteronotia binoei. Next base: position 82,649,797 of record NC_083233.1, on the reverse strand, counting down.
AGTTGTAGGCAAAAAAAACCATCTGGAGAGCTATCGTTGGCCACCCCTGATCTAGAATACGTGTATAAATCGATGGTGCGGTCTCATTTGGAATACTGCGTGCAATTCTGGTCACTGCACTTCAAAAAGGATATTATAGCATTGGAAAAAGTCCAGAAAAGGGCAACTAGAATGATTAAAGGCTTGGAACACTTTCCCTATGAAGAAAGGTTAAAACACTTGGGGCTCTTTAGCTTGGAGAAATGTCAACTGCGGGGCGACATGATAGAGGTTTACAAGATTGTGCATGGGATGGAGAAGGTAGAGAAAGAAGTACTTTTCTCTCTTTCTCACAATACAAGAACTCGTGGGCATTCAATGAAATAGCTGAGCAGTCGGGTTAGAATGGATAAAAGGAAGTACTTCTTCACCCAAAGGGTGATTAACAAGTGGAATTCACTGCCATAGAAGGTGGTGGCGGCTACAAGCATAGCCAGCTTCAAGAGGGGATTGGATAAAAATATGGAGCAGAGGTCCATCAGTTCCTATTAGCCACAGAGTGTGTGTGTGTATATATTTGGCCACTGTGTGACACAGAGTGTTGGACTGGAGGGGCCACTGGCCTGATCCAACAGGGCTTCTCTTATGTTCTTGTGTGACATAGAGTGTTGGACTGGAGGGGCCATTGGCCTGATCCAACATGGCTTCTCTTATGTTCTTGTGTGACATAGAGTGTTGGACTGGAGGGGCCATTGGCCTGATCCAACATGGCTTCTCTTATGTTCTTGTGTGACATAGAGTGTTGGACTGGAGGGGCCATTGGCCTGATCCAACATGGCTTCTCTTATGTTCTTGTGTGACACAGAGTGTTGGACTGGAGGGGCCATTGGCCTGATCCAACATGGCTTCTCTTATGTTCTTTTGTGACACAGAGTGTTGGACTGGAGGGGCCATTGGCCTGATCCAACATGGCTTCTCTTATGTTCTTGTGTGACACAGAGTGTTGGACTGGAGGGGCCACTGGCCTGATCCAACAGGGCTTCTCTTATGTTCTTGTGTGACATAGAGTGTTGGACTGGAGGGGCCATTGGCCTGATCCAACATGGCTTCTCTTATGTTCTTGTGTGACATAGAGTGTTGGACTGGAGGGGCCATTGGCCTGATCCAACATGGCTTCTCTTATGTTCTTGTGTGACATAGAGTGTTGGACTGGAGGGGCCACTGGCCTGATCCAACATGGCTTCTCTTATGTTCTTGTGTGACATAGAGTGTTGGACTGGAGGGGCCACTGGCCTGATCCAACAGGGCTTCTCTTATGTTCTTTTGTGACACAGAGTGTTGGACTGGAGGGGCCATTGGCCTGATCCAACAGGGCTTCTCTTCTGTTCTTATGTTCATCTTATATACTTCAACACAGTTCTGAGTCCTATTACAGTTCTTTCTTATAACTTTGGAGAATACTGGGACTTTGGTCCAGCTGTTTTGCTGCGTTTACTGAAGGATGCATTAAAGTACAGCAACTTCGACAGATGAAACAAGAAGTCTTCAAAGCAAACAGGCTACTGAGTACAGACCTTGCTGTCTGTTGGACTCTTGAGTGTTTCTTTGTGTTAGCGATAGGAGTGAGTGTAAAATTACCACAAACTTATGTGTAAAAATCAGATGGCAATTTCCCTTTTTTGTATCCGTATAATTGCATAGAAAAAATCATAAAAATAAAAATTAACTGAATGAGATATTATATTAAGTCGTGTTTTCTAGAATCAGTGCAAATCGTTATAACAACTGCTTGTGAGTAAGAATTTTGGAACACAGGTGTTCCCTTTTTAACTATCTCTTACTGTGTTCTTCCCGTGTGCTTGCTATACTTCCTCCCAAATGGGGCTGGTTTTGCTATGACCAGATCTAGGAGTGTCCCTGTGTCTCAAGCCAGCAAGACAAGCACAAGAATCCAGGAACCTCCAGGAGGCAAGCCTGCCTCCAGCCTTAAACTCTTCCCCAAGCAGCGGAATTAAAGGACAAGAAACAGAGAATATTGAGACTGGATGCCAGCAGGGGGCGCTTGAAGCATGGTGGTCACCCAGCATTTCCCCTGCCTCTCTTCCTGCCTCAAGGGCACCACCCTAGACCTGGCCAATCCCACCACTTTAGGGGAAGGGCCCTGGCAGTAGAGGATCTGCTTGGCATGCAGAATGTCCCAGGTTCAATCCCCGGCATCTCCAGTCGAAAGGACAAGGCTGGAGACAAGATGAAAGATCACTGCCTGAGACCATGAAGAGCCCCTGTCTGAGTAGACGATACTGACTTTGATGGAGCAAGGGTGTGATTCAGTAGAAGGCTGCTTCAGATGTGTTCGTTTGAGACCTTGAAAAGCTGCTGCAAACCTGAGTAGACAGTGCTGGCCGTGATGGACCAAGGGTCTGATTCAGTAGATCCATCCATCCATCCTATATCTAATTCGGTGCAGTGGTTAAGTTCGTGGACTCTTATCTGGGAGAACCAGATTTGATTCCCCAATCCTCCACATACACCTGCTGGTATGACCTTGGGTCAATCATAACTCTATCAAAGCTGTTCTGCTCAAGAGCAGTTCTCTCAGAGCTCTCTCAGGGTGTCTGTTGTGGGAGGGAAGGGAAAGGGAAAGCCACTGAGATTCCTTTGGGTAGTGAAGGGTGGGGTATAAATCCAATCTCCTCTTCTTCTTATGTGTCTATCTATGTGTCTATCAATATAGATATCTTTGTTCAGCCTCTCCAATTTCCTTAAATAAGAAAGGCTTCACAATCTGAACTTGGACACCACCTTGGGAGAAACTGGTCCGCGGGGCTTCCTCCCTTTGGCTCAGGGGGCAGGACCTTCCCCTCCACCGCCCCCAAGACAACCCTAGTCCTGGGTTCCCACGCCCTGCCCCCCCAAACATCTCAACAACTCTTGTCCTTTTCAAGGAGGACAGGAGAAAGGTTCTCGGCCACTCTGAAAGCTCACCGAGACTAAAGGGTGGGTGAGTATCATTGCCCCTCACTGCCACGGCCCAAACCCACGGCCCCCTACCTGATCGTCTGAGACCTCCACGCAGCGGATGGAGAAGGGAGGCTTGAGGTAAGCGAAGCCCAAGAGTGGCGGCCTGGAACAGCTGGTGACAAACTGAAAGCAACAGAGAGAAACGGTCACCAAGAGAGGACTGGGGGCTAGAAGCAGGCAGAGGGTGCCATGAAAGAGCTCTAGCCGAGACCCCTAAGAGCTGCTGCCCTGATAGAAGATGATGATATTGGATTTATATCCCGCCCTCCACTCCGAAGAGTCTCAGAGCGGCTCACAATCTCCTTTCCCTTCCTCCCCCACAACAGATACCCTGTGAGGTAAATGAAGATACTGGATTTATATCCTGCCCTCCACTCCGAAGAGTCTCAGAGCAGCTCACAATCTCCTTTCCCTTCCTCCCCCACAACAGACACCCTGTGAGGTAAATGAAGATATTGGATTTATATCCTGCCCTCCACTCCGAAGAGTCTCAGAGAGGCTCACAATCTCCTTTCCCTTCCTCCACCACAACAGACACCCTGTGAGGTAGATGAAGATATTGGATTTATATCCCGCCCTCCACTCCGAAGAGTCTCAGAGCGGCTCACAATCTCCTTTCCCTTCCTCCCCCACAACGGACACCCTGTGAGGTGGGTGGGGCTGAGAGGGTTCTCACAGCAGCTGCCCTTTCAAGGACAACCTCTGCCAGAGCTCTGGCTGACCCAAGACCATTCTAGCAACTGCAAGTGGAGAAGTGGGGAATCAAACCTGGTTCTCCCAGATAAAGAGTCCGCACACTTAACCACTACATCAAACTGGTTCTCTTCCCATTATGATGATGATGATGATATTGGATTTATATCCCACCCTCCACTCCAAATCTCAGAGTCTCAGAGTGGCTCACAATCTCCTTTCCCTTCCTCCTCCACAACAGACACCCTGTGAGGTGGGTGGGGATGAGAGAGCTCTCACAGCAGTTGCCCTTTCAAGGACAATCTCTGCCAGAGCTATGGCTGACTCAAGGCCATTCCAGCAGGTGCAAGGGGAGGAATGGAGAAGAAGAACACTGCAGATTTATATCCTGCCCTTTTCTCTGAATCAGAGTCTCAGAGTGGCTCATAATTTCCTTTATCTTCCTCCCCCACAACAGACACCCTGTGAGATGGGTGGGGCTGAGAGGTCTCTCACAGCAGCTGCCCTTTCAAGGACAGCTCTGCAAGAGCTATGGCTGACCAAAGGCCATTCCAGCAGCTGCAAGTGGAAGAGTGGGGAATCAAACCCGGTTCTCCCAGATAAGAGTCCACATGCTTCACCACCACACCAAACTGTCTCTCCAAAGATAGACCAAAGATCTGACTTGGCATGCCACAACTCTGTATTCACACATCCCCTCCTCTCTGACTCCCATCCTCATTGCTGGAGAACAAGGAATACAAGCAAAGCACTGACTTTGCTAAGGGAGAACTCAAAAGCTTTCCCGTGGGGAGACGAAACCAGTAGCCAAAAATTTAAGGCCTGATACGCGCACACCTGCGCCACCCCCTGTACCTTGAGAAACATGGCTCTTTCATCAGGGCTGAAGTCGTTGGCAAGGATGTCCCACAGCCAGATGATGACTCTGTGGCTGCCGTGGAAGCCCCCGTAGTACACCGTGTGTTTCCTGGGAAAGGACAGATGGGAAGCCAAAAGGGCAGGGGCGCCTGGCTGCCCCTCGAAGCCTGCAGCCAGAAGAAGCCCCAAGCCACACGCAACCCACTGCCGGCTGTGCAGCACGGCTACGACGCAGAATCACGGAGTTGGAAGGGGCCTCCAGGGCTATCTAGTCCAGGGGTCCCCAACCTTTCTGGTCCCAGGGACTGGCCCCAGGTCTGGCCTGTCCACAGCGGCCCCAAGGCCAACAGCATGGGGGCACCATATCTACTCCCCACCCCCTCCTCTGCCCCCCCCCCAGCGGAACCTCCTCCTCCTCGCATATTCAGCTTTCAAAAAGGGACTGGGGGGCCCAGCGCGGGGGTCTGCCTCCAGCAGCAGAACCCCCTAGTGCCGGCCCTGCCCCCCCCCGTGGTGCCTCCTTCCCCCCTCCATTCGTACGAGTGAAAGCCCAGAGAAGGTGGCGGTGAAGCGATCCACGGTTCTTTAAAGCCCAACCGCTCCCCGTCGATCAGACAATCGATGGAAAAACCGTGGCAGCCGTGCGAGTGACCGGCTGAAAAAGCTACACTACCTTTTGCCTCGTTTCCATTTCCTTCCCATGCCCAGGAAGGAAGTGGAAACAAGGCAAAAGGTAGTGTAGCTTTTTCAGCCACTTGCTTGCACTTCTGCCTCGGTTTTTCTATTAATCGTCTGATCGACAGGGAGCGATCGGCCCTTAAAGAGCCGTGGATCGCTTCACCACCACCTTCCCCAGGCTTTCACTCGTACGAACGGAGAGGGAGGAGGAGACACTGCGGGATCGGGTGGGCGGCGAGGCTGCGTGTCGCTGCTGAGGGAGCAGGGCAACTGGGCTGTGCGGCCCAGTTGCCAACATGCCACAGACCGGTACCGGTCTGCGGCCCAGGGGCTGGGGACCCCTGATCTAGTCCAACCCCCTGCACAATGCAGGAAACTCACAAACACCTCCCCCTAAATTCACAGGATCCTCACTGCTGCCAGATGGCCATCTAGCCTCTCTTTAAAAACCTCCAAGGAAGGAGAGCTGCTCTGCCCGTCTAGGAGGCCAGCTGGCCCTCCTAGCCAAGCACTGCCCACCCACAATGGGAAAGGGAACGCCTCCCTCTAACTGAACTGGAATGGGGACCCTCTGCCCAGAGCCACGTGGTGCTGGCCGAACCCTCTTGCGTCTGGCACTCGATATGTCCCACGGCCAGCCAGGAGGGCCGCGCCACCCCCTCCAGCATTCACTTCACCCTTCCTTACTTCAGGTCTTCCAGATCGATCTCGGCATTGTCCCCCGAGATCAGGCGCTGCAGCTCCGGGGCGGAGAACATGCGGATCCATTCCGGCTTGATGATGGATCGGAAGCCGCTGATGAAGGCAGCCGTCTGGTTTTTGATCTGGGTGTGCATCCGGAAGTGGGCCATGAGGTGGATGTAGCTGATCCTGGGGGGCAGAAGGGGGGGGGGAGAAAGTCAGGCTGGGGACCCTGCCGCACAGAGGCTTGGGGCTCAAAACGCCACCCCCAGGAAGAAGCACTACCGGCTCATCCTGAGCAGATGCAGATGCAAAGACCCAGAAAGATTACAGAGCGGAGCAAACACATGGAGGGTTGAGGATCACTGGCGTGCAACCCCTTTCCCCCCCGCCGCCCCCCACTCATATGCACACAATGGTCAGGATCCAAAAGAAGTGCGTGACCGACAAAAGGAAATAGTTCTTTACACAAAAATGTGGAATTCACTGTGAGAGGAAGTCCAAATAGCCACAGGAACAGACAGTTCAAAAAGCAGATCAAAATAGATTATCGGAGGCTACGTCTGTCAATGGCTACTAGGTGACTGAGGGGAATCTCCATGTCCAGAGGCAGTCAACCTTTGACTCCCAGAGCCAGGAGGCAACATCGGAGGAAGGCCTCAGCCTCTCTGCCCTGTTGTTGGTCCACCAGAGGAACTGGGTGCCCACTGTGTGAGACAGGAGGCTGGACTAGATGGACCTTCACTGGTCTGACCCAGCAGGGCTCTTCTGATGTTCTTCTCAGGGGAAGGCCTTGGTCTCTCTACCCTGTTGTTGGCCCTCCAGAGGAACTGGTTGGCTGCTGTGTGAGACAGGAGGCTGGACTAGATGGACCCTCACTGGACTGATCCAGCAGGGCTCTTCTGATGTTCTTCTCAGGAGAAGGCCTTGACCTCTCTGCCCTGTTGTTGGTCAACCAGTCCTCCTGGAGGGCCAACAAAATTCTAAATTCTAAATAAATAAATAAATAAATAAAAATCCCGTCTCACACAGAGGCCAACCAGTTCCTCTGGAGGGCCAACAACAGGGCAGAGAGACTGAGGCCTTCCTCCGAAGTTGCCTCACTGTGTGAGACAGGAGGCTGGACTAGATGGACCCTCCCTGGTCTGATCTATCAGGGCTCTTCTTGTGTTCTTATGACTAGTTCTGCAATGACCAAGAGGGCTTTAATCTGGCATTTATAAAAAAGACAGCCTGGTGTAGTGGTTAGTGCTTTCGTTTAGGACCAGGGAGACCTAGGTTTGAACTCCCTCTCTGCCATAAAGTTCAGTGGGTGATTCTGGGCCAACCTATCTAACCTATACCTCACTAGGTGGTTGAGAGGATAACACAGTATCATAGAGTTGGAAGGGACCTCTCGTCCAACCCCCTGCACAATGCGGGAAACTCACAAATACCTCCCCCCCACACACACATACCCAGTGGCCCCTGTTCCATGGCCAGAAGATGGCAAGAATGGAGACAGATCAGGTATCGTGAGACGCTCCGTGCCTGAGATGGAGGGGAGTTTCCTCAAGTGTCTATGATGGGGGGTAGGGCGGGGGGGCAAAGGAATCTGCTGCACAGGGCACTCAGGTGCTTAGGAATTCCCACAGCAACTCTGCATCTCAGCCTTTCCTGGGTTCTGCTTCTCACAAAGTGTCACAAAACCAAAACATGGGAGAAGCAGGAACCTCCTTGCAAACCACAGTCTGGGCACGAGACTCCAAAGCGTGGGAAAATGAGCCACTCTGCAAGCAAGTCGCTATGTTCCAGCCTGCTCCTAAACCCAAGCCATGCTGGGTGGTGCCCATGTGCACACGAGCGATGCAAACCGCACTGCTTTCCTTTCATTTACTGAAAAAGTCCTCTATGGCCTTTCTTTGCATGAACCAAGTGTGTGGTTATTCATGCAGGAGCGCTATTCTAGCTCTCCCCACCCCCCATCGGAAACAGAGATGAACCAATCGCTGTCCTGTTTTCAGACTGTCCCAATTAGGTCTCTGACTGCACCAGTCTCTCTAGGGTCACCGGGAAGGTCAGAGTGAGCCAGGAAGCCCCAAAGGGCAGGCGCCAAGGGGGTGGTTGTCACTCCTTACTTGTTCTCATTGGTAACAGGCATGGTTTTCCCTCCGGGAACAAGTTCATGGCAAACCAGCTGGGGAAACGGAACAAAAAGTCAGATGGACAGACAGACAAGGCATTGCTCCCTGTGAAAGATTGTCCCCCGGGGTGCCAGCCACAGTTTATTCTTTCCCGCGCTCACAGAGGCCTAACCCTTACTCCATCCCGGATGCTTCAGTGTTGTTTTACTTTGTTTGTAGGGAGAAGCAGTAGAAAATGCACCTTGTACATATGCAGAAGCACATCTGCTTTACAGGGGTAGTGTACAAGCCCCTGAGGGAGGAGTCTGTGGGCCTGTATCAATGGAACATCCTTTCCTCCCCAGGGGTGGGATGGGAGAAGATGATGATGATATTGGATTTATATCCCGCCCTCCACTCCGAAGAGTCTCAGAGCGGCTGACAATCTCCTTTCCCTTCCTCCCCCACAACAGACACCCTGTGAGGTAGATGAAGATACTGGATTTATATCCCGCCCTCCACTCCGAAGAGTCTCAGAGCGGCTCACAATCTCCTTTCTCTTCCTCCCCCACAACAGACACCCTGTGAGGTGGGTGGGGCTGGAGAGGGCTCCCACAGCAGCTGCCCTTTCAAGGACAACCTCTGCCAGAGCTATGGCTGACCCAAGGCCATGCTAGCAGGTGCAAGTGAAGGAGTGGGGAATCAAACCCGATTCTCCCAGATGAAGATATTGGATTTATATCCCACCCTCCACTCCAAAGAGTCTCAGAGCGGCTCACAATCTCCTTTACCTTCCCCCCCCCCACCCAACAGACACCCTGTGAGGTAGAAGAAGATATTGGATTTATATCCTGCCCTCCACTCCGAAGAGTCTCAGAGTGGCTCACAATCTCTTTTACCTTCCCCCCCCCCACAACAGACACCCTGTGAGGTGGGTGGGGCTGAGAAGGATCTCACAGCAGCTGCCCTTTCAAGGACAACCTCTGCCAGAACTATGGCTGACCCAAGGCCATGCTAGCAGCTGCACGTGGAGGAGTGGGGAATCAAACCCGGTTCTCCCAGATGAAGATATTGGATTTATATCCCACCCTCCACTCCAAAGAGTCTCAGAGCGGCTCACAATCTCCTATATCTTCTCCGCCCACAACAGACACCCTGTGAGGTGGGTGGGGCTGAGAGGGCTCTCACAGTAGCTGCCCTTTCAAGGACAACCTCTGCCAGAGCTCTGGCTGACCCAAGGCCATTTCAGCAGCTGCACGTGGAGGAGTGGGGAATCCAACCCGGTTCTCCCAGATAAGAGAGCTCTGGCTGACCCAAGGCCATTCCAGCAGCTGCAAGTGGAGGAGTAGGGAATCAAACCCTGTTCTCCCAGATAAGAGAGCTCTGGCTGACCCAAGGCCATTCCAGCAGCTGCAAGTGGAGGAGTAGGGAATCAAACCCGGTTCTCCCAGATAAGAGAGCTCTGGCTGACCCAAGGCCATTCCAGCAGCTGCACGTGGAGGAGTGGGGAATCCAACCCGGTTCTCTCAGATAAGAGAGCTCTGGCTGACCCAAGGCCATTCCAGCAGCTGCAAGTGGAGGAGTAGGGAATCAAACCCGGTTCTCCCAGATAAGAGAGCTCTGGCTGACCCAAGGCCATTCCAGCAGCTGCACGTGGAGGAGTGGGGAATCCAACCCGGTTCTCCCAGATAAGAGAGCTCTGGCTGACCCAAGGCCATTCCAGCAGCTGCACGTGGAGGAGTGGGGAATCAAACCTGGTTCTCCCAGATAAGAGAGCTCTGGCTGACCCAAGGCCATTCCAGCAGGTGCAAGTGGAGGAGGGGGGAATCAAACCCGGTTCTCCCAGATAAGAGAGCTCTGGCTGACCCAAGGCCATTCCAGCAGGTGCAAGTGGAGGAGTAGGGAATCAAACCCGGTTCTCCCAGATAAGAGAGCTCTGGCTGACCCAAGGCCATTCCAGCAGCTGCACGTGGAGGAGTGGGGAATCCAACCCGGTTCTCCCAGATAAGAGAGCTCTGGCTGACCCAAGGCCATTCCAGCAGCTGCAAGTGGAGGAGTGGGGAATCAAACCCAGTTCTCCCAGATAAGAGAGCTCTGGCTGACCCAAGGCCATTCCAGCAGCTGCAAGTAGAGGAGTGGGGAATCAAACCCAGTTCTCCCAGATAAGAGAGCTCTGGTTGACCCAAGGGCATTCCAGCAGCTGCAAGTGGAGGAGTGGGGAATCAAACCCGGTTCTCCCAGATAAGAGAGCGATGGCTGACCCAAGGCCATTCTAGCAGGTGAAAGTGGAGGAGTGGGGAATCAAACCCGGTTCTCCCAGAAAACAGAGCCATGGCTGACCCAAGGCCATTCCAGTACGTGCAAGTGGAGGAGTGGGGAATCCAACCTGGTTCTCCCAGATAAGAGAGCTCTGGCTGACCCAAGGCCATTCCAGCAGGTCAAGTGGAGAAGTGGGGAATCAAACCTGGTTCTCCCAGATAAGAGTCCGCACACTTAACCACTACACCAAAGTGGCTCCCTATTAGAGCTATGGCTGACCCAAGGCCATTCCAGCAGCTGCAAGTGGAGGAGTGGGGAATCAAACTGGTTCTCCCAGATAAGAGTCTGCACACTTCACCACTACCCCAAACTGGCTCTCTCTCTTCTCTGCAGGAGAATTCAAAGCAGAATGATGGTCAGAGATAGAGAGTGGCCATTTTTAAAAGTCAACCCCCTATTAACCAAAGAGACAGCAGCAGCCCAGCGGGAGACAAAGCATTCGCTGTGCCCTGCCCTGCCCTCTGGGCTGGCCCGCTTCTCTCTCCACGACAGCCCTGGCAAGGAGGGAAACTGAGAATCAGATGGCACTTGAGAAACTATGCTGGACTATTTGGAGACTGAAAGAAAGGGGATCACCTACCTGGCCCATCACGTCTTCATCATAGGAGAGCGTCAGGCCCAAATCGCTGGTGTCCCCATCGTAACGCTAAAGGGGGGAGGAGAGAAGGGGTCAGTCTCCGGCAGCCTTTGCGGCTCATCATCAATGCGCCAGGGCTGCACAGACTTCTGCACCCAAGGCCCCTGGAAATCTGCACCCACCGAAAGCTGAACTAGCCCGCGGGCACGAGGAGTGAAGCTGCAGTGGGCACCTGCAAAGCGGCAACCAGGTGTGTCAGGGGGAGTCCTGAAGCCTCCCCAGCCCTGGAAACCTCACTCAGCACCTCCTCAGCCTCTAGAACTGCACCCCCAGCTTTTAAACCCGGCCCACTCTAAATGAGAAGGGCTGAGGCCCGTGGTGGGCTGGGCTTCGTTACTATGCTGTCAAGCCACAGCTGCCTTACGGCAACCCTTCCAGGCAACATTCAGAGGCGGTTTGCCATTGGCTGCCTCTGCCTCCCAGACCTGGTATTCCTTGGAGATCTCCCATCCAAATACTGACTAGGGCTGACCCTGCTTCGCTTCCCAGATCTGAGGAGATTGGGCCAGCCAGGTCAGGGCCTGAGCGTTAGACACAATAAGATTGCCTCTGCTTCTCTGGTACATCTGCACAGAGAGATCACCACTGCCTTTGCAGCTACTTTTGCTTTTCTGGGACCGGTCACGCTGAAGCACAACTCCCAGTCTGCCAGTTTCTTTTGCTTACAGAGTCCATCAATCCTGGCCAGAAACACCCGATTCCAGTTCCTCTGCAGGAAAATAGCAGAGCGAAAGGGGCCACGCACGCAAAGGCCCTGCAAAGGGCTGTTTGCTACACTCCTGGCTACATCAGCCCTAGCAGGCAGGAAGCAGTTGAGGGACTCTTTAGAGACATTTCCCTGCAGCCCCAACTGAACCACAACCAGCTGCAACCGAACCTTGATGGAGGTGAGGTTTTTGTAGAACTCTGAATCCAGCGAGGGAAGTTCATCCACTGAGCTGTAGAAGATGCTGTGGTGGTGGCCGAGCAGCTGGCTCAGGAAGAAAGACGCAAAAGGGACGTCCACGACGATCCCCTAGGCATTGGGGGAGAGACGCAGCCATTTAATAGGGATTGTGGACGGCAGAGACCGCGCCACATACTCAAAACCCGCAGGCGATGCCCTCGTCTGACCTCGTAGACAGCTTTTCCCAGCATCTTCCCCACAAACTCAAAGAGCTGGAGGTAGTTCTCATGGATGTAGGATGTCGGGGAGGGATACAGCCTTTCGTCACCACTGGTGGTCTACAGAAACAAAGCCAAGAAAGAAAGAGGAGAGAGCAATACAGGCCAGTCACTGAATACGTGCAGCATGACACATACTGTACGTTTTGCTGCGCAGAGCTGGTACCTGTAAAACGGAGCTGTTCCGCCAAGCCTTTGGATGAGGCGGCAGGCATCTGCTTGTTAGATCAGTCGGCCTCCCCTGTGGTGCCACACTGTGCGACCACACTACTGCACCATCCTACTATATCATTCTGTTGGACCATCCTGCTGTACTACTAACTCACAACTGTAACTGATTTTATTGTAATTTATTGTGATTTTACTACTATCTATATTGATGCACTCCGCCCTGAGCCCCCATGGGGGAATGGGCGGAATAATAATAATACCTTAAAAAGGTTGAGGGCGGGGTCAAAGACCTTCTTGATAATCTCCTCCAGGAACTCTTTGAAGACCCCGTCTTGGTCGATCCCCGCCTCGTCCACCCCCAGGTCGTTCACGAACTTCACCCGGATCACCCCTTTCATGGCATTCTGGGAGAGCTGCCGCAGCTGTTCATAGCCGTCCTGGGGAGGGGAAAAGGGCTTGGAAACGTCACAGGGCCAAAAAGGCAGAGTCAGAGACCCGCTCGTTGCTGAACTCTGCACAATGACGGTTCTGCCCGTCTGCGGGCTTCAAATGTCAAGTTACCAATTCTCCTTCAATAATTATAACTCTCCATGTGTTTGGATAAGCATATATTGTAAGGTAGGATGAGATACACAGACACTGACCCGCAGTCAGTGTCAAAACTGGCACACAGCAATACAGGTTCAGGTTATATACTCTTGAAGGGTCTTTAGAAGCACACCTTAGTTTAGGGCGGAAGACAGTTCAAACTTAATGGCTACAAATCACACACACACTCACTACCAAGCATTCTACAAAACCTCCCGGGAGGGAAGCCGTGGCCTTGGTACCACGCAGGTTCCCAGCTCCTAGGAGGCAAGCAGGTTACGTTTCGATTCTGCAGCAGACTAAGCATTCGACCCATACATTCCGCAGGCTACAGAAAACAGAAACAGATAACAGCGAGGAACTTGACATAAAAGGCCACCTCCCTTGGTTGCCCCTGGCAAGTAAGGAGTCTCCTCAGGCCACAAGGAAGGGATGCCTTCCCACAGCTGGCTCATTAAGGCCACCAGTGTCTACAGTGGGTACATGGGAGGAGGCAGACAAATGAATACATGTGTGGGCTAATCATTCTTGTGAAAGCAGAAGGCAAAAGTCTTGTTGCCAAGAAAAAGAAACCATCTCACTTGGATGGAAGCAGCAGCCACTGAACTCTTCAACATCATAGCAAATTAATTGTGGGCAAAATTAAAGACATCTAAACAATAAATATATCCCTGAAAATCTGAAGTACGTAAGAAAACATTTAATAGCAGTATCTCTTATGGCCGCAAAAGTACTGACAGCTCAGTTTTGGAAGAATAAAGAGTCCTTCCATAACTCACTGGTTTGGGAAAGAAGGTAGCATAGTACATACTGAAGTGAGTTTTACATGTTTTTATGTATTTTATATGTATTTTATTGTATAATTATAATTATCAATGTATTATTAATGTATTTTAAATTGAGTTGTTAGTTTTTGTGTTGTAAGCCGCCCTGAGCCCGCCTCGGTGGGGTAGGGCGGGATATAAATCGAATAAAATAAAATAAAATAAAATAAAAACTGTGGGAATTTGTTTTCACAGACAAGGTTTCAGAAAAGATTCAGCTGGTATAAGCTTCTCATTTTTATTATAAAATTTATGAGAAAATAAGTCTCCTTTTTTAGAAGGAGTGCATTAGAATGTAACTTGCCAGAATTGGCTATTCCCTAAGCGGTACAGAAGTATAGCTCTATTTTGAAGCAAATGAAAAAAATGTACTGTAAGACTTTTGTCAATTTTGTTTTGAAAGATGTTTTGCTGTTACATAAGAACATAAGAGAAGCCATGTTGGATGAGGCCAATGGCCCATCCAGTCCAACACTCTGTATCACACAGTGGCCAAAATATATATATATATATACATACACACACACACATATACATATAAATATACATACATACATACATACATACATACATATATAAACACACACACACTGTGGCTAATAGCCACTGATGGACCTCTGCTCCATATTTTTATCCAATCCCCTCTTAAAGCTGGCTATGCTTGTAGCTGCCACCACCTCCTGTGGCAGTGAATTCCATGTGTTAATCACCCTTTGAGTGAAGAAGTACTTCCTTTTATCCATTCTAACCCGGCTGCTCAGCAATTTCATTGAATGCCCCCGAGTTCTCGTACTGTGAGAAAGGGAGAAAAGTACTTCTTTCTCTACCTTCTCCATCCCATGCATAATCCTGTCAACCTCTATCCTGTCACCCCACAGTCAACGTTTCTGTTACGACTTGTTATTTTATTAAAAATGAAAACAAAGAGTTAACGCTGTAGATTAAACAAAGTATTTTTACTCCACATGTTGCTTGGGTTAGAGTTTGGCTTTAAAAGCCCGCCGCTCGTTCCGGAAGAGAAAAACCTTTGTTCTCCCTGCTCCCCCACTTCGGCTTTTCTGCGTCCTTCTCCCATCCACGCTGAGTGAGTTTCAGGCTGACAAAGCACGGAGAAGAGCAGGCTCCCCACCCCCACGAAGCAGCTCTGTCTCCCGCCCCTCACCTCCAGCATGCGTGACCGGCGGATGGTGATATGCGTGACGTGAGGCGAGGCAGAGCTGGTTTCCACCAGCCCCAGCTTCTCCTTCTCTTTGGTCACCATGTTCCGGAAGAGCAGAACCCGCTGCAGTTGCCAAGACAGAGAGAGAGAGAGAGAGAGATGTCCCTTAGCAGTGCCATCTCTAAGCACAACACGCCTGCAAAGATGGCCTTTCCACCGGCCACTTCACGGGGATGGATCCAGTCTCCCTGGAGCGTCTCCAGAGCCCTTACATCAGCCAATCGCAGAAGAGGACAACTCTCCGATCCATGCAGGGCCAGGTTTATGCAAACAGGGAGGTTTTCTGACTATGCAAACAGTTTTCTTTAAAATTGCAATTTAAAAACTTAATTTAAAAACAATCAGTTCCCTATCCTGAGCTGGCGTTTGCCTCGGTCCCTCCTTTCCCCCCACCTTCTCCTGCTCGCCCCTCTCCCACTTACGTTTTTGTGGGGGATGACGTGGGGGGTGTACTGAAGAACCAGCTGAGCTCGTTTCCGGTCTTTATCGAGTTCCTGGAAGAGCAAGCTTGGTTTGAGGTCCCTGGAACAAGAACAGCAGGAAGTGATTCCAGACCCCCACACTGTGAGAACTGCCCCGAGTCTGCCAGGAGTTGGGAATGCGAGGAAGGCAGCTTCGGGTACAGCAAAGCCCTGCATGGATGGCGCGGGGCTGTCTCACCTCTGCCAATGACTCAGCTCTTGCCTCAGACATGTCACTTGCCTCCAGCCACATCTTCTCCCCCTCTGAAAAACTTCAGCTGGGATGGGAAGAAGCCTACAAAGGACTGACCTTCGGAAGACAGCAGGGGGGCTGGAAAGAACGGCCCTTTCAATCTTGCTTAATAAGGCACCTCTTTATTAGAGCTACTGCAGAGGGCTGGTTCTCCAGCCAAGCCACGCCAGCCATTGCTGCGGGCAAAACAATGAGGATCCGTAAGAGCTCAGCTTGTCCTGTGACACCAGCAGCACAAGAAATGACTAGCATCCCCTCCGGGGCTGTCATGGTCCTGGGCCGAGCAAGGCCTGCAGGCCCCAGGGAAGCCTGCTTAGGAGTTACTGGGAAAAGCCTACATCTCCCAGGATCCCTTCTGATTGGGTAGCAAGGGGTTTGGAGGGAAACAGGCCCAGAGAAGGGTGGAGCCTGGGAAGAGATTTTATAAAGGCCGAGTCAGGAAGTGGGTGTTCTTTCCCTGGAAGGCTTAGCTGGAAGCAGGCTGTAGCCTGGAGAGCTGGAAGCAGGGGAGAGACCCTTACCCAAGGGGGTAAGTGCTGGTTAGAGTAGGGACTGTAAGACAGCCGCGTTAGGGCATTTGTTTATTTTCCCTTCACCCTTTTACTGGTTGATGCACCTTGTTAATTTATATTGCACTGAAATAAACCCTTTTTGTTGTTGTTCACTCTGCCTGGTCCTCACGCCCATTATTTGGCTTAGCTAATGGAGGCCTGAAGGGCTTGGGAGGAAACTCTGGGCCTTCTCAAGGGGAACCCTTACCCCAGAGTGATGGCAGCAATTTGGTAAGACCCCTTTGAGTCGTGACAGGGGCTCGTGCAGCCAGGGGATGGGCCCAGGCCAAGCTCGTGCAGCTCCACAGGCCCCACAGGTGACAGGCACACCTTCCTTGACAGGACAGAGTTGCTCGATCCAGCCATTCAGTGGCACAATTCAGCCATTGTCTGACTGCAGAGCAGCCGCATTTTACGAGTCTTCGCGCTAGACCCAGATGCTCACCTGCGTAGCCAGTGGTCCTCCGGAGCAAAACGCCGGCGGCAGTCCCTCTCGTACAAGACCATCAGCCAGCCGTGAACGGAATGGAACAGCTCCAACGTCTCTCCTTTGGCGCTCTCTGGGGCAGGGAGAGGAAAAGAGGGTGCTGCGAATAGAGCGACTGGCTTCAGGAAACTTGCCCCAGAGAACCACCCCCCTCCTGACCTGTGGGATGAAGCCTAGGAGAAAGAAGCTATATCCCCATCTTTAGATCTGGCCTTAACTAAAGCCAGTGTGGAACGGTTCACTAGGAGAAGGAAGACCTGGGTTCAGATCTCCAGTATGCCATGGAAGTTAACTGGATGATGTTGGGGAGGGGCAGGGGTGCAATCACGCTCTCTCAGGCTAACCCACCACCCAGGGCTATAATGAGGGTATAAACTGGAAGGAAGAGGAAATGATGCTGTAAACTGCTTTGGGCTCTTGTTAGGGAGAAAAACAGTATAAATGTCTAAATAAAGACAATGAGCTTACCCACAATCCCATCCCAGATCATCTTAAACACAAAAGAATTCAGGAAAGAGGAGATGGTAACGAGCTCTTCTAGTTTGAAAGAGACCTGCTCTTCATAGACTTCGATGTCGTCAAGAATCCTGAGAGGGGTAGGGGAGAGAAGAAGAAGATATTGGATTCATATCCCACCTTCTACTCTGAACCTCAGAGTGGCTCACAATCTTCTTTATCTTCTTCCCCCACAACAGACACCCTGTGAGGTAGGTGGGGCTGAGAGAGCTCTTATAGCAGCTGCCCTTTCAAGGACAACTCCTGCGAGAGCTATGGCTGACCCAAAGCCATTCCAGCAGCTGCAAGTGGAGGAGTGGGGAATCAAACCCGGTTCTCCCAGATAACAGTCCACGCACTTCACCACTACACCAAACTGGAAGGGAAGGACCAAGTTTCTCAGGCCCAGCAGGGAAGAGGACTGCAACACCAGACTAAAAACTGAGAGGTGCATCACCCTCTCCAACCAAAACCTGATGCTTCCCCCTCCATCTATCATTTCACCCCACACCTGCCCACCTTGGCAGGAGCTGGCTAATGGCAGAGGAGATGGCCACAAAGCAACCTTTCTTTTTCAGGGATCACTTTGGTCACACATGAAATCTGATGCCCGAGGGAAGCCGGCAGTCTTTCCCTCCACCCTTTTGTGGGGGACACCATCGAGGAAGCCCTGCTCCCCATCTTTGCCAGACTCTCTCCAAGGGCATGCACAGCAGGGCACCAGCTACCAGTCTGACCTTCTGGGCAGACTCCTTCACCCAGAGGCAGCCTGGCCAGTCCCCCGGCTCTCAGCCTCCCTCAATCCCAGATTTAGAAGAGCCCAGTTCTCTCGCTCGCCGACAACCTACGTGATGAGATGGCGGGAGCAGTCGCAGAAGAGCATCAGCATAGCCAGAAGCCGCTTGGACTCCTCTGTGTCATTGTTCAAGCACTCCAGGAAGAGCTTGAGGCCTCCCTGGGGCCCCAGTTCACAGATGAATGCCCACAGTTTGGGCAAGAGGTCGTCCAGGTAGGTCAGGCCTACAAGGAAGGAAAGGAGAGAGACATAACATAGAACCATAGAGTTGGAAGGGACTTCCAGGGTCATCTAGTCCAACCCCCTGCTCAATGCAAGAAACTCACAAACACCTCCCCCTAAATTCACAGAATCTTCATCGCTGTCAGATGGCCATCTAGCCCCTGTTGAAAAACCTCCAAGGAAGGAGAGCCCACCACCTCCCGAGGAAGCCTGTTCCACTGAGGAATCGCTCTAACGGTCAGGCAGTTCATAGAATCACAGAGTTGGAAGGGACCTCCAGGGGCATCTAGTCCAACCCCCTGCACAAGGCAGGAAACTCACCATCACCTCCCCCTAAATTCACAGGATCCTCATTTCTGTCAGATAGCCACCTAGCCTCTGTTGAAAAACCTAGAAGAGAAGGGACCTACAGGGTCATCTAGTCCAACCCCCTGCACAAGGCAGGAAACTGGAGGGCGGAGCGAAATTAACAGGATCCTCATTGCTGTCAGACGACCATCTAGCTTCTGTCTAAAAACCTCCAAAGAAGGAGAGCCCACCACCTCCCAAGGAGGAAGCCTGTTCCACTGAGGAATCTCTCTAACAGGCAGTTCATAGAATCACAGAGTTGGAAGGGACCTCCATGGGCATCTCCATGGGCATATGTTCCCCAGAGAGCACTGAGATCCAGCTCTCAAAATCTTTTAACAATCCCTGGGCCAAGAGAGGCTAGATTGAAGACAACCAGGGAGCAAGCCTTCTCAGCAATGGCCCCTCGATGGTGGAATCAACTTCCAGAGATGGTGCGAGCCCTGCGGGACCTGAACCAATTCCGCAGGGCTTGCAAAACATTTCTTTTTCAGCTTGCTTTTAAGACAGAACCTGGCTAAACTGATTTGTAGCCATCTAGCCATCTTATGTATGATTATGACGTATAGTATTTTATAGCACCTATTTTATCTATTTTTAACTAATTTATTTATGTAATTGATTGTATTTAAAATTGTTGTTTATATTGTTTTATTTGAATCATGGAATTCCATGTCTGTGAGCCACCCTGAGCCCGCCTTTGGCGGGGGAGGGCAGGATACAAAAATAAAGTTATTATTATTATTATTAGTCCAACCCCCTGCACAAGGCAGGAAATGAACCTCACTCTAAATCTGAAATGTGCTCGCAACATTAAACAACTTCCCCTCCCCTAAAAAGAAGTCAGTTCTGCACCATACCACAAAGCATAATCTGGCATAAAACACATCAATGGTGCTGATGGAGCTGCCCAAAAGAACCAACAGATGTAAGCCCAACAACCCTCGTTGGGAGAGTCAGTTTGGTGTAATGGTGAAGTGTGAGGTCTCTTATCTGCGAGTCCACACACTTAACCACTTCTCTACATACACCTGCTGATGTGACCTTGGGTCAGCCACAAGTTCTCTCAAGTGTAGTGAACAAAGAACAGCGACGTAATATAAAGCTGCAAAAAACTGTGGAAAAATAACAAAAGACTGAAAATTATTTCAAAAATATATGTGATTACTCAAATGCCTCTTAAACAACATAAAATTCCAAAAAAAGGCAAATGTGCAAGAGAACAAGTTTACACCGTCCTTTCAGTTAATCCAGTTGAGGCTGGGTGAGTGGGCGTCAACGTTGCAGATGAGCTTCAATGTGGCCAAGTGCAAAGTAATGCACATTGGGGCCAAGAATCCCAGCTACAAATACAAGTTGATGGTGTGTGAACTGGCAGAGACTGACCAAGAGAGAGATCTTGGGGTTGTGGTAGATAACTCACTGAAAATGTCAAGGCAGTGTGCGTTTGCAATAAAAAAGACCAATGCCATGCTGGAAATTATTAAGGAGAGCCAGTTTGGTGTAGTGGTTAAGTGTGTGGACTCTTATCTGGGAGAACCGGGTTTGATTCCCCACTCCTCCACTTGCAGCTGCTGGCATGGCCTTGGGTCAGCCATAGCTCTGGCAGAGGTTGTCCTTGAAAGGGCAGCTGCTGTGAGAGCCCTCTCCAGCGCCACCTACCTCACAGGGTGTCTGTTGTGGGGGAGGAAGGAAAAGAAGATGGTGAGTCACTCTGAGACTCTGAAATTTAGAGTGGAGGGCAGGATATAAATCCAATATCTTCTTCTACCTCACAGGGTGTCTGTTGTGGGGGAGGAAGGTAGAGGAGATTGTGAGCCTCTCTGAGACTCTTTGGAGTGGAGGGCGGAATATAAATCCAATATCTTCTTCTTCTATTAGGAAGGGAATTGAAAACAAATCAGCCAGTATCATAATGCCCCTGTATAAATCGATGCTGCGGTCTCATTTGGAATACTGTGTACAATTCTGGTCACTGCACCTCAAAAAGGATATTATAGCACTGGAAAAAGTTCAGAAAAGGGCAACTAGAATGATTAATGGTTTGGAACACTTTCCCTATGAAGAAAGGTTGAAACGCTTGGGGCTCTTTAGCTTGGAGAAATGTCGACTGCAGGGTGACATGATAGAGGTTTACACAATTATGCATGGGATGGAGAAAGTAGAGAAAGAAGTACTTTTCTCCCTTTCTCACAAGAACTCATGGGCATTCAATGAAATTGCTGAGCAGTCAGATTAAAACAGATAAAAGGAAGTACTTCTTCACCCAAAGGGTGATTAACATGTGGAATTCACTGCCACAGGAGGTGGTGGCAGCTACAAGCATAGCCAGCTTCAAGAAGGGATTGGATAAAAATATGGAGCAGAGGTTCATCAGTGGTTATTAGCCACAGTGTGTGTGTGTGTGTGTTTGTGTATTGGCCACCGTGTGACACAGAGTGTTGGACTGGATGGGCCATTGGCTGATCCAACATGGCTTCTCTTATGTTCTTAATCATGTCAGTTTCAGTTCATCATGTCAGTTCAAGCACTCCATGACTATTCACCTGGCTCCGTAAGAACATAAGAGAAGCCATGTTGGATCAGGCCAACGGCCCATCAAGTCCAACACTCTGTGTCACACAGTGGCAAAAAATTTTATATACACACATACACTGTGGCTAATAGCCACTGATGGACCTGTGCTCCATATTTTTATCTAAACCCCTCTTGAAGGTGGCTATACTTGTGGCCGCCACCACCTCCTGTGGCAGTGAATTCCGTGGGAAGAATAAGTGCCAGTGCTGACCAGAAAACTTTTCTGCAGAGCTAGTGCTATAAGAAATGCTTTCTCTGTATGTTGATGAGTGGGAAACGTCTCTTAGATAAAGGAAAGTGAAACAGTATTACAGGCAGCTTTACTATTAGTAGCTGTGAAAACCCACTGAATTTAAAATTGCTTTTAAAAGATGGAAGTTTTAATAGAACACCTGCAACAGAAGAAACAACTTTGAAAAACTAAAACCATCTGTGCTTGAGATCTGGTCGGCACTGGCACTTTAGTCTTCCCGCGGAGCCGGGTGAAGAGTCACTGAGCGCTTCAAGTCTGAACTGAATGATGGACTGAAACTGACATGATGAACTGACAGGACGGTGTAAACTTGTTCTCTTGCACATTTGCCTTTTTTGGAAGTTATAGTGATATTAATGATTATATTGTTTAAGAGGCAGTGGAGTAATCACATATATTTTTGAAATAATTTTCAGTCTTTTTCGTTATTTTTCCACAGTTTTTTGCGGCTTTATATTACGCTACAAGTTCTCTCAAGGCTGTCCTGCTCAAGAGCAGTTCTGGGAGATCTCTCTCAGTCCCACCTACCCCACCGGGGTCTAATGTTCTGAGAAGATCTACAAACAGCCTTTACTGGACTGACACTAGAGATACACCCAGAAAAGGCTGGGGGGGTTCCCTGGGCTGGGGGCCTCCTGCAGGCAACGAACTGCTTCACAGAACATAAGAAATGGGCTGAGGAAAATGGTCCTTTTACACTTTCCTCCCTATGAAGAAAGGTTGAAATGCTTAGGGCTCTTTAGTTTGGAGAAACGTCGACTGAGGGGTGACATGATAGAGGTTTACAAGATAATGCATGGGATGGAGAAAGTAGAGAAAGAAGTCCTTTTCTCCCTTTCTCACAATACAAGAACTCATGGGCATTTGATGAAATTGCTGAGCAGACAGGTTAAAACGGATAAAAGGAAGTACTTCTTCACCCAAAGGGTGATTAACATGTGGAATTCACTGCCACAGGAGGTGGTGGCGGCCACAAGCATGGCCACCTTCAAGAGGGGGTTAGATAAAAATATGGAGCAGAGGTGCATCAGTGGCTATTAGCCACAGTGTGTATGTGTGTGTGTGTGTATAAATATATTATATATATATTTGGCCGCTGTGTGACACAGAATGTTGGACTGGATGGCCATTGGCCTGATCCAACATGGCTTCTCTTATGTTCTTATGAGATGAATGAGGTTACTATTTTTTATTATTATTATTTATTATATTTGATGAATCGCCCTATCCTGGCCAGCACCAGGGTCAGAGCGATGTACAACAGTAAAATCAGTTACATTAAATCTATCTATATATATATAAAATCAATTTCATTAAAAATTACAAACCCTGATGGAGTCTTTAAAGTGCTCTTAGTCAGTTATGGGATCACGTCAGGGTTGGAGGGTTCCCCCCAAGAGGGGGAGGGGAGGAAAAAGGTGCCAAGATGGCCACCGTCGCTGTCCTCATGCAAAGGCTTGGTGGAACATCTCTGCCTTACAGGCCCTGCGAAACTGTAAAAGATCCCGCAGGGATGGATGCGGAAGCACATGGGCGAGTCGCGGGTCATGAGTTTATCCCCTGCCCCAGCCAAAGCCTGGCTCCCAAAGCCCTTATCCACAGTGAATCGGCATTCAGTTTTTAAAACTTTGGAGGGGATCCTCAGCCAGGGGGAGGGAGGGCAGGGCTGTTTCCTCCTCGGCAGTTCCAGGCCTTGCTTGCGCTGTGTGGCTGCTGCTGCTCCACGAAAACACGGAAAATGGTACCGAGCGCAGATTTCAGCAACCCAAGAAGCATCACTTTTATTTTAAAAAATGAGCACGAGTGGCAAGCCGTCAAGCCCGAAATCAGCAGGAGGAACGAGGGACAAGGAGAATGTCTGCGCACGGAGGCAGGACCAGACCACTGGCCCCTCCCAATCCCAGATGCTGCCCACAAACGGCCCCAATGGCAGGGCTTTTTTTGAACAGGAACGCAGCTCCGACTGGCTTGGCATCAGGGGGTGTCGCCTAATATGCAAATGAGTTCTGGCTGGGCTTTCCCTACAAAATACCGTGTGAAACAATGGTGATGTGAGGGGGTGTGGCCTAATATGCACCTAAGTTCCTGCTGGGCTTTTTCTACCCCAAAAGCCCTGCCCGACGGTATCCTCACAGCTGCTCCCGTGGCTCAGCTCCGCTCCGCTTCCCTTCTGCCTTAGCAAGACCACCCCCTCCCTCCCTCCCCACCCACCCAACCTGCCTCTCCCTCCCACGCACCTGTCAGGATCTGCAGCCGGATCTGGGTGAGAGTGGTGAGGGCCATCTGGTAGAGGACGCAGACGCTGCAGACCTTCTGCACCTCCGCCGAGTCCACCCTCTTGCCGCCAACGGGCTTCAGGATGTTGCGGACAGATGCCGATTTCTGGAAGGCGCGCTTGAAGAGGCCTGGCGGGAAACAGCAAAGGAAGGTCAGGCGCTTCCTGGGGAGGATTGCCCAAGGCCAGGCTGTTTAAGAGGCTGGGTGAGGGAAGCGCGTGCGTGGACAGGGGTTGGTCAGGGACTGTCCCTTCACCCCTCAGGCTCCGAGTCCCAGCCCCAACCAGGCACAGGCTTTGCAATACGCAAAGGCCAACCCCCCCCCCCCCCCATTCCCACACGGCCAGGGGATGCTTTGCTGGTTCTCAGCATAATACAACATACAAAGAGTATCACGGCAGAAAAGAACAAGGAAACAAAAAGCAAAAAGCCCCACGTGAAAACCAGCTTCTATGAACCTATGAAGCTGCCTTGTACTGAATCAGACCCCCCTCGGTCCATCAAAGTCAGTATTGTCTTCTCAGACTGGCAGCGGCTCTCCAGGGTCTCAAGCTGAGGATTTTCACACCTACTTGCCTGGACCCTTTTGAGTTGGAGCTGCCAGGGATTGAACCTGGGACCTGCTGCTTCCCAAGCAGATGCTCTGCCACTGAGCCACCGTCCCTCCCATACACATGAACCTATGAAGCTGCCGTGTACTGAATCAGACCCTCTTTGGTCCATCAAAGTCAGTTTTGTCTACTCAGACTGGCAGCAGCTCTCCAGGGTCTCAAGCTGAGGTTTTTCATGCCTGTTTGCCTGGAGATGCCGGGGATTGAACCTGGGACCTTCTGCTTCCCAAGCAGATGCTCAACCACTGAGCCACCGTCCCTCCCCTAACTGGCAGCGGCTCTCCAGGGTCTCAAGCTGAAGTTTTTCACGCCTACTTGCCTGGACCCTTTTTAGTTGGAGATGCCGGGGATTGAATCTGGGACCTTCTGCTTGCCAAGCAGATGCTCTACCACTGAGCCACAGCCCCATTCATGGCTCTCCAGGGTCTCCAGCTGAGGTTTTTCACACCTACTTGCCTGGACCCTTTTTAGTTGGAGAAGCCGGGGATTGAACCTGGGACCTTCTGCTTACCAAGCAGATGCTCTACCACTGAGCCACCGTCCCTCCCCAAATCAAATTACACAACAAGAAAAACCATTCATATATAAATAATTGCATTTAACCCACATATATGACTTTCATCAAAACAACCATAATGCTGAGTCCTTAGAACAAAAGGAAGCATTAACACCGAGAGTTCTTTTCCTTTATACGGTAAAATTGTCCAGCTTTTCCATGTAATCCTGGTGTGATATTCCAAATGATGTCTCTCAATGGATGCAGCCAAATGATTCAATTTTCGAAGAGGAAAGGGACAAGGTTGTACTAATACCCTTGTTTCGCAGAAGCTTTTTTAAGCTACAAAAAAAATCTCTTGGCAGAGAACTTCTTCAAGCTTCTTCAACAAGGGTATTAGCACAACCTTGTCCCTTTCCTCTTTGAAAATTGAATCATTTGGCTGCATCCATTGAGAGACATTCATCATTTGGAATATCCCACCAGGATTGCATGGAAGAGTTGGACAATTTTACCGTATAAAGGAAAAGAACTCTCGGCGTTAATGCTTCCTTTTGTTCTAAGGACTGAGAATTATGGTTGTTTTGACGAAAGCAATATATGTGGGTTAAATGCAATTATTTCTATATGAATGGTTTTTCTTGTTGTGTAATTGGATATAGAAGCTGGTTTTCCCGTGGTTCTCAGCATAAAGCAGGCAGGGCCTGCATGTCGCCTCTTGGTACAGCTGGAAGTCGGCGCGAGGCCTCCCCAAGGCCAGGCCTTTTAGCCCCAGCCTAGAAGTCAAGAGAGTCGAGGAGCACAGCCCAGAAGCGGAACTGGTGGACTGACTTTTCATGGGCAGGCTGTTCTGCGGGGAGGTGGGGGGCGCTGCCGGGTGAGCCGCCTCCAGGTTCTCCAGGAGCTTCTTGCTGAGGACGTCACTGAAGAGGATGCGGATGAGGTGGACCCCCCAGAGGTGCTGCAGCTGCTTGGTGAGGAGGGGCATCGACTCGTTCAAGCTAGGAAAAGGAAACGAGGCGGGTGAGGGACCGCGAGACCCTGCTTGCTGAAGGCTGCAGCGGAAAACCAGCCTGGAGGTGATGAAACAGCAAAAGAAGCCTGAAATGCTCTGACTAGGAGGAGGGCTGAACCCGGGGAAGAAGGTTCCTGTTCCTTTTGACTTTTGGCAGTGGTGGAAAGGCCTGTTACGTTGCAGTTGAGTCATGGTGACCCCTGTAGGGCAGAGATGGCCAAACTGTGGCTTGGGAGCCATTTGTGGCCCTTTCACACACATTGTGTGGCTCTCGAAACCCCCACAGCCCCATCAGGCAGCTTGGAGAAGGCGTTTGCCTCTTTAAATCACTTCTCCAAGCCAAGCCAGTCTGGAAAATGCATTTAAAGTTGCTTTCTTTTTTCTTCTCCATCCCTCCCTCCCTCCCACCATTTGGCTGCCTGCCTTCCTTCAGTTTGGTTTGGAGAGCCAGTTTGGTGTAGTGGTGAAGTGTGCGGACTCTTATCTGGGAGAACCAGGTTTGATTCCCCACTCCTCCACTTGCACCTGCTGGAATGGCCTTGGGTCAGCCATAGCTGTCATAGGAGTTGTCCTTGATAGGGCAGCTGCTGTGAGAGCCAGTTTGGTGTAGTGGTGAAGTGTATGGACTCTTTAGCTTGGAGCTCTTTAGCTTGGAGAAACATCGACTGCGGGGTGACATGATAGAGGTTTACAAGATTATGCATGGGATGGAGAAAGTAGAGAAAGAAGTCCTTTTCTCCCTTTCTTACAATACAAGAACTCGTGGGCATTCAGTGAAATTGCTGAGTAGTTGGGTTAGAACAGATAAAAGGAAGTCCTTCTTCACCCAAAGGGTGATTAACACATGGAATTCACTGCCATAGGAGGTGGTGGCAGCTACAAGCATAGCCAGCTTCAAGAAGGGATTGGATAAAAATATGGAGCAGAGGTCCATCAGTGGCTATTAGCCACAGTATATTATTGGAACTGTCTGGGGTAGTGATGCTCTGTATTCTTGGTGCTTGGGGGGGTGCAAAGTGGAAGGGCTTCTAGACCCACTTGTGAACCTCCTGATGGCACATAGGGGTTTTTTTTTGGCTACTGTGTGACACAGAGTGTAGGACTGGATGGGCCATTAGCCTGATCCAACATGGCTTCTCTTACATTCTTTTGTCTGGGGCAGTGATACTCTGTATTCTTGGTGCTTGGGGGCACAGTGTGAGGGCGTCTAGTGTCCTGGCCCCACTGGTGGACCTCCTGATGGCACCTGGGTTTTTGGCCAGTGTGACACAGAGTGTTGGACTGAATGGGCCATTGGCCTGATCCAACATGGCTTCTCTGATGTTTCTATCCAGGCAAATGGATAAAAACATCTGTTAGTCTTGAAGGTGCCACAAGCCTTGCTTTTGTTTGTGCTGCCACAGACTGACACAAGTTGGGATTTGTCACCAGAGTGTGCATTTTGTGACGCACCAGGATTTCAAGCAGAAGTAGAAAGGCTCTTCTATTATAGATGCAACTGAAAAGATGGACTATCAAGAAAACTATCTGATCAGCCCACAACTGGGTCGTGATGAGGGCCTCACAACACATCACAGGGTGCTCACCCGTAGTCCACCGTCTGGGAGAACCAGCCAAGCACAGGGTGCCAGTGCGTGAGGTTGGACTTCTTCTGCGAGACGTACTTCTGGCAGTAGGACAGCATCTGGATGAGGACGCTTACAAAGCGGGCCGTCTCCTCCTCCAGCACCTTGTCATTCAGCGAGCTCAGACAGATGAGGTTGCCTGGGAAGCACACAACAACACCACGGTCAGGGGTCAAAGGGCGAGCAGGGAAGTGAGCGTGGCGGGCGCAAACTCTCCCAACAGAATCCTACACAGAGTGCTCCATGAAGGCCAAAGGCTGGGACCGGAAGTCAACTCTGCCACGCCAGTTCCCATGACAACCACGTCTACCTGTAATTTAACTGCCACGGTTTACAGCCACAGCAGCTCATGACAGCGGCTCATAATTTCTGACTGGGAAGTGCTGCCTCCTGGGGGACGCCTGCAACTCTGGCTTGGGTTGGTGTTTGGTCTTCCTCTGTAGGACAAGGTCTGGTTCACTGCCTGAGTCCACAGGGTCTCTTGGCTCTTGTTCTCTGCTGAGCGCATGAAACTGCCCTCAGACACCAGGCTCTTGGCCCAGGCTCCCCAGGGCTTCTCAAACAGAGAACCACCTTTCCACAGGCCCACTCCCATGGAGGCCCCCTCCCCTGCTTTCAGGGACTGACTGCAAAGACCACATGCATTGCCGCTAAGCCACTGCCCCCCGAGGTGAATTCCACAGGCAATAGCCCCTCCCCAAGTTTATACCACAAAGAAATTGCTCATTTCTAAAGAAGCAAAAAGCTACAGAGAGTTCTGTGCCCTGCACCCCCGAGGGAGGGAGGGAGGAAGGGAAGGGAAGGGAAGGGAAGGGAAGGGAAGGGAAGGGGAGGGAAGGGGAGGGAAGGGGAGGGAAGGGGAGGGAAGGGGAGGGAAGGGGAGGAAGGGGGGAGGGAAGGGGAGGGAGGGGAGGGAGGGAGGGAGGGAGGGAGGGAGGGAGGGAGGGAGGGAAGGAAGGAAGGAAGGAAGGAAGGAAGGAAGGAAGGAAGGAAGGAAGGAAGGAAGGAAGGAAGGAAGGAAGGAAGGAAGGAAGGAAGGAAGGAAGGAAGGAAGGAAGGAAGGAAGGAAGGAAGGAACAATCAAATTTGCCCCAAGCTGGACCCAACAACAACAACAACAAAATTTTATTTGTATCCCGCCCTCCCCCGCCGGAGCAGGCTCAGGGCAGCTGACAGCATCAATTCAAATTTCAATTATACAAGGAAAAACAAAGAAAACAAAATTACATTTAAACATTGAACATTAAAAATTCTGGTTAAGTTTAAAAATTAATTAAATTAAATTGATAAAAGTGCTAATGCTATTTGTTCTTTTATGATGGCGGTAATCATTAGCAATTTCTTTCTTCGTCAGCGAAAGCCAGTCGGAAGAGGAAGGTCTTGCAGGCCCTGCGGAATTGTTCAAGATCCCGCAGGGCCCCGCATTTCCTCTGGAAGTTGGTTCCATAGGCTTGGGGCTACAGAGGAGAAGGCCCGGTTACGGGTGCATTGCAGCTTCACCTCTCTCGGTCCGGGAGTAGTCAACAAGTTTTTTCCAGCTGACCTCAGTGCTCTCTGGGGTTCGTATGGGGAGAGACAGTCCCTAAGGTAGACAGGTCCTCGACCATATAGGGCTTTAAAGGTAATGACCAGCACTTTGTAACGAACCCGGTATATAACTGGCAGCCAGTGCAGCTCGCGCAGTCCAGGCTGTATGTGCTCCCATTTAGGAAGCCCCAGCAACAGTCTGGCCGCTGCGTTCTGCACCAGCTGCAGCTTCTGGTTCGGTACAGAGGCAGCCCCATGTAGAGGGCATTACAGTAATCCAGTCTCGAGGTGACCGTTGCGTGAAGTACCGTTGCCAGATCTTGGCGCTCTAGGAAGGGAGCCAACTGCTTTGCCCGCCTTAGGTGGAAAAAGGCTGACTTGCAGTGGCTGCAATCTGGGCCTCCATTGATAATGAAGGCTCCAGTAAAACTCCCAGACTCCTAACCCGGTGCGCCGCTTTTCAGCGGCGCCCCGTCGAAGACCGGAAGTCCTGAGATGAGAACAGCCAAGCTCTGCACAAATGAAACCCATCAGAATAATGCTTATCAGCCTGCAGTTATGTACTCTGCATGCCTTTTTTTGCTTCTGCTCATCCAAGGAAAATCAACAAGTTATTCAGGGCACAACCCCACCCCCCTCCGCACATCTGGAAGTCCAACCCAGCCACCCCCACCCATCTCAGGCTTCACACCCATCCTGACCACCTTTAGGCTAGAGAACAGCTGAGGGGGAAACACAGACAGCCAGAATCCCTGAAGGAGCTGCAGTCCCTCACCAGGAAAATGTCTGAAGCCACCACCATAAAATTACCCATGCTAAAATAAGCCATAAAAAACCAAGACTCAAGTATCGCAAAAGGAGAGTCGCACAACGCAGTCCTCAAGCTTGAAGCAGAGCAAAAAACAGCCTGAAAGATGGAAACCATCAATTCAACAGCCTGGGTGCAGGGGCTTATTTTGGCCTGGCACCCAAGGATGCCTCCAGAGGAATGACATTCCAAAGGCAACACCCGCATCCTTCTGGAGAGCCAAAGAGAAGCGACCTGCACAACTTTGAGGCCAGAAGCAAAGCTACTTGAGGAACCCCCTTCCGGCCTCACTCACCCAGCAGGCAGAGCGTGTGGCTTCCTTCGAGGACACACACAGACGTCTCGGCACTGCTCCTCGTGGCTCAGGAACAAGAGGAATCTGCGCAAGAGGTCGTGCGAGTCAATCACCGCCAGGCGCTGGAGGGAAAGCAGACAGTTTGACAGGGTCCCAGCAACAGCAGCACAAGCCAGAAAGCTGCCAGCTCAAGCCGCGTTTCAGCCGTGAGGCCGCTCATGCCAGTGCTGCCTCCAGACTCAACAAGGTGGGGTCCGCTGGACTATTTCTATGCAGCGCTTTGGGCGGCTGAAAAAAACATCATTTCAATTATCTGAAGTCAAAGGGTGATTAACACATGGAATTCACTGCCACAGGAGGTGGTGGTGGCTACACTGTTGGACTGGATGGGCCATTGGCCAGATTCAGCATGGCTTCTCTTATGTTCTTATGTGACACAGAGTGTTGGACTGGAGGGGCCATTGGCCTGATCCAACAGGGCTTCTCTTCTGTTCTTATGTGACACAGAGTGTTGGACTGGATGGGCCACTGGCCTGATCCAACATGGCTTCTCTTATGTCCTTATGTGACACAGAGTGTTGGACTGGAGGGGCCACTGGACTGGCCAAACATGGCTTCTCTTAAGTTCTTATGTGACACGGAGTGTTGGACTGGATGGCTTGATCCAACAGGGCTTCTCTTATGTTCTAAGCCAAAGAGGCCAAGCAGCATTTGTTAATGAGCTGGTGAGGTTCTTAACCCTCCTCCGCCAGACCGCCAGAAGCCACTGCAAAGAGCTGCTGTCCCAGAGAACCGCCTTCCAGGCATCCTCCCCAAAGCCTCTCTGGCCTGTCGCCAGAGGGCCTGCCTGCCTGCCTACCTCTGGAGTCAGCGTTGCGAGATGGGTCACTATAGCAGGCACAGACATGATGTGGATCAAGAAGGATCGCAAGAGGTTGTCGGAAAACTGAGCAGCAACCACAGGACTGAGGAGAGAGAAAGGAGGCAGAGACGTAAACCCTCTGAAGGATTCAGATAGGGACTTTTCTTCGCCGCAGAAATCCCTCAAGGCTGACTACCAGGGACTCCTGCAGCCGGAAGGAGGGAGGTCTCTTGGGGTGATTCTATCTGCAGAGCAAGCGGAAGCAGCAGCCCAGTCCAGAGACTCTCCCACACCAAGGGAGGCTAGCAAACAAGCAGCCCTGCTGCTCCTTGGAACCTTACAGGGGATTCCTCATCAGCAGTTCTCTCTCTCTCTCTCTCTCTCAAAGTCAGTCTGCCCACCACTACCTGGCAGAACGCAGTGACAGTCACTGGCTTAAGTGAGAAACTAGACCCAGCCCATCGATTGCTCTCAGCCTTGCCCGGGCTCCGAGGCAGTGTCCCACTG
Source organism: Heteronotia binoei (assembly GCF_032191835.1). Lineage (NCBI taxonomy): Eukaryota > Metazoa > Chordata > Lepidosauria > Squamata > Gekkonidae > Heteronotia > Heteronotia binoei. The sequence goes on along the minus strand of NC_083233.1, from coordinate 82,618,398 downwards.
AGACCATTGCCAAGGCCAGCTGTGGCTTTCAGTCTCCTGCCTGTGAGCTTCCCACTGTGAGAACAGGAAGGCTGGCCTAGACAGACCTTTGGCCTGATTCTGAAGGCTCTCACTGCCCACTGGGATGGGGCTGCTTAGAAACGCAAGGGGGAATTTCACTGCCCATTTTTTTTCAGGTGATCTCAAAGGCTCTTCATAAAGCAGCCATGACAATAAACCCACAGATCTTTGTGGTAGCCCATCTGCAAAACAGTGCATGCTCATGGCCAAGACCGGAGGGAATCCATTCTGTTCCTAATTTGCAAAGAGACCAATCATGAACTCCGGGTTCACTGGCTGCTCCCAGCCCACAGGAGTACCCCTCTGCATCTGGACTCCTCCCACCTTCAGACTGGGATATGGAAAGACTCAGGGATCGCCACACTTGCTTGTATCCAGCGAAGGGAGCTCAGACCCTGAAAATCTAGTGGTCCTCTAAGGTGCCAACGGCTCAACTCTAGTTGGCCTGCCTTATAGGGCTTTTGTATCGATTGCACAAATCTAAACTATGAACCATCAAGGATAAAGGAGAGAGAAATGGAGTCAGAAAGTTTTTAGAGCTCCTTTCCCCAATCAGCTGTCCGACCTTCACCGGCAGGTCTTACCGCAACGCAAGAGAAAACACCGCCGTCAAAGTCCCTTTGGAGAGGGAAGGTCTGGATCGTGCCAATCCATTTGTGAGCAGAATCTGCAAAGAAAGGTAGTCATGAAAAGAACACAAGGCAGGGAGGTAGAAGCGATGGATGCCGACTGTCACAACCCCTGGGATTGCAACCCTGCTCCAAGGCAAATCTCGCGCAGCTGCTCTGTCCGGCTTCCTAGCAGTCCCGAGACAACAATTGTTTTCTTCCATTCGTCATACTGTGACAACTAATGCAACTGCACCGTGTGGACTTGTACTGCCTGGTACCATCACGACAGATGCAGGTAGCTAGCTGGGTTGGCCTGAAGCAGTGGAAACATACCCAGAATAAAACTGTGTTTGTCTTCAAAATGCCATCGACTCAAGCTTTGTTCTGACCGCGACCTTGCCCAGGTTATCCCTGCTTGGCCTTTGGTTTTTAAAATGAGGCTGTTCTTGAAGAAAAAAATCACGTCCAGATGGTTCACAGTGTAAGTACAGCAAGTTCATCTGAACTGGGATGGGGCTGCTTAGAAATGCAAGCGGGAATTTCACTGGCCCATGAAATAAACCCACAGAACTTTGTGGTAGCCCATCTGCAAAACAGTGCATGCTCATGGCCAAGGCTGGAGGGGAATCCATTCTGTTCCTAATTTGCAAAGAGACCAATCATGAACTCCCGGTTTGCCACAGAGCACATGAGAGCCCTGTGAAGGGAGCATGGGGGAGGAAGGTGGGAATGCTCAAATCCTCACATAGTCAAGATGAACCTAGGAGTGGTCCCTCAGACCCAACCCCACCTTCTCTCTCTCTCTCTGTGCATGGCTCAAAACTCAAAATGATTTGAAGGCAAGCCACAGTTGTCCATGTAAATCAGATTAAACTACAGTTTGCAACCCCTAATTTGAACAAGGCCTAGTTTGTAAGTCAGCCAAAGCCTCCATACAAAGGCTATGCATGTGGGGAGGGGGAAAAGGGGCCCGCAGGCTGGCTGCTCCCCCCAGCTCATTCCAACGGAGACAATGACACACCATGGTCTGTCACTGCTCCCCAGGCCAGACCCCATCCTTGTCATAAGAACCACTTTTAGAAAAGGCAAAACTATACAGCCATAAGAGCTCTCCGCAAGTGGGAAGTAAATACAACACCCCCCCCCACCCGCCTCCTTTGGAAAGAAGAGACATAAAAAGAAACTGGCTAAAAAATCTGAACTTGTCAGCAGCACTTGGCAGGGTGGGAGGGGGAAGAGCCCACCCCATAAGCACCACCAGGGTCTCGGATCTCTTCTGGCGGCATCTGCCTCTGGCACAAGGGCTCAAAAACGGTTCAAAGAGCCTCTGTCTTGTGACAGGAGAAGGTGGGCCATCATCAACAGGACCGCACAGAGAAACACATGCTGTTCTTTACAACTCCATTTTATCTATTCCTATTAGCAGGCACAAACACAACAACCTCACATGCACAATGAATGTTATAATGACTTGAAGCACACGCGTCTTCTGCATGAAACCAGACTGTGGCAAGCAAGCAGTTAAAAAATGGAACACTTCTTCCCCCACCCCCCACCCCCAATTTATTTTCCCCAACAACTAAAAGCTTGAGATGGATAGCCAGAAATGCACACAAACCTGAAGCACGGAATAAAAGCCCTTTTGGTTGAGATGTCCCATTATGTTTGCGCAGATGTGGCTCATGGCTGGCCGCAGAGCTTCTCCTGCAAGGGCAAGTGAGGGAAAGGACACTGCTGAGAAGAGCCAATGATCACGTGACAACGGGGGACAAGGCTCCAGAAGACAATCCAAGGCCTGCCCTGGCTCCCTCCTATGCCACCCACAATCCACACCTGTCTCATTCCCAAGTGTGCCAACATCTGTACTCTGAAGGCACAAGAATGGTCACTCAAGGTTCTGCTCTTCCATTCTTGCAACTTGCTTTCAGCATGTTTACTCTGAAGTAAAGCCAGCAACAGCCGGAATGGTAAAAGGGCTAAAATGCAGGCTGCAGACTCTGGTTCAAGCTCCACTCCGGCATGAAGTTAATAATAATAATAATAATAATAATTTTATTTTTTATCTCCGCCCTCCCCCACCAAAGGCAGGCTCAGGGCGGCTAACAAGACATGGAATGCACCATGATTACAGTAAAATACAATCATTTCTATAAAACAATTAAAATAGATAAATTACATTCATAAATTAAGTTAAAATTAAATAGACAGTTAAACCATTATAAGTTATACGTTTCGGTGCTACAGTTCAGACTATATGTAGGATGGCTGGATGTCATAGTTAACTAGTTAAAGCAGGGCCATGGATGGAAGCCACTGATAGCTTGTCCTCCATGAATCTATCAAATCCCCTTTCTGTTTCTGTGGCCATCGCAACATCCCCTGGCAGCAAATTCCATATTTTGATCACTTTCTGAGTAAAGTAGCATTTCCTTTTGTCCATCCTGAACCTGCTGGGACCTTCTGCATGCCAAACAAATGTTCGACCACTGAGAGGAGGGATGGTGGCTCAGTGACCAACCATCTGCTTGCTTCAGTCCACAGCATCTCCAACTCAAAAGGGTCCAGGCAAGTAGGTGTGAAAAACCTCTGCTTGAGACCCTGGAGAGCTGCTGCCAGTCTGAGGAGACAAGACTGATTTTGATGCACCCTGGGGGGTCTGATTCAGTAGAAGGTAGCTTCATATGTTCATATATGTTGGGGAGGGATGGTGGCTCAGTGGTAGAGCATCTGCTTGGTAAGCAGAAGGTCCCAGGTTCAATCCCCGGCATCTCCAACTAAAAGGGTCCAGGCAAATAGGCGTGGAAAATCTCAGCTGGAGACCCTAGAGAGCTGCTGCCAGTCTGAGTAGACAAGACTGACTTTGATGGACCAAGGGGGGTCTGATACAGTAGAAGGCAGCTTCATGGGGAAGGGTTGTGTGGCTCAGTGGCAGAGCATCTGCTTGGTAAGCAGAAGGTCCCAGGTTCAATCTTCGGAATCTCCAACTAAAAAGGGACCAGGCAAATAGGCGTGAAAAACCTCAGTCTGAGACCCTGGAGAGCTGCTGCCAGTCTGACTTTGATGGACCCAGGAGGGTCTGATTCAGTAGAAGGCAGCTTCATATGTTCACATGTGTTCATATGTTCAACTGTGGGGAAGGTCGGTGGCTCAGTGGCAGAGCATCTGCTTGGTAAGCAGAAGGTCCCAGGTTCAATCCCTGGCATTTCCAGCTAAAAAGAGTCCAGGCAAGAAGGTGTGAAAAACCTCAGCTTGAGACCCTGGAGAGCTTCTGCCAGTCTGAATAGACAAGACTGACTTTGATGGACCAAGGAGGGTCTGATTCAGTACAAGGCAGCTTCATATGTTCATATATATGGGAGGGATGGTGGCTCAGTGGCAGAGCATCTGCTTGGTAAGCAGAAGGCCCCAGGTTCAATCCCAGCATCTCCAACTCAAAAGGCTCCAGGCAAATAGGTGTGGAAAACCTCAGCTTGAGACCCTGGAGAGCTGCTGCCAGTCTGAGTAGACAAGACTGACGTTGATGGACCCAGGGGGGTCTGATTCAGTAAAAGGCAGCTTCATATTTTCATATGAGTCACATGGAGAGAACACAGGATGGAAAGGTGACAGAGAGAGAAGTGGAGGCAGATATGGCTGTGTGCTGCAGATCCAGCCCAGAGATCCAGCCCAGGCATGATGTGCCACACAATAATTACAAATACAACAGCCCCCCTGACAAAAGGTACTGCAAACCTGCATTTTAAATAGTTCTATACATGAAGCACAGATAACTTTCTCTAGGAGGCAAGAGTAAAGGGAAACCTTGATTTATTTGGAGAAAAGGACACGTCTCCTAAAGAAAAAGGCCATGAAGCTTCTGTTAGGAAATGCGACCTTCTAAACAGGACCCTCACCCACACACCTTTCCCCCGCAGGATCTTCCACGTGGACGTGTCTGTAAAAGTCACCAGCATTGTGAGGTGCAAATTCACCAGCTTGGAATCTTGCAAGATGTCAGGCTGGGGGAAAAAACCCACCAGTGATGTGAAATGACAGCCCAAGAAGATCGAGTCCCAGAAAAGTAAACACACAAAGAGGGGAGAAACAAATCCGCTTGTACCTTCAGCTGCTTGAGATATTCGCAGCAAAGCCACAGAATATCTTTGACCTGCTTGATCCACAAGAGGGTGAGATCCTTCGAAAGCGCTAGCGACACGTACCACACCTGGAGGCCAAAAACCGAGAGGAAGCAGTGAGAATGACTGGTGGGAAGGGAGCCACCCGTTGGTTAGGGCTCAGGCGGGTCAAGCCAATGGGGCATCTGTGGCCATTTCAAATTTTTCAGACAGCAAAGGTGAGAGCAAGGAGACATCCACAGTCCCACTTCCTGAAGGAGGCAAAGGAACTAGTTTGGACAGTATTCAAACCTCCCAGGAGCCAGTATGGTGCAGCAGTTAAGTGTGCAGACTCTAATCTGGGAGAACCGGGTTTGATTCCCCACTCCTGCACCTGCACCTGCTGGCATGGCCTTGGGTCAGCCAGAGCTCTCTTATCTGGGAGAACCAGGTTTGATTCCCCACTCCTCCACCTGCACCTGCTGGAATGGCCTTGGGTCAGCCAGAGCTCTCTTATCTGGGAGAACTGGGTTTGATTTCCCATTCCTCCACTCGCAGCTGCTAGAATGGCCTTGGGTCAGCCAGAACTCTCTTATCAGGGTGTCTGTTGTGGTGGGGGGGGGAGGTAAAGAAGATTGTGACTGCTCTGAGACTCAGATTCAGAGTATAGGGTGGGATATCAATCCAATATCTTCTTGGTGTAGCAGTTCAGTGTGCAGACTATTATCTGGGAGAACTGGGTTTGATTCCCCAGTCCTCCACTTGCAGCTGCTGGAATGGCCTTGGATCATCCATAGCTTTCATAGGAGTTGTCCTTCTGGGAGAGCTCTCTCAGCCCCACCCACCTCACAGGGTGTCTGTTTTTTTTCGGGGGGGGGGGAGGTAAAGGAGATTGTGACTGCTCTGAGATTCAGATTATAGGGTGGGATATAAATCCAATATCTTCTTCTTCTTCCCTTTGGAAGAAGCAGCCAGGCAGGGGCAGACTAAGGACTGAAAAGCTAACCGGAGCAAAGGCTCCAGAGGTGGAGGGCTGCAGGAGAGAGGACACAGCGATATGCAAGAACCCAGAGGAAAGACAAGGATGAAGCAAGGACTTCTGAGAAGAGCTGAGGGGACGGGCAGCTAAGAGGTGCCAAGGTTTAGCTCTGAGTTGTCCCGAAGGGAGGATTTCTACCAGCAGTGAGATGTGGCAACCTGCCTGGCATAAGATGCTGAAACTAGGCTGCAAAATGTCAAGCTGCTGTTCAAAAAACCACTTTACATCTTCTCACTAAAAGCCCAGACAACTGTTACATTTTTTACCCCGTCCCAAACTTTATGCCAACATTCTCCCCATCCCACCAATCAGGCTCTCAGACAGTTTCCACACAATCATATCATTTCCTGGGGTTTATGCCACACAGCTGGGTTTTTCACTATGGCAACATAAAATCCTTAAATGGGTCCTTGCAAGATTAAATATTTCTCCGCCCCCTTTGGTCTTCTGTCAGTGGAAAAATGCAGCTTATGCAGAAGCACACACACAAATCTCGGTTTCACACTTGCATTGCGCTACTGAGTTGGCTCACCTTTGGCTCATTCTCAGCATCCAAACTGTTAAGTATGCACCGGCACAGTTTTTCAAATCTCTGCAACAAACAGAGAGAGGGAAACAATCCATGATGGATCAACAATAGCTCTCCAACCCAAGGACACCAGGTCAGGCAGTGTGCCCAAAATTTCTGGAAGCCAAGATGTGGTGTTTCTGCATTAGAATAGGAGACACACTGTGGTCTTACTCTCTGAAAGAAAATTCCACCTCCTTTTCCCTCTGATCTGGTCATACTACTTTTGAATAGACAACAAACAATCCCAGAACAATGACTCTAGCAGAGATGCAACAGGGAGTCCCTTCATGGGGTGGGGGAGGGTAATCCTGCCATCCTGTCTTCAGAGGACACAGCTGGTTCCAATCAACCACCCCAAATGGAATTGGCTTCTGCTCCTAAAGAAGGGCAGCCACCAGCTGACACCCTCAGAGCTGTGCCTGAGTGCAGCGGCAAGCTTCTAAGTGGATGTTAGCTACATGTCTCAGTTGATTCCTCACAGCCCTCTAGCAGCTCTCAGGGAACACAAGCATGCTTCTTTACAACACACAAGCCAGTTCTGAGGAACTAGCACTTGCTCCTCCTCTCATTTCTGCTCAGCCCTCAACTCCTGAGTCCGGGGCCAGTGTCGCCTCCCAGAGACACTGCTCAAGCACAGAGAACATAAATGCAGCAGGAGAACAGGCTATTTAGAAGGAGCCATACCTCTTTGTCATTCTGGAAGCTAAACACAAAGAGCAACTTCCGGGAAGTCCTGAAGATGGAGAGGGCTGTTCTTCTGCCGGACCCGGGGCCATTGGCTTCCAAGAAATCATCCACCTCTCTCCTGGAGGAGGAAGCAAATCACAAACGCCTGGTTCCATATGCCGGGCTTGCACCAGAGGGTGGCGAGGCTGGGAAGTTGCCAGAATCTCAAGAAGAGAAGCAAACACCCTTCTTTCCTGCCCCGGTACACCCTGCCGTTCTCACCCTCCCCAAGGCAGCCCAAGAGGACAGTCTGCTTAAGAAGGGCCTGGGGTCTGCGCCCCAAAATCCCCAGCAAGAAGGCCTCCGTTCCACGACACAGCCACCCAACCCGCCATGCATACCTGATCTCCCGCTGCAGCCGGCAGCGACACAGAAACCTCCGGACCAGGGCCTGGATCTGCACAGCAGCTCGGTCACGCTCCTTCTGCTCACGCCGCTCCTCCCGGGCCAGGCGTGCTTTGTCAAGGAACTGAGCCTTGGATGACTGGGAGGCGCTGAACATCTTTGCAGACTTCTGTCAACAGAAGAATACGATAAGGGAAAGGGGTCATTGCACGGTGGGAGTCACACTCCAGGAAAACTGCAGCGTGGAAAAGAGCCCTTCAAATCGGCTCGGCAGCCTCTCCTGCTGCCCTTCTTCAAGCCAGCCATAATACAGGTCTCCTTTCCTTCCTGAGCCACTCCCTTTAGATGAGATGATGATACTGTGGGGCCATGACCCGTCTACTTTCAGCTATGTGCTGCATTAAAAAAAAAAAAAAAGATGGTAAAAGTACATAACAAGTGCCAGAAGAACCAGGACTGCAGCCAATTGCATTAGACGGCTCAAGACAATCTGGACGAACCACATAAGGCCTACAGCATTTAGGAAAAGTCAGCAAAGCTCTCCAGCCTCTTGAACATTTGCTGAAGGGGAGGAGTACCCTGACATGGTTCTGGAGCCCCTTGAGTCCTGACCAGGGGTGGCCAAACTTGCTGAACTCAGGAGCCACATAGAATAAACGTCAGATGTTTGAGAACCACAAGACATGAACGTCAGATGTTTGAGAGCCGCAGGACAACAAGGCAGACAGGCCAATAGATGGGATGTGGAAAGAAAGCAACTTTAACTTTAAATACATTCTCCAAGCCACCGGCCTACGAGGGCGGTGGGGGCTTTGAGAGCCACACGATATGTGTGAAAGAGCCACATGTGGCTCCCGAGCCGCAGTTTGGCCACCCCTGGTCCAGACAGATGGTTTCTTTGCAATTCTCCTCCAATTTGACTACAGCAAGCCAGGAAAGCAATAATTCCCTCCAGGTGAAGAGCTGTTGCTGACATGTACTAATTGATGTGCATATGGACAGGTAAGCTCAGAAACATTTATGTTGACTATAGTAACTTTTGTGGAATTCCATGCAAGGCTGAGCCAAAATGACAGCCCCATGGTACTCCACGATCTACTGTAAGGGAAATCTTCAAGAGAAAAGTTGCATCTAATCCTGTAGTCTCATTTGGAAAAAACGATAACAAGAAACTGCGCTGCTCACCCCAAGGATGTGCCTTTTGCTGCGGTCACCTGTAGGCAAACATGGCTCGCCCTCACTCTGAATTCACGCTCTCCAAATGCCTCCTCTCCTCACTGCAGAAAAAGAACCAAATTAATTGCCAGTGTCCTGAGGCTGCATTCCTTAATGACCTTCCAGACTGTTCTTTTTCTAAGCTATATGCCCCAGCCCAAAGACACAGCTGACAGTAAATGAGAAAGGATGAAAACAGGAAGAGCTCAGGAACACAACGCAGGAACACCCAATCACATCCTTTCTCCAAGGAACAAGTGCTGAATGATCACTTGAGTAGCTGGATTCCAGACTCAAGGAAGCTTGTTCTCAACACTGGGAAGGCCAGGAAAGCATTATGTAAGGGCAACATGGTCTGCCCACCAACAGGAGAGGTCAAGAGTAGGTAAAATAACGGGTTACTAGCTGCTTATAGCTGGCCAGCCCATTAGACAAGTTAATCTAGAGTCACAAACTGGCCATCTCAAGACAGCATCAGTCCAAACCATACCACAAAGAAATCAAATTGAGAGAGACACAGTAACATGCACTGGCCTTTCAGAATCCTGCCTCACTTTGCCTACTGAATCCAACTATTAAGCACAGGTCTTTAGAGACAATGTGGTGGAGTGCCAGACTAGAATCTGGGACGCCCAGGTTGAAATTTCCACTCAGCTATAAAAGCTCACGAAGTAACTTCAGGTCAATCACACACTCTCAGCCTAACCTTCCTCACAGGGCTGTCGGGAAGAAACAGTGGAGGAGGAGGAGGAAGCCGCACAAGCAGTGTGAAACAAGCGTGATGGCCGGATGTTACTTCTCCAGCTCAGTCATGAGGGTAAAACAAACCTCACGCCTCTACTAAGGCCCTCAAGGGCGACATGGTCTGCCTACCAACAGGAGATGTCAAGAACAGGTAAGATAATCAGCCTCCATGCCCCTGGCTACCCCTTGTGGCCTGTATACTAGGGAAGCTGCTACTTCTGCATTCCCAAGCAAAGGTGACTGCAGACACCAGAACCACCCTTTTGGACACAAAGGGCTTTCTCATTCTCATGGCTCTGTGCGTGAAATAATACCAGATTGATCAAGAATAAAAACAAAATGTACGCACCCTGTCCCTGAGTCAAATTTCCCTCCCTCATTCCCTAAACTCCCCCTCTTTATTCTTTGGTATGGAGATTTTCAGAGTCCTGAAAGAAGAGGATTTGGAGGGAGACAGCAGGCAGTAACTGGAGAAGCACCAACTCCAGCAATTCTCATGGATCAAAAATAAGTCAAAGGCATCCCCGAAAAAACAAAACTAGGACCAATTCACCAGCTGGGACAGAAACGAAGCAATTTTTTAAAACATAAGAACATAAAAGAAGCCATGATGGATCAGGCCAATGGCCCATCCAGTCCAACACTCTGTCACACAGTGGCCAATATATATACTGTGGCTAATAGCCGCTGATGGACCTCTGCTCCATATTTTTATCCAATCCCCTCTTGAAGCTGTCTATGCTTGTAGCCGCCACCACCTCCTGTGGCAGTGAATTCCACATGTTAATCACCCTTTGGGTGAAGGACTTCCTTTTATTTTTGCTTTATTTGACACTCATCAATTATACCCTCCTACCCCCTTCCCCATGCTGTTCCTGGTAAACACAAGACCACTGCTCCCTCTTATTTGGGTTGATTTCAACTTTGTTTGATCTCCCTGTTTCTTCCTTGGAGCTCTGTGATCCAGGAAGAGGTTTTCAACCTGTACGAGATGGGAATGAGGTGCCCTGGCACAACTACCAGGATCCTGAGCTGGCATCTCCCCAAGTCCACCCAGGCCAGCCTCCTTAGCAGAAGTCCCACCCCGAAACTGGTCAACCGGCTGGCGTCCCACCAGCTCCTTTCTGCAGACCATAAAAAAAGGATGCCGGAACCCACCCTTCTTCACCCAAGACCACCACTCTCAAACCAAGCACCAAGGAAAGCTGGGCCACCAGAGCTGCCCATTCCGTGGGGAGGGGATGCTGCATAGGGTTGCCAGGCCCAATTCCAGAAATATCTGGGGACTTTGGGGGTGGAACCAGGAGAAAGGTTGTGACAAGCACACTTGAACTCCAAAGGGAGATTTGGCCATCAAATTTAAAAGGACCTCACACCTTTTAAATGCCTTCCCTTCTTTAGAAATAATGAAGGATAGGGGCACCTTCTCTTGGGGCTCATAGAATTGGACCCCCTGGTCCAATCCTTTTGAAACTTGGGGGGTGTTCTGAGGAGAAGTATAGGACGCTATGCCGCAAATTTGGTGCCTCTACCTCAAAAAGCAGCCTCCCCTCAACCCCAGATCAATTCCCCATTATACCCTATGGGAATGAGTCCCAAAGGGAACAGTGGAGTGCCCAGCAGACATTTCCCCTCCGCACACCACTTTCTGATAACCTTAAGCGGGGGAGGGCCTCCAAACTGGAAGATCCCCCGCCCCCACCTGGGGATTGGCAACTCTAATGCTGCAGCCGGTTGACCCACCCGGCCCTGCCAGTGGGGAGCTGGAGGAAGGGGGATCTCAGCCCCAGGGCTGCCCTCTCGCGCCTCCCCAGCCCTACCTGGCCTGATGCAAAAGGGGACATATGGGGGGGGGGGTCTGCTGTGCCCTGGAATGACCCCGGCGGGGAGGAGTGAATTTTGGCAGGTGCAGCTTCTCCCCCCACCCTGGCAGGTCAAGCGGCGCCGGCTGGAGCTGACCTTGGGAGGCCCGAGAACGCCGCCTCCTCCTCCTCCCAGGCCGCCCTTTGCCCCGCCTCCTCTGTCACGTGGGGAGACGGGGCTGGGCCTACCTCGCGGGGCTGTTGCTAGGGGCCGAGCCCAGGGCGGGGGCCGCTCGAGGCCGAAGAGGATGGGGAGGGCGGCGACCCCCCAAAAAAGAACTCCTCCCCACCCCCTCAGCAGCAGCAGCAGCCACCGTCGCCTCCCTCCTCCCCTCGCCGGCGGCTCCCAGGAGGCATCGAATCGAGGGGGAAGAAGGGCACTTCCGCTCTCCGCCGGTGTACCGGAAGTGGCCCCCGCGGGCCCTGAGAGGAGCGGCCCGCCCACGACGACCAGGCAGAAATCTAAAACAAGCAAATAAGTATGTGTCGCGTCCCTCCTGTCGGAAGCGGGATGTCGCGTGCTGCCTTTAAAACCTCCGGCCGGTCCCCCCCCCCTCAGGCCGGCGGGGCGTCCTTCGCTCACAGCACTCCGGCCGGAAACTCTGGGTGGGAAACTCGGGTTCCGCTGCTCTTTCGTTCCGCCCGGAAAGGCAAGAGGGGCGGCGCTTGGGGGGGGGGAGGAGAGGAAGCCTTGGTCCCCGCCCCCTCCCTCGGACGTCATCGCCGCTTCCTCCCGGCCCCCCCTCCCTGGCGCTTCCTCGTCGGGACCTGGGCTGAGGGGGGAGGCCTCGCGCGGGCTTTTCATGGTGAGCACCGGGCCGGGGGGGGGGGGGGGGGGAGAGAAGTCTGCGGGGTTAAACTGAGGGGAGGGGTCCCTCAAGAAAGCAAGCCCCCTCCCCCAGGGCCTGCTTTGGGGGGGGGGGCGCGTGAACCCCGCAGCCAGGGCCCGCCCTAGACTGTCTGGCACCCTGGGCAAGGCTGACTTCTAGGGTTGCCAATCCCCAGGTGGGGGCAGGGGATCCCCCGCTTCAGGGTCCTCAGAAAGCGGGGTGGGGGAGGGAAATGTCTGCAGGGCACTACGGAGGCCGATTCCCATAGGGCAGGGGTGGCCAAGGGTACCTCTCCAGATGTTTTTTTGCCTACAACTCCCATCAGCCATTGGCCATGCTGGCTGGGGCTGATGGTAGTTGTAGGCAAAAAAAAAAAACCATTTGGAGAGCTACCGTTGGCCATCCCTGCCATTGGGTGTAGTGGAGAATCGAACTGTGTGTATCCGGGGCTCTGAAAAGGCTGTTTTTGAGGTAGACGCACTAAATTTGCAGCATAGCATCTGCCGCCTCTCCTCAAAACACCCTACAAGTTTCAAAAAGCTTGGGCTGAGGGGTCCAATTCTATGAGCCCCCAAAGAAGGCGCCCCTATCCTTCGTTATTTCCAGTGGAAGAAAAGCATTTAAAAGGTGCACGGTCCCTTTATTCGATTTATATCCCACCCTTCCTACCGAGGTGGCTCAGGGCTGTAATGTAATGGCCAGAATTCTCTTTGGAGTTCAGTTATGCTTGTCACAACCTTGCTCCTGGCTCCACCCCCAAAGTCTCCTGGCTCCACCCCCAAAGTCCCCAGATATTTCTTGAAGTGGATTTGGCAACCCTACTGACTTCTGGCACCTCCCCTGCACTGATAACATCACCATGTCACATGGGGAGCACCTAGTTTGCAACAGCCGGCAGGGGCACCCCCAGCCTCTCTCCCTCTCTGACCTTCAGCCCCCCCCCCAAAAAAAAAAATTTCGGCCGTGCAGCCTCCCTTCTCAGCCTTGTGGAGGATGTCGCAACCTCCCTCTTAGCAAAGGCAGGCTCTGCTGCCCTCCTCGGCCCCACCTTTGGGGGTGTCTAGGGAGCCACTGGGAGGCCCTGAGAAGCATTGGGGCAACCTTCACCTGGATGCCAGCAGGGTTAGGCAGGAGGAAGGGCTGGCAAGCAGAGGGCAACTTGAGAAAGAAAAAGAGAATTCACCATGGAGACAAGCTGGGTTAATGGCTCCTCTCTCCCCCCCCCCTCCCCCTATTGGCGGCGGCTGCTGCTTTAGCTGTAAGTGGACCTATTTATGCAAGGCCTATTAGGGACATTTGCCTGGGGAAGGGATAAACTTTCCTCTGGCAAATGCACCCCAAAGACAGCCTGGTAACTGGAGTTGTTCCCTTCATTCTACTGCAGACAGATCCTGCCGGAATTCCATTATTCATGACTTTCCTCTTTCAGGGCTGCCTTGAAGGTCAGATCACCCCTTGAGGGAAGTCCTGGCATTGTTCTTCACTGCCTTTTGAGCTGGGCTTGTTGCCTTTTAAAGGAAGCTTTGACTGGGCTGGAAACGCATGCCTCCTGTTAGAAGTTAGAAAAGTCACAATGCATTAGGGATGCTCCTCATTCTTTACATCCGTGGTTCATTTGCTGTTAAAATACCGAACATTTGAAGTGTTCAGATGCTTCGCATCTTTTCAGTAATCCTTACAAGAGCCCTTTAAGGAGGGCTATTACTACGAGCCCCCATACTGAGACAGGGAAAGTTTGCCTAAGGCTCTTTCCTAAATTCTTGGCTGAGCTGGGATTTGAATTGGCAACTCCTATTCTTTTGCCTTGCTGCTGTGTTGGTTCACGTCAGTGGTTCTTGGGTCATAGCTGAAGGGTTCCTCCAACTTCTCCTGTTTGGTCCAGAAAATGAAGCTATTCTCAGAATTCTTAAACTGGGAAACAAAGTTGTAGGGTAGAGGTGAGCCTTGGTTGGAAAGATAGATACAACTCAGCATTCATGTACTGACCAGTTGTGCAGAAAATTGAACAGGACTGACTGGTACACCTCTTCACCCTGGCATAAATTACTACGGAATATTATATCTGAGGAGGGAGACTTCCAGTGCTGCTCTCCTGCTAGCTGAAATGCGTCGGTAGATTTGTTTCAGGAAGGTAAGAAGAGATCAGCGCCTGCTGGCAGACGATGTCCTTGAAAGGGCAGCTGCTGTGAGAGCCCTCTCAGCCCCACCCACCTCACAGGGTGTCTGCTGTGGGGGAGGAAGGTCAAGGAGAGTGTGAGCCACTCTGAGATTTGGAGTGGAGGGTGGGATATAAATCCCCTCCCCTCAAAAAAAAAGATGGAGCTGTTCCACCAGGCCTTTGGGTGAAGCAGCTGGCATCCACATTAAACCAAACTAAACTAAACTGGGCTGCCTTGAAAAGGCCCACTTGAAATACGGCATCATGAATTAGTAGGGTGATAGCGGGGGAGAAAAGAGAGCCAGCTTGGTGTAGTGGTTAAGTGTGCGGACTCTTATCTGGGAGAACCGGGTTTAAGAACATAAGAGAAGCCATGTTGGATCAGGCCAACGGCCCATCTAGTCCAACACTGTATCACACAGTGGCCAATAATGTTTATATATATATACGTACACACACACACTGCGGCTAATAGCCACTGATGGACCTCTGCTCCATATTTTTATCTAACCCCCTCATGAAGCTGGCTATGCCTGTAGCCGCCACCACCTCCTGTGGCAGTGAATTCCATGTGTTAATCACCCTTTGGGTGAAGAAGTACCTCCTTTTATCCGTTCTAACCCGACTGCTGAGCAATTTCATTGAATGCCCACGAGTTCTTATATTGTGAGAAAGTGTGGGTTTGATTCCCCACACCTCCACTTGCACCTGTTGGAATGGCCTTGGGTCAGCCATAGCTCTAGCAGAGGTTGTCCCTTGAAAGGGCAGCTGCTGTGAGAGCCCTCTCAGCCCCACCCACCTCACAGGGTGTCTGTTGTAGGGGAGGAAGGTAAAGGAGATTGTGAGCCTCTCTGAGATTCGGAGTGGCGGGCAGGATATAAATCCAATATCTTTTAGGAGTGGAGAATGTTCATGGGGAAAGGAGGCAGAGAGAGGCAAACAGAGCGCTTCTTCCATTGTTTCCAGCAGCATGGAAAATCTGACTCATGGAGTCTTTGCTTGAGATCTTTCTTGGGTCAAAACTTTGTTGGTGGGGGGAGGGGTCTGGAATTCCCAGGCCAGACCAAATGCAAAACCAACAGTCCACAAGCGATAGAGAAAGGCAGCCTTGTTGGCTCAGGAAAGGGGCAAGAGGCGAACGTGCTTCTCTAACTGGAGCACAGCTGAGCAGACCACTGGCTTGCATGCTTCTGTGGGTGGGTGGGGGAAACCCAGAGACTGAAATGTCTCATCCCGACATTTGCAGTTCTCTGGGTTGTAAAAATCCTCCTTCCAAGAGGCTTCCCTTCTCTGCAGGCAGGGAGCAGAGTTGCTCTCTGGGCTTTGAAAAATATTTCAAGGGGGAGAGCTGACGCTGACAGCGGACAAGGTTGGCAGGGCTTGTGCTCCTGACGCAGTGGTATAAAGCCGGGAAATGTTTCCCAAGTGTGGCGTGTTGCGAGCCCCTGGGGAAGGAAAGCACAGTGACTCAGGAGGGACCCCAGAATAGGTTTGCGATAGGCTTCTGCTAGGCACTGTGGTTTCTTTGAAAAATGTGGCTACTAGGAGCCAAATATCTGATGGGTACATATTTGGAAGTTGTTTCCCAAGGCCCCTGGAGCTTGCAGTGTACGGCTGCAAGGTGGTTCTTCACTCCAAAGGCGTGAGGTCCGTTCTCTCCCAACCCACCTTTGGATTTTAATTTATTTTTTTTTAACCAGGAGAAGGGTTGGGAGAGGAGTCCTAACCCAAAGCCCTTGGGCTGCTTCTAGCCCCGGGGTGGGGAACAGTGGCTCTCCAGATGTTTTTGGCCTACAACTCCCATCAGCCCCAGCCAGCATGGCCACTGTTCCCCACCCCTGTTCTAGCCTAAGCTTCCTGTTCCCAGTTCTTCCACTAGCTTCCCTCTATGTTGGGGTGAGAGGCTGGAGGGTGCACCTTGAAACACGGCCCCCATGTCAGAGACCTTGTTTTCAGAAGTCGGTCTCGGTTCTGGCCTCTACCACTGCTGAAAAGGTGGGAGCTGGGGTAGGAATGAGTTTCCCCCCATCTAAGGGAGCCCTCCCCACGAGTCAGAGGGAGGGGGATTATAGCACCAATTCCTCCTTCACTGGCCGGTTTTCCATCTGTATGGAAGAGTGGGCCTTCATGTGATTCCCCCACCTCCATTCTGAAGTGGTACAGCCTGGTCACAGGTCAGCCACCTCTCTGTTGCTTGTGAGAACCGGGCCTTAAAGACTGGACCTCGAGGAGGTGTTTCTGCAAGGAGACCCTTGCTCTATCGCTTCAGAGGGTAGCCGCCTTGGTCTGCAGCGGAACAGCCGGAGGCCTGCATATCTTCGGGCCCGCCTCCCCCCATATGAGCCCCCCCTGGGTTCTGAGGTCAGCTGCACAACATCTTCTTGTGATCCCTAAGCGTAAGGGTGCCCAACTGGCTTCAGCAAGGGCCAGGGCCTTTTCGGTCTGGGCCCCTGCCTGGTGAAATGAGCTCCCGTTGGAGACCTGAGCCCTGCAGGACTTATCTAAGTTTTGCAGGGTCTGTAAGACGGAGATTTTCCGCCAGGCTTTTAACTGATCCGACGGGTGTCCCCTGAAGTCATCACTCCCCCCAGCACCTTATGCTTATGTTATGCTGAACATTACCAGCCTATATGTGGGCTGTGACTTGTTGCCGATGATGTGGATCATGGCTTTTGTTAATTCTATAATGATGAGATTGTCTAGTTTGGATGTAGTTTGTTTGATGTTTTGTAAGGTTTCTTAATGTTGCAAGCTGCCCAGAGCCGGCTTGTGGCATAGGGCGGGGTATAAATCTAAAAATTAAATTAAATTAAAACAGCTGGATTCTAGTCCAGCAGCCACCTCAGAGATGAACATTATTGGGGGGGGGGGGTCAGCTTTTGAGAGTCAAAGCTCCCTTGGTAGAGACCTGATGTCTTGGTCCTCTGATGCAGAGCTTTTTGGTCTCCTGATGGCACCTGGGTGTTTTGGCCGCTGTGTGACACAGAGTGTTAGGATGGGCCATTGGCCTGATCCAACATGGCTTCTCTTATGTTCTTCTGGCTGGGGCAGTGATGCTCTGTCTTCTTGATGCTTGGGGGGGGGGTGACAGTGGGAGGACTTCTAGTGTCCTGGCCCCATTGATGGACCTCCGGATGGCACCTGGTTTTTTTTGGCCGCTGTGAGACACAGAGTGTTAGGATGGGCCATTGGCCTGATCCAACAGGGCTTCTCTTATGTTCTTCTCTTATGGAGACATTCTGCTGCCCTTCGAGTTTGCATGCTCACATACTGAGGGCGCCAAGGCCCCTGGAGACTCAACGTCCATGTTTTCTTTGCCCGTACCCTCTGTGGCAGCAGGGGCAGCTGAAACAGCAGCCCATGGTGATGGATCCAGGTGGGCAGCCGTGTGGGTCTGAAGCAGTAGAACAAAGCAGGAGTCAAGTTGTACCTGTAAGACCAACCAA
Organism: Heteronotia binoei; assembly: GCF_032191835.1. Lineage (NCBI taxonomy): Eukaryota > Metazoa > Chordata > Lepidosauria > Squamata > Gekkonidae > Heteronotia > Heteronotia binoei. The sequence goes on along the minus strand of NC_083233.1, from coordinate 82,600,697 downwards.
GTTTTATTCAGAATGGAAGCTTTTGTGTGCTGGAAGAACACTTCATCAGGCATTCCATACTATTGTCTGATGAAGTGTGCTTCTCGCACACAAAAGCTTCCATTCTGAATAAAACTTGGTTGGTTTTAAAGGTGATACTTGACTCCTGCTTTGTTCAGCCACTCATGGCGGGTCCTATAGCAGGGCCAAGTGTCGGGTGCCTAGAACCAAAGGAGACAGAAAGTGCATGGAGTGGCAGGCTGCACTGAGAATGCCCCAGCTGCGCATGCATGTGCCTCCGCTGCCTTGTCTGTAAACCCTCCAAAGGGGAATGGGTTTGCTTGGTGTGTCGGCTTAGCCTCCCCGCCCAGCCAAAGGGACCCTCACTCAAGCTCCCTCTCCTGGAGAGCCAGTTTGGTGTGTGGACTCTTATCTGGGAGAACCGGGTTTGATTCCCCACTCCTCCACTTGCACCTACTAGCATGGCCTTGGGTCAGCCAGAGCTCTGGCAGGAGTTGTCCTTGAAAGGGCAGCTTCTGTCAGAGCTCTCTCAGCCCCACCAACCTTACAGGGTGTCTGTTGTGGGGGACGAAGGGAAAGGAGATTGTGAGCTGCTCTGAGTCTCTGAGAGCCAGTTTGGTGTAGTGGTGAAGTGGGCGGACTCTTACCTGGGAGAACCGGGTTTGATTCCCCACTCCTCCACTTGCAACTCCTATAATGGCCTTGGGTCAGCCATAGCTCTGGCAGAGGTTGTCCTAGAAAGGGCAGCTTCTGGGAGAACTCTCTCAGCCCCACCCACCTCACAGGGTTTGATTCCCCACTCCTCCACTTGCAGCTGCTGGAATGGCCTTAGGTCAGCTGTAGCTCTCTCACAGAGGTTGTCATTGAAAGGGCAGTTGCTGTGAGAGCCCTATCAGCCCCACCCACCTCACAGGGTGTCTGTTGTGGGGGAGGAAGGTAGAGGAGATTGTGAGCCGCTCTGAGACTCTTCGGAGTGGAGGGCGGGATATAAATCCTATATCTTCATCTACCTCACAGGGTGTCTGTTGTGGGGAAGGAAGGTAAAGGAGATTGTGAGCCGCTCTGAGACTCTTCGGAGTGGAGGGCGGGATATAAATCCAATATCTTCTTCTCCTTTGCAGGAAGAGATGTCTGGAGAAACCGTGGTGAGCACAGCAGTGCCGGCAGCCGCCACTCGCACCACCTCCTTCAAAGGGGCCAGCCCGAGCTCCAAGTATGTGAAGCTGAACATCGGCGGGGCCCTTTACTACACCACCATGCAGACGCTGACCAAGCAGGACACGATGCTGAAGGCCATGTTCAGCGGGCGGATGGAGGTTCTCACGGACAGCGAAGGTAAACGCCCTCCCCACCCCCCTTGGAAGGGGCTGTGTGGCTAATAGAGAGACTGTAGCTCAGTGGCAGAGCCTCTGCTTGGCATGCGGAAGGTCCCAGGTTCAATCCCCGGCATCTCCAGTTCAAAAGGACCAGGTAGCAGGTGATGGGAAAGACCTCAGCCTGAGACTCTGGAGAGCCATGAAGTGGGGCTGTAGCTCAGTGGCAGAGCCTCTGCTTGGCATGCGGAAGATCCTTGGTTCAGTCCCTGGGGTCTCCAGTTAAAGAGACTCAGGAAGCAGGTGACGGGAAAGGCCTTTCTCTGCCTGAGGCCCTGGAGAGCCCTGCCAGTCTGCGTAGACAATACCGCTCTTGATGGACCGACGGTCTGATTCAGTAGAAGGCAGCTGCATGCGTGATGGTCCTTGAAGCCTCTCCACCAGGACCGTTGCTTGGAGGAAGAGCCCCACCAAAGGCTCAGGGTTTCCCGGTCACTGCAGGGTTGCTGCAAGAGAAGCTGTCATGCAAAGTGGATTTGTTGCAGGTGACTTCTGAGAGAGTTGTTTGGGGGGTGGGGAAGCCATAGAGACGTGGAGTCTTCTGTCCCACCCCCTAAACGGCTTTTCCAGAAGAACCAAGAAGGGAGATGAGTGGACCAAAGACATCCATGGGAATGATGGGAATGGCTGGAGCTGTGCAGCAATGTCTGCAGGCCGGTTCAAGCCCGAGGAAGTGCCCGGGAGCTGGGATGGGCTTCTGGCTTGGCACTCAGAAGGTTTGTCTCTATTTCACAGGTAGCAGAGGTATGAAGTTGGTTCCAAGGACCTCGAAGAGCTACTGCCAGGCAGGATAGGCAGGAAATAAGCTGTGTCCAACATGTACATAGTTGGTTTATACCTACGATATGTGTATGCGGTTGGTGAACATCGTCCTCTCACAGAGAAGCAAATGCTGTGTCATCAGGGCATCCTCTTTGACTGCCTTTCCAGGCTGGGATGGGAAGGCACCGTTTTGCTGTGGTTCCAGCCCTACCTGAAGGGTCAGTTTCAGGAGGTGATGTCGAAGGAGTGCTGCCCGGAAGGTTCCACCTCATCCCTCAGGCTCTTGAGCATTGACATGAAACTGCTGGGCGAGGGCGTCTGCGATTTGGGCTGGGTTCTCATCAATATAAGAGCCCCATGGCGCAGAGTGGTAAAGCTGCAGTATTGCAGTCGGAGCCCTCTGCTCATGACCTGAGTTCGATCCCCAGCGGAAGCTGTGTTTTCAGGTCGCTGGCTCCAGGTTGACTCAGCCTTCCATGGTCGGTAAAATGAGTACCCAACTTGCTGAGGGGAAAGCGTAGATGACTGGGGAAGGCAATGGCAAACCACCCCGTAAAAAGGTCTGCTGTGAAAACGTAAAAGCAACGTCACCCCAGAGTCAGAAACAGCTGGTGCTTGCGCAGGGGACCTTTCCTTTCCTCACCAATACGCAGTTCGCACTCAGCTCTCCAAAGTGCCAGTGGGGAGCGAAAAGTCTGTCTCGGAATTGAAGGCATCCCCTGTTCTGGGTGGGGCTGGGTTCCCCACGAAGGAGCAGAGCCCTCGTCTGGAGGCGTCCTTGGGCCCTCTCCTCTTGCTGGAGAAGCAGGTAGCCACCGCGGCCAAGAGGGCCTTTGACCAGCATTTTACTGGCTCCTGGGCAGAAAAGATCTGGCCACTGTGATGGGGCATGCCCTGCTTGCATCCCGATTAGATTGCTGCAAGGTACTCTGGGTGGGGCTGCCCTTGAGAAGGGTCTTCAGTGGGTGCAAAATGCTGCAGCCAGATCTTGACTGGAGTGGGTCACAGGGACCATCTTGCTCCCCTCTTGGTCATAGAATCCTAGAGTTGGAAGGGACATCCAGGGTCATCTAGTCCAACCCCCTGCACAAGGCAGGAAGCTCACAAACACCTCCCCCTAAATTCACAAGATCTGCATTGCTGTCAGATGGCCATCAAGCCTCTGTTGAAAAACCTTCGAGGAAGGAGAGCCCACCACCTCCCGAGGAGGAAGCCTGTTCCACTGAGTAACCGCTCTAATGGTCAGGAATCCTAGAGTTGGAAGGGACCTCCAGGGGCATCTAGTCCAACCCCCTGCACAATGCAGGAAACTCACAAACACCTCCCCCTAAATTCACAAGATCTGCATTGCTGTCAGATGGCCATCTAGCCTCTGCTTAAAAACCTTTGAGGAAGGAGGTTTTTACAAATTTGTCCATCTAAATCAGCTCCCAGTCTGTTTCCAGGCACAATAATCTGGGTGTTGGCCTTTAAAGCTCTTTAGGGGTTGGGACCGATGTTCCCTTTAAGCTGCAGAGTCTCGTGAGCAAAAAAAAAAAAAATCAACTTTGTGAGCTACTGGCATTGAAGTGGTGAGCTGCTACATCAATTCTCATGCTCTGGGGCTATTTTTCCTGATCTAAGACAAAAAGGTGTGAGCTGGAGGTGTTTGCCTGCTCCAGAACCACCAATTTTGGAAGGGGTGTTGAAAGACATGAATCAGATTGAGGTGACAAGAGAGGAGGTCCTACAACTGATTGGTGAATTAAAAACTAATAAGTCACCAGGTCCGGATGGCATGCATTCAAGAGTTCTGAAAGAACTCAGAGTTGAACTTGTGGATCTCTTGACAAAAATATGTACTCTTTCATTGAAATCTGCCTCCGTTCCTGAGGACTGGAAGGTAGCAAATGTCACCCCCATCTTTAAAAAGGATTGCAGAGGAGATCCGGGAAATTATAGGCCAGTAAGTCTGACTTCAATACCGGGAAAGTTGGTAGAAACCATTATCAAGGACAGAATGAGTAGGCACATTGATGAACACGGGTTATTGAGGAAGACTTAGCATGGGTTCTGTAAGGGAAGATCTTGCCTCACTAACCTATTACAGTTCTTTGAAGGGGTGAACAAGTATGTGGACAAAGGGGACCCAATAGATATTGTTTACCTTGACTTCCAGAAAGCTTTTGATAAAGTTCCTCATCAAAGGCTCCTTAGTAAGCTCGAGAATCATGGGCTAAAAGGACAGGTCCTCTTGTGGATCAAAAACTGGCTGAGTAATAGGAAGCAGAGAGTGAGTATAAATGGGCAGTCTTTGCAGTGGAGGGCGGTAAGCAGGAGGTGGTGGCGGCCACAAGCATAGCCAGCTTTAAGAGGGGATTGGATAAAAATATGGAGCAGAGGCCCATCAGTGGCTATTAGCCACAGTGTGTGTGTGTGTGTGTATGTGTATGTATGTGTATATATATATATATATATATATATATATATATATATATATATATATTGGCCACTGTGTGACACAGAGTGTTGGACTGGATGGGCCATTGGCCTGATCCAACATGGCTTCTCTTATGTTCTGCAGGCTAAAAATCTCTGAGCTAACTCGCACTAATTCAGCTTAGAGGGAACACTGGTTGGGAGCAGCATTTCTGAAGGACTGCCCACTCCTTCCCAAGCACTACGGGCATCTATGGAAGCCCTGCTTCAGCTTCCCCCCCCCCCCCGCCTCCCCCCGATGAGGCAGGTGGCAAGCTGAGCAAGGAAACATAAACTATGGAGCCCTCTCCTTCCTTGGAGATTTGTCTGTCTCTTGCCCCTCTCTGCCACCAGCAGGTGAAGACTTTCCTGTTTCATCTGGCACCCCCTCCGTGACTTCGCCTTCCGGTGTGCTCTGTGCTTTTTATATTTGTATTTTTGTTCCGCTCCTGCATCGTTCTTATGATACGTTTTGGTAATGGTTGTTATAACTGTGAGTCTTCTAGCAGAGAGGGCTGGATGGCCCATCATTGTAATTAAGGTCTGTAATAAACGAACGTGCCCTCAGCTCGCATTTGGCACTTGAGAAAGGGGATGGCACACGCGCTTGCTTCTCTGCCATGGAATCGGTAGCTGGCTAAGCACCTGGTCCGCTTTGCAGTGCACCTTTGCCACTTCAGCGCAACTGGATGCAGCAACCCAGTTTTGCCAGTGCAGAGGAACTGGTTCCTGCTGCGGCTTTCCTGGTGCTTACAGCCCCTCTAGTTTGCGTCGTCCTTGTTCTTGCTTGAGGTTGTTTCTCTGAGCTGGACTCCAGGAACCGTCTCTCGGAGCTTCATTTCCTTGTCTCAGAAACATGGCCCTCTTCGGAGGGCTCTGCCAAACTCTGCCTTTGTTCTTGGAGTAGAGATTAAAACTCTGCTGTCAACACTTGGGACTCTTTAGCTTGGAGAAACGTCGACTGCGGGGTGACATGATAGAGGTTTACAAGATAATGCATGGGATGGAGAAAGTAGAGAAAGAGGTACTTTTCTTCCTTTCTCACAATACAAGAACTTGTGGGCATTCGATGAAATTGCTGAGCAGACAGGTTAAAACGGATAAAAGGAAGTCCTTCTTCACCCAAAGGGTGATTAACATGTGGAATTCACTGCCACAGGAGGTGACAAGCATACCCAGCTTCAAGAGGGGATTAGATAAAAATATGGAGCAGAGGTCCATCAGTGGCTATTAGCCACAGTGTGTGTGTGTGTGTGTATATAAAAAATTTTTGGCCACTGTGTGACGCAGAGTGTTGGACTGGAGGGGCCACTGGCCTGATCCAACATGGCTTCTCTTATGTTCTTATGTGACACAGAGTGTTGGACTGGATGGGCCATTGGCCTGATCCAACAGGACTTCTCTTATGTTATGTGACACAGAGTGTTGGACTGGAGGGGCCACTGGCCTGATCCAACAGGGCTTCTCTTATGTTCTTATGTGACATAGAGTGTTGGACTGGAGGGGCCACTGGCCTGATCCAACAGGGCTTCTCTTATGTTCTTATGTGACACAGAGTGTTGGACTGGAGGGGCCACTGGCCTGATCCAACAGGGCTTCTCTTATGTTCTTATGTGCCACAGAGTGTTGGACTAGATGGGCCATTGGCCTGATCCAACGTGGCTTCTCTTATGTTCTTATGTGACACAAAGTGTTGGACTGGATGGGCCATTGGCCTGATCCAACATGGCTTCTCTTATGTTCTTAAATACCCCAATAAGGTGCAGTAATGTGGAGGGCCAAGGAAGTAACTCCATGGGGGAGCATCTGCGTGGCACGCAGGAAGTCCCGAGTTCAGGATCCCTGGCTAAAAGAGACCTTGGACACTGGTTGCCAGGAGATGGTAGCCTGACTCCATCTAAGGCAGCCTCATGGATCAGAGGCGCATGGCCGTTTCTTACACACCCAAGGAAATGCTGATGGGGGTCAGGAAGCTGTTTTTCTGCAGGCTAGTTTGGCCACGGATCCTGGAGCGGGTTTTTCTTTCCTTTGCTTTCCTTTTGCCATATTCTTGGCGTGGACCAGGGGTCACTGGCGGGGGGGGGGGGGGGAAAGGTATTTGTGAATTTCCTGTGCTGTGCAGGGGGTTGGACTAGACAACCCAGGAGATCCCTTCCAACTCTAGGATTCTGTGATTGAGTGTTGGGAGCACCAAGGGAGGTGGACATCAGGGCCCATGGCAAAGAGCAGGGTCCAAGCTGGCAAGGGTCCCAATTCAGAAGCGGCAGGCAAGACATAAGAGTCCAGGAGAGGCAGGAGGTAAACAAAGAAAGGACTTCCATTCCTTAGCCAGGCAGATCCGCTGCAGAGAAAAGTCGCCCAGACTTAATAGCATAGGCAGGACTTTATAGGGCCTAGTAGACAGGGATTGGTCCTTAGGAGTCTGCTGACTGAAAACTCGGTCAGGTGGCCAGGCTGCTACCACACTCTAGGCCAGGGGTGGCCAACGGTAGCTCTCTAGATGTTTTTTTTTGCTTACAACTCCCATCAGCCCCAGCCAGCATGGCCAATGGCTGGGGCTGATGGGAGTTGTAGGCAAAAAAAACACCTGGAGAGCTACCGTTGGCCACCCCTGCTCTAAGTGGTGCCCTTTAAACGTTGTGCTTGACCTGTAAGGCTTATGTGAGTGACCTAGAAGGGTGTTGTTCGGAGTCCCAGAACAAACTGTGAGTCTAGAGCCAGCTTGGTGTAGTGGTTAAGTGAGCGGACTCTTATCTGGGAGAACCGGGTTTGATTCCCCCACTCCTCCACTTGCACCTGCTGGAATGGCTTTGGGTCTGCCATAGCCCTCACATTGTCCTTGAAAGGGCAGCTTCTGTGAGAGCCAGTCTGGTGCAGTGGTTAAGTGTGCAGACTCTTATCTGGGAGAACTGGGTTTTATTCCCCACTCCTCCACTTGCAGCTGCTGGAATGGCCTTGGGTCAGCCAGAGCTCTCTTCTCTGGGAGAACCAGGTTTGATTCCCCACTCCTCCACTTGCAGCTGCTGGAATGGCCTTGGGTCAGCCAGAGCTCTCTTCTCTGGGAGAACCGGGTTTGATTCCCCACTCCTCCACTTGCAGCTGCTGGAATGGCCTTGGGTCAGCCAGAGCTCTCTTCTCTGGGAGAACCAGGTTTGATTCCCCACTCCTCCACTTGCAGCTGCTGGAATGGCCTTGGGTCAGCCAGAGCTCTCTTCTCTGGGAGAACCGGGTTTGATTCCCCACTCCTCCACTTGCAGCTGCTGGAATGGCCTTGGGTCAGCCAGAGCTCTCTTCTCTGGGAGAACCAGGTTTGATTCCCCACTCCTCCACTTGCAGCTGCTGGAATGGCCTTGGGTCAGCCAGAGCTCTCTTCTCTGGGAGAACCGGGTTTGATTCCCCACTCCTCCACTTGCAGCTGCTGGAATGGCCTTGGGTCAGCCAGAGCTCTCTTATCTGGGAAAACCGGGTTTGATTCCCCACTCCTCCACTTACAGCTGCTGGAATGGCCTTGGGTCAGCCAGAGCTCTCTTCTCTGGGAGAACCGGGTTTGATTCCCCACTCCTCCACTTGCAGCTGCTGGAATGGCCTTGGGTCAGCCAGAGCTCTCTTCTCTGGGAGAACCAGGTTTGATTCCCCACTCCTCCACTTGCAGCTGCTGGAATGGCCTTGGGTCAGCCAGAGCTCTCTTCTCTGGGAGAACCGGGTTTGATTCCCCACTCCTCCACTTGCAGCTGCTGGAATGGCCTTGGGTCAGCCAGAGCTCTCTTATCTGGGAAAACCGGGTTTGATTCCCCACTCCTCCACTTACAGCTGCTGGAAGGGCCTTGGGTCAGCCATAGCTCTGGCAGAGGTTGTCCTTGAAAGGGCAGCTTCTGTCAGAGCTCTCTCAGCCTCACCCACCTCACAGCATGTCTTTTGTGGGGGGAGAAGACATAGGAGATTGTAAGCCGCTCTAAGTCTCTGATTCAGAGGGAAGGGTGAGGTGTGAATCTACAATTCTTCTTCTTCTTTAAGTCTAATTCTGGGTAGAAGCTTTCGTGCCCATGCATGCTTCTTCAGTTTGGGATTTTTCCTTGGCCTTAGATGGGCCTGTGAACCTTCCAGCCAGTCTCCAAAGTAGAAGGAAGTAATCTGTATGCAAACAGTGTGGTAGGGCTGCAGAGGGCTTGTGCCACATCCCGCTCAGGCCCTGCTGTAACACACACCGCCTGGAGAGCAAGCCGCTGAGATGCCATGAACAGAGGGCCCCCTGTGCATTCTTTGGCCTTATTTGTAGAAAAAGAAAAAAAAAAAAGAGCTTTGCTCTTTCTCCCTCCCCCCCAAGTGCATTCTTGTATCTCAGCCCATAAAACCGGCCTTTGCTTAGTTTATGGAAACTCAGCGCCTCTCCCACTCCTGTGCAAGATGACCTCTCTGGAGCCACTCACTCATTCAGCCTGCTGGAGAGAAATCCCTGAAACAAGACGTTCGGCCTCTCTGTTTTCTCTTTGCCAGCTCACAGGAGCTTCCGCAAATGCCATTCAATAGTCAGCCCTCTCTTTTGCATTTCTTCTGAAATGCAATTTATTGGAGAAATAAAGTTCTGCAGTCTTGCTTGCCGGAGCCAGGGCATATGAACATATATGAACAGATGAAGCTGCCTTCTGCTGAATCAGACCCTCCTTGGTCCATCAAAGTCAGTGGCTCTCCAGGCTCTCATGCTGAGGTTTTCCACACATACTTGACTGGACCCTGTTTAGTTGAAGATGCCAGGGATTGAACCTGGGACCTTCTGCTTCCCAAGCAGATGCTTACCACTGAGCCACACAGCCCTTCCCCATGAAGCTGCCTTGTACTGAATCAGACTCTTGGTCCATCAAAGTCAGTCTTGTCTACTCAGACTGGCAGCGGCTCTCCAGGGTCTCAGCTGAGGTTTTTCACACCTACTTGCCTGGACCCTGTTTAGTTGGAGATGCCGAGGATTGAACCTGGGACCTTCTGCTTACCAAGCAGATGCTCTGCCACTGAGCCACCATCCCTCCCCTGAGCAGGACTCTGGTCAGATCAGCAGACAGACATGACAAATTGACGGGTCAGGAGCAAGGCCAGTTGTTTGCAAAAGTTCCAAGCCTGCCGACACCCACCTTCCAATTTGTGGCAGGTCAGCTGCTTCTTTTAAAAAGGAAGGGGAGGAGTCCCAGTGGCATTTTAAAGACTAACAACATTTGTTCCGGCATCAGCTTTCATGAGTCAGATCTCACTTCCTCTGATCCTCTGGAGTATAAATCCCTTACGCCGCTGGGCATACACAACAACATGGGGTGGGGGGGGGCAGAAAATCCCGTTCAAAACAAAATGCAGTCTACAGAGTCATCTGTTTACTCAGCGTTGGTGTGAAGGACTCCCAGCTAGTGTCAGAGAGGCAAAATGCAAAACTTGGGGCAGACAGAATGAGGTCAACAGATACAATAGGAAGTTACAAGGTTATAGCTAAAGTAATTAACATCTGAAAGCAGCGGGATTGGCAACATCCTGACATCTGGAGTGAATTAGGCATTCCAGGTCCCTGTTTATCCAATCCCCTCTTGAAGCTGGCTATGCTTGTAGCCGCCACCACCTCCTGTGGCAGTGAATTCCACATGTTAATCACCCTTTGGGTGAAGGAGGACTTCCTTCTATCCGTTTTAACCTGATTGCTCAGCAATTTCATTGAATGCCCATGAGTTCTTGTATTGTGAGAAAGGGAGAAAAGTATTTCTTTCTCTACTTTCTCCATCCCATGCAGTCCAGGGTGTCCATAAAACCCTCTTCCAGCAATGCATTTCAGATGAATCAGCTTTCAATTTGTTAATGAATTCTAATCCAGCAACAGCTTAGATGAGGCCAAGCCCCTCAGAGCTCAGGAGCTAAACAGGGCTGGCCTTGATTGAAACTTGGAAGGGAGACCACCAGGGGATCGATCCCAGGGTCAAACCCCCTCCTCTCATCCCTTACCTCGAAACCCCTGCAAGTGCCGTCAGTCAGACCAACAACAGTATGCCTGGAAGACTGTTCGGAAGAAAGTTCTCACCTCTTGTTTGTTTCATGCTTGCTCACCTGGAGCAGATTCCCACTTGGCCCAGGTAACCAGAGAAGTGTTTGCAAGTCTGTCCACGGTTGCCTTTCCCCAGCTTGGGTCTTGCAAAGGTTGTGGGTTTTAGAGTTTGTAGAATCTTTCAGGATCAAGTGCCGTGTTCTACTGGAGAAAGTTTTCCTTCCAGACGTTTCATTCTCAGCTGCGGAGAGGCCAGGGCTGCTGGAGAGCTGCTATTTCTAGGGGGGTATAGGGAGGGAGCTCAGCGGGGTCAATGTCACAGAATTCACCCCCCCACAGCCAACAACCATCTTCCTTATCTTCAAACCCCTTCCAACCCTCCCAGCAATTAACACAGAACAATGGTCACATTCAACAGCCAGTTTCCTTATCACTACCCTTCCAGGAAGCCCCACCAAACAATGGGCACTTCCACAAACCAATTGCCCTTTCATCACACCCCCTCCAGCCTAGAAATAGCAGCTCTCCAGCAGCCCTGGCCCCACTCAATGCACAGCAGCCAAGAAGGTCTGAGCGCCTGCTCCGGCTGCAACGCCACTGAGGATGTTCTCCGCAGCTGAGAACGAAACGTCTGGAAGGAAAACTTTCTCCAGTAGAACACGGCACTTGATCCTGAAAGATTCTACAAACCCTAATGATGTTACCAGCCGTGAAAACCTGAAATCTTTGATAATCGTTGTGGGTTTTCCTTGTCCTGCGTAGCCTCTTCTTCCCCACACCGCTTCATTCCCAGGCATCTCTGCAGGGGCTGGGGGTATTTCCTGGCCCCCAGCAACTCCTCCAAGGAACCTGAATGTGCCAGCCAATGAGCAGTGCTTACTTTGGGTGGCAACTCTGCCAGTTGGCATCCCTCTCCTTCTTCATCTCCTCCGAGCGAGTGAGCCCTTTCCGCTTCTCTCCGCCCCTTTCCAGGCTGGATTTTGATAGACCGCTGCGGGAAGCATTTTGGAACCATCCTGAACTACCTACGCGACGGCGCCGTGCCACTTCCAGAGAGCCGGCGGGAGATCGAAGAGCTGTTGGCAGAGGCCAAGTATTACCTAGTGCAGGGCCTGGTGGATGAGTGCCAGGCGGCCCTACAGGTAGGCACACACTCGGCCTCTCCCTGGGGCATCCGTGGGAACAGGCCGGGCCAGACCTGCTGGTTTGGAGCCTCCTCCGTCTCCTCCCCCCCCCCCCCGCCATCAGGATGAGTCAGAAGCCCTTGGGGCTTAGAAGACCCCACGTTTGCTGAGAGGGCCCTGAACCTCTGGCTGCTGATGTAGGGGGGGAGGGTCTGCGTTTGCGTGGACACCCTAGAGCAGGGGTGGCCAAACCGGCTCGGGAGCCACATGTTGGCTATTTCACAGATGTTATGTGGCTCTTGAAACCTTCACTGCCCATCTGCTGACTTGGAAAAGGCATTTCCCTCCCCCTGGCAGCTTGGAGAATGCATTTAATGTTAAAGTTGCTTTCTTTCCACCTCTCCCTCTGTCATCTCTTCCCCATGTATTTTTTTTCCTTCCTTCCGTCTCTCAAACATCTGGCATTCATGTCTTGTGGCTCTCAAACATCTGACGTTAATTCTGTGTGGCTCTTTCGTTAAGCAAGTTCGGCCAGCCCTACCCTAGAGAGGCTCCTGCTCCCCTCCAGAAGCACACCAACTTGCAGAAGAAGTGGCCGTTTGGTTGGTTGTCCAAAAGTAGCCGCGGATTCTGCCTTGACTCGGGTTACCGACCTCTGGGCAGATTTCCTGGCATTATAACTCCTCTCCGGACTACGGAGATCAGTTCCCCTGGAGAAAAAGGCTGCTTTTGTGGGTGGGGGGTGAATTCTGTGACACTGACCCTGCTGAGCTCCCTCTCTATACCCCCCACTCTCTCCAGGCCTCTCCCAGCTCTGAATGGGCAACCTGAGCCCACTTTCTTGCCCCTGACTGGTGCTCTCGTTTCAAAATACAAAGAAAACTGTGCAAATAACTAATAACCTCTCAACAGCAACATTTATTAGTATAAATCAATAACCTATAAATACAACATAGTATATAAATCAATAACAAGAGCCAGTTTGGTGTAGTGGTTAAGTGCAGGGACTCCTGTCTGGGAGAACAGGGTTTGATTCCCCGCTCCTCCACTTGCAGCTGCTGGAATGGCCTTGGGTCAGCCATAGCTCTGGCAGAGGTTGTCCTTGAAAGGGCAGCTGCTGTGAGAGCTCTTAGCCCCACCCACCTCACAGGGTGTCTGTTGTGGGGGGAGAAGATATAGGAGATCGTGAGCCGCTCTGAGTCTCAGAGAGAAGGGCAGGGTATAAATCTGCAGTTGTCGTTTTCTATAGGTTCAACATAATTTATGCACTATGTTGTATTTGTAGGTTATTGATTTATGCTAATAAGTGTTGTTCATGGTTTATTTCGGGGTGGCCAATGGTAGCCCTCCAGATGTTTTTGCCTACAACTCCCATCAGGCTGATGGGAGTTGTGGGCAAAAAAACATCTGGAGAGCTACCGTTGGCTACCCCCGGTTTGTTTACACAGATTTCTTTACGTTTTGTACTTTCTCCTCAATTCCGTGTTCTCCTTTTGTGTACGATGGCGCTCTCATTTCAGCAGAACAAAGACGTCTATGAGCCCTTCTGCAAAGTGCCCGTTATCACGTCCTCCAAAGAAGAGCAAAAATTGATTGCCACGTCAATCAAGGTAAGCAAGGCCTTACAGACTTCGTGGGGGGGGGGTGGCGGGAGGGGTGTCACTGGTTTTACTTAGCAGCTGCCCCTTCCCTTCTCCCCTCAGCCTTTCCCTTCCCCCTTCGTCAGGGCTTGTTCTCAATGTGCCATCCAAAGCTGGATAAGTGGCCTCCTTGTCACCCGCCAGCCCTGGGCCCTGTGGGCTGATCCAACACACAGCGGGCGGGGGAGGGGGGCTTTCCGTCAAGCTGGGTTGATGGCCCAAACACTGAACCAGCCTGTTTTCCTGCAGCCAGCAGTCAAGTTGCTGTACAACCGAAGCAACAACAAGTATTCCTACACCAGGTAAAAGCTTTCTTTGCTTGACACTGAACAGTTGATCCCTTTGCTCTGTGTGTGTGTGTGTGAGAGAGAGAGAGAGAGATCCCTGCCATCTGGCAGACCAATGTTCAAGATTTCATGCAGCCGTGGAGCTCACTGGGTGACCCTCAGGAAGTCGCTCAGTTATGCTAGTCTACCTCACAAGGTTGTTTTGCAGGGTCTGTGGGCGGGAAGCGGCCATGGATGCCTCCCTTAAGCCCCTTAGGGCAGCATACAAATGGTCCAGCGCTTGGTGAAGAGAAAGGGGTTTCACCTGGATGAAGACTCCAGGTGGAGGAAAGGGATGAAACGGCTGAGGGGGAGGTACTTGGAAACCTGCAGGCTTGTGGAGCTCCGTGCCCGGGCTTTAAAGGAGATGCTGCGCTCAAAAGTGGTTTCTCTGGCAGTGGAGTTGGTGAGGAATTCTTTGGGTGCTTAGCTGGGCAGGAGGTAACAGTGAGTGGCTCCCTTCTCTTGGGGATGGTTTCAGAGATTGGCTGGGTAGGAAGGAACAGTGAGTGGCTCCCTTCTCTTGGGGATGGATTCAGAGATTGGCTGGGCAGGAAGGAACAGTGAGTGGCTCCCTTCTCTTGGGGATGGATTCAGAGATTGGCTGGGCAGGAAGGAACAGTGAGTGGCTCCCTTCTCTTGGGGATGGATTCAGAGATTGACTGGGCAGGAAGGAACAGTGAGTGGCTCCCTTCTCTTGGGGATGGATTCAGAGATTGGCTGGGCAGGAAGGAACAGTGAGTGGCTCCCTTCTCTTGGGGATGGGTTCAGAGATTGACTGGGCAGGAAGGAACAGTGAGTGGCTCCCTTCTCTTGGGGATGGATTCAGAGATTGGCCTCATTGGTCTGCTGAAGAACAGTCAGATTTGAGCACCTGAGAGACCAACATTTTTGGGGCATGAGCTTTCAGGAGGCAATGCTATCTGATGAAGGGAGTTTGACTCTCAACAGCTGATGCCCCCCAAAATCTTGCGGGACTGTCAGATGCTCCTGGACTTGAATCTAGGAGCTCTCTTGAGAGACCTGGAGGAGAGGTGTGTGGGCTGTAGCGAGGTGAGATCAGGGAGTTGCAGCCTTCCAGTTGCTGGTGTGCCCTCAACTGACAAATGCTTGGCTTGGTGCTGCCCTCAGTGAAAGAAGGCCCTGGCACTTGTCTTTGGGGGTGGGGTCATGTCTGGAAATTTGGAGCAGAGCACACTTGCCTCCTTCTACCCTGTCGCAGTGCTGCTTGACGCCGGAGCGCATAACCGTTCCCTGCTGGCTTCCTTCCTTCAGCAATTCTGACGACAACATGCTGAAGAACATTGAGCTCTTTGACAAGCTGTCGCTGCGGTTCAACGGGCGTGTCCTCTTCATCAAGGACGTGATCGGGGATGAGATCTGCTGCTGGTCTTTCTACGGGCAAGGGCGCAAGATTGCCGAAGTCTGCTGCACGTCCATCGTGTACGCCACCGAGAAGAAACAGACCAAGGTGGGTTTTCCGGCTAGTTTCCCTGCTGCCTCCTGGCATCCACCTGCTCTGGGCGGCTGGTGCAAACCACAGCATCGCCTTGGACTGGCTGAGCACTGATGGACCCAAAGGCACTTGGAGAACCAGTCTGCAGGCGCAGGATTTCAGAAGCAGACCGTAGGCAGGTCCCTGCCCCAGAGAGTCTGGCTTGGGGAAGGGCAGGAGGGAACAGGCCAAGTTGTACAGGAGTTGGGAAAGAGGGAGAAAAAGGGGTGGAACAAAAGGCCTATCAGGACAGGAGAGCAGATGGCACCACCTAGGTGATCTCTTGCATTGAAACGTCACTGTAAGGCAGGGGTGCCGAACTAATTTGTTTTGAGGGCTGGATCTGACATAATGAGGCCATGTTGGGCTGGGCCAGGCCACGTGTGTACCTATTTGAGATTAGGTAGCAGAGATACAAACTTTATAAAGGTCACAGGCAAACACAATTAAAGATTTTTTTTAAAAAAAACTTAAAAACATGCTTAAAACGTTAGTACTCACTGGTCTTAAAAGTGCTTTCTTTGTATCTCTCCTGTCGGATTGAGGGAACTGGGCAAAGGAAGCTCTGGCTCTTTCCTACCTTCCCTAGGGGACCGGAGGGGGAGGAGCCTCAGTCAATAGAAGGAAGAGAGGCTTGGCTCAGTAGCTCTGTTGTGTGATTGAGAGAGCCTGGCAAAGCAAGCTCTCCCTCCCCGCCTTGGAGACTCAGCCAATGGAGAAAATAGAGGTTTTGCTCTCTAGCTCCTGTGTGATTGAGCAAGCCTGGCAAAGCAAGCTATGATGCAGAAGGAAGCAAGAGAGAGAGAGAGAGAAGGAAGCAGATGACAGCCAGTTGGTTGAGGGCTGATAGGAGCCCTCCGGGGGCCTGATTCAGTCCCCGGGCCACATGTTTGACACCCCTGCTGTAAGGAGTTGGAAGGGAGCATGGCCAGAGCTCCCATCAGAGAGCAGGAGACCTTCAAGGACCAAGGCACAGCCAGGGTGAGAACACAAGCTGAGAGGAAGGGCAGGGGGAGACTGTGGGGAACAAGAAGCGGCGGAAGAAACAGTTTGTGCTGGAGACAGTTGCTGGAGGCTAATTTTGGATCTGTGTGTGAACCCATGAAGTGGCCTCATGGTGCCTCATCCAGTCCTGCTCCAAAGCTCTCCCAGATGCCCAGACTTCGGCATGTCTCCAGGACAAGATAATTGCCTTGTTGGCGTGCGGCCACCAAAAACAGCATCTTGGGGATGGGCTTGGTGTACAGGCACTGCTGTGAAGAGGCCCTCTTAGCTGAGCGGAGAGGCCTTGGCTCAGTGGCAGAGCATTTGCCTTGCATGGGGGAAGTCCCAAGCTCCATCTCCAGCATCTCCCATGAAAGGACCAGGCAGGAGGAGATGTGAAAGACCTCTGCCTGAGACCCGGGAGAGCAGCTGCCGGTCTGACTCATGAGTATGTGGTTTAAGAGACTGTGACCGATTTCCCGCTAGCCTTATGCCGCTTTTACTCTCCTCTTCTCTGCGGGGCTTCTGTTGGATTTCACATTATCTGCCTTGGGGCTGCAACTTGCTCCGCCTCTTTCGCGCAGCAAACAAGATCCTCTAAAGTGCAGAAAAGGGCAACTAGAAGGATTAAAGGTTTGGAACACTTTCCCTATGATGAAAGGTTAAAACGCTTGGGGCTCTTTAGCTTGGAGAAACGTCGACTGCGGGGTAACATGATAGAGTTTGAGAAGATCCTGCATGGGATGGAGAAAGTAGAGAAAGAAGTCCTTTTCTCCCTTTCTCACAATACAAGAACTCATGAGCATTCGATGAAATTGCTGAGCAGTCAGGTTAAAACGGATAAAAGGAAGTACTTCTTCACCCAAGGGGTGATTAACACGTGGAATTCACTGCCACAGGAGGTGGTGGTGGCTACAAGCATAGCCAGCTTTAAGAGGGGATTGGATAAAAATATGGAGCAGAGGTCCATCAGTGGCTATTAACCACAATGTGTGTGTGTATACGCACACATATATATTGGCCACTGTGTGACACAGAGTGTTGGACTGGATGGGCCATTGGTCTGATCCAACATGGCTTCTCTGATGTTCTTATGTGACACAGAGTGTTGGACTGGATGGGCCATTGGCTTGATCCAACATGGCTTCTCTGATGTTCTTATGTGACACAGAGTGTTGGACTGGATGGGCCATTGGCCTGATCCAACATGGCTTCTCTTATGCTCTTATGTGACACAGAGTGTTGGACTGGATGGGCCATTGGCTTGATCCAACAGGGCTTCTCTTATGCTCTTATGTGACACAGAGTGTTGGACTGGATGAGCCATTGGCCTGATCCAACATGGCTTCTCTTATGCTCTTATGTGACACAGAGTGTTGGACTGGATGGGCCATTGGCTTGATCCAACATGGCTTCTCTGATGTTCTTATGTGACACAGAGTGTTGGACTGGATGGGCCATTGGCCTGATCCAACATGGCTTCTCTGATGTTCTTATGTGACACAGAGTGTTGGACTGGATGGGCCATTGGCTTGATCCAACATGGCTTCTCTTATGCTCTTATGGGACACAGAGTGTTGGACTGGATGGGCCATTGGCCTGATCCAACATGGCTTCTCTGATGCTCTTATGTGACACAGAGTGTTGGACTGGATGGGCCATTGGCTTGATCCAACATGGCTTCTCTGATGTTCTTATGTGACACAGAGTGTTGGACTGGATGGGCCATTGGCCTGATCCAACATGGCTTCTCTGATGTTCTTATGTGACACAGAGTGTTGGACTGGATGGGCCATTGGCCTGATCCAACATGGCTTCTCTTATGCTCTTATGTGACACAGAGTGTTGGACTGGATGGGCCATTGGCTTGATCCAACAGGGCTTCTCTTATGCTCTTATGTGACACAGAGTGTTGGACTGGATGGGCCATTGGCTTGATCCAACAGGGCTTCTCTTATGCTCTTATGTGACACAGAGTGTTGGACTGGATGGGCCATTGGCTTGATCCAACAGGGCTTCTCTTATGCTCTTATGTGACACAGAGTGTTGGACTGGATGGGCCACTGGCTTGATCCAACATGGCTTCTCTTATGTTCTTAAAAACCAGCTTGTTTGCCGAGTGAAAAAGGTGACGCTAGTTGCAGCCCCGGGGCAGAGAGTACGAAATCCAAAGGTAGCCCCGCGGAGAAGAGGAGCGTGAGAGCGGCGTGAGGCTAGTGGGAAATGGGTCAGCGATGGGGCTGAAGAGCGGAGAGCAGAGTGGGGAATGTCTTCTAAGTGCCGTTGCTTTGGGGCGTGCAGGTGGAGTTCCCAGAAGCCCGGATTTACGAGGAGACTTTGAACATCCTGCTTTACGAGGCCCAGGACGGGCGAGGGCCGGACAACGCGCTGCTGGAGGCCACCGGAGGGGCAGCTGGCCGCTCCCACCACCTGGAGGAGGACGAGGAACGGGAACGCATCGAGCGGGTCCGGAGGATTCACATCAAGCGCCCCGACGACCGGGCTCACCTCCACCAGTAGATGCGGCCCAGCTTGTCCCCCGTTTCAGAAATCTCCATCCGTCCAGCTTCCTAATTTATAATCCCGTGAGATCTATCAACTGTTACTTTTAAAAAATGAATTTAAGAGTATTGGAGGGTATTTGACAAAGTAGCTCTGTCGCTCAAGTCCGGGAGGTCTCCAGCCTCACTGCACTCCTGAGGATTCCGTCAACGCTGGGGAGGGGGGGTGCGGCTTGTTATCTCAGCTTTTCCAGCACTTTTAAAAACTCCAGCTTGCTTCACCTCAGAGAAAGAAGACTTCCTCCCTGTCCGGTGCTTAATGGCTGCTGCTGACCTGCCCCGAAATCCAGTGTTCGAGAAGAGGGCTGCTCTCTTCGTAGGCCTCTGCTCCCCTCTCTTCCAAAAAGGTTTCACGTAAGAAAGGAGCTGTGTCTTAAGGGTCAACCGCATTTACATTGGCAGCAGAATCTGGTTTCTTTGGTTAACGTGAGAGCCACGTTTCCCTTTTCTTGGTGTCCTATCCAGTGGGGTTTTTCTCCTTTGGGGTGCTGGATTTCTTCTGATAGAAGGGACGGGAGGCTGGGAGGTGTTGGGCTTTGTTCCAGCAGAAAAAGAAGTCTGTGGGCTTTAGCCCCAAGGGCTTGGCGAAGCCGTAGCCAACAGCTCGGCCCAACTCTCCGCTTTCCTCGCTTCTCTTTCTCCTCCTGTTTCCCATTTGGGGGGAGTTCCCATGTGACCCCCACCACGTTGCCTTACGCCTCCCCTCTCCGTCTCACTAGCTGCCCGCTGAATCTCCTGCCGTGAGCCTGCGTGTCTGTCTTTGCCCGTCTCAGGGATGGGGTTTCCTATCTGAGGCAGGCGTAAAATCATCCAGTTCTTCGCATGCAGTTGCAGTCAGACAAGCCCCGCTGACTTTGGCGGTGGTGGCAGTCCATGGGGTCTTGATGTAGATCCATATAGAAGTCGCCCTGGGCAAGAGACTCCCCCTTTCAGAAGTCTGGGATTGTGCTGATGCTCCCTAGCCAGTGCGGGGAGGGGGATTCCCATTCCCTCTCCTCCAGTGGAAGGAAGCCTTTGGGAGAGCCAGTTTGGCCTCTAAGCCCTCCCGATCCGTCCCCATGTGGGGTGCCTGCTGAGCCCTGTCCCCCCCCCCCCCCCTTTCCCGGCTCAGGAGAGCCAGTTTGGTGTAGTGGTTAAGTGTGCAGACTTTTACCTGGGAGAACTGGGTTTGTTTCCCTACTCCTCCACTTGCACCTGCTGGAATGGCTTTGGGTCAGCCCATATCTCTCGTAGGAGTTGTCCTTGAAAGGGGAGCCTCTGGGGAGAGCTCTCTCAGCCCCATCCACCTCACAGGGTGCCTCTTGTAGGGGGGAGAAGATATAGGAGATTGTGAGCCGCTCTGAGTCACTGATTCAGAGAGAAGGGCAGGGTATAAATCTGCAATTCTTCTTCACATAGGCTTTGCCGGCTCAGAGCCCTGCCCCAGACATAGCAGCAGTGAGAGAAGATACTGGGGACTGGGCAGAATGTGAAAACGTCTGGCACGGGGGGGGGGGGCATCGCTTAGGCTGCCTCTGGAAGCAGAGGAAGGCCTGTGGGTTGCTCAGGATGTCATTAGCAGGCAGCCCAAAGATTAAGGCGTGAGCCGACGGAGCAAAAGAAGTGTCACCTCCAAAGCGTTGGAGGAGCTGCGCACCAAAAAGACAACTTGCACCAACTTCCCTCCCCATCTTGGCCACCTGTCCTTCAGTTTGCACAGGCCCAGACTTGGGGGTGGGGAGATAACTTTCGTATTGCCCTTTTGTTGTATTCCTTGTCCTTAAACTGTTGAAGCCTCTGATGGGCAGGCAGAAGGACAAGAGTGTGTTGTGTGTGACCGGCTGTCCACTCTGCAATCACCTCCCTCAGAGGCTGGGGTGGGGTGGGAGTCTCAAAACGCCCCTGAATTTCACTGGCAATGTTTAACTGCTGCTGTAACCTTTACACCTGGCCTGGTTTCTGGCAACCCCTGCACGTTTCTCTGTGCAACCACCTCTCTCCTCATCCTCCTTTCTCAAAAGCCTGCTGTGTCTGTCTGAAACCAGGCATTTCCACAAGCTTTGTAGCCAGTTTGGTGTAGTGGTTAAGTGCGCAGACTCTTATCTGGGAGACCCAGGTTTGAGTCCCCACTCCTCCACTTGCACCTGATGGAATGGCCTTGGGTCTACCATAGCTCTCGCAGAGTTGTCCTTGAAAGGGCAGCTTCTGTCAGAGCTCTCTCAGCCCCACCCACCTCACAGGGTGTCTGTTGTGGGGGGAGAAGATATAGGAGATTGTAAGCCGCTCTGAGTCTCTGATTCAGAGAAAAGGGTGCAGTATAAATCTGCAATTCTTCTAGAGAGCCAGTTTGGTGTAGTGGTTAAGTGTGCAGACTTTTATCTGGGAGAACTGGGTTTGATTCCCCACTCCTCCACTTGTAGCTGCTGGAATGGCCTTGAGTCAGCCATAGCTCTGGCAGAGGTTGTTCTTGAAAGGGCAGCTTCTATCAGAGCTCTCTCAGCCACACCAACCTCACAGAGTGTCTGTTGTGGGGGGAGAAGATATAGGAGATTGTAAGCCGCTCTGAGTCTCTGATTCAGAGAAAAGGGTGCGGTATAAATCTGCAATTCTTCTAGAGAGCCAGTTTGGTGTAGTGGTTAAGTGTGCGGACTCTTATCCGGGAGAACCAAGTTTGATTCCCCACTCCTTCACTTATACCTGCTAGCATGGCCTTGAGTCAGCCATAGCTCTGGCAGAGGTTGTTCCTGAAAGGGCGGCTGCTGTGAGAGCTCTCTGAGCCCCACCTACCTCACAGGGTGTCTGTTGTGGGGAATAAAAGATAAAGGAGATTGTGAGCTGCTCTGAGATTCGGAGTGGAGGGCGGGATATAAATCCAATATCTTCTTCCAGCATCATCATCTTTTGCCTATTTGCTTGGTGTGCTGTAGAAGGCTTAAGTATGTAGGGTTCTTCTCGTGACGTCATGATGGGTTTGTGCAAGAACAAAGGGGAAGAAGGCAGTTACGTGGGAAGGGAAAGAAGAGAAAGCTTGGGGGGAGGGGGCTTAGCAGTAGGAAAGCTCTAGCCGCAACAGTACTTGCAGGGGATCTGAAAAGCCCCCAGGAAGGAAGAAAGGGAGGAGGAAAACGCCGCAGCATACTCTTGGCTATCAAAGAGGTCTTTTCTGCAGGAGAATCCAGAAACTGGCCAGCAGCAGTCTGCTGCATTTTAGGATTGCGTAACTATCCCTGGAGGGGGGGGGGGCAGGAGCTCAGAGAGGGCTTATCACGATGGCATGGCGAGGCAGTTCTCTCCCCCAAATATGCAGCAGACCAATTCTCTCAGCTTATCGGGCCTTCCACACCTAGATTATTTTGCAAAGAGGCTTCCAGGGCCAGGGGAAGGGGTGGGGTGCCTTCACAGTTTTCCTGGCTCTGTTCCGCTCTGTATGTGTCTCCTGGGGAGAGGACAGGGGAGGGAGGGAGGGAGGGAGGGAGGAGCTGTTTGCTCAGGATCAAGAATGTGCCTCCAGGAAGTTCCGCTTCTTGCTGCTGAGGGCAGAAGCCGTGCAAGGGGTGGAGGCGGGACTGCGAAGAACTTGGGACCAGCATCAAAAGGGGAGGGGGCCACAGTGTGTCAGCAGGCATGGGGCCAGCAGGTGTTCTCGCTCTCCTCCATCCTCACCGAACAAGCAAAAGGGAAGCAGGGGGGAGACCCTTATTACGAATTTGTACAAATACAGGAAGTTTCAAGGCAGAGTGCTTCATGCTCTCGGTGGAAAGAGAGCCTGCCCAACACTGCTGTCTTTTCTCTCCCACCTAAGGTCGCTCGCACAGCTCCTCCAGTGTCAGGGCCGGAACTGGAGGAAGTGGAAGGAAAACTCCTCCCCACCTGCTCTTCCAGAGCCAGTTTGGTGTAGTGGTGAAGTGTGGACTCTTATCTGGGAGAACCGGGTTTGATTCCCCGCTCCTCCACTTGCACCTCCTGGAATGGCCTTGGGTCAGCCAGAGCTCTCTTATCTGGGAGAACCAGGTTTGATTCCCCACTCCTCCACTTGCACCTCCTGGAATGGCCGTGGGTCAGCCAGAGCTCTCTTATCTGGGAGAACCGGGTTTGATTCCCCACTCTTCCACTTGCAGCTGCTGGAATGGCCTTGGGTTAGCCGTAACTCTTGCAGAGCTGTCCCTGAAAGGGCACCTCTGTCAGAGCTCTCTCAGTCCCACCCACCTCACCTCACCTCACGGAGTGTCTGTTGTGGGGGGAGAAGATATAGGAGATTGTAAGCTGCTCTGGAATCTCCGATTCAGAGAGAAGGGCGGGGTATAAATCGTTGTCTTTGTCTGCAAAACGATGCGAGTGAGGCCACTGCAGAAGGCCTCGAGTTCTACTCCCTAAAAGCAGCTGCAGAGAACCCCGTTGCTTTTGGTTGGAGCCCAGAAAGTTGGCAGTTGGTAGGCACACCAGGTGGCCCCCCTGCTGGATCCACAGCCTTGGGACTGCCACAGAAACCGGCTCGTTCGGCCTCCTAGCCCTGCAGCTGGAACCGAGAGGTCAGGAGGGAGGGACCCTGCCGTGTGAATTTCCTTCTTTCAGCTGTACTCCGGGTGGGGGAGGTTGCCTGCATTGATTCAGCAGCCTTCCAGATGTAAGGCCACGGCATGCTTGCAAACTGTCCCTGCACACAGATTGCCCAGAGGGCCACCTCCGTCCTCTCCCCAGGAGGGTAATAAGGGAAGCACATGCTGTCAAGAATGACCACAGAGCTTGAAGTTGGCTGGAGCTAGCTGTGGGTCACACCCCTGGGGTTGGGGTGGGGGGGAGGCACAACATTCCAGCTGCTCAAGGTTACCATGGCAGTAACTCCCAGCTCCTGCCTCTTTCCCTTGTGTAGAACAAATGATGGCTTCTTATTATGTGTGTGTTCCGTATTTTACACTGATCTGAGAAGAGACAAAATAAATTAGAAACTTTTCTTATTTAAATATGCCTCTGCACTTCCTTGAAAGGAGCTCCCCGTTTGGTTTCTCTTGAATCATTCCAGCTGCCGAGGCAAAGGAATCATCGCTTGCCGGATGCAACCCTGAGACCACGATGGGTCTTCTCAGCCTTTTGGCCAATTGAGAGTGCCAGTGGCTGTCTCTGAATTCAGGGCCCACTCCCAGAATGCCTCTCAGTTCAGGGTATGAAGAGAATGCAAGCAAAAAGGCTTTGCTGTGGGCCCATCTGCACACCACCCACCCCACACCCTCTTTCCTCCACAAGAGAACATAAGAGAAGCATCAGCATGTTGCATCAAACCAGTGGCCCCTCCAGTCCAACACTCTGTGTCACATAAGAACAGAAGAGAAGCCATGTTGGATCAGGCCAGTGGCCCATCCAGCCCAACACTGTGTCACATAAGAGAAGCCATGTTGGATCAGGCCAGTGGCCCATCCAGTCCAACACTCTGTGTCACATAAGAGAAGCCATGTTGGATCAGGCCAGTGGCCCCTCCAGTCTAACACTCTGTGTCACATAAGAACATAAGAGAAGCCATGTTGGATCAGGCCAGTGGCCCATCCAGTCCAACACTCTGTGTCACATCAGAACAGAAGAGAAGCCATGTTGGATCAGGCCAGTGGCCCATCCAGTCCAACACTCTGTGTCACATCAGAACAGAAGAGAAGCCATGTTGGATCAGGCCAGTGGCCCATCCAGTCCAACACTCTGGGTCACAGAAGAACATAAGAGAAGCCCTGGAGGATCAGGCCAATGGCCCATCCAGTCCAACACTCTGGGTCACAGAAGAACATAAGAGAAGCCCTGTTGGATCAGGCCAATGGCCCATCCAGTCCAACACTCTGTGTCACATAAGAACATAAGAGAAGCCCTGTTGGATCAGGCCAATGGCCCCTCCAGTCCAACACTCTGTGTCACATAAGAGAAGCCATGTTGGATCAGGCCAATGGCCCATCCAGTCCAACACTCTTGTGTCACATAAGAACAGAAGAGAAGCCTTGTTGGATCAGACCAATGGCCCATCCCGTCCAACACTCTGTGTACCACAGTGGCCAAAAAACCCAAGTGCCATCATGAGGTCCACCAGTGGGGCCGGGACATTAGAAGCCCTCCCACTGTGCCCCCCCAAGCACAAAGAATACAGAGCATTACTGCCCCAGCCATAAGAACCTAAGAGAAGCCATGTTGGATCAGGCCAATGGCCCATCCAGTCCAACTCTCTGTGTCACACAGTGGCCAAAAAAACCCAGGTGCCATCAGGAGGTCCACCAGTGGGGCCAGGACACTAGAAGCCCTCCTACTGTGGCCCCTCCCAGGCACCAAGAAGACAGAGCATCTCTCCTTCCACAGAGTAGGGGAGGGACAGTGGCTCAGTGGTAGAGCATCTGCTTGGTAAGCAGAAGGTCTCGGGTTCAATTCCTGGCATCTCCAACTATAAAAAGGGTCCAGGCAAATATTCATGAAAAACCTCACCTTGAGACCTTGGAGAGCCGCTGCTAGTCTGAGTAGACAATACTGACTTTGGTGGACCGAGGGTCTGATGCAGTATAAGGCAGCTTCATATGTTCAAAAATGACCAAGAGAAAATGCAGCTCACCACCTTGGGAGGGACGGTGGCTCAATGGTAGAGCATCTGCTTGGTAAGCAGAAGGTCCCAGGTTCAATCCCCGGCATCTCCAACTAAAAAGGGTCCAGGCAAGTAGGTGTGAAAAACCTCAGCTTGAGACCTTGGAGAGCCGCTGCCAGTCTGAGTAGACAAGACTGACTTTGGTGGACCCAGGGTCTGATGCAGTTTAAGGCAGCTTCATATGTTCATATATGTCCATATGTTCACCCAGCTAATTCCCCCCAGCCATTCAGAAAAGGCAACCACTCACCCTTTCAGCAGCACTGTCTACAGCTGCAGCCTCCTCCAGAACAACTTTCAGCCTTACATGATTTTTTTTGCAGCAAGAAACTCTGCAGTTATGTGTTCTACAGCACAAACTTGGGGCCACTTCCTTTTTCAGAACCAACCAGATGGAAACTTAATAGGGACACACAAATCAGTTTCAGCCCGTTGTCGCTTTCTTCCCATCTCTTTATTTGCATCACCGTGTACAATACCTTGCACCTCACTCTGTGTCAGCGAGTCAGCATTCCAGCCGCAGGCAACGTAGCAACTGGCAAAAGCCCCAGGCTGGGTCCAGAATGTCCATGCGGGAGCTGGGGGTGGCAGTATTAGGGGCTGCTCATACCCTCCTGTAGCCTGCTAGCGACTTGCTCTTGAAGGAAGGAACCCAGACTTCTCCCAGGCTGGAAGGTCATGGAGCTTTTACCCCTCCTCTGCCCTTTCATAAGCAGCTTAAGGCCCAGTTGGAAGCCACGGCTGGAATCCCTTTTCTGGGTGCAGCGGTGCTTCCCTTTTAAAAAGCACAGTTAGCCATAAATTATCTTGAACTTGGATTACAGAAACAGTCACAAAACTACAGCTCTAACAGTGTCAACATGAGTCGTTAGAGGTTTATGGGTGATAGTGGGATCTCATTAACAGCTGCATATATTAGATACGTATAGTACTTTTTTAAAAATGGAAAGACGGAAGGGAGGAGCATGCGTAGCAGTCCTGTGGCATCCAAATTCTCCGGGACGCATCTCTTCATACAGGTGTTTGTGAGAACTTTCTGTTCCTAGCAGCAGTGGGAACGGGTGAAACTTGAACTCATGTTCCTGTCAGGGTTTTTTCACTTTGGGCGATACCTGTTGGGAGTGAAACGTAACAGTCATTTTTTCAGAGGGAAGGCAGAAGCAAAGTTCCCTTCTCGTTTAAACATATAACATATGAAGCTGCCTTCTACTGAATCAGACCCTCCTGGGTCCATCAAAGTCACTCTTGTCTACTCAGACTGGCAGCGGCTCTCCAGAGTCTCAACAAGCTGAGGTTCTTCACGCCTACTTGCCTGGACCCTTTTTAGTTGGAGATGCCGGGGATTGAACCTGGGACCTTCTGCTTACCAAGCAGATGCTCTACCACTGAGCCACCATCCTTCCCCAACATATATGTACATACGAAGCTGCCTTCTACTGAATCAGATCCTCAGTCCATCAAAGTCAGTCTTATCTACTCAGACTGGAAGGGGCTCTCCAGGGTCTCCAGCGGAGGTTTTCCACACCTATTTGCCTGGGCCCTTTTTAGTTGGAGATGCTGGGGATTGAACCTGGGGCCTACCACTTTGCCACCATCCCTCCCCAGCATGTGGAAGGCATCTTTCCCCAAACAAGAAGGCAGAGAAAGGGCAGCTGAATTATATTTTTTAAAAAGGCACCTTAAAGGATGACACAGAAACACCCTTTGACAACGCATGTCAGAGATAGTGGCCCAGGTATCATCAGATCTTGAAAGCTGAGCAGGACTGGCCCTGATGGGTACTTGGCTGGGGGACATCCAAGGCATACCAGGATCGCAATGCAGTGGCAGGCAAAGGAAAACTCCTCGCTTCCTTCTTGAGCTGGGTCAGGCCGTGTTAGGCCGGGCCATGTGTATACCAATTTAAGATTAGGTAGCAGAAATACAGACTTTTTAAAGGACACAGACAAAACTAATTAAAAAAAAAACATGCTTAAAACATTAGCACTCATTGGTCCTAAAGGTGCTTTCTTTGTATTTCTCGCATGGGATCCAGGGAACTGAGCAAAGAAAACTCTGGCTCTTTCCCTCCCTCCCCAGGGGACCAGGAGGGGGAGGAGCCTCAACCAATGGAAAAAAGTGAGGTTTTGCTCTGTAGCTCCTGTGCAAATGAGCAAGCTTGGCAAAGCAAGCTGAGATGCAGAAGGGAGCGAGAGAGGGGGAGAAGGAAGCAGACAAGAGCCAGTTGCTCAAGGGCCTGAGAGGAGCCCTCCAGGGGCCTGATTCGGCCCCTGAGCTGCATGTTTGACGCCCCTGCCCTACGGGGTTTCTGAAGTTGGTTGTGACTTGGCCATGCCTTATACACACAGGTTTCCCAGAGGCATCACTGTTGGGAGAGACTGCCAGATCAGATGGTCTTGATGGTGTTACATGGGAGGGGCTGTGGCCCATGCAAAAGGGTACAGCGAGCTTCAGGAAAGTCCCCTCTCAGGCCAATCCCTGGAAAGCTACTGGCTGGAATGCCTCGGGGATGCTTGGAAGCTGTTTAAAACCACACGAATTGAAGCCCAAACAGAATGCCTCTCACAGGTGAGGAAAGGCACTGCCAAGTCTAAAAAGACCAGCAGGGTTGGCAACACAAGTCAAGGAAGCGATAAAAACTAAAGGGGCTTTTTTAAAAGAAAGCATTATAAATAAATAAGGAGTGGGAGGTCTGCCCCACGAACTGGAGTGGCTACGGGCTCTGGCAGAAGGAATGGGGTTATATTGGATCTCTCAAGGAAACTTTCAACCCAGCGCGCTGCAATGGTGAAAAAGGCAAACTCTGTGTTAGGGATTATTGTTAGGAAGGAAAGGTCCCCCGTGCAAGCACCAGTCATTTCTGACTCGGGTGACGTTGCTTTCACAATGTTTTCTTGGCAGACTCTTTATGGGGTGGTTTGCCATTGCCTTCCCCGGTCTTTTATACTTTCCCCCCAGCAAGCTGGGGACTCATTTGACCGACCTCGGAAGGATGGAAGGCTGAGTCAACCTCGAGCCGGCTACCTGAACCAGCTTCTGCTGGAATCGAACCCATTTTCAGCCCTTTGGAATTTGTACTATAGAAAAAAAGGGGCGCCCTGAGTTTAAGTAAAACTATAATAGAAGAAACATAATAGGAAAAACCTTCAGTCTACTCAGAAGCAGAGGCATCTATACTTCCCCCACCCCCCACAGCACTCTACAAGTGTAGAGTACTCATTTTACCAACCTCGGAAGGATAGAAGGCTGAGTCAACCTCGAGCCGGCTACCTGAAAACCCAGCTTCCACCGGGGATCGAACTCAGGTCGTGAGCAGAGGTTAGGACTGCAGTTTAACACTCTGCGCCATGGGGCTCGATTGTTAGGAAAGGGATTGAGAATGAAACAGCCAGTATTGTAATGCCCCTGTATAGATCTATGGTTGGCCTCATTTGGAATACTGCATACAGTTCTGATCATTGTATCTGAAAAAGGACACTGCAGAGCTGGAAAAAGTACAGAGGAAGGCAACCAAGACGAGCACTTTCCCTACGAGGACAACTGAAGGAAAGACTCACCACAGTCAGCAGTCCACTTTTGGCCTTGTAGATCCGAGACTCGTGTGCAGTCGTGAAAATGATGGTAGATTCTTTCCCAGCTCCCAAACTGTAGATGAGGCTACAAAACAGACACACACACACACACACACCCAAAAGACTGCATCAGGCTTTCTTCAGCGCAGTTTCAAACCCACTGTGGCATCTTAAGGTCATGGAACTTTCTTGTTCAGAAATGAATGCCAACATCCCCAAGTTACTTTGATCACAGAGCATTTGTGCAGGGCAAACATGGAACAGTCATAGGCCTGACCAGCGGAGGGGGTACGCTGCCCTCTGCACCCTCATGACCACAATGCCAAACACAACTCTCGGTTTGCAGAGGGTAAGCAGTGTCTGCATTCTGGTTGACACCGAAGTTCTACACTCCACTCTTTATTTACTGCCTGAACTCTTCAAATGTGAAGGAAAACAAGCAGATGAGAAGGGCGCCTGCCCCAAGGAACTTACTCTCTAAACTTTGGCAGAGGGAAAGGGAACAAGCGATGAAGGACAGGTACAAACCCTTCCAGCTTTTCATCTGTTATAGCTGCTGCCCCTTTGCCACCGGCCTGATAGAAGGACATTTAGCCAATGAAGTTTTTCCAATTACTTCATCGCCAGTGGCCTGGAAAAGTTTCCAGTGATGTGTTTTGGTGGCAGGCTGCTCTGAGGATCAAGCTACAAGCTGGGTGGGAGATCAATACTGGGTCTCCTGACATTTTTGCACATCAGCGGAAGTATACCTGTGCAGGGGCGGGGGAGAGCTATCAATGTGCCAGCAACAGGCGGACAGAAGGAACCGATACAGTACAGGTGAGTATTGTTCTGAAGCAATAGAACAAAGTATGAGTCCAGTCTTGGCACCTTGGAGACCAACGAAGTTTAAGTCTGGGGATATGCTGCACACAAAAACTCAGGGCTTTTTCTGGTAGAAAAAGCCCAGCAGGAACTCATTTGCATATTGGGCCACACCCTCTGACACCAAGCCAGCTGGAACTGTATTCCTGCTCCAAAAAAGCCCAGAAAAGCTTATACCCGGAACTAAACCCTGCCACCCGACTCGCGCTGTGTTCTACTGACATTTTGTTCTACTGGGAAAAGGTGGGAGGGATAGGTTCTCTTTCCCCTACCGCTGCTGCCTCATACAAAGCCCCGCCTCCTATTCAGTTTTGGGAGTTTTTTAAAAATTGGGAGATCCAGGTACTGTTCTCTTGTAAAGGGTGGGGGAGTCACAGTCTTCACATTCCCAAGCGCTTTGCAGGGAAGAAATAAAATAAAAACAAGAGCTTCATTTCAAGTGCTGAAAGGAATTAGGGAGTTAACAGAAACTATTTGAGGAAGACGTGGCTTTTCAGAGGGATTTGAGCGAAGAGAGATCTGGGGAGGACTTACAAGCATAAGAGGCAGCTGGGGGATGCGGGGGCGGGGAGGGGGAGCAGAAATGAGATTTGGAGGAGGAAATGCTGGCTTAGTGTTTTCGTAACCCTTAGACTGATTCACAGATAGGGCTGCCGATCCCCAAGTGGGGTCAGGGGATCCCCCAGCACCACTTCAGGGTCATCGGAAAGCAAGGGAGGAAGAGGGAAATCTCTGCTGGGCACTCCATCATTCCCTACAGAGACCGATTCCCATAGGGTTATAATGGAGAATTGATTTGCTGGTATCTGGAGCTCTTGGGCGTGGGGCTGTTTTTTGCGGTAAAGGTGCCAAATTTTCAGCTTAGCATCCAATGCCCCTCCTCAAAGCACACACCAAGTTTCAAAAGGATTGGTCCAGGGGGTCCAATTCTATGAGCCCCAAAAGAAGGTGCCCCTGTCCTTCATTATTTCCAAATGGTGTTGTGCGGTCCCTTTAAAAGGTGTGCAGTCCCTTTAAAATGTGACGGCCAAAACTCCCTTTGGAGTTCAGTTATGCTTATCACAACCTTGCTCCACCCCAAAGTCTCCTGGCTCCACCCCCAAAGTCTCCTGGCACCACCCCCAAAGTCCCCAGATGTTTCTTGAATTGGACCTGGCAACCCTGTTCACAGATGACAAAGTTCTTCTTGTGCGGCCATCAAGTTTTGAACAGACCAGCTCAGGCACAGAAAAGGACACCAACAAGGAGGGAGAAGGGGCTTCAGACTTCCACCTGCCCTGCTATCTGCTCCGCTGGGAAGACAAGCTGTAACTACTGATGACTACCCAGATTTCCCCAACAGCCAAGAGCAGCTCCCAGGGCCATTTTCAAGCTGGGAAAAAGTGCAGAAAGAAGTCTGACACTGGCTCTCCCCATGAGTAATGGCCCTGAGCTGAATCAAGCCCGTGTATACTTTACCATAGAGAAACAACGATTGCCATTTTAAAAGGGAGAAAAACTGCCAAATTTGTTAAAAATCGATATCTCTGCTTAGGAAGATAGGAGGAAAACGAAATTAGTCTCATTTGAAAAAGCATGTTCTAAGCTATTGGACTGGGTGTTGAATTTTAATTGGCGGACTTTTTAAGGTTTGGTGACTTTTTATATGTCAGAAGGGAGAGTTACTCGTGCAAGGGCTTACTCATTTGACAAGATGCAATCCCAATTTGACTCTCTGGAATCAAAAATGTTAAAAGCTATGGACAAAATGCAAATGGCAATGAAAAAAGAATTCAAAAAGGAAGTTGGAGATCTTAGAAAAGATATAGAGGGTTTCAAGGATGAGATAAAAAATAAAGTTAAAGAGGTAGAGGGAAAAGTGGATACACATGCCTCTATCTTGTTAAAACTTCAAGAGAAGGCCAGAACAGCTCTCATTGAAAGCCCTCATAGGCTTTGCAACGTGCGAATGGTTTGTACGGGATTCAACCCTCAAGCCAGCGAAGCAGTTCTTGCAGCAGATGAAAGAAGCGTGCCTTCCCTGGATGGCCCAGCCCAGCCTGACCTCAGAAGCTCCGCAGGGTCAGGTTAGCGTTTGGAGGGGAGACCACCAAGGAAGCCCAGGGTTGCTCTGCAGAGGCAGGCAAAGGCAAACCACCTCTGAATCTCTCTTGCCTTGGGAACCCTCTGGGATCACCGTAAGACAACTGCGACTTGACAGCCCCCTCCCCCCTCAAAAACAGGGCAAATCACACACAAGAGGTTTGTTCTCTGGCAGCACAACGCAGCAGCGCGATGCTCACCTCCCTTGGGCGACGGCAATGTCCTCCTTGTTGGTCATCAGGCACAGTTTGATAGATGTCTCAAACACCTTTTCACACTGCAGAATGAGGTCTCCCTGGAAGGGAGAAGAGAGTCCATCTAGCTCAGGGGCGGCCAAGGGTCGCTCTCCAGATGTTTTTTTGCATACAACTCCCATCAGCCCCAGCCATTGGCCATGCTGGCTGGGGCTGATGGGAGTTGTAGGCAAAAAAAACATCTGGAGAGAGCTACCGTTGGCCACCCCTGATCTGGTTGGCTCAGCATAAGAAGAAAGCTGCCGCTCCAGAAAGGGGGTTCCCCCCACCCACCCCCACCCTTCAACCGCTGGGTTAAGGAGCATTGGATCAGAAGAGGTTTATCGTTTCGGGGAGGACGCACAGGCTGAGATGGCCACAAAACGACACAGTGCTGTGGAGCCTTTTTATACTCACTTGAACATATCAACAGTTGAAGCTGCCTTCTACCAAATCAGACCCCCTTGATCCATCAAAGTCAGTATTGTCTACTCAGACTGGCAGCAACTCTGCAGGGTCTCAGGCAGAAAAACATCTTTCGCATGACCCACTGCCAGACCTTTTAGCTCAAGGTTCCCCAACCACCGGTCTGTGGACCAGTCCCCAGTCCGTGGCCTGAGGCCACACCACCTCTTTCGTCCACCCAGGTCCTGGGCTGACAGAAGGGGCACCACTGCTGTGTCCTTAGCCTACCCCTCATTTATAGGCCCCCGCCAATCAATTGATCAGTGGGGGTCTTTAAACGGGAGGGGGAGGCAGATTGGCCTTCTGTCGCTTGGCCACCTAGTGGGGAGGCGGCAGAAACTGCCCCACTCCCCCCCCCATTTAAAGACCCCCAATAGAATAAGAAGATGATGATATTGGATTTATATCCCGCCCTCCACTCCGAAGAGACTCAGAGCGGATATAAATCCAGTATCTTCATCTACCTCACGGGGTGTCTGTTTTGGGGGAGGAAGGGAAAGGAGATTGTGAGCCGCTCTGAGACTCTTTGGAGTGGAGGGCGGGATATAAATCCAATATCTTCATCTACCTCACAGGGTGTCTGTTGTGGGGGAGGAAGGTAAAGGAGATTGTGAGCCGCTCTGAGACTCTTCGGAGTGGAGGGCGGGATATAAATCCAATATCTTCATCTACCTCACAGGGTGTTGTTGTGGGGGGAGAGGAAGGTAAAGGAGATTGTGAGCCGCTCTGAGACTCGTCGGAGTGGAGGGCGGGATATAAATCCAATGTCTTCATCTACCTCACAGGGTGTCTGTTGTGGGGGAGGAAGGTAAAGGAGATTGTGAGCCGCTCTGAGACTCTTCAGAGTGGAGGGCGGGATATAAATCCAATATCTTCATCTTCTTCTTCTTATAAAGGAATTACTGGAGTGATTTATACAACCTCCCCTGTAGGGTAGATCATTGCGTTATTTCCAACATTGCTGATGGGGCAGGCCAAACCAGCAGTACCAGCTTGCTTCCATTTGTGTCTGAAGTGAGAGTTGAACAGGATAATTTCTTGCCCGGACTCTTTGCCACCTTTGGCTGTAATCCTGGAGAGCGGACTGGAATGTCACAGTGATGCAGGCACTCTGCCCATGCTCAGAGGTGCTCACCCCATCACCTTAGCTCTGGCGCAGGGACAGCCCAAGCCCCACAGACAGGTTAGGCTTTACAGCAAATGGACAGTGTGTTTCTTTGTGGCTAGAATTTCATCTACCCACAGCCAGCTTGAGCAGGATTTGGTTACCTTTTGCTGCTTGCATTCTTCCGAAACGTGGACGACTAAGATCCCATCGCTCAGACCGCTGACAGAAAGACCTCGGAAGAGGAAGGCAAAAGTCTCAGTGCAAAAGGAAGTCCTTTATCAACCAAATACAAAGTGTCTTTTTGGTTTGGTTTGTTTGCAACCCAGGGATGCCAGCCCACCCAGCAGGAGACTCTCCTGCTGCCAAACTTCCCAGGGTCTCTCCCTCCCCATGTGATTACCCCCTCCCCCACCATGACCCACCAATTTTGCAGTGACCTGACTGCTTGGCTTTGGAGCACAATATGTTTAAGAGATCCCCCCCCCCCCAGATGTTCCTCAGACCCAGGTATTTGGCTCATTTAGGTATACAAGAAAACTCTTCTTAGTCTGTGCAGGATTTTTAACTCCTTTTTTTTTTAGGTTTTCAAATTGTTATGCTCCTTTAAGTCATTATCAGTTTTAATTACGGGTTTGTTGTTTGCAGGGGTCGTTTTGTAGAAAAACAGGCAGTGGTGCTCATTAGCACAACTCATTAGCATATGCCGCCACCCTCCCTCAGCCAAAAGCAACCCGACACAATAGAGGAGAGCCCCAGGCGAGCGAGGCCTGCTTGGGCTGGCTAGAGATCCAGCAAGCCCAAGCTGGCCTCGCTCACCTGGGGCTCTCCTTGGTGGCCCACCCCACAGTCAAAAGGCCAGCAAGCCACCCACCACCACCCAAAATCGCATCAGAAGTAGAGAAAGGGTGGCACGGGCTTCTCCAGGGGTTAATGAGGGTTGCTGGGAGTGTGGTAAAACTCCTGGTGGTTGGCTGTCTGCCCATTCTCCTAATCCAGGGATTGTTATGCAGCTGCACCTGCTATTCAATAGACAAGATAGGTGGAGAGGAAGAAGGGAAACCGTTGGAAAGGTTCAGGAGTTGTGCTCCTGTGAGCTCCTGCTGAATCCAAGGCCTGGTTGCTTGAACTGTGGATTCTTTTATGGTCTGAGGTTTTCAGGGATTTAAAAGCAAGTTGCAAACAGAAACTCACACACACACACAAAGTACTACGTGTGGGGCAGGAGAGAGAGAGAGAATCAGGCGCTTTTGATTCATTCCCCACATTTGCACACCCCCAGTGGTTTCCCAAACAATCTTCAGACAGGGAACTCTGCCCCGGTCCAGTTGGCTGCACGCAGCTTCAGCACATTACAGAGAATTCCCTGAGGAATGAGGCAGATCATGGGAAGGAGGGCAGGAAGGGTTGCTTCAGTGCTTAGCTCTTGTGGCCCTTTCTTACACACCCAGGGGAACGCTGATGGCCACTTTGGGGTCAGTCAGCAGTTTATCCCCAGGCCAGTTGGGCCAGGGATCCTGGAAAGGTGGGGCTTTTGGAGGGGGGGCTTCTTTTGGGCTTGAAGCAGCCGTCACTGGATGTGTGTAGGGGGGAGATATTTACGAATCTCCTGCATTGTACAGGGGGCTGGATTAGATGACCCTGGAGATCCCTTCCAACTCTATGGTTCTATGAAGAAGAAGAAGATATTGGATTTATATCCTGCCCTCCTCCGAAGAGTCTCAGAGCATCTCACAATCTCCTTTACCTTCCTCCCTCACAACAGACACCCTGTGAGGTGGGTGGGGCTGAGAGGGCTCTCACAGCAGCTGCCCTTTCAAGGACAACTCTTGTGATAGCTATGGCTAACCCAAAGCCATTCCAGCTGCGAGTGGAGGAGTGGAGAATCAAATCCAGTTCTCCAGATAAGAGAGCTCTGGCTGACCCTTTCCACCAGCTGCAAGTGGAGGAGTGGGGAATCCAACCCGGTTCTCTCAGATAAGAGAGCTCTGGCTGACCCAAGGCCATTCCAGCAGGTGCAAGAGGAGGAGTGGGGAATCAAACCCGGTTCTCCCAGATAAGAGAACTCTGGCTGACCCAAGGCCATTCCAGCAGGTGCAAGCGGAGGAGGGGGGAATCAAACCCAGTTCTCCCAGATAAGAGAACTCTGGCTGACCCAAGGCCATTCCAGCAGGTGCAAGCGGAGGAGGGGGGAATCAAACCCGGTTCTCCCAGATAAGAGAGCTCTGGCTGACCCAAGGCCATTCCAGCAGGTGCAAGCGGAGGAGGGGGGAATCAAACCCGGTTCTCCCAGATAAGAGAGCTCTGGCTGACCCAAGGCCATGCCAGCAGCTTCAAGTGGAGGAATAGAGAATCAAGCCCGGTTCTCCCAGATAAGAGAGTTCTGGCTGACCCAAGGCCATTCCAGCAGCTGCAAGTGGAGGAATGGAGAATCAAGCCCGGTTCTCCCAGATAAGAGAGCTCTGGCTGACCCAAGGCCATGGTAGCAGGTGCAAGTGGAGTAGTGGGGAATCAAACCCCGTTCTCCCAGATAAGAGTCCACGCACTTAACCACTGCACCAAACTGGCTCTCCAGGAAGCTCTCTAGGGCCTGCACATGGAGTCTGCATAAACGCCAGCTGGCCAGCAGGGTCTCTTGGTTACCCCATACAAACTAAAGCATGCCCTAACTGGCCCCTGTCCGTTGTACCTTTGATCATGTTGTACTCCACCTTCTCCTTGATCTTGGCCGCCTCCACCAGGTAAGAGGAAACCCTGGTCAGGACCAGCAGCCGGTCTTTGGGCTTGAAGCCTTTTTGCTCGAACTTCACCACAGGAGCCACATACTGAAAAGCACCACAGGCAGCCCCTCAGCAGCCCCTGAAGGGGCTTCAGACACCCGAGGCTGCCACGTCACACCCCCTCCGCAGTGTAGCACCGCCCCTCCCCTCTGCCCCCTCCCACTCCCTCCCTTCTTCTATTTGCATCCCCTTCAGAGGAGGAGGAGACGATAATGATATTGGATTTCTATCCCGGCCTCCACTCTGAATCTCAGAGACTCAGAGCGGCTCACCATCTCCTTTATCTTCCTCCCCAACAACAGACACCCTGTGAGGTGGGTGGGGCTGGGAGAGCTCTCCCAGCAGCTGCCCTTTCAAGGACAACCTCTGCCAGAGCTACGGCTGACCCAAGGCCATTCCAGCAGCTGCAAGTGGAGGAGTGGGGAATCAAACCTGGTTCTCCCAGATAAGAGTCCACTTCACCACTACACCAAACTACAAGAGCTCTGGCTGACCCAAGGCCATTCCAGCAGCTGCAAGTAGAGGAGTGGGGAATCAAACCTGGTTCGCCCAGATAAGAGTCCACGCACTTCACCACTACAGCAAACTACTAGAGCTCTGGCTGACCCAAGGCCATTCCAGCAGCTGCAAGTAGAGGAGTGGGGAATTAAACCCAATTCTCCCAGATAAGAGTCCGCACACTTCACCACTACCCCAAACTGGCTCTCAGGGATTGGAGAAGGAAAGCCTCGTCATCGTGCGCTCTCTTAAGAGAACACTTTACTGAGATTCCCACTTTGAAGCGGGTAAGAGGGAGGCTGGCATCGCTCCACTGAGCATGTGAGGGGGTGGGGGGGGGGAATTAGGCATTTGTCTGGGGTACTAGGAGGAAAAAGGAACAGAAAGGTCCCCTGTGCAAGCACCAGTCGTTTCCAACTCTGGGGTGACGTTGCTTTCGCAACGTTTTCACGGCAGACATTTTACAGGGTGGTTTGCCATTGCCTTCCCCAGTCTTTTACACTTCCCCCCGCCCCCCAGCAAGCTGGTGACTCGTTTTACCGACCTCGGAAGGATGGAAGGCTGAATCAACCTTGGGCCAGCTACCTGAACCAGCTTTCGCTGGGATCGAACTCCGGTCGTGAGCAGAGAGTTCAGATCACAGTACTGCAGTACTGCTGCTTTACCACTCTGGGCACCCCCCTCCCGGCGCCCAAGACAAATGCCTTGTTTGCCTAGTGGGTGAGCCAACCCTGTTCAGACAGCACCATGCAAGCGGTGCATTGCAGCGTGGCACTTCAAGAGAGCCAGGGGTTGGCATCTCTTGCCCGCACGGTGCACTCCATCTTCCCTCTGTACCTTAATCTTCTCGTGGCGGATCAGCTGCAGGACTTTGGGGTGTAAATCATCCTCGTCTAGAAGAAGAAGATAGAAGAAGATATTGGATTTATATCCCGCCCTCCACTCCGAAGAGTCTCAGAGTGGCTCACAATCTCCTTTACCTTCCTTCCCCACAACAGACACCCTGTGAGGTGGGTGGGGCTGGAGAGGGCTCTCCCAGCAGCTGCCCTTTCAAGGACAACCTCTGCCAGAGCTATGGCTGACCCAAGGCCATTCCAGCAGGTGCAAGTGGAGGAGTGGGAATCCAACCCGGTTCTCCCAGATAAGAGAGCTCTGGCTGACCCAAGGCCATTGCAGCAGCTGCAAGTGGAGGAGTGGGGAATCAAACCTGGTTCTCCCAGATAAGAGTCCGCACACTTAACCACTACACCAAACTGGCTCTCCACACCAAACTGGCTAGGAGAGAAGCAGGAGTGATCATTGCAGGGAGTGGGGCACACCCACTTACAGAGTGCCCAAGAAGGGGGGGGGGTCTATGGTAAACTCCCCCCAATGCATCTGGCACCCCAGTCAAGCCCCCCAAAACACCAATTCTGCCAAGACCAACTTCTCAGCAATTCCTGCTGCTTGTCCATCACCTACTTACTCATCCGGGTCTCAGCGAACGGCTCGGCCACACTGTCAGCATAGCCCTCCTTCTTCCCACGAAATATGTTGCTGGCAATCATTTTCTGGTGCATCTGTTTGGGGAATCAAAGGGAGCAGGAGGCTGAAGGATGCTGATTTGTGACACAAGAAAATCGGGACCGAACCACAAGCAACCCTGGAGATAGTCTCTGGATGCCGGATGAGCACTTTGCCTATAAAAATCAGCTCCAAGGAGCCCATTCACTACTTCACAATGGATTACAGGCAAATTTCTAGCATACAATATGGCCGAGGACCGGCCTACCTGAAGGGACCGTCTCTCCCCGTATGAGCCCCAGAGAGCACTGAGGTCAGTAGGAAAAAACAGACTGACTATCCCTGGGCCAAGAGAAATTAAATTACAGAACACTCGCACACGGGCCTTTTTGGCTGCGGCCCCATATCTTTGGAACCAACTCCCAGAGGAGGTGCGGGCCCTGCGGAACCTTGATCAGTTCCGCAGGGCCTGCAAGACCACCCTCTTTAAATTAGCTTTTATGAACAGCTGAATTATAATTCTACAACGAAGAAATATCCGCCATCAGCATTAACTAGAATATAGCGTCAATGATAATGTTATGGTTTGTTTTAATTAATGCACTAACTGGTTTTTAAGGTCAAATTAATGCTCAATTTTAATGTTCTTAATGTAATTGTTTTATTAATGTACCATTGGTCATTGTGTTGTTTATTACTGTTCTATTTATTAATGTACCATTGGTCATTGTGTTGTTAGCCGCCCTGAGCCTGCTTCGGCGGGGAAGGGCGGGATACAAATAAAATTTTACTTACTTACAATTCATGTATCTACCCATTTCTTGCTGTGACAGTGGAGTGTGATCTCAGCCTAGAAGTGCTTCCTGAGTCATGTTTAGACTAAAAACAGTCAATACACATTTAAAAGGAATTTTAGCTTTCCCCAGGGGAATGATAGTTCAGTGGGAAAGACAAGCTCCAGCACAATCCCTGACTTTTTTCTGAATTGCAAGCCCCAGGATTCACTCCATATATCAGGAATCCTAGAATCCTAGAGTTGGAAATGACCTCCAGGATCATCTAGTCCAACCCCCTGCACAATGCAGGAAACTCAGAAACACCTCCCCCTAAATTCACAGGATCTTACTGTTTAGATTGCCAGGAGAACAAGTGGGAATCCAGCGGCACCTTTAAGACCAACAAAGTCTAATTCTGGGTAGAAGCTTTTGTGTGCACGCATCTAAACCAGTGTTTCTCATTTGCAGGGTCACGACCCGGCATCGGGCCACAGAAGCCTCAATATCAGGTCACAAGAAAAGTCAAAGCTAGCCCTGCCCCCAGCAAAGCATGAGCTCAATTCTGCTTCCTTTCTTCCCCCATCTCAGTGTTGTGCTGAGAAAAGCTAGCCTTGAAGACTGACACAGGCTGCAAAGCCTGAGCTCCGTTTTCCTTTCTTCCTTCCCCTGTCTCTGTGACACAATTCCTGTCTCCCAGCTCCACCCCAAAAGTTTCCTGGCTCCACCCCCGAATTTTAGTGGGCCATGAAGGAGATGTGTAAAAATAACTGGGCCATGGGGGGGGGGGGGAGTTTGGGAAATCCTGATCTAAACCATTAGAAGACAGCTAACCCATTATCAATAGATGCAATTTGTTGAGACCCAGGTGCAAACGCGCATCTCCGAACTACAAGCAATTCCAACAGTGCAAAAGTGAAGACATGATCCAAGGCTGAGAGGATTGTGTGAATGATCAGACCAACATGGCCGCCGGGGCTGGGCCTGCACTGTCTGGCACCCCCACCCCCGCACTGCTTACATCGCCATCACGTGGGATTGCCCAGTTTGGTGCTCCGGAAAGCTAGCGCCCTAGACGATCCCCTAGTTTGCCTAGTGGCAGGAGCCGCCCTGATGGCTGCCCACCAGGATCTATCCCGACACCACGATGCAGTTTAGAACACTTTCAATGCACTTTCCAACTGGATTTTGCCAGTTCACACAGTAAAATACAGTTAGAAAGTGGATTAAAAGTGCATTATTTAGCGTGGTGTGATCGTAGCCTCTCGGATCCACTACTCAACACTTGTTCCATGCTACTGTTTAGATTGCCAACCTCTAGGTGGGGCCTGGAGAGCTCCTAGAATGATAACTGATCTCGAGATGAGAGAGGTCAGTTCCCCTGGAGAAAAGGGCTGCTTTGGAGGGTGGGTTCCATATGGCATTATACACTGCCCAGGCTCCACTCCCCAAATCTCCAGGAATCAACCCAACACAGTTGGTAACCCCTACTGCTGAGCCACCATCAGCTCCCACTGCCTGATGGGTTTCTGGGCCAAGAACTGGGCTCCCGTGCTGCGTGATGCCCTGGTAGGCCTGCCCCATAACCACCAGAGCACGCGCAAAGCCGGGACTTACTTGTGCTTTCCTCTCCGCCGTGATGCTGCGGCAGTATTTCCGCACGAGGGTCCTCCTGCAGAGCTTCTTCAGATGCTCCGAAGTCTTGGAAGGAAGGGGAAGGAGTGGTTGTTTGACACGGGCAGGGGGTCATAGCATAGAAAAAGAGGTGCTGGAGCTCATTTGCATAACTCATTTGCAAATAATAATAATAACGTTTTATTTATATCCCGCCCTCCCCGCCGAGGCAGACTCAGGGCGGCTAACAACAAACGCCACGCATCCCCCTGACATCACCAGAAGGTGGACTAAACGATTTCAGCTCAATGGCTTATCTTAAAATGCTTCTTGAATTATAATTGTCACGATAAAAACCTTACTCCCATCATACTTTTTCAGTTACTTTCTCCTATGTGGCTGCAGTGGCATTCATTCATTCATTCATTCATTCATTCATTCATTCATTCATTCATTCATTCAATCATTCATTCATTCATTCATTCATTCAATCATTCAAGTAGGCTTATATTCTGCCCTTTCCCATAAACGGGCTCAGGGCAGATCACAACATACAGTAATAACAACAAAAACCTACCATTCAGAGTTAAAACAATGCATTAAAATTAAACAAGTAAGAACACTAAAACAATAAATAGTGCATCACGGGTAGGAAGGGCGCATCATACAGGATAAGCAATTCTAGGCTCACATTAAAATGACGGTAGTAACAGCAAGATAGCAGTATAGCGGGGTGGCCAATGGTAGCTCTCCAGATGTTTTTTTTTCGCCTACAACTCCCATCAGCCCCAGCCAGCATGGCCAATGTCTGGGGCTGATGGGAGTTGTAGGCAAAAAACATCTGGAGAGCTACCTTTGCCACCCCTGCACTATAGCAAGACCTGATGATGCTACAAGGGAGGCCAACTGATAGAATAATAGCTGGAATAGGACGCCCGCTGCCTCAGTGGCCACAGTGGCATGAGGAAGATATCCACCCGTCTGCTTTATGTTTTGGTTATTCACCCCCCCCCTTTTTTTGTGGGGGAAAATATTAGAAAGTTTGTCAAATCTTTAAAGTTCAGGAAAATTCTCCCAGGGGGTTTGAACCATGGAGCACAGA
Source organism: Heteronotia binoei (assembly GCF_032191835.1). Lineage (NCBI taxonomy): Eukaryota > Metazoa > Chordata > Lepidosauria > Squamata > Gekkonidae > Heteronotia > Heteronotia binoei. The sequence continues at coordinate 82,558,788 of NC_083233.1, read as the reverse complement.
AGCAAGCAGGGTGGGTGGGGGGTAAGAAAGAAAGCGCACAATGAAATGTAGAGGACCCGGAGCTCTGCTCCTGCCCGAAACGAGGCCAGCCTGGGAGCAGCCAAGGCTGTGCCTGCAAAAGAGCTTGAACTCAATCAACCTTTAAGGAATTTAAAAGGAGCACAGTCCCTTTAAATGTGATTGCCAGAACTCCCTTTGTAGTTCAACTATTCTTGTCATACCCTTGCTCCTGGCTCCACCCCCAAAGTCTCCTGGCTCCACCCCCAAAGTCTCCAGACATTTCTTGAGTTGGACTTCGTAACCCTAGACCAGGGGTGGGGAACAGTGACTCTCCAGATGTTTTTTGCCTACAACTCCCATCAACCTCAGCCATTGGCCATGCTGTCTGGGGCTGATGGGAGTTGCAGGCAAAAAACATCTGGAGAGCCACTGTTCCCCACCCTTGCCCTAGACCCTCTGCATGCAAAGCAGATGCTCCACCAGTGGACCACAGCACCCCACCCAAGCACATGAACCTATGAAGGCTGGTGTGTTCCCATGATTTAAGTAATGCAGCTGTTGCTGGTGTGATGCAGCCCCTCCGTTCGACCCTTGGTCCTTACCTCTTGCAAGAGGTCAGGGGGCTGAAGCCAAGTCTGGTCCAAGACGTTCTTTGGAAGATGGTCCCTCAGCTTCATAACGTAGGTGTAGCGTGTGAGCTTCACATAGTCCATGTTTTCAGGGTTCGGGGGCTGCTTGCGGTTCATAAAGCCTTTTATGTACCTGCAGGGAGGGAAGTGTCTCAGTGCATGACTGGCTGACCTACAATCCCACATGCTCTACAGAGGAGGGGCAAACTGGACCGGGCGAATTGCTAGATGAGCCCTTCATGGAAGCAGTATTTTCCAGTTGCCGGAAGGCAGAGTATCCTGAACTGGAAGAACAAAATGTGAATGCACACAAAAGCTTCTACCCGGAATTAAACTTTGCTGGTCTTCAAGGTGCCCCTGAATTCACAGCCACAAATCCAGCTTTTGTGCTTTCCGGGGCCACTGTCCAGTTCACACCACGGTGCTGCGCTGAGAGGGTCAGCGGGAAGGAAGGGCCGAGCAAGAAGCAAACTTACTTCCGGATGGTCTGAGCTGCCCACGCCCTCCTCTCGGCCTCCTTGCGGGCCAGGACGCCTCTCCACCGGGCCTCCAGCTTGATGGCTGCAAGAGAGAATCCCAATGTGATGAAAGTACATGTGGGGACCCCAGTTGCAAGGGACCTCCGGGGTCATCTAGTCCAACCCCCTGCACAATGCAGGAAACCCACAAACACCTCCCCCTAAATTCACAGGATCCTCATTGCTGTCAGATGGCCATCTAGCCTCTGTTTAAAAGAATCCAAAGGAGAATCAGAATCCTAGAATCATAGAGTTGGAAGGGACCTCTGGGGTCATCTAGTCCAACCCCCTGCACAATGCAGGAAACTCACAAACACCTCCCCCTAAATTCACAGGATCTTCATTGCTGTCAGATGGCCATCCAGCCTCTGTTGAAAAACCTCCAAGGAAGGAGAGCCCACCACCTCCCGAGGAAGCCTGTTCCACTGAGGAAACGCTCTAACGCTCAGGCAGTTCATAGAATCACAGAGTTGGAAGGGACCTCCAGGGTCATCTAGTCCAACCCCCTGCACAAGGCAGGAAACTCACAAATACCTCTCCCTAAATTCACAGGATCTTCATTGTTGTCAGATGGCCATCTAGCCTCTGTTGAAAAACCTCCAAGGAAGGAGAGCCCACCACCTCCCAAGGAGGAAGCCTGCTCCACTGAGGAACCGCTCTAACTGTCAGGCAGTTCTTCCTAATGCCGAGCCGGAAACTCTTTTGATTGAATTTCAACCCCTTGGTCCTGGAAGGGCTTAAGGCTCAAGCCCCACGGAAGAGTCACAAATGCTCCCTGGCCTGAAGCCACAGGCACCCCCTCCCAGGGGAATCAGGAGTCTGTATAGGTACCCAGGCAAAGGCTGCCTCTGCCCCCACTGCCCCGCCCCACCCTTCCCAGGCAGGGCTTGTGCTTCAGGGCCAGCAATGCAGGAGGTCCCCGCAGGGCTGGCATCGGCATCCCTTAAGGTAGCACAATGAATGGGTTTTTTTATTTTTATTTAATGCTATGGAGAGGAAATATGAATAATTGTTACTTTTGGATTTTTAAAAATTGTTTTGTGGAGGTTCTTCTGTCTGCTCCACATAAACTAGTAAACCATTCAGGAGATCGTTGCTCCATTTGTTACACTTACAAATAGATATTTTTTTAAAAACTCAATTCTGTTTGTAATAATTGTTTGGATGCGCTATATTTTTAACATGCTCGTTGTGACAATTTCACGCCAATTGTAAAATTGTCCAGAGTCATATTTTTATGTTCCTAAAGTAACAGAATGACTTTCAATCTGGAAAAGAAAAAAAGCAGCGCTAAGGTAGCATTTTTTTTCAATTTTTTCCGAAAATGTCCATTTTTTTCCGGAAAAAACCCCAGAGCTTCAAAATTTCCGGAAATTTTACATCTCTAGGCAGGAGGATGGGGAAGAGGGAGGGAGGGCATGAGCAGAGTGGGCAGAGGAGGGGAGGGGACCCTAAGAACTCTGCCCGGGGGGGCCAAGGATCTGAGTCAGGGGAAGGCTGCTTCAGGTGTGTTCATGGACCCACAGGGTGGTCCCTGCCCTGCCCTGCCCTTTTTTTTGAGCAGGAAAGCAGTTCTGGCTGGCTTGGCATCAGGGTGTGTGGCCTAATATGCAAATGAGTCCCTGCTGGGCCTTTTCTATTCAAAGCCCTGTGTGAAACAATGGTGATGTCAGGGGTGTGTGGCTTAATATGCAAATGAGTTCTGGCTGGGCTTTTTTGTAGAAAAATAGCCTTGCCAGTGCCTCAGGAATTTAGTCCCCCTTCGGTGACCTCAGCAGAATATGGCCTAACAGCTCAGCCATCTCCTGGCATGACTGATCAAAGCCACCAAATAATACACCCTCTTTCAGTTTGCAAAAATATATTACAAGGATTGTGTACAACACATAATAAACAATACAATATTGATAGAGGCCAGCGGTGCTAAGGCCTTTTAAAGTAACAGAAACCCCAAGGGGGCCAAAAAACTCATCCCCAAATGAATAGGCATGTCCAAACTTGGAAATATTCCAACTGAAAGAGCCCAATGTTCACACTGAAAATGAGAAACGCCATGTTGTGAGTAGAGAATGTAGAACAGGGTTCCTAAACAATTGAGCTGTTAAAACTGAAGAAGGAATTGAAACATCATCAAAATCTAGAGAGACGTCCTTTTAAGAAAGCAGCTGCATTGAAGCCACGTTCCTTAGGAGCACCCACCTTGTGAATTTCAGTTGGACTATTTCCAAGTTTGGACATATCTATGTATTTGGGGACAGGTTTTTTGGCCCCCTTGGAGTTTCTGTTACGTTAAAAGGCCTTAGCACCGCTGGCCTCTATCAATATTGTATTGTTTATTATGTGTTGTACACAATCCTTGTAATATATTTTTGCAAACTGTAAGATGGTGTATTACTTGATGGCTTTGATCAGTCTAGGAGCCCCGTGGCGCAGAGTGGTAAAGCTGCAGCACTGCGGTCTGAACTCTCTGCTCACGACCTGAGTTCGATTCCAGCGGAAGCTGGATTCAGGTAGCCGGCTCAAGGTTGACCCAGCCTTCCATCCTTCCGAGGTCGGTAAAATGAGTCCCCAGGTTGCTGGGGGGAAAGTGTAGATGACTGGGGAAGGCAATGGCAAACCACCCCGTAAAAAAGTCTGCCGTGAAAATGTTGTGAAAGCAATGTCACACCAGAGTTGGAAACGACTGGTGCTTGCACAGGCAACCTTTCCTTTCCTTGATCAGTCTACTAATTACACCAAGTGCCCTTCAAGCAGCATCTGCTAGCATGAGCCTGCCTGACATTATCAGTAAGCTCTAACCTCTCCTGAGATTAATACCACCCCCAAGGGTAGCTCACAAAAAAAAATAAATCATTAACACGTCACTATACCTACTTCCCCCTGCCCCCCCACCCCCAGTTAAATACATCAAGGGATAATGTCAAGAAAGATGACCCTGGAGGTCCCTTCCAACTCTTTGATTCTATGGCAGGCAGCAGATGGTGCTGGTGCCACAAGAACGGGCGCTCAGGGTGGCCCAGTTTTTAGACATTTGACTCGGCTCTGCTTAACACGTTCCTGTCAGAGAGTACTGCAGCTCAAATGGCAGGTCTGCCAACTCTGGGGTGGAAAATCTGCAGAGATTATGGAGGGGGGAGACTTCCGCAGGGATGAGGCATCGCTGGAGTCCCTTCTCTGAACTTGCTGCCCTTTGCTGCAGGGGAGCTGATCTCTGTCGTCAGGATTTCAGGAATCCTCCAACCCCTGTTTTATTTGCTCTGCTTATCCTACTCCACGGGTGGCCAACGTTAGCTCTCCAGATTTTTTTTTTTCCTACAGCCATATGCTGGCTGGGGCTGATGGGAGTTGTAGGCAAAAAAACATCTGGAGAGCTACCGTTGGCCACCCTGCCCTACTCCATCACTTCACTTATCAGTTGGAATGCCTGACTGCCTTCAGCTTCGATGATGTGTAATTCACTAATTCCGTTAAGCTCTGAGAAGATTCACAGCCAGTACTTTTTTACCTCCCCCCCCCCTTCTCCCTTACCCTTGAAAGCTCCATGCTGGAACTCATACCAAATATCTCCACCTCAGCTCCTTCCCCCACATATGCTATCCCGTAATAAGAATTCTCAGAACGATCTTCACAGCGCATGGCTGAAGAAGGGAGATGTGACTCGTGTCGAAATAGAAGTCAGGCATTCCTGGACTTTCGGCTCCTTTCATCACAACAGAATATCATGTCTCGCCCCTTTGCAGTCCCATTGAGAAGCCATTACTTATGGGGAAAGTAAACAAAACCCCCCGAAAACTGCTGAACTTAATACTGGCAGAAATTAGGGTTGTCAAGTCCAATTCAAGAAATATCTGGGGACAGTTATGGAAGCAAGAAAAAATACCAGAAAAATGGGATTGGATTGTAAAAGTTATAACATGGAGTGAGATGGACAAACTAACAAGAATCTTAAGAGACTATGATTTGTAAGTGTATGAAAAGTAGTGGAAAAAGTTTAGATGTTATGTAGAAGAAGAATGGAATATAAAAGGATATTGGACAATTTTTTAATAATGAACAAGTACTAGAAAAAAGTAGAATATGAATATAGGTTCTTATGGTTTAAGGGTACCTTTAAATGTTAGTATTTTAAGTACTATATAACTTCGATGGGAGTCAAGTAACGGGGGGAGGGGGGACTAGAAAATAGCATATGGGATAGATAAAAAGAAGGTATTAATGGATATGGTTACCATATGTTATTGATAAAAATTGTGTTTAAAAAAAAGAAATATCTGGGGACTTCGGGGGTGGAGCCAGGAGACATTGGGGGTGGAGCCAGGAGCAAGGGCGTGACAAGCATAATTGAACTCCAAAAGGAGTTCTGGACGTCACATTTAAAGGGACCACACACCTTTTAGATGCCTTCCTTCCATAGGAAATAATGAAGGGATAGGGGCACCTTCTTTGGGGACTCATAGAATTGGACCCCCTGGTCCAGTCTTTTTGAAACATGGGGGGTATTTTGGGGAGAGGTACTGGATGCTATGCTGAAAATTTGGTACCTCTACCTCAAAAAACAGGCCCTCCAGAGCCCCAGATACCCACAGATCAATTCTCCATTGTTTTCTATGGGAATAAGTCTCCATAGGGAATAATAAGAGTTCCAGCAGACATTTCCCTCCCCTCCACCTGCTTTCTGATGACCCTGAAGCGGGAGGAGGGCCTTCAAACCGGGGGACCCCTGTCCCCACCTGGGGATTGGCAACCCTAGCAGAAATAGACTGGGCAAACTCTAGCTCAGGGGTCCCCAAGTGCTTTTAGAAAATGGGCCAGACCAGCTGGGGGCTTTTGACCAGCAAGTCTTCCAATTGTCTGTGCATATTTCAAAAAATGCAAGGATCTTCACTGTATTTTGTGGCTGGCTCCACCTCCTGCGGCAGCCGTTTTTGTGGCTGCGCCCACCGTACTGGCAGAATTCTAAAGTCACCTGCAGGCCCCAGAAGCCCCTGCTCCAGCTCTAGACTGGAAGTTTGCTTTTCTGCTGGATTCAACAGTTAGAAGGCAGCAACGTTATTAAAGCGAAAGGGGAGATTTCAAATAGTTCTAGCTTTTAGCAGAGCTGCATTTCAAGCTCTAAGCCAAACCTAGAGTCCCTAGTGGGGGGCAGGAGATCCCCTGGTTTTGAGGCCCTCCCCCCAATTCAGGGTTATCAGAAAGCAAGTGGGGGAGGGAAATGTCCCCTGGACACTCCATTGTACCCTATGGAGACTGGTCCCCATAGGGTATAATGGAGAATCAATCTGTGGGTATCTGGGGCTCTGGGGCTCTGGGTGGGCTGTTGTTGTTTTTTTTGAGGTAGAGACACCAAATTTGCAGCATAGCATCTGGTGCTGCTCCTCAAAACCGCCCCCCCAAGTTTCAAAAAAATTGGACCAGGGGGTCCAATTCTATGAGCCTCAAAATAAGATGCCTCCATCCTCCATTATTTCCAGTGGAAGGAAGGCATTTAAAAGGAGCATGGTCCCTTTAAATGTAATGTCCAGCACTCTCTTCAGAGTTTAACCCTGCTCCTGGCTCCACCCCCAAAGTCCTTAGTTATCACCTGAGTTGGACCTGACAACCCTAGCAAAACCTCCATAGCCTCAAACAAGCACTCACCAGCTTGTCTCTTCTTCAGGTACTCGCGTCTCCCCAGACATCCTTTGTATTTAGCTTGCACTCTGGAAACTGAAAGCGGGGAAAGGTAATTACCCCCCTGTACTGTCTGCTGGGAGCCTCGGGCTGCAGCCCTTCTACCCCGTGGCTGAGATAATCCCAGCTACTTGCTTATCCAGGAGGACACGGGAGACTCGGTCCTAATTTGGGTCGGATCCTGCAAATCTGGTCTACAAAGGGTGGGGCTTTCCCCTGCACAGAAGACTTCATCCTTGCACAGGAAGAGCGGATTCTTTCCCCTTTTTAATTTTTGTACCCACCAGGAAACAGCTGCAGAAAACAAGATTAAAACTGCATGGCGTTCCAGAACTGGCCAGAGCAAAAACCACCAAGTACATACTTAGCATATGTTTTCTGTACTCAAAGGCATCTTCAGTGGCAAACAGAGTTCTTGGGAAACGAATGAATATTTTGGTCCTGAAGGAAAGAAAACATCTTATGAATAAGGATAGGGTTAGGGTACAGAATTTAAAGGCAGAAAATAGTTTCATTTAATGCACTTCCCCCCACCAATTGCTGAAGGATCAGGGTACTGGGATATTGGTTAATATAACTGAGTTTGCCCAGTCAGAGTGCAGTAAATAAATCTTCCAAGAAGTATTATTGCAAAAAAAGGCAAACTTAGATTTAGTCAAGTGGATCCAGTTCATATTCAGTTTACAGACAAAGTAATCCGAAGAGTACTTTCTATCTCACAAATCTCCAGCATCATGTGTGTGGGAGTATGAGGGCACTGTATCTACAGAAGAGGCCTGCAGAGACCTGTGTCTCCACGGAAGGCCATGTACAGAGGGGGAGACGACAAAGGGAGAGGAGGGGGGTCAGGGGGAAGCTCCCAGGTTAAGACCAGGAGAGGCATCCAAAGAAAGAACACCTAGACACTCTTAGAGTGACCTGCACCACCACCCCCGCCATGTCCAAGTGAGTTTGAGTCGCTCCTTGCAAAGAGCCATTTTGGTGTAGTGGTTAAGTGTGCGGATTCTTATCTAGAAGAACCAGGCTTGATTCCCCACTCCTCCACTTGCAGCTGCTGGAATGGCCTTGGGTCAGCCATAGCTCTGGCAGAGGTTGTCCTTGAAAGGGCAGCTGCTGAGAGAGCCCTCTCCAGCCCCACCCACCTTTCAGGGTGTCTGTTGTGGGGGAGGAAGGGAAAGGAGATTGTAGGCGGCTCTAAGACTCTGTCCTTGAAAGGGCAGCTGCTGTGAAAGCTCTCTCAGCCCCACCCACCTCACAGGGTGTCTGTTGTGGGGGAGGAAGGGAAAGGAGATTGTAGGCGGCTCTGAGACTCTGTCCTTGAAAGGGCAGCTGCTGTGAAAGCTCTCTCAGCCCCACCCATCTCACAGGGTGTCTGTTGTGGGGGAGGAAGGGAAAGGAGATTGTAGGCGGCTCTGAGACTCTGTCCTTGAAAGGGCAGCTGCTGCGAGAGCTCTCTCAGCCCCACCCACCCACAGGGTGTCTGTTGTGGGGGAGGAAGGGAAAGGAGATTGTGAGCTGCTCTGAGACTCTTTGGAGTGGAGGGAGGGATATAAATCCAATATCATCATCATCATCATCAACATTGTCTCCATTTTCAAATTCACCAGATCCCCAAAGTTGTATGGGAGAACAGCAAGGAAGACAATGGAACCACATTGCTTTAAACTGGATGCAGCAAAACCCTGAGCCAAGTGACTTGCTTCAGCGCTTGCGCCACTGAAAGAGAGGGGAGAGGGCGCACAAGAGGCTCCACACCCCAAGTCAACCGGGCGCATCTGATGCGCACTCTCTTCTTGAGAGGCCTTGACCTGCCTGCTGCCATTACCTACAGCAAGGCAGGAAGCAACAGAGAGGCCTTTCCAGTGGTGGCACCTCCACTATGGAATCCTTCTCTATTTCACGTTATGTGCACTGCTTAGGTGAGTGCTGGCCTTTCTTCACCTTTGCTCTCAGATATTTTGACTCTTAGAATCACAGGGTGGGGAGGGGCCAACCAGGGCATCTAGTCCAACTTCCTGCTCAATGCCTACTACAGCACCCCGGACAAGAGCTTCTCATAAGAACATAAGAGAAGCCATGTTAGATCAGGCCAATGGCCCATCCAGTCCAACATTCTGTGTCACACAGCGGCCAAATATATATATATATATATATACACACACACACACACACACACACTGTGGCTAATAGCCACTGATGGACCTGTGCTCCATATTTTTATCTAACCCCTTCTTGAAGGTGGCTATGCTTGTGGACGCCACCACCTCCTGTGGCAGTGAATTCCACATGTTAATCACCCTTTGGGTGAAGAAGTACTTCCTTTTATCCGTTTTAACCTGACTGATCAGCCATTTCATCGAATGCCCACGAGTTCTTGTATTGTGAGAAAGGGAGAAAAGTACTTCTTTCTCTACTTTCTCCATCCCATGCATTATCTTGTAAACTTCTATCATGTCACCCCTCTCTCTTAAAGATAGATCCAAGCGGGCAGCCGCGTTACATAAGAACATAAGAGAAGCATCTTTAAGACCAACCAATTTTTACTGAGAATGTCAGCTTTCGTGTGCTCTTAAGCTGATGAAGTATGCTTAAGAGCACACAAAAGCTTACGTTCTAAATAAAAACTGGTTGGTTTAGTTTTAGTTTAGTTTAGTTTAGTTTTAGTTTAGTTTATTTGTAATTTGTATCCCGCCCTTCCCACCAGGAGGCTCTTAAAGGTGCAACTTGTCTCTTAAAGATGGCCAGTGAGGGAGAGCTCACCACCTCAGTAACCAATGTATGGCCGGGGTGTAGCAGGAGGCCAAGTAGGCGGCCGCCTAGGGCACCACCTTGCCTAGGGGGACACCGCAAAGCACCCCCTCTCCCCACACACGGCGTGTGTGCTCCTCGAAGTCTGCCTTCCCCAATGGAAAGTAGGCTCCATGGAGTGGAGACGCTGCTCGGCCGGTTTCACATTCCCCAGGTCTGTTACAGACCCAGGAAACGCAAAAGTGGACAGCGCCTGCACAGTGTGCTCCTTGGAGCCTGGAAGGGATAAATTAACCAACTGTAAAAGCTGAAGAAGAGACGATGACAGTTTCTAAACACTGGCTCCTGTTGAAGTTGTCTGCTGCCACTCATTCTTCCTACTCTCCTTTAACAGAGCCATTGGGTGGGAGCCCTAGCTCAGGGGCAGAGCATCTTTCTCGCATGCACAAGGTCTTGTCCCTGGCACCTCCAACTAAAAGGAGAGCCATAGGGTGGGAGCCACAGCTCAGTGGCAGAGCATCTTTCTCGCATGCACAAGGTCTTGTCCCTGGCACCTCCAACTAAAAGGAGAGCCATAGGGTGGGAGCCACAGCTCAGTGGCAGAGCATCTTTCTCACATGCACAAGGTCTTGTCCCTGGCACCTCCAACTAAAAGGAGAGCCATAGGGTGGGAGCCACAGCTCAGTGGCAGAGCATCTTTCTCACATGCACAAGGTCTTGTCCCTGGCACCTCCAACTAAAAGGAGAGCCATAGGGTGGGAGCCACAGCTCAGTGGCAGAGCATCTTTCTCACATGCACAAGGTCTTGTCCCTGGCACCTCCAACTAAAAGGAGAGCCATGGGGGGGGGGAGCCACAGCTCAGGGGAAGAGCATCTTTCTCGCATGCACAAGGTCTCGTCCCTGGTACCTCCAACTAAAAGGAGAGCCATAGGGTGGGAGCCACAGCTCAGTGGCAGAGCATCATTCTTGCATGCACAAGGTCTTGTCCCTGGCTTCTCCAACGAAAAGGAGAGCCATGGGGGCGAGCCACATCTTTCTCACATGCACAAGGTCTTGTCGCTGGCACCTCCAGCTGAAAGGATCAAGTAGCATTCTCACAATTTTTATTGCTTAATCTCACTTAAAATAAAATTAAAATTAAAAACCTGTAAATTAAAAATGTAAATAGCTTTAAGTTTCTACAATTCTCTGTTTTTAAATTTCAGGAGGGGGGCACTAGTAGGCAGCTCGCCTAGGGTACCAAAAACCCTAGCACCAGCCCTGAACTGATGCCCCTGTGTAAATTGATGGTGCATTCTCATTTGGAATACTGTGTGCAATTCTGGTCACCGCACCTCATAAAGGATATTATAGCATTGGAAAAAGTGCTGGAAAAGGCAACTAGAATGATTAAAGGGTTGGGACACTTTCCCTATGAAGAAAGGTTAAAACACTTGGGGCTCTTTAGCTTGGAGAAACGTCGACTGTGGGGTGACATGATCAAGGTTTACAAGATTGTGCATGGAATGGAGAAAGTGGAGAAAGAAGTACTTTTCTCCCTTTCTCACAATACAAGAACTCGTGAGCATTCAATGAAATTGCTGAGCAGTTGGGTTAAAAGGGTGATTAACATGTGGAATTCACTGCCACAGGAGGTGGTGGCGGCTACAAGCATAGCCAGCTTTAAGAGGGGATTGGATAGAAATATGGAGCAGAGGTCCATCAGTGGCTCTTAGCCACAGGGTATTGTTGGAACTGTCTGGGGCAGTGATGCTCTGTCTTCTTGGTGCTTGCGGGGGGGGGGGGCAGGCAAAGTGGAAGGGCTTCTAGCCCCACTTGTGATCCTCCTGATGGCACTTGGGGGGTTTTGGTTCCTGTGTGACACAGAATGTTGAACTGGATGGGCCATTGGCCTGATCCAACATGGCTTCTCTTATGTTCTTATGTTCTTACTCTTACCGGGGGGGGGGGGGGGGGGGGAGGAAGTCCCTGTAAAAATTTCTTCCCTGCCACTGTTTAAGAAGTCATTTCCTGCCCTCATTTGAATTTTATGCAGTCTTTGTTCTTTGGGTGTTTGTAAACCACCCAGAGGCCCATCAGTGGATGAGAATATTTTTAAGGAAGTCAAGGAACTAGATGGTGGGAAATGCCATGTAGTCCCAGCCAAATTAGGATTGCCAATCCCCAGGTGGGGACAGGAGATCTCCCGGTTTGGAGGCCCTCCCCCCGCTTCAGGGTCATCAGAAAGCGGGGGGAGGGGAGGGAAATGTCTGCTGAGAATGCTATTATTCCCTATGAAGACTTATTCCCATAGGAAATAATGGAGAATTGATCTGTGGGTATCTGGGGCTTTGGGGGGCTGTTTCTTGAGGTAGAGGCACCAAATTTTCAGTATAGCATCCGGTGCCTCTCCCCAAAATACCTTCCACGTTTCAAAAAGTTTGGGCCAGGAGGTCCAATTCTGTGAGCCCCCAAAGAAGGTGCCCCATCCTTCATTATTTCCTATGGAAGGAGGGCATTTTAAAAGGTGTAGGGTCCCTTTAAATGTGATGGCCCGAACTTCCTTTGGAGTTCAGCGACGCTGGTCACAACCTGGTTTCTGGCTCCACCCCCAATGTCTCCTGGCTCCACCCCCAAAGTCCCCAGATATTTCTTGAATTGGATTTAGCGACCCTAAGCCAAATTCTGGTGGCCCCAGAGAGTTTTCTATGCAAGAGTCCTGCAGAGGTGGTTTGCCCCGCCCTGCCTCTGCATAGCAACCGTGGACTTCCTTGCTGGTCTCCCATCCAAATACTAACCCTGCCAGGATATGATGAGATGAGCTATCCAGGACCCACATCCCAAAACCGGCACTTACTTCCCCATTTTGTACTCGTCGGGCTTGTACCCCAAGTGTTTGACCAGCTTCTCTACTCCCCTGGCTGCAGAGCCCCGCCAGTGAGGCCACGTTTCTGGACACAGAGATTTGTACCTGGAAAACATTCAGAGGAACAAGAAAAAGGCATTCCACAGCAGGGAGCCCAGAACAAACGGGACCCCCCAACAACTGCAGATGAAACAATGGAGAGGGACCGTGGCTCAGGGGTGGAGCATCTGCTTGGCAAGCAGGAGGTCCCAGGTTCAATCCCCGGCATCTCCAACCAAAAAGGGTCCAGGCAAATAGGTGGGAAAAACTCAGCTTGAGACCCCAGAGAGTCACGAATGGGGCTGTGGCTCAGTGGTAGAACATCTGCTTGGGAAGCAGACGGTCCCAGGTTCAATCCCCGGCATCTCCAACTCAAAAGGGTCCAGGCAAATAGGCATGAGAAACCTCAGCTTGAGACCCTGGAGAGCCATGAATGGGGCTGTGGCTCAGTGGTAGAGCATCTGCTTGGTAAGCAGGAGGTCCCAGGTTCAATCCCCGGCATCTCCAACTCAAAAGGGTCCAAGCAAGTAGGTGTGAAAAAACTCAGCTTGAGACCCTGGAGAGCCATGAATGGGGCTGTGGCTCAGTGGTAGAGCATCTGCTTGGTAAGCAGGAGGTCCCAGGTTCAATCCCCGGCATCTCCAACTCAAAAGGGTCCAGGCAAGTAGGTGTGAAAAAACTCAGCTTGAGACCCTGGAGAGCCATGAATGGGGCTATGGCTCAGTGGTAGAGCATCTGCTTGGTAAGCAGGAGGTCCCAGGTTCAATCCCCGGCATCTCCAACCAAAAAGGGTCCAGGCAAATAAGCATGAGAAACCTCAGCTTGAGACCCGGGAGAGTCGCTGCCAGTTGAGTAGACAATACTGACTTTGATGGACCCAGGAAGGTCTGATGCAGCAGAAGGCAGCTTCATATGTTCATGACTAAGTTCTCAAACTGCTTGCTGGATTGACTGCCAACGGCCAAGTTTACACATCTCCAAGTCAGCGTCCTTCTGAGCATTCTCAGAGCCACCGGAGCACCCGATGAGCCTCCTGCAGGTTTACCTTTGTAAGAAGTGCTCGTACTTCCGACGGTAAGCAAAGCCGGCTCGTCTGACCCGCAGGTGCTCCATGAGACCCAAGTACTTCACCTGGTGTCTGATCAAGGAGTCGTCAAATCTGTCTGCAGAAAAACAAGCCACACAAAGTTCTGATGATCGCTACTGATGGAACAAGGTTCGGGTTGCTAGCTCTGAGCCAGAACCTGGGAGGAAGATGGACAATTGTGTTGTGGTGTAAGCAGGGTGTGGCCAGTCTAGAGAGAACAGAATATTAGGGACTGGAGTTGCCAGATCCCATGCCCCAAACCACTGGGTGGGGGGTATGGTTGCCAGCTCCTGGTTTGGAAACTCCTGGAGATTTGGGGATGGAGCCTGGGGAGGACAGAGACTCCAGACCCAGGGCCCAGAGTCTGCCCAGAGTCTGCCCTCCAGAGGCTCCATTTCCTCCAGGGGAACTGATCTCTGCAGTCTGGAGAGGAGCTGTAATTCCAGGGGACCCCCAGGTCCCACCTGCAGGCTGGCAACCCTGTTAGGGGCAGATAAAACTATCTACATCAGTATTACCTGAGGATTACCTCAATGAAATTGCTGAGCAGTCACGTTAAAACGGATAAAAGGAAGTACTTCTACACCCAAAGGGTGATTAACACGTGGAATTCACTGCCACAGGAGGTGGCGGTGGCTACAAGCATAGCCAGCTTCAAGAGGGGATTGGATAAAAATATGGAACAGAGGTCCATCAGTGGCTATTAGCCACAGTGTGTATATATATATGTGTGTGTGTGTATATATACACACACACACATATATTGGCCACTGTGTGACACAGAGTGTTGGACTGGATGGGCCATTGGCCTGATTCAACATGGCTTCTCTTATGTTCTTATGTGACACAGAGTGTTGGACTCGATGGGCCATTGGCCTGATACAGCATGGCTTCTCTTATGTTTTTATGTGACACAGAGGGTTGGACTGGATGGGCCATTGGCCTGATCCAACATGGCTTCTCTTATGTTCTTATGTGACACAGAGTGTTGGACTGGATGGGCCATTGGCCTGATCCAACATGGCTTCTCTTATGTTCTTATGTGACACAGAGGATTGGACTGGATGGGCCATTGACCTGATCCAACATGGCTTCTCTGATGTTCTTATGTGACACGGAGTGTTGGACTGGATGGACCACTGGTATGATACAGCATGGCTTCTCTTATGTTTTTATGTGACACAAAGTGTTGGACTAGATGGACCATTGGCCTGATCCAACATGGCTTATCTTATGTTCTTATGTGACACAGAGTGTTGGACTGGATGGGCCACTTGCCTGATCCAACATGGCTTCTCTTATGTGACACAGTGTTGGACTGGATGGGCCACTCACCTGATCCAACATGGCTTCTCTTATGTTCTTATGTGACACAGAGGGTTGGACTGGATGGGCCACTGGTCTGATCCAACATGCCTTCTCTTACGTACTAATATTTCTCAGCACCTATAACCCACCAACTCTCCAGATGGTGATACGGCAGGTCCTGGGTTCTACTCTTGGCATGTGATGTGGTGGCACAGCCCCTCCTAACACAAAGGAAGCCCCTCTTTTCCCACCTACCTGTATTACAATCGGACTTCGGATAACCAGGATCAGTTTCCCTGAAGAAAAGAGCTGCTTTGGAAGGTAGACTGTGCGGCATTTTACCATGATGAGGTCCCTCCCCTTCCCTCCCCAGATGCCTTCCTCCCCAGGCCCCACCCCCCAAATCTCCTGGAATTTCTCAACCCAGAGCTGGTGGCCCTCTACAGCAGGGGTGGCCAACGGTAGCTATCCAGATGTTTTTTGCCTACAACTCCTATCAGCCCCAGCCATTGGCCATGCTGGCTGGGGCTGTTGGGAGTTGTAGGCAAAAAACATCTGGAGAGCAACCGTTGGGCACCCCTGATCTACAACACTACGAAGAGGCTGACATAATAAATGTGGGGGGAGGGAGCAGAAGACCAGCAGCCCCAAAGGGTGAAAGAGCCATCAAGGTAATTGAGCATTTGGATTTGCACTGCACGGGGTGGGGGCACAAAATCAGTCCAATCTTAATAATTGGGGCGGGACCTCAGCAGGGTGAAATGCCACACAGTCTACCTTCCAAAGCAACTCTTTTCTCCAGGGAAACTGATCTTGGTTATCTGGAGTCCAATTGTAATACAGGTAGGTGGGAAAAGAGGGGCTTCCTTCCTGTTAGGAGGGGCTGTCCAATTGAACACTGTTGCCCCTCCCAAGCGCCAAGAAAACCTCATAGTGTGATCACAAAACATGCTGGGGGGAAAGTCACCACATGAGCACCCTTCCAGCTGGCTTCCTACCAACTAACAAACATACCTGGAAGCCCTCAAAGGTGTATTTGTGTTCAGCAGATTTGAAAAGAAACCATATTCCTAGCATCCCCCCTCCCATTCTTGCCTCATGTTTTTAGCTATTCCATAAGGACTGGAAACTTAGTCTGTTAACACAAGAAAGACCAAAGGTTAAGGATTACCGAGGCTGCCTCAAATAAAAGCTCGTGGAAGGGCCACGGGGGAGTCACACCCAAAATCTGCACAGCCCCCTTACCAGGTTCCTTGTTGTCATTGGGTTTGATGCACCTGATATAGGAGGGCTCTTTCGACATGAGGATTTCTATCAGACTCACCAGGCTGTTTTTGAACTGAGTCGCAACCTGCAGAGACAAAAGAGTTCGGTGAGGGCCATGTGGGCAATGCCTCAGGAGCGTCGCTGGGGACAACGGCATCCCCCCCCCCTTTTTTTTGCAGCTTTCCCTTCTGACTAGAGTTGCCAAGTCCAATTCAAGAAATATCTGGGGACTTTGGAGGTGGAGCCAGTCGAAGTGGAATTCAAGTAATTGCATGTCAAAATAAACTTCTAAGGAAACTTTTGAATACATTGTATTCAATAAAGCAAGCTTCATTACTAAAGGTGTTTTTATTCAATGTTCTATTGTGATTCTAAGTTGCAAAAGTTTCATTTGAGTACACTGTGCTTTTGAACCAGCCTTTTGTTGAGGTTCAGACTTGGGGTCATGAGAGAACATAAGAGAAGGCGAAGCCATGTTGGATCAGACCAGTGGCCCTTCCAGTCCAACACTCTGTGTCACTCAGTGGCCAAAACACCCAGGCGCCATCAGGAGGTCCATCAGTGGGGCCAGGACACTAGAAGCCCTCCCACTGTTGCTCCCCCCGCCCACAAGCACCAAGAATACAGAGCATCACTGCCCCAGACAGAGTTCCAACAATACGCTGTGGCTAAGAGCCGCTGATGGATCTCTGACAGAACTCACCGTCTCAGGCCTTTTCCGGCTATCCAGCTCTGAGAGATGGAAACATTCCCGGACGATGCCATTTTTGGATTTACACAGCACCTTGGAACAAACCACACATTTTTAAAAAAAACAACAACAACAGAGGCTACTCAGCAGCTCATAGAGTCATAGAATCCTAGAGTTGGAAGGGACCTCCAGGGTCATCTGGTCCAACCCCCTGTACAATGCAGGAAACTCACAAACACCTCCCCCTAAATTCACAGGATCTTCATTGCTGTCAGATGGCCATCCAGCCTCCATTTAAAAACCTAGAATCCTAGAATTGGAAGGGACCTCCAGGGTCATCTAGTCCAACCCCCTGCACAATGCAGGAAACGTTAAGATTAAGCCCTGTCCGACCTTCTTCAACTGCCCTTCAAGAACATTCTCCCCTTTGACCTCTTCCAGCTCCAGCAGTGTTTTGAGCATGTGCAGTTCTTTTTTGGGGTGGGGGGGAGACACCTATGCAATCTCTTTGGCAGGTGTTTGAGCTATTTGTTGCCAAAGCCAAATCCAGTAATTGGCTGATCTCTGACTGACACAAATGAATACAGCAAGTCTGATAGCTGAATACGTTGGCTGAGAAACTGGCAGCAGTCCTAGTTAGTATTACAAGGGCACAAGTGGGGGGGGGGGGAGATAGTCAATAAAATGAATAAATATCATCTCTGTACAGAGGGGGTTGTAGCTGAAAAGGAGTCTGGCCCTGGGCTACTGAGTGAGCTTCATTCTAGCCATGGCGCAACCTGAACCAAGGGCCGCCCAAAGCACTGAACATATATATGAACATATGAAGCTGCCTTATACTGAATCAGACCTTTGGTCCATCAAAGTCAGTATTGTCTTCTCAGACTGGCAGCGGCTCTCCAGGGTCTCCAGCTGAGGTTTTTCACACCTATTTGCCTGGACCCTTTTTTGGAGATGCCAGGGATTGAACCTGGGACCTTCTGCTTCCCAAGCAGATGCTCTACCACTGAGCCACCGTCCCTCCCAGTCGCTCAGTCGCTTGGCCCCGACACCAACCATCATGTGAATGTCTGAAATTGCCCCTTAGAAGCAGCTGTCAGCTAATGCATTTTTAAGCCCAAGCAAACCAACAGCCTGTGTTTTTACCTCTTTAAGGTTTCGGTAGAGAAGGTCATTATTTTTCTCCAGAAATCCTAAAACGGGAATAGAAGTCAAAAGAAAACACTGAAAAAAGTAGAAAAGGCGGGGAACTCTTCCAAATAGAAGCCAAAATGACTTATGAAGCCATCAACGTGGAGCTTACAGCTCTAAGCCCTGTGCAGACAGCGGGCACTGGGGGTGATCAGAGCATCGATTGTGCCCCCTGCCCTTGCTCCTGCCTTAACTGGGTCTTCTCTCACTCTCTGCAGAAGAGCTGATCAACACACGGATGTCAGGAGGACTAATTAACCCCACAAAGGCTCATGGTGTCATTCACACCAAGCCTTGACTGTCCCCCTTCAATCTGGCCCATAAAAAAATCCCTTCATGCAATTTACCACCCCATATCTGTCTGACAAAGCGGGCCACGAGCCACGAAACCTCGTCTTGAAATTCATGTTGATAAGCCTTAATGGCGCCACTAGGTTTTTGTTCCGCTTTGCAAATAGCACACTAACGCAACTCTTGCTTGGCAATTAAATTAAATTACATTAAAATTCAAGTCCAGGAGAGGCCAACAACATTTGGGAGGTAGGAGCTCTTTGAGAGTCAAACCCCCCCCCCCTCACCAGGTACTCCAAACATCTCGCTGGTCTTTAAGGTCTTACTGGATTCAGATCTAGCTCAGGGGTGGCCAAACTGAGGCTCGGTAGCCACACGTGGCTCTTTCACCTGTATTGTGTGGCTCTCAAAGCTCCCACCACCTGCCCAGCCAGCATGGAGAAGGCGTTTAGCTCTTTAAACCACTTTTCTAAGACAAGTCTGCCAGCAGCTTGGATAATGCATTTAAAGTTAAAGTTGCTCCCTTTCAACTTCTCCCCTCCTATTTTCCTTCCCTTCCTTCCGCACTCAAACATCCAAAAGTCATGTCTTGTGGCTCTCAAACATATGACATTTATTATATGTGGCTCTCACATAAAGCAGATTTGGGCACTCTGATCTAGCTGTTCAGACTGGGGAGAAATTTCTAGTCAACCCGAGCTGGTAGATTGGGGAAAGGATGTGTTTTCCATTCACCTCTTGGAGTTCATCTTCCAACCAACCTATAGCCATATATATCTATTTTAAAAGCTGTTTATGCCAGAAACTTCAGAGGGCAGCTCTGCTGGTTTGCAAGCGAACAGCTCGATTCCATCTTAGAGGCCAACGAGATATCTGAGGCACGAGCTGTCCAGAACCAACACTCCCTTCGTCAGACTGGACTAGAATCTAGGTTTCCTACTGCAGACCCAGCCCGTTTGCGACCCTCTGAAACTACCCTCTGCTATTAACAAACCCCAAGCTTCGGTTACCTGCGCAGAGGGCAGCAATGATTCGTAAAATAATAGATAGATAGATAGATAGATAGATAGATAGATAGATAGATAGATAGATAGATAGATAGATAGATAGATAGATAGATAGATAGATAGATTTATTGTCATTGTTCTCAACAAAAAGAGAGCAACGAAATGAGGTGCTCTTCCACAAACATACCAACACATCAAACACACATATTCATATTCATACCATTTAAATACATCTAAAACCATTTAAACCATTAAAACCATTAAAACCATTTAAATACATCTAAAACAGATAAACATTCATAAAACCATTTAAACCATTTAAATACATCTAAAACAGATAATCCTTCATAACCCTGCATTTAGCCTAACCACAGCACTTGGATAGAAACTGTCCTTAAATCTGTTTGTCCTAGCCTTCAACACTTTATATCGTCTACCTGACGGTAAGATCTCAAATAGCAAATGGCCCAGATGTGAAGGGTCCCTTAGGATCATTTGTATCTTCCTTTTACATCCCATATTATACAGATCCACCAATGGACATTTAGAACAAGAGTCAGATAACAGACTGTAAACTCTGCTAGTCCAGTTAAAAAGCTTTTGTTTTGTTTTTCCAGGTGGTAGCCGCGTTGGCTTGACATAGAACAGCTAAATCTGAGCCTGGTAGCACCTAAGAGAGACCAACAATAGCAATGGGCATGAACCAAACCACAAAGTGAAATTCGTTATGAATTTTGCCCTGTTTGTGGTTCCTGAACAGAAGTTTGTGATGAGTTCACCATCATGATGAACTTCCACAAACTTTTTAGAGTGGTTCATGCAGTTTGGGGTGGCTCATGGTTGGAGAAGAAAGTAGGGGTTTAAAGGGCTCCAAGTCTCTTTAAACTCCTGTTTTCTGTTCCCTGAGAAAGCTGCAAAAAAACAGCTGAGTGGTGGGGAGGCTCCCAGCTGCTTAGCTGTCTCAGGCTTTCTTCTGTGGTCCCTTTAAGCCTTAAAAGGACTGCAGAAGACAGCCTGAAAAAGAGCTGTGCAACAGGGAAGCACTCCTACCGTGCAACTCTTTTGGGCAATCTTTTGCAGTCCCTTTAAAGTTTAAAGGGACTGTAGAAGACAGCCAAAACAGCTATATGGCTGTTTTTCAGGCTTTCTGAAAACCCAGTTGAAAGGAATTATGGTCCCTTTTAATGGAGTTTGCATGGCCACTAACAGCACAAACTGGTTCAGTTCATGAATGAGCAGTTCAGTTTGTGGTTCGCTTTGTGGTTCAGCCGTAAATCATGAACCGAACCACATTTTCCCAGTTCGTGCCCATCCCTAACCTAAAGGATGTTGGGGGGGGGGGGGTATAACCTTCTGAGAGTCAAAGCTTGCTGGTTTTTCAGGTGCTACCAGTATTGAATCTCACTGTAAGGATTTTGTTCTTATGTCCTTGCTGAGGTTTTGTATTCGGAGCCTTCCCCTAGGACTCCGAAGAAGGTGCTTCCCTCTCACCTACTGTGCAGTAGGTCACCTCTCCTGCATAGTGAAGAAGGCAGAAATCGACCCAGCCAATGGACTTTCGGTTCTTTTGCTTTGCCAGCTTCCGGCTAGAGACAGAAAGAAGAAGGCAGAGAAAAGCAAGCAGCTGAGCCTTTTCATCTGAATGCCACAGCTGGAGTAGCTTTGCATCCGAGATGAAGTCAAAGTATCAGTGGGTCAATTGACATGGGGGGCAGGGAAAGAAGAAGATAATATTGGATTTATATCCCACCCTCCACTCCGAAGAGTCCCAGAGCGGCTCACAATCTCCTTTACCTTCCTCCCCCACAACAGACACCCTGTGAGGTAGATGAAGATATTAGATTTATATCCCACCCTCCACTCCGAAGAGTCTCAGAGCGGCTCACAATCTCCTTTACCTTCCTCCCCCACAACAGACGCCCTGTGAGGTGGGTGGGGGTGGAGAGGGCTCTCACAGCAGCTGCCCTTTCAAGGACAACCTCTGCCAGAGCTCTGGCTGACCCAAGGCCATGCTAGCAGGTTCAAGTGGAGGAGTGGGGTATCAAACCCGGTTCTCCCAGATAAGAGTCCTCACACTTCACCACTACACCAAACTGGCTCGGGGTCTCGGGGCTCAGCACACGGGGTCTTCAAGGAGACTGGGGAAAGGTCTCTTCAAGGGGAGGTTACAGAGCAGAGGTGCATACGTCAGGAAATGGGCATGGTGTCCTACTTTCTCCTCCAGCTTTTCCAGGAAGCTCAGGTCGGTGGCTTCACCGGGCCGCAAGCATTCTTCATCCTTAAAAGGAGGGAAAGGACATGATCATTAATTGGTCATCCACTGAAGCATTTTTCCCTTGTGGTGAGAGGGGTATGGGGGGCATCCAAGACCCAGCATTTTTATCAGGATGTGGTTGAGAGGCACGACACAAAGCCATGCACACATGTGGCTCAGCCACACTCATAATCTTGTAAATCAGGGGACTCCAACCCCCGGTCCATGGACCAGTACCAGTCCGTGGCCTGTTAGCAACCAGGCCGTGAGATGTATAATTATTTCATTATATATTACAATATAACAATAAGAAGACGACGACAACATTGGATTTATATCCTGCCCCCCACTCCGAATTTCAGAGTCTCAGAGTGGCTCACCATCTCCTTGACCTTCTTCCCCCACAACAGACACCCTCTGAGGCGGGTGGGGCTCAGAGAGCTCTGACAGAAGCTGCCCTTTCAAGGACAACTGTGCAAGAGCTATGGCTGACCCAAGGCTACTCCAGCAGCTGCAAGTGGAGGAGTGGGAAATCAAGCCTGGTTCTCCCAGATAAGAGTCTGCACACTTAACCATCACACCAAACTAATAGAAATAAAGCGCACAATTGTATCATCTGAAACCATCGCGCGCGCGCACTCCTCCCCCCCCCCTCCCGGTCTGTGGTTAAAATTGTCTTCCACAAAACCAGGCTCTGGTGCCAAAAAGGTTGGGGACCGCTGTCGTAAGTCATGAAAGAAAGGGCTCCATTTTCTTTCTGAAATGCTCTCTCAATGTTACTGTCCTTGGCTGCAGCTGCGTCTCCCTAGGAATTTGGCAAGAGTGCTGTGGTGCTGGTGCGAAGTGCCATGGTCACAACCGACTTACGGCTACCCCGTCCGGCTTCCGAAGCCATTCAGAGGTGGTTTGGCATTGCCTGCCTCTGCAAAGCAATCCTCTACTTCCTTAGTAGTCTCCCCTCCAAATACTAGCCAGTGTTTCAGCAATAAACAATTTTTATAAGTAACATATGGTAGCAAAACTATCTCTACATCTTATAAAGGCTTTAAAAAAAGAAAAATTCCTCTACCCCATATCTTACTTTTCCCCCACCCCTCCCCCCGTTACTTGACCCCCGCCAGTGTTATTTACTTAAAAGAAACAAATATTAAAGGTACCCTTAACTATTAAAAAACCAAAAGTTATATTCTTATTTTAAAAACTTAATCATTATCAAAGATTGTCCAATGTCCTTTTATTTTCCACTCTTTTTCTATGAATCTTCTGAACTTCTTCCACTTAAAGAGCTCCAAATCATAGTCTCTTAATTTTCTTGTTAATTTGTCCATTTCACTCCATGACATAAGTCCGTCTCAAGGCGACTAGAGACAGGGCTTTCTCTACAATGGCTCCAACATGGTGGAACCAGCTACCGGAAGAGGTGAGGGCCCTGTGGGATCTTACTCAGTTCCGCAGGGCCTGCAAGACAACCCTCTTCCGGTTAGCCTACGCCTGATTGGATAAATGTAGCCTGCTAAACTGCTGTGTTTTATACTGTGTAGTTTTAATGTTAGAATGTTATAGTTTTTAGGTTTTTGAATGCTTAACTTTTAAATGTAATAACTTTGCTTCTGTTTTATTGTTTTATCGTTTTGTCGTTATTGTGAGCCGCCCTGAGCCATTCTGTGGGAAGGGCGGGATATAAATTACGGAATAAATAAATAAATAAATAAATAAAATAAATAACTTTTATAATCCAGTCCCATTTCTCTGGTGTTTTTTCTTGCTTCCACAGCTGGGCATACAATGTCCTAGCAGCTGAGAGCAAGTACCATATTAAAGTTCTATCTTCTTTTGGAATTTTTTCCATTTGTAATCCCAGCAGAAAAGTCTCTGCAACTTTATTGAATTCATATCCCAAAATCTTAGAAACCTCTTGCTGAATCATTTGCCAAAACATTTTAGCTCTTTCACAAGTCCACCACATATGGTAGAAAGAACCTTCATGCTTTTTACATTTCCAACACCTGTCTGGCATCTTGTTGTTCATCTCTGCTAATTTTTTTGGAGTCATATACCATCTATACATCATCTTAAAACAATTTTCTTTAATACTTTGACATGTTGCGAGTTTCATAGAGTTAAATACTAGCCAGTGTTGACCCTGCTGAGCTTCTGAGATCGACGAGATTAGGCCAGCCTGGGCCGTCGCAAAGCATGCGATACAAAGGCAGAATCTGGAATCAAGCAAAGAACCAGGCATCCTGAGGCTTTGAAGCTTTTTTTCACTTTTATGTAAAAAGGTCAAAGGATCACTATATCATATGTGGTGGCAATGTGGTCTGGCCAAAAAGTACTGGGTACAAATATCTCTATGGAGTCAGAAAATTTTAAAAACACAAATCCCTCATGTCCCGGAGTTATATCTATTAAATGTTTGTAAAATGCTGATATCTAAAATAGAAAAAAAACTTTTGCTTCATATAGTGACAGTAGCCAGAATCTTATATGCCAAATACTGGAAAACATGTAAAATACCAAATAGAGAGGAATTTATGTTAAAACTGTTGGAAGCAGCAGAAATGGATTTGTTAACCACTAAATTGAGAGAAGGGAACACAGAAGAATGTAGGAAGACTTGGAAGCCTATGTATGAGTGGGCAAAGCATTTGGGAATAGAATTGATAGGATAAGATGTATGTGCCGGAATTAATCCGAGCGATCCTTTAGATGTTAATTGTTTTAGTATGTTGTGTGGTTTTAATTGTTTGTATGTATTGTTTGTTTGTTTGTCAATAAAAACATATTTATTAAAAAAAGGGTTTTTTTTTTCATTTTTAAAAAATAATTCCTAGACTCTCATAGAGGGTTTAGAAGTATGCGGATGTTTGGAACCATGTGATTTCACCAGGTGGCCAAAGAATGCCTTCAAGGCTGTTAATGATCTCAGGAAAGGACAATCAGAAATTAAATAAGAATAGAGTTAAATAAGAAATTAAATGAATAACAGAATTATCCCGTGTGGGGAGTTATTTGCTCCATGTTGGAGCTGTGCGCGCGCAGACTGCATGTGCTGCTCCAAACAGCAACAAATAGCTCGAGGAGGAGGAGGAGGAGGAGGTGGTGGTGGTATTGGATTTATATCCCGCCCTATAACCTGAATCTCAGAGCAGTCACAATCTCCTCTACCTCCCCCCACTCACAACAGACACCCTGTAAGGTAGGTGGGGCTGAGAGGGCTCTCCCAGCAGCTGCCCTTTCAAGGACAACCCCTGCGAGAACTATGGCTGACCCAAGGCCACTCCAGCAGGTACAAGTGGAGGAGTGGGGAATCAGACCCGGTTCTCCCAGATAAGAGAGCTATGGCAGACCCAAGGCCATCCCAGCAGGTGCAAGTGTAGGAGTGGGGAATCAAACCCTGTGAGGCAGGTGGGGCTGAGAGAGCTCTGACAGAAACTGCCCTTTCAAGGACAACCTCTGCCAGAGCTATGGCTGACCCAAGGCCACTCCAGCAGGTGCAAGTGGAGGAATGGGGAATCAAATCCGGTTCTCTCAGATAAGAGTCCGCATACTTAACCACTACACAAAACTGGCTCTCTGGGAGGACTGTTGTGTCTTGGCAAAATGGCATGGGGAGGAGGAAGACAGGCACCCCCCCCCCTCATCACCACCACCACAGTGCCAACCCCAGTCAGGCCCTCGCACACACCAAATGCCATTCTCAGCAGCCACTGGGTAACTGCAGGGAAAAGGAATCTGGACCCAAGCCCTTTGTTGGTGTAGTTTGGTCCACAACTACAAAAACTAGTTCAAGCCAGCGGTTTCAAAAAAAATACACACTCCACGTAAAAAGAACATGAGCACCAAGTACTTTAGGACAAGAAACATAGTAAACTGATGGGGTGGGAGTTTCTGAGTTGAGGGGCTACGAAGGAAAAAGCCCTGCTCTCATTTCTGGTGTTTGCTGGAATTCTCAGAAACCACAAGGAGGTTTGAACAGGATTTCCCTGTGCTAGCAGAGGGGTTGGGTTTCAGTGCTCTGTGTACACACACACCCAAACACAACAACCTGCAGAGGAAGGATGAATTATGTAAAGCAAGCCAAACCTACTAGAAATGAGCAAATGCATACAGACAGCAGAATACACGCTTGAATCGAGCACCAGTACAACATGTTGGCTGAATTCTCCTCTTTCGACATGCACAAAACAGAAGTTCCATGGTCACAACAGGTACTGTGTGAGTTTCCTTGAAACTGCACACAGTCGCACTGCAACACCTGACGTAGCCCCGGGTCATGATACTCCAGCCTTGGGCTGCCCATGTATTAACCATGAGGTGCCAGTCCTCTGTCAGCAGGTGATGAGGGTTTCAGCAAGCACAACTCAAGGGCTCATTCTTGAGTTACTCACCTGAACAGGAATGTCCTAGCAGACAGTGCATGGAAGAAGCCTTGTTGGTGCTGGAGTGAGACACTCAGCTTGCCTGGACGTTGAAGGGGGGGGGGGCGGACTACATCACTACATTTGGTGCTTGGGGGGCACGGTGGGAGGGCTTCTAGTGTCCTGGCCCCACTGGTGGACCTCCTGATGGCACCTGGGTTTTTTGGCCATTGTGTGACAGAGTGTTGGACTGGATGGGCCATTGGCCTGATCCGACAGGGCTTCTCTTATGTTCTGTCTGGGGCAGCGATGCTTTGTATTTTTGGTGCTTGCTGGGGGGGGGGGCACAATGGGAGGGCCTCTAGGGTTCTGGCCCCACTGATGGACCTCCTGATGGCACCTGGGTTTTTTGACCATTGCGTGACAGAGCGTTGGACTGGATGGGCCATTGGCCTGATCCAACATGGCTTCTCTTACGTTCTTACATCAGTGTGTATAGGTGTTACATCCCTGAATAGGATGCCTCTCCTTATCTTAACCTGGGAGCTGCCCTCTGACCCCTCCTCTCTCGCTGTGTCCTTTCCCTCTCTTCACGTGGCCTTCCATGGAGACCCCTGTCTCTGCGGGCCTCTCCAGCAGAGACAATGCCCTCATGTTTTCGTACACATGATGCTGGACATGTTGGCCCATTTGTGGCAGGGAAAGGACTCTTTAGATTAGGCTTCTCTCCCCCTTTGGAGTGCAAATAGGCACACCCCACAGCTCCAAGGAGGGCCAAATTCAGGCCCACAGGTCACTGGCCACTACTGGCCACTGCCAACCTGCATTTTATTTTATTTATTTATATTTTATTTATTTATTTATAAATAAATAAATAAACTGGCCACTGCCAACCTGCATTTCCCTGGTAATGCAAAGAGCCCAAGCCAGATGCCCAGTGCTACCCTCTCACCCCTTCTGCTTCTAAAGTGAACTTCAACAGTTGCCTCCCAAGACAACTGGGATATCTGGAATGGATTTTTAAAAAATTTTCATATGTTGTCATTGTGAATTTTTCTTTTCAAAGTTCTGATTGACACAAGGAAGCAGCAAAACCAAAATGCGGATTTTTGGCTTGGAACAGCAGGGACGATTGTTCAAAACCTCTCTAATAATCAGCAGCCATAACTCCCCCGCCCACTGTGATAGGTCACATGGATCCATTCTAACATATGAAGCTGCCTTCTACTGAATCAGACCCTCCTGGATCCATCAAAGTCAGTCTTATCTCCTCAGACTGGCAGTGGCTCTCCAGGGTCTCAGCTGAGGCTTTTCATGCCTATTTGCCTGGACCCTTTTTAGTTGGAGATGCCGGGGATTGAACCTGGGACCTTCTGCTTACCAAGCAGATTCTCTACCACTGAGCCACACAGCCCTTCCCCATGAAGTGTCTTGTACTGAATCAGACTCTTGGTCCATCAAAGTCAGTCTTGACTCCTCAGACTGGCAGGGGCTCTCCAGGGTCTCAGCTGAGGTTTTTCACACCTACTTGCCTGGACCCTTTTTAGTTGGAGATGCCGGGGATTGAACCTGGGACCTTCTGCTTACCAAGCAGATGTTCTACCACTGAGCCACCGTCCCTCCATCCACCTACCCCCCCCCCCCTGGCAATCCATCAGTGCAAGAAGCTGCCTGAATCCAGTTCAACCACTGCACCCTCCCAGAAAGAAATGCAGAAATTGTTCTTTTGTCAGGGTGCTGACAGACATTAGTACCACGCAAGCACTTGGGGATCCTTGCTGAGGGGCCCACCCCCAAATCTCCCAGAATTCCCCAATACAGGGTTGGCAACCCTAAACCAGGCCCATAAATTACACTGATCTAGCATACTTCTTACCAGTATGGAAATAATCCCTTTATGTTTCTCTTCCACTAGATCACAAATGATCTTGTTGTTGAAATATGGAATTGGCTCCCACTGGAATAAGAAACAAAAGATCAAGGGTTGGTGTTTTTTTTTTTTAAATGCACACATAGAGAACTTCATGCAAAACCCAACATGCCTTTGACTTCAGTACAAAAAGAGGCTTCTCTTATGGAAACGGCTAAGACCTTCAACCTGCTGGGACAGTTTAAGACTGACGCTTGAATACAACGTCCAGAAAAGTCTAGAAAAGCCTGGAGTGGCATGCGATTGTTTTTAAGAGCTGGAAAAGGCTTCTGACCAGCACCATTCCCTGCAGGTGGGAGGTCATTTTTTTAAAAAATTAAACGTGGCTTGAAAGCAGCGGCGTCACTGGGGCGGGGCCAAGGGGGCCATCGGCCCTCCCCCAGAGCATTCTCATTGGCCCCAGGCACTGACCCATGACCCCCCCCCCAACAGGAAGGGGCTGGCCCTGGGACTAGAACGCTGCTGCTGTGTGTGGGCTGGCCGGGATTCTGAAACCGGGGCCGCGCTGCCGCCGGCTCAGCTAAAAGCGTGTGGGTGAGTGGGGGAAACTTAAATGCTGCAAAACTGGTATCTTGGATTACGGGGGCTGGTCCTGTGACCAGAGGGTGGATAAGGGAGGGGCCATGTGAAGTGGGCGGGGTTGTGTGCGGAGGGGGTGACGCAGCCCTCCAAAAGGGGTGATGCCCAATGGGGGGGGGTGACTTGAATCAGTTACACCCCAGGGTGCAACCCACCCTAGTGACGCCTCTGCTTGAAAGATTATTGCTCATGATGTGAATGCTGATCTCAGTTTCACCGGCATTAATCAGATTGGGCAAGTTTGTTTCAAAAAATCTACAATACCCGTTTTAAATTGAAACCGTAGGAGGACCAAAGAGCATCTGGGCATGCTCCCTGGCAAGGGATACTCTCTCAGATGGCTCTCTGTTATCTCCAAAACTACCTCCATCTTCAAGGATTTGCTTTGCATGCAGAAGAAACTGCCTTTCACGGAGCCATCTAACCCCATGCTGTCTGCTTGGACAGCAGCTCTTCGACAGACAAAAGTCTTCCTCAGCCCTTGCTGCCTGAAATCCTGTTGCTGGAGGTGCCAGGGATTGAACCTGGGACCCCCTGCATGCAAAACAGGCACTCTGCTACTGACCTACAGCCCTCCCACCCCTCCAGCTATGGCTGCCAGTCTTCAGGTGGGATCTGGGGATTTCCTGGAAGCACAACTAATTTCCAGACTACAGACACCAGTTCCCCCTCAAGAAAAGAGGTGTTTTGGAGGGTGTACTCTGGGGCATTGTTCTCCACGGAGGTCCCAGTCCTTCCCAGACTCCATCCCCAAATCTCCAGGAGTTTCCCAATCTGGATCTGGTAACCCTACTCCGCCCCCATCCTGCACTAGTAGCCAGAAAGGAAAGGAAAAGGAAAGGTCCCCTGTGCAAGCACCAGTCGTTTCCGACTCTGGGGTAACGCTGCTTTCACAACGTTTTCGCAGCAGACTTTTTACGGGGTGGTTTGCCATTGCCTTCCCCAGTCTTTTACACTTTCCTCCCAGCAAACTGGGGACTCATTTTACTGACCTCATAAGGATGGAAGACTGAGTCAACCTCGAGTCGGCTACCTGAACCAGCTTCCACCGGGATTGAACTCAGGTCGTGAGCAAAGCTTAGGACAGCAGTATTGCAGCTTTAACACTCTGCGCCACGGGGCTCTTCAAAAGGAAAGGTCCCCCGTGCAAGCACCAATCGTTTCCAACTCTGGGGTGACGTTGCTTTCACAACGTTTTTGCAGCAGACTTTTTACAGGGTGGTTTGCCATTGCCTTCCCCAGTCTTTTACACTTTCCCCCCAGCAAGCTGGGGACTCATTTTACCGACCTTGGAAGGACAGAAAGCTGAGTCAACCTCGAGCCGGCTACCTGAAAACCCAGCTTCCACCGGGATTGAACTCAGGTCGTGAGCAGAGCTTAGGACTGCAGTATTGCAGCTTTAACACTCTGCGTCACAGGGCTCTTCCAAAGGAAAGGTTCCCTGTGCAAGCACCAGTCGTTTCCGACTCTGGGGTGACGATGCTTTCGCAACATTTTCACGGCAGACCTTTTTGTGGGATGGTTTGCCATTGCCTTCCCCAGTCATTACACTTTCCCCCTAGCTGGGGACTCATTTGACCGACCTCGGAAGGATGGAAGGCTGAGTCAACCTCGAGCCGGCTACCTGAACCAGCTTCCGCTGGAATCGAACTCAGGTTGTGAGCAGAGGGCTCCGACTGCAGTACTGGAGCCAGAGGGAACCTTCTAACCCTACCTCCAGCCATTTTTTAAAAGCATTTTTCTTTTCCACTGAAAAGAGTGCACAGCAGCCCACCCTGGGGTAGAATTCTAGCAGGAGCTCCTTTGCATATTAGGCCACGACCCCTGATGCAGCCAATCCTCCAAGAGATTACAAAAAAGAGCCTTGTGAGCTCTTGGAAAATTGGCTGCATCGGGGTGTGTGGCCTAATATGCAGAGGAACTCCTGCTAGAATTCTACACCTGAGCCCACCAAATCAGCCTTTGCATCCTGAGCAGCCAGATGACATTTCTGCAGGGGGTCCAAAGAGAAGGAAGGAGATTTGGGCAGGGGGCGGGTTTACCTCGATGCTCTCCAATTTGTACTCCTCTTGCTCTTGCTTCAGGGTCATCTCTATCAGCAGCTGCTGGAGCTTCTCATTGCAGTAGTTGATGCAGAACTGCTCAAAGCTTGTGAAAATGACAACAGCAAAAAAGAAAGAAAAAAGGTCACTGGAAACCTAGGGCCCAGTCTCCAGAACAGCCGCCCAGCAGCCGGTCAGCTCGGGCCTGGGCTGTACCATTCCAGACTTCAGGTGGAGGCTCATATCTTTATAGGAAAAAGGCCCCTGCAGGACATGGGAAACTGGATGTCAGAATGCTCATTTCCTATGTACCCAGGGAGGGATAAGAATAAGGTGGTGTCAACAGCCTCCACCTGCTGCCAGAGGTGGTTCTGCCCTGACCTGCCCTTTAGAAGAAATACGCTCTGATCAATATTGCACACACACAAAAACGAAGTTAAATCTTTATCCAATATTCATTCTGCAGAGGAAGCAAACACAAACTCTCCTATGAGCCACTTAATACAAATTAAAGATGATGATGATGATTATTACTAGTTCTCTTTTCATAAAAGCTGATGAAATAGTAAGAAAGATGGCATTTGTACAAGCCACTTTCAAAAGTGTGGTTCTGGAAGTGGCTCTGGTTTGGGTGAAGTGTTAACCCTCCTGACCCCCAAGTCCAAGGCAACCACAACCCAAGCCTCAGCCCAGATAGAGTTGCCAAGTCCAATTCAAGAAATATCTGAGACTTTGGGGGTGGAGCCAGGAGACATTGGGGGTGGAGCCAGGAGACTTTGGGGGTGGAGCCAGGAGATATTGGGATGGAGCCAGGAGCGAGGTTGTGGCCAAGGGAGTTCTGGCCATCGCATATAAAGGGACTGAACACCTTTTAAATGCCTACCCTCCATTGGAAATAATTAAGGATAGTGGCACCTTCTTTGGAGGCTCATAGAATGGGATCCCCTGATCCAATCCTTTTGAACCTTGGAGGGTATTTTGAGGAGAGGCATTGGATGCTATGCTGAAAATTTGGTGCCTCTGCCTCAAAAACAGCCACCTCAGAGCCCCCAAATAACCATGGATCAATTCTCCATTATACCCCATGGGAATCAGTCTCCATGGGGAATAATGGAATGCCCAGCAGACATTTCCCCCCCCCCGCCACTTTCTGGTGACCCTGACATGGGGGGAGGGTCTCCAATCTGGGGGATCCTCTGCCTCCACCTGGAGACCATAGCAACCAAACAGAGTAACGTGAAAAGGTAGAGCAGGAGGAGAGAGCCACACAGGCATTCACGTTAAATCAACCTCACATCCTTAGAAATTCATTTATATAACAAATTATTCATAGAAAATACAGTGTATCACAAAGTGCAAGGAAAACTACTCCCGAAACAACCAGTCCTATATCGGTCCAACAGTTTGTTCCTTGAAATTGGAGTCGGGAACTAGTGTGCAAAGCCGTGAAACCAGAGCCCAGTGTTCCAATTCTTCTAGCTATGGAACCAAGCTAAGGAACCCACCTTTGGCATATTGAATGCTCTCAAATGCTGAAGGATTGCCAGTGGCGTTCCAGAAAGAATTGAAAGAATTTCAAAATTTGGAAAGCCAGGCTCGTTGAAGCCTCGCGTGAAACAGGGCATTTAGCGCATCCCTGTTGCGTCTTACTGCCTTGCTGCATTCCATCCAGATATTGGCTAACAGAGAAGAATTGGAGCATCAGACTCTGTTTTCTTGGCATTGCACACCATTTCCTGACTCCAATCTCAAGGAATAAATTATCAGACATCAATATAGGACTGGTTGTTTCGGGAGTAGTTTTTCTTTGCACTTTGTGATACACTGCGTTTTCTATGAATAATTTGTTATATAAATAATTGAATTTCTAAGGATTTGAAATTGATTTAACGCGAATGCCTGTGTGGCTCTCTCCTCCTGCTCCACCTGGAGATTGGCAACCCTAAGCCCAGTAGACAGTCTTTGCCGCAGCACAGCTCTGCACAAGTGAACACACGAAGTTGCCTTTGACGGAGCCAACCCCATGTTTTGTCTAACACAGCATCATCTCCGCTGGCAGGAGTGTCTGGCGGAGAAAGCTCTTTCCTGGCACCTGGGAGCCTTTGACTAGCGATTGAACCTGGGCCCTTCTCTCTGCAGAGCAGAAAATGCGCGCATTCACCTTCCTTCTGTCTGAAACACCCAGGCTGAGTAGAGACCTCCAAATATCACAGGAGTTTCGTTTCCAGCTCCACTCACCTGTTGGTCTCAAAGACTTCAAAACCGTAGATGTCAAGCAGCCCAATCACCGTTTTCCTGGTGGGATCCTGCTAAAGCAAAGCACAGTCAGCACTGGGCAACAACGCCAGCAACTCTTTCCACTCCTTCTGCTGGTGGAAAACATGTTGTCAGCTTCAGGCCCCACGAGCAAGAGCCAGGCATTTGGCATGCTGGCCCAGCCCACAAGGAAGAAGCGGAACAGAACTGCCTGTGTTTGTCTTTTCATCCATTTCCTTTTGGAATTGCTTCTACGTCAAGGACTTCCCGTGTTTCAGCCACCCAACTGCTGTGTGCTGTTTCCCTCACACAAACGGCAACACAAGACTGTTAAAAGCCTGTTCTGTCCACACTCAAAATCAAGCAACAACAAAAAGCTTGCCTTATTTTAAATCTGTTTTTAAAAAGTATTTCCTAAGCATGATGCTATAGGTAGGAGCACTTTCTTGTGCCTGAATTGGGGGAACATATGTGGGGGGGGCGGGGAGAGACAAAAGAGCGTTGGACTGGATGGGCCATTGGCCTGATCTAACAGGGCTTCTCTGATGTTCTTATGACACATATCAAAACATGGCTTCTCTTATGTTCTTATGTGACACAGAGTATTGGACTGGATGGGCCATTGGCCTGATCCAACAGTGCTTCTCTTATGTTCTCATGTGACACAGAGTGTTGGACTGGGTGGGCCATTGGCCTGATCCAACATGGCTTCTATGTTCTCATGTGACACAGAGAGTTGGACTGGATGGGCCACTGGCCTGATCCAACAGGGCTTCTCTGATGTTCTTATGTGACACAGAGTATTGGACTGGATGGGCCACTGGCCTGATCCAACAGGGCTTCTCTGATGTTCTTATGTGACACAGAGTATTGGACTGGATGGGCCATTGGCCTGATCCAGCATGGCTTCTCTTATGTTCTTCTGTGACACAGAGTGTTGGACTGGATGGGCCATTGGCCTGATCCAACACGGCTCCTCTTATGTTCTTCTGTGACACAGAGTGTTGGACTGGATGGGCCATTGGCCTGATCTAACATGGCTTCTCTTATGTTCTCATGTGACACAGAGTGTTGGACTGGATGGGCCACTGGCCTGATCCAACAGAGCTTCTCTGATATTCTTATGTGACACAGAGTGTTGGACTGGATGGGCCACTGGCCTGATCCAACAGGGCTTCTCTGATGTTCTTATGTGACACAGAGTGTTGGACTGGATGGGGCCCTGGCCTGATCCAACAGAGCTTCTCTGATATTCTTATGTGACACAGAGTGTTGGACTGGATGGGCCACTGGCCTGATCCAACAGGGCTTCTCTGATGTTCTTATGTGACACAGAGTATTGGACTGGATGGGCCATTGGCCTGATCCAGCATGGCTTCTCTTATGTTCTTCTGTGACACAGAGTGTTGGAATGGATGGGCCATTGGCCTGACCTAACATGGCTTCTCTTATGTTCTCATGTGACACAGAGTGTTGGACTGGAAGGGCCATTGGCCTGATCCAACATGGCTTCTCTTATGTTCTTATGTGACACAGAGTATTGGACTGGATGGGCCATTGGCCTGATCCAACATGGCTTCTCTTATGTTCTTCTGTGACACAGAGTGTTGGACTGGATGGGCCATTGGCCTGATCTAACATGGCTTCTCTTATGTTCTCATGTGACACAGAGTGTTGGACTGGATGGGCCATTGGCCTGATCTAACATGGCTTCTCTTATGTTCTCATGTGACACAGAGTGTTGGACTGGATGGGCCATTGGCCTGATCCAACATGGCTTCTCTTATGTTCTTATGTGACACAGAGTGTTGGATTGGATGGGCCACTGGCCTGATCCAACAGGGCTTCTCTTATGTTCTTATGACACATATCAAAACATGGCTTCTCTTATGTTCTCATGTGACACAGAGTGTTGGACTGGATGGGCCACTGGCCTGATCCAACAGGGCTTCTCTTATGTTCTCATGTGACACAGAGTGTTGGACTGGGTGGGCCATTGGCCTGATCCAACATGGCTTCTATGTTCTCATGTGACACAGAGAGTTGGACTGGATGGGCCACTGACCTGATCCAACAGGGCTTCTCTGATGTTCTTATGTGACACAGAGTATTGGACTGGATGGGCCATTGGCCTGATCCAACATGGCTTCTCTTATGTTCTTCTGTGACACAGAGTGTTGGACTGGATGGGCCATTGGCCTGATCTAACATGGCTTCTCTTATGTTCTCATGTGACACAGAGTGTTGGACTGGATGGGCCACTGGCCTGATCCAACAGAGCTTCTCTGATATTCTTATGTGACACAGAGTGTTGGACTGGATGGGCCACTGGCCTGATCCAACAGAGCTTCTCTGATATTCTTATGTGACACAGAGTGTTGGACTGGATGGGCCATTGGCCTGATCCAGCATGGCTTCTCTTATGTTCTTCTGTGACACAGAGTGTTGGACTGGATGGGCCATTGGCCTGATCTAACATGGCTTCTCTTATGTTCTCATGTGACACAGAGTGTTGGACTGGATGGGCCACTGGCCTGATCCAACAGAGCTTCTCTGATATTCTTATGTGACACAGAGTGTTGGACTGGATGGGCCACTGGCCTGATCCAACAGGGCTTCTCTGATGTTCTTATGTGACACAGAGTATTGGACTGGATGGGCCATTGGCCTGATCCAACATGGCTTCTCTTATGTTCTTCTGTGACACAGAGTGTTGGACTGGATGGGCCATTGGCCTGATCTAACATGGCTTCTCTTATGTTCTCATGTGACACAGAGTGTTGGACTGGATGGGCCACTGGCCTGATCCAACAGGGCTTCTCTTATGTTCTCATGTGACACAGAGTGTTGGACTGGGTGGGCCATTGGCCTGATCCAACATGGCTTCTATGTTCTCATGTGACACAGAGAGTTGGACTGGATGGGCCACTGACCTGATCCAACAGGGCTTCTCTGATGTTCTTATGTGACACAGAGTATTGGACTGGATGGGCCATTGGCCTGATCCAACATGGCTTCTCTTATGTTCTTCTGTGACACAGAGTGTTGGACTGGATGGGCCATTGGCCTGATCTAACATGGCTTCTCTTATGTTCTCATGTGACACAGAGTGTTGGACTGGATGGGCCACTGGCCTGATCCAACAGAGCTTCTCTGATATTCTTATGTGACACAGAGTGTTGGACTGGATGGGCCACTGGCCTGATCCAACAGAGCTTCTCTGATATTCTTATGTGACACAGAGTGTTGGACTGGATGGGCCATTGGCCTGATCCAGCATGGCTTCTCTTATGTTCTTCTGTGACACAGAGTGTTGGACTGGATGGGCCATTGGCCTGATCTAACATGGCTTCTCTTATGTTCTCATGTGACACAGAGTGTTGGACTGGATGGGCCACTGGCCTGATCCAACAGAGCTTCTCTGATATTCTTATGTGACACAGAGTGTTGGACTGGATGGGCCACTGGCCTGATCCAACAGGGCTTCTCTGATGTTCTTATGTGACACAGAGTATTGGACTGGATGGGCCATTGGCCTGATCCAACATGGCTTCTCTTATGTTCTTCTGTGACACAGAGTGTTGGACTGGATGGGCCATTGGCCTGATCTAACATGGCTTCTCTTATGTTCTCATGTGACACAGAGTGTTGGACTGGATGGGCCATTGGCCTGATCCAACATGGCTTCTCTTATGTTCTTATGTGACACAGAGTGTTGGACTGGATGGGCCATTGGCCTGATCTAACATGGCTTCTCTTATGTTCTCATGTGACACAGAGTATTGGACTGGATGGGCCATTGGCCTGATCCAACATGGCTTCTCTTATGTTCTTATGTGACACAGAGTGTTGGACTGGATGGGCCATTGGCCTGATCTAACATGGCTTCTCTTATGTTCTTATGTGACACAGAGTGTTGGACTGGAGGGGCCATTGGCCTGATCCAACAGGGCTTCTCTTATGTTCTTATGTGACACAGAGTGTTGGACTGGATGGGCCATTGGCCTGATCTAACATGGCTTCTCTTATGTTCTTATGTGACACAGAGTGTTGGACTGGGTGGGCCATTGGCCTGATCCAACATGGCTTCTCTTATGTTCTTATGTGACACAGAGTGTTGGACTGGATGGGCCACTGGCCTGATCCAACAGGGCTTCTCTGATGTTCTTATGTGACACAGAGTGTTGGACTGGATGGGCCACTGGCCTGATCCAACAGAGCTTCTCTGATATTCTTATGTGACACAGAGTGTTGGACTGGATGGGCCACTGGCCTGATCCAACAGAGCTTCTCTGATATTCTTATGTGACACAGAGTGTTGGACTGGATGGGCCATTGGCCTGATCCAGCATGGCTTCTCTTATGTTCTTCTGTGACACAGAGTGTTGGACTGGATGGGCCATTGGCCTGATCTAACATGGCTTCTCTTATGTTCTCATGTGACACAGAGTGTTGGACTGGATGGGCCACTGGCCTGATCCAACAGAGCTTCTCTGATATTCTTATGTGACACAGAGTGTTGGACTGGATGGGCCACTGGCCTGATCCAACAGGGCTTCTCTGATGTTCTTATGTGACACAGAGTATTGGACTGGATGGGCCATTGGCCTGATCCAACATGGCTTCTCTTATGTTCTTCTGTGACACAGAGTGTTGGACTGGATGGGCCATTGGCCTGATCTAACATGGCTTCTCTTATGTTCTCATGTGACACAGAGTGTTGGACTGGATGGGCCATTGGCCTGATCCAACATGGCTTCTCTTATGTTCTTATGTGACACAGAGTGTTGGACTGGATGGGCCATTGGCCTGATCTAACATGGCTTCTCTTATGTTCTCATGTGACACAGAGTATTGGACTGGATGGGCCATTGGCCTGATCCAACATGGCTTCTCTTATGTTCTTATGTGACACAGAGTGTTGGACTGGATGGGCCATTGGCCTGATCTAACATGGCTTCTCTTATGTTCTTATGTGACACAGAGTGTTGGACTGGAGGGGCCATTGGCCTGATCCAACAGGGCTTCTCTTATGTTCTTATGTGACACAGAGTGTTGGACTGGATGGGCCATTGGCCTGATCTAACATGGCTTCTCTTATGTTCTTATGTGACACAGAGTGTTGGACTGGGTGGGCCATTGGCCTGATCCAACATGGCTTCTCTTATGTTCTTATGTGACACAGAGTGTTGGACTGGATGGGCCACTGGCCTGATCCAACAGGGCTTCTCTGATGTTCTTATGACACATATCAAAATGTTCACACAAAGAAAGTTTACGGAAAATTTGCAGTGGATTCTTAAAGGATGCCGAACAGAAGCCTTGACAGAGCAAACAACAGCAACATAGAACAGAACAAGGGGCATGGGCCCAGTTCTGGAAACAGCAAGAACCAACCTTATTGGCGAGAGACCCGTTGATTTTGTTAACCAGCCACGTAAACATCCGTCCATATATTGCCTTTGCCACAGCATCTCGAGCGTAATACGCCAAATCCACATTCAGTGGGCTCAAAACCTTCAGAGAGGAGGATAAAAATGCAATAAAGTAAATGCATTTATGAATTTGAAATTTTCTGTCTCTGTTGCTGGGTAGAGAAGAGCAGACCATTGTACCTCCTCAAAGCGAGCCTCAATTTTTCTATTTGTAAGAGCTTCCTGTAGAATGGACAGGTGGACACCCAAGAGCTAGAACAAGAGAGAAGAGATGCCTTCAGTAATGCAACAAGAAGTGACAGAGGTGTCTCCTCAAGGCTGGAAGCTTTTGCAAATTGCACCGTATACATTTTGTAATGTGTTTCCAACAAATTTCAATATTTGTATCCCACCCTTCCTTCTATTGTTAGATGTCCAAGGCAGTATACAGCCAATGTATTGGATCCCATGTATCTTATAATTTCTATACGTGAGAACAAGGCAATTTCCACATGGGTTATGGTCACCGGGAGAAGAGAGAAGGGGACCTCACCAAAAAGGCTATGCTGGGGATTGTGGGACCTGCCTAGACAAAACCCAAATGGGACAGTGGATACAGCGAGAGATCGAGTGGCAAAGCTGCTGGGATACCACCTGTTGGATGGAATAGAGGCTGGACATGATGATGAGACCAGAGAGCTGCCCTAACATCCCCCCTAAATTAGCTCAAAATCGGCCTCCCCTCAAGGTGGGTACCTTGGAGATCCATTTGATCTGGGTGCCGTTGGTGATGATGGCGTGGCCGTTGGTGTCCTCTTCAAATTGGATGTTGCCCAGATGGAGGACGCTCGCAATGATCCCAAAGAGGTTCTGTGGCCAAAGAGACAGGGCAGCTGTAAAGCCAAAGACTGCTCAGCAGTTGTGGAGGAAAGAATCGCTCCACTCTGGGCGTTCAAGACAGCCCACTAGACTGCAGATGGTGCTTGGGGGAAAAACACCAGACTTTCCTCGCCTTTGTGCATCATAGAACAATTATTTTTCTCCTGCTAGGCACAGAAGGATCCAGAGCAGTAAAACTCCCTTCAAGGGAGAAGGAGAGAAGTAGCATCGAGGACAAGTTCAGGCAGGGGCAGGCTGGCTCTGGAACTTGAAACACATGAAGCTGGCTTATACTGAATCAGACCCCCCTGGGTCCATCAAAGTCAGTCTTGTCTTCTCAGACTGGCAGCAGCTCTCCAGGGTCTCAAGCTGAGGTTTTTCCACCTATTTGCCTGGACCCTTTTGAGTTGGAGATGCCGGGGATTGAACCTGGGACCTTCTGCTTACCAAGCAGAAGCTCTACCACTGAGCCACTGTCCCTCCCCAAATATATGAACATATAAAGCTGCCTTCTACTGAATCAGACCCTCCTGGGCCCATCAAAGTCAGTCTTGTCTACTCAGACTGACAGCAGCTCTCCAAGGTCCCAAGCTGAGGTTTTTCACGCCTACTTGCCTGGACCCTTTTTAGTTAGAGATGCCGGGGATTGAACCTGGGACCTTCTGCTTACGAAGCAGATGTTCTACCACTGAGCCACCATCTTTCTCCTAATAACAGAACATATGAAGCTGCCTTCTACTGAATCAGACCCTCCTGGGCCCATTAAAGTCAGTATTGTCTACTCAGACTGGCAGGGGCTCTCCAGGGTCTCCAGCTGAGGTTTTTCATGCCTACTTGCCTGGGCCCTTTTTAGTTGGAGATGCCAGGGATTGAACCTGAGACCTTCTGCTTACCGAGCAGATGCTCTACCACTGAGCCACCATCCCTCCTCAACTTATTTTAATACTTTTTAAAACTATTTTTTTATTTACTTCAGTTGTACCTGTCTTTCCTCCCCAAAAGGGACCCTTGGTGGCTTACACAACCCCTCTCTCCATTTCAGCCTGTGCTGTAGGTAAGGCTGCTCTGCCCCTTTCCTTTGTACCTGGATGTCTCTCTCTGCAAAGTCAATGACGGTGAAAGCTTTGCGGACCATTCGCCAGTCGCTTCGGTCATTGATGGAAGAGACTTTGGCACAGTTGCCCTGCAGGAGGAAGAGGGGAGGACGGAAGAATCCTTCACTGGGCCACAACTGCAGAGCTTCCAGAACACGGGGCTCGGCCCATGGAACCCTGGGTTCAAGCCCTCCCTTAGGGCCAGTTCGATAGTTGCCGACCTCCCGCTGAGGGTGGGAGTTCTCCCAGAATTACACCTGATCGCCAGCTACAGAGATCGATCACACTGGAGGAAACAGCTGCTTTAGAAAGTGAACTCTGTGGAATACTATGGATTCTAGATGAAATCGCTCCCCAAATCCCACCCCTCAGGCCACACCCCCAAAACACACTGTTTGGGCTTGGTCAGGTTGCCAGTTGACCTAGATAGTCCAGTCTTTTCACTGACTACTTGGGAAAAAACTGGAAAAAAGACCAGGCATTTAAATGCCTGGTATTTTTTCTGTCCCACCCCCACCCTGGACAGCCAATGAAAAGACTAGATTGCCTGGGTCAACAATGGACTCCTGACATCATCCCAGGCCAGATTGGCCAACTCCATCCCACCCCTGTCATCGTGCCTCTCGCCCGAACAAGGGGTGTCCCTCTGACAGTTGGGAAGGTGTCTTTTTCCCGCTCTTTGAGGGGATGGCTGAGTGATGCATCCCTTCCGTTTTCAATTCAGAAATGGACGGCCTGTTCTATGCATGTCATCAAATGAGGCGGTAGAACAGATCGCATCACTTCTGCCTGCAGAACTGCACTTAATCCCGCCCCCCCCCCTCCAAAACATTAAGGACTCCCAGCAAAACTAGTACAACAGAAGAAAGCTGGGCTTGCGGGGCCGTAGCCAAAATTTTATAAGTGGGGGGGCTTTTTTAAAAAGTCAGGGGGCACCCTTTCACATCCACTGCTGCGTAGGGGCAAAATCTGGAGGCTCTGAAAGTGGCCGAGGCAGACAACCTAAAACTTTGGAGACAAGAAGGGACTGCATGTTGCATGCAGGCAGGGGGGTTTTCTTCCACCTCCCTCTCCCCCATCCTGGCACCTTGCAGCCACCAGCTGTATCCATCCCGCCCCCACTCAAGCCCATTCCATGTGGCTTCCTTTGCCTCCTACTCCTCCACCTCCCTCCTCTCTACCTGCAGATTTTGCTGCTGCAGTGCACGGTGCTCTCCTGCTCCAGTCAGGGGGCCCGGCCTGGAAGTCAGGGGGCAGAGCCCCCACAGGCCCCCCTGTGGCTACAGGTCTGTGGGTTTGTCTTCTCTCTTCTGTGCTACTTTATTTGTAGGGCTTTTCCCCCACACGCAAGGGTAGAATTCTAGCAGGAGCTCCTTTGCATATTAGGCCACGCACCGCAGATGCAGCCAATCCTCCAAGAGCTTACAGGGCTCTCATTGCAGGGTCTACTGTAAGCTCTTGGAGGATTGGCTACATCTGCGGTGTGTGGCCTAATATGCAAAGGAGTTCCTGCTAGAATTCCACCCCTGCCCACACATATGGGGTAGCAG
Organism: Heteronotia binoei; assembly: GCF_032191835.1. NCBI lineage: Eukaryota > Metazoa > Chordata > Lepidosauria > Squamata > Gekkonidae > Heteronotia > Heteronotia binoei. Next base: position 82,517,138 of record NC_083233.1, on the reverse strand, counting down.
TGTGTAGTAAGCCATTGCCCCCACTCACAGTCTACACCAGGACAGGACCTCTCCTCCTCACCTCCTTTTATTGCACGCACAGACCGTGTATCTCCAAAGCACCAGAAATCAGCAAGCATCACAAGGCCCCCGTATAAATCAGTGGTGCAGTCTCATTGGGAATACTGTGTACAATTCTGGTCATCACCACAGCTCAAAAAAGATACTACAGCAGGGCTGGCCAATGGTAGCTCTCCAGATGTTTTTTGCCTACAACTCCCATCAGCCCCAGTCATTGGCCATGCTGGCTGGGGCTGATGGGAGTTGGAGGCAAAAAACATCTGGAGAGCTACCGTTGGCCACCCCTGCACTACAGCATTGGAAAAGGGCAACTAGAATGATTAAGGGGATGAAACACCTTCTCTATGAAGAAAGGTTAAAGAGGGCAGGGCTCTTTAGCTTAGAGAAATGATGACTGAGGGGAGATGTGATAGATGCAAGGGGTGGCCAACGGTAGCTCTCCAGATGTTTTTTGCCTACAACTCCCATCAGCCCCAGCCAGCATGGACATGCTGGCTGGGGCTGATGGGAGTTGTAGGCAAAAAACAACTGGAGAGCTACCGTTGGCCACCCCTGTGATAGAGATTTACAAAATTATGCGCAGGATACAGAAGTGGAGAAAGTAGTACTATTCCGCCTTTCCTACAATACACAAACTTGTGGACGCTCAGTGAAATTAATGAGTAGTATTAAATGTGGAATTCACTGCCACAAGAAGTAGCGGCAGCTACAAACGTTGACAGCTTCAAGAGGGGATTGGATAAGCATACGGAGGAGAGGTCCATCTGTGGCTGTTAGTCACAAAATGTAGATGGAACACTCTGTCTAGGGCAGTGATGCTCTGTATTCTTGGTGCTGGGGAGGCATAGCGGGAGGGCTTCTAGCTGTGCTGGTGGACCTCCTGATGGCACCTGGGTTTTGGATGTTGTGTGACACAGAGTGTTGGACTAGAATGGTCACCAGCCTGATCCAACATGGCTTCTCTTATGTTCTTATGTGACACAGAGTGTTGGACTGGAGGGGCCATTGGTCTGATCCAACATGGCTTCTCTTATGTCCTTATGTGACACAGAGTGTTGGACTGGAGGGGCCATTGGCCTGATCCAATATGGCTTCTCTGATGTTCTTCTGTGACCCAGTGTTGGACTGGATGGGCCATTGGCCTGATCCAACATGGCTTCTCTTATGTTCTTCTGTGACACAGTGTTGGACTGGAGGGGCCATTGGCCTGATCCAACAGGGCTTCTCTTATGTTCTTCTGTGACACAGTGTTGGACTGGAGGGGCCATTGGCCTGATCCAACAGGGCTTCTCTTATGTTCTTATGTGACACAGAGTGTTGGACTAGAATGGTCACTGGCCTGATCCAACATGGCTTCTCTTATGTTCTTAAGTCCAGGCCATGGCTTCCAGAATACTGCGATATAGACCGAGAGGCGTCTAAGGATCACACAACCTGTATTAGATAAAGGTACTTCTGAGGATCGCGCTCCAGCCCAAGCCCACGAAGGAGGTCTTCTTCCCCTCCTTCCAGCAGCTGGTAGAAGACATGGAAGTTCCGTTCCCCTGGATTCTGGTGGACAACGCGGGATTTCTCTATCAGGTAGCTGAGGATGTGACCCCCTACGGGAGTACCCTGGGGAAAAAACAAACAGAAAAGGGGGGTGGGGTGGAAAAAAAATAAAAAGAGCTCAGTTCTCTGGCATGATTGCAATGCATACCCAGAGCAGGGGCTTTGGCCTTCAACACAGGGCTCAAATGCACAATATGTCCTACATGTGTTGGGTGGCAACCAAACTCTCTGTGAGACGTAGGGTTGCCAAGTCCAATTCAAGAAATATTTGGGGACTTTGGGGGTGGAGCCAGGAGACTTTGGGGGTGGAGCCAGGTTGTGGCCAGCGTAATTGAACTCCAAAGGGAGTTCTGGCCATCACATTTAAAGGGACCACACATCTTGTAAATGCCTTCCCTCCACTGGAAATAATGAAGGATAGGGGCACCTTCTTTTGGGGCTCATAGAATTGCAACCCCCGGGTTCAATCCTCTTGAAACTTGGAGGGTCTTTTGGAAAGACGCACCGGATGCTATGCTGCAAATTTGGTGCCTCTAACTCAAAAAACAGATACTCAAAGATACCCAGATACCCGAAGATCAATTCTCCATTATACTCTATAGGAATCATTGCCCAGCAAACAATCCCCCCCCGCCACACTTTCTGATGATCCTGAAGCGGGGGGGGGGCCTCCAAACCAGGGAATCCCCTGCCCCCACCTGGGGATTGGCAACCCTAGTGAGACATCAGGAGAACTCACCTTAAAGCGAGGGTCCCCACATTTTTTTGAGCCTGCAGGTGCTTTTGGAATTCTGACACACTGCTGCAGCTTACCTTCAGCCATGCAGTGAAGATTTGGGGCGCAGTTGCTGCCAAAGCAACGTTTTTAAAAATCTGCACAGACGGTCAGATCTCCAACAGCCTCTCAGAAGCCTTGCTGGGCAAAAGCCCCCCCTTGCCCCCACCCACGTTCTAAAAACACCTGGCGGATGCCCACAGACATCCCTTGGGGGACCCAGGCTTTAAACGCGTTGTCATATCAGGGACGGTTGGATGCAGATTCCCAAGAGACATTTTTTCCTTTGTCAAGAGGCCGCCTCCGCATCGTCTTTACCTTAAAATCAAACTGGATATCCATATACTTCCCAAATCTGCTAGAGTTGTCATTGCACAGAGTCTTTGCATTTCCAAAAGCCTGGAGGGGGAAATATAAACATGCATCAGAACACAAATTTATTTATTTTATTATCCTTAGCCTTTGCTATACGCCATGCTTATCGTTTGGAATTGTGGGGTGCTTTTCTTTGTTTTTTTAATTCCCCTAGACATGTTTGGTCAGTTCCGCAGGGCCTGTAAGACAGCCCTCTTCCGGCTGGCTTATAATTAACTGGCATTGGAAGCTGAGTGTCGTTCTGATAGACCGCTGTTATATGTTTTATATGTTTTATTATTCCACTGTTTTAACTGTGTAAGATGTTTTAAATGCAAATTATGTTAGATTTTTATGTGTTGTGAGCCGCCCTGAGCCACTTCGGTGGGGAGGGCGGGATATAAATAAACTTGAACTTGTTTCTTGTCTTGTTGAATTCTTATGCATGTCTTTCTAATTTGAGGAGGGACAGAGGCTCAGTGGCAGAGCATCTGCCTGGTAAGCAGAAGGTCCCAGGTTCAATCCCCGGTATCACCAACTAAAAAGAACCAGGCAAATAGGCATGAAAAACCTCAGCTTGAGACCCTGGAGAGCCGCTGCCAGTCTGAGTAGACAAGACTGACTTTGATGGACCAAGAAGGGTCTGATTCAGTAGAGGGCAGCTTCATGGGGAAGGGCTGTGTGGTTCAGTGGTAGAGCATCTGCCTGGTAAGCAGAAGGTCCCAGGTTCAATCCCCGGTATCATCAACTAAAAAGGGTCCAGGCAAATAGGCGTGAAAAACCTCATCTTGAGACCCTGGAGAGCTGCTGCCAGTCTGAATAGACAAGACTGATTTTGGAGAGGGACGGTGGCTCAGCGGTAGAGCATCTGCTTGGTAAGCAGAAAGTCCCAGGTTCAGTCCCTGGCATCTCCAACTAAAAAGGGTCCAGGCAAATAGATGTGAAAAACCTCAGCTTGAGACCCTGGAGAGCTGCTGCCAGTCTGAGTAGACAAGACTGACTTTGATGGACCCAGGGGGGTCTGATTCAGTATAAGGCAGCTTCATATGTTCATATATATGGGAGGGACGGTGGCTCAGTGGTAGCACCTCTGCCTGGTAAGCACAGCACATGATACAGCAGCCTGGCAGTGTTCCCTCTAAGCTGAGTTAGTGTGAGCTAGTGCACAGTTTTTTAGCCTCCAGCGGAGACCTTTTTGTCTTAGCTCAGGAAGGATGACCCCAGAGCAAACTAATGTATGCAGCAGCTCACAACTTCCATGCCAGGAGCTCACAAAGTAGAATTTTTGCTCACAAGACTCCGCAGCTTAGAGGGAGCGTTGCAGCCTGGGTACATGGAAATGCTTCACACCATCTACTTTACGCGTTGCTCTTTTCTTCACCTCCAGCACGGGGTTGGAGAGAAGCAGCCGGTCCCGCACAATCTGCAGCTGCTCCGTCGTGGGACACGACACGGCAAAGTACTGCAGGATCTTCTTGGAGGCCTCCGTCTTCCCCGCCCCGCTCTCCCCGGAGATCAGGATGAAGTGGTTGTTGTTCTCCGTGCACATGACCCGGTAGGCATTGTCAGCTACGGCATAACTAGAGAGGAGACACAGAGTCAACGGGAGCATACAGATGATCTCAGCCATGCCAAACTTTCATGACCCGAGAGTACTAACTTTGTCTGCCTTGGGGAAAACCAAGGGCGCCAGCCTCCAGGTGGGACCTGGAGTTCCCTTGGAATTACAGCTCACCTGCAGATTACAGAGATGCGTCCCCCTGCAGAAAACGGATGCTTTGGAGGGTGGATCCTGGGGCATCGTACCCCACTGAGGTCCCTGTCCTCCCCAGACGTCACCCCCACATCTCCAAAAGTTTCCCAACTCAGAACTGGCAACCCTAGCAACACCACATGCTACAATTTCCCCCATGGCCTTTCTCAGTCGTGGGCCTGTCCCTTCAGTTCTCCTCTTCTGCCAACAGGTGGAGACCTTTTTTGTTTCATTCAGCATTCCTTTAGCAAGCCCTCCTTCCAGACCACCGTTTTAAGAACTTAAGAACAAAAGAGAAGCCATGTTGGATCAGGCCAATGGCCCATCGAGTCCAACACTCTGTGTCACATAAGAACACCAGAGAAGCCATGTTGGATCAGGCCAGTGGCCCATCCAGTCCAACACTCTGTGTCACATAAGAACATAAGAGAAGCCATGCTGGATCAGACCAAAGGGCCCTCCAGTCCAACACTCTGTGTCACATAAGAACATCTGAGAAGCCATGTTGGATCAGGCCAATGGCCTATCCAGTACAACACTCTGTGTCACATAAGAGAAGCCCTGCTGGATCAGGCCAAAGGCCCCTCCAGTCCAACACTCTGTGTCACATAAGAACACCAGAGAAGCCATGTTGGATCAGGCCAGTGGCCCATCCAGTCCAACACTATGTGTCACATAAGAACATAAGAGAAGCCATGTTGGATCAGACCAAAGGGCCCTCCAGTCCAACACTCTGTGTCACATAAGAACATAAGAGAAGCCATGTTGGATCAGGCCAATGGCCCATCCAGTCCAACACTCTGTGTCACACAGTGGCCAAAAAAACCCAGGGGCCGTCTAACCCAACTGCTCAGCAATTTCATGGAATGCCCATGAGTTCTTGTATTGTGAGAAAGGGAGAATAGTACTTCTTTCTCTACCTTCAGTATCCCGGGCATAATCTTGTAAACCTCTTGTAATTGCTTTTCTAAAGTCTTGTTTCAACTATGTTTTCAATCTTTTTAAGGATATGTGGTTGGGGGAGTTGATTTTCCACTTGGAGAGCCGCTTCTCTGCTACTACCAAGTTGCAGAATCCTTGGCACGGATGCATAGGGACGCTCCACTTTAAAACTCCTTCAGGAGGAAAACACCTCCCCCCCCCCCAACTTATCCCTCAGAGTGGGGCAACAGGAGATAGAAAGGAAGCTGGAGGTTCTGCTTACATGTGTGGTGGCAGTTCAAAGAAGTTGACCCCTTTGTATTGTTCCATCTGCTTCACCGTGTAGATGTCCAGTTCTTTGTACGGATTCACAGACACCAAGAGGGTGCCAATGTACGTCTACAGGAAAACGAGAACTGTTACAAACATCCAGACAAAAACAGGCTAATCAGAGGGGCTCATAGAAAACATCACTAGATCAGAATTTTTGATACATCATTTTTAAAAAAATAGCCTTCCAAACACAAACTGGTGATAAATACTCCCTTGGAAGTGTATATTAGGGAGGGTGTACTTCATTTCCACCGAGTCCCATGGTGCAGAGTGGTAAAGCTGCAGTACTGCAGTCGGAGCCCTCTGCTCATGACCTGAGTTCGATCCCGGCAGAAGCTGGGCTCAGGTAGCCAGCTCGAGGTTGACTCAGCCTTCCATCCATGGTAAAATGAGTACCCAGTTTGCATCGCAAGCAATACCATCCACCAGCGTTGCCAGCCTCCAGGTGGCATAGAGAAGCCTAGAGTTCCACAGGACAAAGCGACTTATACAACACAAAAAACTGTGGAAAATAACGAATAAATCATGAAAATTACTTCAAAAATATAATTAATTAATTTTTAAACACTGCGACATCACATATTATTGCATGTTATCAAGAATTCATGAATACAAGGTATAAAGTGCAGCGAATAAATTTTCAAAAGTGCTTGAAGTTAATCATGTCCAATGCCGACTTAAGACGCTTGAAGACTATTCACACGACTCGGCGGGACAAATCAAGTGCCAGAGTCAACCGTGTTGCAAATGCAGATAGTTCTTGCTTTTCAAAAAAAAAAAAAATTGATTTTAAGACGTTACTTTAAACTTTCATCCTTTAAAGAAGTTTGATATATAGTGGATAGCCATCAGCCTCTAACAGTAAAGCCTGCAATACTGTTTCAAGTGTCTTCATCTGAGAGACGTTTCCCACTTATCAGCACCCAGCATACCACATTCTTGTGACACGAGCTCTGTTGCATTTGCAACACGGTTGACACTGCACTTTATTTGCCCCGCGGAGTCGGGTCGAATAGTCTTCAAGCATCTTCAAGTCGGCAATGGACATGATTAACTGCAAGCCCTTTTGAAAATTTATTCTCTGCACTTTATACCTTGTATTCATGAATTCTTGATAATATGCAGTAATATGTGATGTTGTAGTGTTTAAAACTTAATGAATTCTATTTCTGAAGTAATTTTCATGATTTATTCGTTATTTTCCACAGTTTTTTGTGTTGTTGTATAATCCTCCAGGGGGTGCCTGTAGTTCTCCTGGAGTTACAACTGACCTCCACGCAACAGAGATCAGTTCCCCTGGAGAAAATGGCTGCTTTTGCAGGTGGACCCTACGATGTTATACCTTACTGAAGTCTCTCCCCCCCCCCAACCCTACCTCCTCTGGCTCCACCCCCCCCCCCCCAAATCTCCAAGTATTTCCCAGCCTGGAGGTGGCAACCTGAGGGGTCCATCACTACAGCAGACAAGTGTGGCCATTACATAGATGAGGTTCTCCCGGTATCTCTTGCGAAGGTTGTCCAGAAAGGCAGATTCACTCGTGTGGGAATCCAGAAGGACAAAGTCTTGGACGCCGACTCGGTCCCGGGCGATCAGAGCCCCCTCCATGTTCAACTGGTTTGGCTTCGTCCACGGCGCTGGTTTCTACGGGGAATAAGGAAACCACCACTTGATTAGGATGCCCCAGAGAGCAGCTGCTCTCTCCCCCTCCTCAAAACAGGCTGGTTCTCTGGCCAACCCTCTCCCCCCCACCACCAAACGACTGGCAAGGGTGGCACCGTGAAGATGGCACCGATGCTCTGAAGGGGCTTGGCTGGTCCCAGCGTAGGGTTGCCTAGTCCAATTCAAGAAATGTCTGGGGACTTTGGGGATGGAGCCAGGAGCAAGGGTGTGACAAGCATCATTGAACTCCAAAGGGAGTTCTGGCCATCACGTTTAAAAGGACTGCACATCTTTTCAATGCCTTCCTTCCATAGGAAATAATGAAGGATATGGGGCACCTTCTTTAGGGGCTCATAGAATTGGTCCCCCTGGTCCAATCGCTTTGAAACTTGGAGGGTATTCTGGGGAGAGGGACTGGATGCTATGCTGAAAATTTGGTACCTCTACCTCAAAAAACAGCCCCCCTCAGAGCCCCAGATATCCGTGGATTGATTCTCCATGATTTTCTATGGGAATAAGTCTCCATAGGGAATAATGGAGTGCCCAGCAGATATTTCCCTCCCCTCCCCCCCCTTTCTGACGACCCTGAAGCAGGGGGAGGGCCTCCAAACCGGGGGATCCCCTGCCCCCACCTGGGGATTGGCAACCCTATCCCAGCCCTGTGGCACAGGGAAGACTGGCATCCCACCCTGGGCACCTGCTGCTGCTGGCTGGGTCAAGCAATGCCCAAAGGGCTAGGCCTGGGCCAGGCTGGCAGTGGTGCAGACCCAGGAGGGAGGGGTACACGGTGCATCTTGTTCACTCACAACATTTCTCTCCTGCCTTTCTGTCCTCGCATGGGCAGTCAAGGCAGCTAATAATTTAAAAACACAGACAATAGAATCACATTCTAAAACCATCAAAATCATTAAAACGATTAAAAACGGGGCTAAAATATGCATAAGCAAAGCTTGTTTTGTAGGAATTCCTTTGCACATTAGGCTACACCTCCCTGTTGTAGCTAATTCTCCAAGAGCTTACAGGGCTCTTAGCACAGGGCCTGCTGTAAGCTCTTGGGAGGACTGGCTACATCAGGGGTGCGTGCCCTAACATGCAAAGGAGTTCCCGCTACAAGAAAAGCCCTTTGTGCAAGACATTAACAACTGCAATCAAAACATTGGTTAGGAAGGCAGGATCACTAAGGGAATGCCTAACACATTTTTAAAAAGTCTTTGCCCGCTAACGGAAGACAGAAAACAGAAAGGGGGCAGACTGATCTCCCTGGGGAGGACATTCCAGAGTGTTGGTGCCATGACCAAGAAGGCCCTGCCCCGGGCTGCCAGCAGCCGCCTAATCCCCAAAGGTGTAGGCATGTGAAGCAGGGCCTCTGAAGATCACCATAGTGATCCCTCTCTCTCAACAGGGGCATTCCTGGGGGCTTGAAGGAGGCAGTGGTCCGTCCTCTCCTGAAGAAACCATCTCTGGACCCTACGGTCCTAGCAAACTACTGCCCACTTTCAAACTTGCCATTCCTGGGCAAGGTAGCGGAGAGGGCGGTGGCAACGCAGCTTCAGGCTTTCTTGGAGGACGCTGTTGTCCTGGATCCCTTCCAGTCCGCCTTCCGCCCTGCCCATGGAACAGAGACAGTGTTGGTTGCCTTGGTGGATGATCTCCAGGGGCATCTGGATCGAGGTGGTTCGGCACTGCTGATCCTTCTCTATCTGTCTGCAGCGTTTGATACGGTTGACCATGAAGTGTTGGCCCACCGGCTCGCTGACGCAGGGATACGGGGGCTGGCCCTTCAATGGTTGGTCCCCTTTCTCCAAGGTCGGGGACAGAAGGTGGCGCTTGGGGGTGAACTCCCCCAGCAGTACCCATTACAATGTGGTGTGCCGCAGGGAGCAATTCTCTCCCCAATGTTATTCAACATCTACATGCACCCCCTTGCCCAGATCAGCCGGAGCTATGGGCTGGGGTGTCATCAATATGCAAATGACACCCAGCTCTATCTGCTGATGGACGGCCACCCGGATTCAGCCCCAGAGGAATTGGGTAGGGCATTGCAAGCCGTGGCTGGCTGGTTGCAACAGAGCCGGCTGAAAATGAATCCATCGAAGATGGAGGTGCTGTGTCTAGAGGCTATAGGGGGCTGGGGTCAGGGATCAGGCTCTCATCCTTTGATGGGGCTCCATTGATGCCCACATCGAGGGTGAAGAGCCTGAGGGTATTTCTGGATGCCTCTCTAACTATGGAAGCCCAGGAGAGCCAGTCTGGTGTAGTGGTTAAGTGTGCGGACTCTTACCTGGGAGAACCGGGTTTGATTCCCCACTCCTCCACTTGCAGCTGCTGGAATGGCCTTGGGTCAGCCAGAGCTCTCTTATCTGGGAGAACCGGGTTTGATTCCCCACTCCTCCACTTGCACCTGCTGGAATGGCCTTGGGTCAGCCAGAGCTCTCTTATCTGGGAGAACCGGGTTTGATTCCCCACTCCTCCACTTGCAGCTGCTGGAATGGCCTTGGGTCAACCAGAGCTCTCTTATCTGGGAGAACCGGGTTTGATTCCCCACTCCTCCGCTTGCAGCTGCTGGAATGGCCTTGGGTCAGCCAGAGCTCTCTTATCTGGGAGAACCGGGTTTGATTCCCCACTCCTCCACTTGCACCTGCTAGCATGGCCTTGGGTCAGCCATAGCTCTGGCAGAGGTTGTCCTTGAAAGGGCACCTGCTGGGAGAGCCCTCTCCAGACCCACCCACCTCACAGGGTGTCTGTTGTGGGGGAGGAAGATAAAGGAGATTGTGAGCCGCTCTGAGATTCTTCGGAGTGGAGGGCGGCGTATAAATCCAATATCATCATCATCTTCTTCTTTTTCCCACCACTGCCAGATTGACCTTTTTCCATCTGAGGCGGCTCAGGCAGTTGGTCCCGTATCTCTACCCCCACAACCTCCACAGTAACCCATGCATTGGTCACTTCCAGGCTAGATTATTGTAACTCTCTCTACGTGGGGCTGCCCTTGACCCTCCTCTGGAAACTCCAGCTGGTGCAGAATGCTGCTGCACAGATGTTGACTTCGTCGCCTATACGGGCCCGGATCCATCCTGTGCTGCGGGAACTGCGCTGGCTACCCATTGAGTACCGGATCCGGTTCAAGGTGTTGGTTTTAACCTTTAAAGCCCTATATGGCCAGGGGCCAGCATACTTTCGGGACCGCCTCTCCCTGTATGAGCTCCGGAGGTCCTTACGGTCAGCAAACCAACAACTCCTGGTAATACCCAGCCCCAGAGACGTCCATCTAGCCTCGACGAGGGCCAGGGCCTTTTCAGCCCCGGCCCCTGCCTGGTGGAATGAGCTCCCCCTGGAGATCCGGGCCCTGTGGGATCTGCTTCGATTCCGCAGGGCCTGTAAAACAGAGCTCTTTCGGCAGGCTTTCAGCTGAGGCAGTGGGCGTCACTTGGGTTTTTTTTTTTAATTTTATAATTTTTATTGATTTTAACTATAAAAAGAAAAAGCGTAAGCATAGATACAGAAGCATTTAAGAGGGGGAGGGGTGGATACAGAGTGGGAGACCAGAAACAAAGAAAAATACAAATTGATCAGTTACATTTCTACCTCCAAATGAAATACCCAATTCTTTCTACCTGCAAGTATGAAATTTTCCCCTTATATTTTACCAACTTTATCTTTCATTATGCACTTTTTACTAAACTATTACTTAAAACACAAGTCTAAACTATTCTTCTTCAGCACATATCAGCATTAAAAAGTCAGAGAAGTCTCAACACAGAACTAAGCTTAACCGTATTAAAAATACAGACTTAACTTATTTTAACAATGTCGTCGTTAAAATGAGCATAAGAAACAAATATCTTTATGGGTTTGTAGAATCTTTCGGGCTCAAGTGCTGTGTTCTACTGGAGAAAGTTTTCCTTCCAGACGTTTCGTTCTGAGAACGATACGTCTGGAAGGAAAACTTTCTCCAGTAGAACACGGCACTTGAGCCCGAAAGATTCTACAAACCCTAATGATGTTACCAGCCGTGAAAACCTGAAATCTTTGATAAATATCTTTATCCTTCTAACTTACTTATTTCAAACTGAAAGAAAAAAAAACAGATTTAAAATATCATAAAACGTAGAGAGAGAGAAAACTAATAAGCAGGAAAAAAAGCATAGTAATTTATCTGTCTCAGTATAAACAATTTCTCCAAACAAACATGTTAAGAGCAGATCTACCAGATTACAGAATAACTGTGTTGTCTGGTGGGCATCACTTGTTACCGGCCTCCCCTCCCTCATTGCATCCCAGCGCTACAAGATCTGCTGGACTTGGACAATAGGTCACATCTGTGAGGCAGAATCTAGCCATCTGAATCTTTGTAATCTTAGATTTTATATTTTAAGTTGTTTTTTTTACTGTTTTCACTAAGGACCATTTTTATGATGTAACCCGTAATGCAGCAGGAGGTCCTTTGATGGTCCCAAACCATATAAGGCTTCGAAGGTCAAGACCAGCCCCTTGAGTTGTGCCTGAAAGCAAGCTGAGAGCCGATGTAGATGGAACACGGCTGGAGTGATCCTGGCTGCACCCAGGGCCAAATAAGGGGGTGCAGAGGGGGGGTTGCCCTGGGCACCGCTGTAGGGGGGGCTGCCAAATTGGGAATGGAGTCCATTCTATTCTATGGGCCCATAAGGGGGTGCCATTTTTTAATTTTGCCCCCCACCTCAAAAAACATGTCGATGTGGTCCTGGCTGCACTAACTGAAGACCCCAGACCCTATCAAGGGCAGCCCCACTTCAAACCAGCTCTGTCCCAAGGAACATTCTCCAGAGAGAGACTTTATGAACAAGAGCATCTGACCAGGGTGATGCTTTCATTTGTGCGCCGCTGGATAAAACCGTCTGGTGCGTGTCTTGCTTCACTAGCTTACATTAAGGGTCCCTTTCCCAAAGATTTTTTAAAAGGAGTCTGCAAGACTCCCTAGCTGGTTATTTTACATAGTTGTTTGCCTCTCAGCAAGATCCCAAGGCTGCGAGCGGTTTAAAGCACTTAAAAGACAGCAACAAATCCTGTAAAACAGTCTAGCAACAAGAAGCAACGACAGCATAAAGATGAAAAACCACAAGGACTAAAACAGATGTTTCCAAGCCAGCAGTACAGTAATTAAGCCTACGGTGTTAATAAAACAAAGATCTGCACCAAACTGCAGCTAAAAGTCTAATTAAAAAGCCATTTGGAATGGGGGAGCTGGCTGGCTATTTCGTTGACTGGGAGAATTCTGTTGCCCTGAGAGCCACAGGCAGGCAGAGAATCTGAGCCCAGAGAACCTGGCTGTGCCGGCAGCAACCTCTTGGCTCCAATGGCTCTTTTAACATCTCAGTAGGGTTGCCAAGTCCAATTCAGGAAATATCTGGGGCTTTGGGGGTGGAGCCAGGAGGCTTTGGGGGTGGAGCCAGGAGCAAGGATTTGACAAGCATAATTGAATTCCAAAGGGAGTTCTGGCCGTCACATTTAAAGGGACCGCACACCTTTTACATGCCTTCCCGCCATTGGAAATAACGAAGGATAGGGACACCTTCTTTTGGGGCTCATAGAATTGGACCCCCTAGTCCAATCTTTTTGAAACTTGGAGGGTGTTTTGAGGAGGGTCTCCAGATGCTATGCTGCATACTTGGTGCCTCTACCTCAAAAAACAGCCGCCGCAGAGCCCCAGGTACCAGCAGATCAATTCTCCATTATACCGAGGGGAATCGGTCTCCATAGGGAATAATGAGTGCCCAGCAGACATTTCCCCCACACACTTCTTTCTAATGACCTTGAAGTGGGGGGAGGGCCTCCAAATCGGGGGATCTCCTGCCCCCACCTGGGGTAGGCAACCCTATATCTCAGCCCGCTGTACTGTTTTTGGTCAAAGCTTTGATCTTTTGGTAGGGCTGGCAAGTCTGGGTTGAGAAACTCCTGAAGCTTTGGAGGTGGACCCTGGGGAGAACAGGGACCACAGGGGGGCAGAAGGCGAGACAGCCCACCCTCCCATGCCACCATTTTGTCCAGGGGAAGTGATCTCTGTAGTCTAGAGCAGGGGTGGCCAACGGTAGCTCTCCAGATGTTTTTTTGCCTACAACTCCCATCAGCCCCAGCCAGCATGGCCAACGGCTAGGGCTGATGGGAGTTGTAGGCAATATACATCTGGAGAGCTACCGTTGGCCACCCCTGCTCTACTCCACTCTAAATTCAGTATCCAATATCGTCTATCTTCTTCTTCTCCTTCTTTCTGCAAAGCAGTTGTCTTATATCCTGTACTCCACTCTAAAGCAGGGGTGGCCAAGGGTAGCTCTCCAGATGTTTTTTGCCTACAACTCCCATCAGCCCCCGCCAGCATGGCCAATGGCTGGGGCTGATGGGAGTTGTAGGCAATAAACATCTGAAGAGCTACCATTGGCCACCCCTGGTCTAGAGAGCAGTGGTCATTCTGGGAGAATGCCAGGCCCCACCTGGAAGTTGGCAACCTTATCCTCTGGATCGGCTTCCTTGGTCTGTGGAACAGCAAGAAAGAAACTTCCAGAGGGTCTCAGGATTGGTCTGCAGGAGAACAGCTGGATTCAGTTCCAGGAGCTGATTATGGAAGTCACAGAAAGCAAAAATTACAGAAGGGGGCAAGCGAAAGAAGGTGGAGCTCGACAGAGAGACGCCCAGCAAATCCACTACCTGAGATTCTCCATTGTGCTATGGGCTGCTACTCTCCAGTTCCACCTCCTCTTACTTCTCTTTTTTATATGTTTGTAAACAGTTCAAGTGCTTCCCAGTCACCTCATAAGGACACAAGAGAGCCCCTAAAGAAGGTGCCCTCATCCTCCATTATTTCCAAACGAGGCAAGGCATTTAGAAGCGCCCCGTGGCGCAGAGTGGTAAAGCTGCAGTCGGTGCCCTCTGCTCACGACCTGAGTTCAATCCCAGCGGAAGCTGGTTCAGGTAGCCGGCTCCAGGCTGACTCCACCTTCCATCCTTCCAAGGTCGGTCAAATGAGTCCCCAGCTTGCTGGGGAGAAAGTGTAGATGACTGGGGAAGGCAATGGCAAACCACCCCATAAAAAGTCTGCCGTGAAAACGTTGTGAAAACAACATCACCCCAGAGACGGAAACGACTGGTGCTTGCACAGAGGACCTTTCCTTTTCGGTTCCCTTTAAATGAGATGGCCAGAGCTCCTTTTGGAGTTCAATTGTGCTTCTCACAACCTTCCTCCTGGCTCCACCCCCAAAGTCTCCAGCTGTTTCTTGAGTCAGACCTGGCAACTGGACCCTTGCAGGTGGGCCATAATTGTCAACTCCAAGCAGAGTCCCTCAAGACTCCAGCATTTCCTGAACTGGAAGGCTGTCTTGGACAGTAATACAAAATCTCCCCCCATCCCAAGGCTGTGGAAGCAAAGATAAAGATTAAGAACTCTCTCAAAGCAATAGTGGCCCCGTGGCGCAGAGTGCTAAAGCAGCAGTACTATGGTCCGAACTCTCTGCTCAGGACCTGAGTTCGATTCCGGAGGAAGCTGGATTCAGGTAGCCGGCCCAAGGTCGACTCTGCCTTCCATCCTCCCGAGGTTGGTCAAATGAGTCCCCAGCTTGCTGGGGGGAAAGTGTAGATGACTGGGGAAGGCAATGGCAAACCACCCCGTAAAAAAGACTGCCGTGAAAACATTGTGAAAGCAACGTCACCCCAGAGTCGGAAACGACTGGTGCTTGCACAGGGGACCTTTTCCTTTCCTCAAAGCAATGGAATGAAACTCAGCCTGGAGAAAGTCTCCCATTTCCCCCTGAGGCTTCGCCTTCCAAGAAGACAAGAGCAACTAAAATAAAAGTCAAAACTGTCCCCTGTCATCATGGCTGAGGCAAAGACTGGCAACGCTAACTAAGTTGCCAGGTCTGTGTTGAAAAATACCTGGAGACTTTGAAGGTGGAGCCAGCAGAGGGTGGGGTTTGGGGAGGGGAGGGGCCACAGAGTCTAGCCTGCAACATACTAATTTTCTCCAGGGGAGCTGATCTCTGCCAGCTGGAAATCAGTTGCAAAAACAGGAGATCTCCAGGCCTCCCCTGGAGGCTGGCAACCCTAACTCTAACCCAGAGGCTTTCTATTTGCCTCCCCAGGTGACTTGAGACTAGCCATTCTCCCTTGTCCTTCTCCTCCCCTCTCTTCCTTGCAGTGTGTGTGGCAGGGTGGAGTATCATAGAATCCTAGAGTTGGAAGGGACCTCTAGGGTCATCTAGTCCAACCCCCTGCACAATGCAGGAAACTCACAAACACCTCCTCCTAAATTCACAGGATCTTCATTGCTGTCAGATGGCCATTTAGCCTCTGTTTAAAAACCTCCAAGGAAGGAGAGCCCACCACCTCCTGAGGAGGAAGCCTCTTCCACTGAGGAATCGCTCTAACGGTCAGGAAGTTCTTCCTGATGTTGAGCCGGAAACTCTTTTGATTTCAACCCAATAATGCAGCCCTCTCTTGCGGGGAGGCCATCGCAGCAGCCCACCCCCCAGGCACTTTTACTCAGAATGAGCCTCCCCTGGGGGCCAAACCAGAGGAGAGCCGAGAGTTCCACATCCAGAGCGTCTGGACATTTTTTAAAAACTCCGTTATCGCTTGCCCAGGGATCCAACTCCACTTTATCAGATTTGGCATTGATTCTTGAATACAAAAAAGCAGCCCCGTGGCGCAGAGTGGTAAAGCAGCAGTACTGCAGTACTGTGATCTGAACTCTCTGCTCACGACCTGCATTCTATCCCATCAAAAGCTGGTTCAGGTAGCCCGCCCAAGGTTGACTCAGCCTTCCATCCTTCCAAGGTCGGTCAAATGAGTCTCCAGCTTGCTGGGGGGGAAGTGTAGATGACTGGGGAAGGCAATGGCAAACCACCCCGTAAAAAGGTCTGCTGTGAAAACGTTGTAAAAGCAACGTCACCCCAGAGTCAGAAACGACCAGTGCTTGCACAGGGGACCTTTCCTTTCCTTGAATACAGCCAATAAGCATTCTCCCCGTTGACTTCCCATCTTCACAGTTCCAAAAGAGAGGGATGGGGTTGATACCCCATTCCCCCCAAAAAAACCATGAGCCTGGAATTGCCTGCTCCCATTCTGCATGCTCTCTACGGTTGCCAGCCTCCAGGTGGGACCTGGGGATTACAGAATTACATCTCATCACCAGAGATCAGCTCCCCAGGAGAAAACGGCTTCTTTGGAGGGGGGACTCTCTGACATTGGGCACCACTGAGGTCCCCGCCCTCCCCAGACTCCACCCCCCAAATCTCCAGGAGTTTCCCCACCAGGAGGTGGCAACCTTACTCTCCCTGTCCCCCGCTGGTGGCCAGTCCCAGCCACCCCTGCTGGCCCCTTCCAAGCTGCACCGCTAGACCAGTAGCTTACCTCTTTCCCTTCCTCCCCGCTTCTCTGCGGATTCAAGAAAGAGGTCTTTGTAAAGCAGCTTCTAATTTGAACATATTGTTGCAAAGTTGCTCCAGATTGGAGCGCTGCTCCTTCAGTGGGAATCCACAATGGCAGCTGGAAAGGGAGAGCTGAGAGACAACAGACTCCCTTTACGCCCAGACCTTGCTTCCCAAGGGCTTGTCAGCCTCTGCCAGCCCAAGGTCACAAGCCAAACAGCCATCTCTATGGGAAGCAGGGATAGTTCCCCGGGCAGGCCCCGGGCCCCTCTCAGAAGGAATCACCACATTCATTTGCACTACAGCCCCCAAATGAAAAGATCTGGGAGATGTTCAGGTGAAGGCTTGTGACAAGGGCCAGCCCGGAAACACACAGCTTGTGCCTCTGAGCATGTCTAGAAGGAGACTCTCCAACACAAGAGCGACCCCAGTCCTCTCACACTAGGGTTCAATCCAAGAAATATCTGGGGACTTTAGGGGTGGAGCCCGGAGCAAGGTTGCAACAAGCATAACCGAACTCCAAAGGGAGTTTGGGTCATCATATCTAAAGGGACCACGCTCCTTTTAAATGCCTTCCCTCCGTTGGAAATAATGAAGGATTGGGGCACCCTCTTTTGGGGCTCACAGAACTGGACCCCCTGGTCCAATCCTTTTGAAACCCGGAGGGTGTTTTGAGTGGAGGCAGTGGATGCTATGCTGCAAATTTGGTGCCTCTACCTCAAAGAACACCTCCCCCAGAGCCCCGGATACCGACAGATCGATTTTCCACGATACCCTATAGGAATCGGTCTGCATAGGGAATAACGCAGTGCCCAGCAGACATTTCCCTCCCCCCACCCCCCCCCTGCTTTCTGATGACCCTGAAGAGGGGGGAGGGCCTCCAAACCGGGGGATCCCCTGCCACCACCTGGGGATTGGCAACCCTATCTCACACACATCTTGATTTTCACAGCAGGGCTTCCAGTCAGAGCGTGGGACAGAATTCAGCCCCAGGTCACCCACTGCTGTTGGTTTCCCTGAAGGATGAATGAGATGTGGCATACCATGAAGTATGGTCTACCACCTTTTTGAATTTACGCCTGTCTGTACGTGAACGCAAAAATACGCCTTACCTTCTCTGAGACGGGAGGGAGGGAGAGGGAGAGAATGAGAGGCCTTGAAATACCAGGAGCTGCAGACTGGATCAGATTTCCTTAACCTATTTCTTTTTACTGGACACCCTGCAAACTGGCTCTCTTTCCACTTCCCTCCCGAGATCAAGATTCCAAGCCGATGCAGAAAACCCAGTTTCCACCTAAAGATGAGAGCCGGTTGTGGGGTGTGTGTGCTGTGGCACTGCTCAGATAAGCCCCATCCTGAATACTAGCACAGCTTTTGCAATGGGAGCAGGGAAGGAACATCTGAGCCATTCTGTGTATCGTTTACATTAAGAAAGGTAAAAGTAGACCCCTGTGCAAGCACCAGTCGTTTCTAACACTGGGGTGACATTGCTTTCATGTTTTCACGGCAGACTTTTTATGGGGTGGTTTGCCATTGCCTTCCCCAGTCTTTTACACTTCCCTCCCAGCAAGCTCAGGACTCATTTGACAGACCTCGGAAGGACAGAAGGCTGAGTCAGAACTCTCTGCTCACAACCTGAGTTCAATCCCGGCGGAAGCTGAGTTCAGGTAGCCAGCTCAAGGTTGACTCAGCCAACTATCCTTCCGAGGCTGGTAAAAAGAGTATCCAGTTTGCTGGGGGGAAAGTGTAGAGGACTGGGGAAGGCAATGGCAAACCACCCCGTAAAAAGTCTGTCGTGAAAACATTGTGATGCAACGTCACCCCAGAGTTGGAAACAACAGGTGTTTGCACAGAGGACCACCTTTACCTTTTTAATATTTTGTTTATTTAACATTCTCTGATAACTGACACCTCTTGCTCTGAATTGCTGCATCAGCGTCTGTGCT
Organism: Heteronotia binoei; assembly: GCF_032191835.1. Classification (NCBI taxonomy): domain Eukaryota; kingdom Metazoa; phylum Chordata; class Lepidosauria; order Squamata; family Gekkonidae; genus Heteronotia; species Heteronotia binoei. The sequence goes on along the minus strand of NC_083233.1, from coordinate 82,498,394 downwards.
GTAGCAATCTTGACTATGCTGTTCAGATGTGTATCTGTCAGTTGCAAACCTACTTTTGATTTGCTTGCAGGCCTGACAGGATGCCTCTGGGGGCCTGATCCATCCCCCAGGCTGTATGTTTGACACCCTGCTGTAGAGTTTTCAAGGCAAGAGACACTGAGAAGTGGTTTTGCCATTGGCTGTCTCTGCAGCGCAACCCAGAACTTCCTTGGGGGTTTCCTATCCAAATAAGGCCTAAGGACAGGGAGCAGCCTCCTTTGCCTCTGAGATCTGACTTGCCTGGGCTATCCAGGTTGGAAAACACCTGGCGATTTGGGTGGGGGTGTAGCCTAGGGAGGGTGGGGTTTGAGGAGGGACCCTTAGCAGGATACAATGCCATAAGAGTCCACCATCCAAAGCAGCCATTTCCTCCAGGGGAACTGATCGTGGTCATTTTGTGATCAACTGTAATAGCAGGAGGTCTCCAGGTGCCACCTGGAGATTGGCAACCCTCTCTTTAATGTTCATTTTGGAACCTAGTCCAGACTGAGTTATATTCTTTTTGCTAATTGATATGGTACCCAGGGCTTTTTTTGTAGAACAAGCCCAGCAGGAACTCATTTGCATATTAGGCCACACCCCCTGGAGGCACCATTTTTTCACGTGCAGGGCTTTTTGTAGAACAAGCCCAGCAGGGACTCATTTGCATATTAGGCCACACCCCCTGATGGCACCATTTTCCGCACCGGGCTTTTTGTAGAACAAGCCCAGCAGGGACTCATTTGCATATTAGGCCACACCCCCTGATGGCACCATTTTCCGCACAGGGCTTTTTGTAGAACAAGCCCAGCAGGGACTCATTTGCATATTAGGCCACACACACCTGGTGCCAAGCCAGGCGGAACTGCATTCCTGCTCAAAAAATGCCCTGATGGTACCTATACATTTAAAAGTTCATTTAGGGTTTTTTTTAAAAAAGAAAAAACCCCGCTCTGGCAAGAGTGGATTCAGGATGGCACTAGTGATGGCCAGTCAGTGCTGCACACACCCACCTTCTGTGGCGAACTGATTTCTGTTGTATGTCTAACCAGAATGTAGCAAGTGCACTTCCAGAGCATCTCCAAGGGTTGCCAGGGAACCTCCGCTAAGCATACAGATAAACACTTATGGCCAGGGCTTTTTTTGTAGGAAAAGCCCAGCAGGAACTCATTTGCATATTAGGGCACACCCCCTGGTGCCAAGCCAGCCAGAACTGCACTCCTTTACTTCCTTTCCATTTATATCCCACCCATTAGCCACCTATTAGCCACAGTGTATGTGTGTATATAAAATTTTTTGCCACTGTGTGACACAGAGTGTTGGACTTGATGGGCCGTTGGCCTGATCCAACATGGCTTCTCTTATGTTCTTATGTGACACAGAGTGTTGGACTGGATGGGCCATTGGCCTGATCCAACATGGCTTCTCTTATGTTCTTATGTGACACAGAGTGTCGGACTGGATGGGCCATTGGCCAGATCCAACATGGCTTCTCTTATGTTCTTATGTGACACAGAGTGTCGGACTGGATGGGCCATTGGCCAGATCCAACATGGCTTCTCTTATGTTCTTATGTGACACAGAGTGTTGGACTTGATGGGCCGTTGGCCTGATCCAACATGGCTTCTCTTATGTTCTTATGTTCTTATTCCAAATGAACTCAGGGCGGCTAACAATCATATAAAGATTAACATCTCAATTTCAAACAATAAAACAATAAGTCCATTATACTTTAAAACAATTTAAAACAAAGGATTGGTGCTATACAGAGTCTACAATTTATCTGTTGATGTTCCTTCTGGTGGAGTTACCCAGCAGCATAAAGCAGCAGCCTTCTCCCCTGTACATTCTTGCTCAAAAAAAGCCTGCTTTTGGCACTAGAATTGTGTTGCAAGCTCCAAATAAGCGTCAATGCACACAGGCTCATTCCTCACTTAACAGCAATGTAGCAATGTAGCACCCATGCAAAACTGCCAATAGATCCATTTCTACAGATAGAAATTTACATTTTGTTTTAAACACAAAGTCTATTTGCACATTTGGGTACCAGTTCTCAGCTAATGAATTAGGAAAGAGAAGAAGAGATGGTTTTTATACCCCGCTCTTCACTACCCAGAGGAGTCTCAAAATGGCTTACAGTCTCCTTCCTTTCCTCTCTCAACACCGCAATAATAACTTTGTAAGCAGGCGGGGCTGAGAGAGCTCTTTTGAGAACTCTGACAGGCCCAAGATCACCCATCTGGCTGCATGTCAAGGAAGTGTAGGAATCGAACCTGGTTCTTCAGATGAGAGTCCGCCACTCTTAACCACTATACCATACTGGCTCACCATGAACAAGGGGTGAGTGTGGATGTGTAAGCCAGCCCCGGCAACTTTTGTTAAAATGTCATCTAGTGGGGAAAAGACTTTTCTCTGCCAGAAACTGTGGAGAGCTGCTGTCCGTGAGATATGACTGCGCCAGCAATATCAGGACTTTTATCCAGCACGAGGCAGCTGGAAATGGTCATATAACATACGCAAAAAGGGCATTCCTTCAGAAGAGGTCTGCCACATTTTCGTCTCTGGCAAATTCATGACAGCAGACATTCCCCAGGTTAAGCTTCTCCAACTGCATCTATTCGGCAAGCTAAGAAGAGCTGTCCGCCCCCTTTCCTCAACAGGAATGCCCCTGTATAAATGGATGGTGCGGTCTCATTTGGAATACTGTGTGCAATTCTGGTCACTGCACCTCAAAAAGGATATTATAGCATTGGAAAAAGTGCAGAAAAGGGCAACTAGAATGATTAAAGGGTTGGAACACTTTCCCTATGAAGGAAGGTTAAAACGCTTGGGGCTCTTTAGCTTGGAGAAACGTCAACTGCAGGGTGACATGATAGAGGTTGACAAGATTATGCCTGGGATGGAGAAAGTAGAGAAAGAAGTACTTTTCTCCCTTTCTCACGATGCAAAAACATTCAATGAAATTGCTGAGCAGTCAGGTTAAAACGGATAAAAGGAAGTACTTCTTCACCCAAAGGGTGATTAACATGTGGAATTCACTGCCACAAGAGGTGGTGGCGGCTACAAGCATAGCCAGCTTTAAGAGGGGATTGGATAAAAATATGGAGCAGAGGTCCATCAGTGGCTATTAGCCACAGTATATATACATACATACATACACACACACACATATATGTATGTGTGTATATGTATGTATGTGTGTGTGTGTGTGTATGCACACACACATATATTGGCCACTGTGTGACACAGAGTGTTGGACTGGATGGGCCATTGGCCTGATTCAACATGGCTTCTCTTACGTTCTTATGATCTCTACTCTTAACATTTGTGTGACAGGCAGAAACTCACTCAGAGCAGCCTTTCTCCCTGCAGGTTTTCCTGACACTTATTAGATTTCCAGGGGTGAAACACCTCTTTAAAGGCACAGGAGCCGTCAAAGGTGGGGGGGGGGGGGGGAGAGCAGTTTTATTGCAAAAGACACTAATCTACTGAGCGTTTCTTCCACATCGCAAGCATGAGCTATCCATCCGTCCCCCACAAGAGGTCGCCCTGCAACTCTTTGTCAAAGTCCCACTGCCTTTCCTCTCTTGTTGTTGTTCAGTCACACAGTCATCCGACTCTTTGCAACCCCCTGGACCAAGTCACACCAGGCCCTCCTGTCTTCCGAAGTCTGCTCAAATTCATGTTAGTTACATCAGTAACGCTGTCCGGCCATATCGTCTGCCGTCCCCTTCTTCTTTTGCCTTCTGTCTTTCCCAGCATCAGGATCTTCTCCAGGGAGTGCTCCCTTCTCATTGGGTGGCAAAAGGATTGGAGCTTCAGCTTCAGCATCTGACCTTCTAGGGAACAGTCTGGGTTGATTTCCCTTAGGACTGACTGATTGGATCTTCTTGCAGTCCAAGGGGCTCTCAAGAGTCTTCTCCGGCACCACAGCTCAAAAGCATCTATTCTTCTGTGCTCGGCCTTCCTTATGGTCCAGCTCTCACAGCCATACATTACTACCGGGTTTCCTCTCTTGGCCTGCTGCCAATAGGATACTCAGGATAGGTGGGATAGAAAGCAGGCTGGGTGGGGTAGAAACTGAACTGTTCTTTCTCAAGGCCTAAGGACAGGGATCAGCCTTCATTGCACTGGATCTAGCAGAACCATTCTGCTAACAGGGGGGGGGGGCGGTTTGCCACATTGGTCCGAAGCAACAGAATGAGTCCAGTGTCTTTAAGGTTCCTCAGACTTTGTTCCGTTCCACTAACAGAGCTACTTCCCTCCAGAGCAAAAGGGTTGTAGTGCTGGGAAAACCACTGTTAGACGAGCAGATCCACCAGATTCAACTTGGGTGTTTGCCAGAAAGGTATGATGGGTGCTGATACTCATTTAATAGATTCCCTGGAAATTTCACAGCCAATACACAGAACCGAAAAGTGTCCCTGGGCTCCACCCGGTACAAGCCTCAGCGTGGGAGAAAAGAAGTAATAAACAAGGGCCCTTTTTGAGCACAGACAAACCACCGTTAGACACCACCCAAAGCCCCCAAAACCCATGGGGTTTAGCAGGCCTTGAATTCAGCAGGAGCTCACAGGCGCACAGCTCCTGAACCTTTTTGAGGGTCCCCCCTCCTCCTCTCCACCTACCTTGTCCACTGAACAGCTGGTGCAGCTGCATAACAATCCCTGGATTAGGAGAGCGGGCAGCCAGCCAGCCACCAGGGGCTTTGCCATGCCCCCAGCAGCCCTCGTTAACCCTGGAGAAGGTCGCACCACCCTTTCTCCACTTCTTATGTGATTTGGGGCAGCAAGTGGCTTGCTGGCCTTTTGACTGCAGGGTGGGCAGCCAAGGAGAGCCCCAGGAGAGCAAGGCCTGCTTGGGCTGGCTGGAACTCTAGCCAGTCCAAGCAGGTCTCGCTTGCCCAGGGCTCTCCTTTCTTGCAGCGGGTTGCTTTTGGCTGGGGGGGGCAGCATATGCTAATGAGCTCCACTATCTATTTTTCTATAAATGACTCCGGGGGTTCAGAGGATTGTCATTAAGCATTGAAGCATCTAACCCACTTGATGCCGCTGGGGGGAAATGGTCTGAAGGGGCAACTCAAAGACAAAACTGAATCTCCACCCTTCTGATTTGAGAAGGCTCCCCTTACACAGAACAGGCAAGGAAATGAACCTCTAGCTTCGCACCCTTGACTGAGCAAACGTTAAGAGGGGGAAAGAAATCAACAGATTTCATGAATCCTGCTCCACTGAATAGTCCGGGGGGCCTCAAGGCAGTGCCTGCAGCCACCAGTGTGCCCACCAGGGGGGTTTTTTGGGGGAGGAGCTTACAGTAAGCCCTGTACTTAGGGGGTTGCCAAGTCTAATTCAAGAAATATCTGGGGACTTTGGGGGTGGAGCCAGGAGACATTGGGGGTGGAGCCAGGAGCAAGGTTGTGACAAGCATAATTGAACTCCAAAGGGCGTTCTGGCCATCACATTTAAAAGGACCGCACACCTTTTCAATGCCTTCCCTCCATTGGAAGTAATGAAGGAGGGGCGCCTTCTTTTGGGGCTCATAGAACGGGACCCCCTGGTCCAATTGTTTTGAAACATGGCGGGTATTTCGGAGGGAGACACTGGATGCGACACTGAAATGTGGTGTCTCTATTTCAAAAGACAGCCCCCCCCCAGAGCCACAGGTACCTGCGGATCAATTCTCATTATTACCTATGGAAATAAGTCTCCATAGGGGATAATAGAGTTCCCAGCAGACATCTCCCTCCCCCCCTCGCTTTCTGCTGACTCTGAAGAGGGGGGAGGAGGGGTCTCCAAGTGGGTGATCCCCTGCCCCCACCTGGGGATTTTCAGTGGAGAACGAGACCACGGAAACTGTGAAATGACACTCTCACTCCGTGTAGAAAAAATATATACAATTGTATTCAATATGTATTCAGTCTTTTCCAAAACATATCCATCCTCTTGTAAATATCTCAGTGGTACAGACAAAAAACCATCTTGTGCACAACACTCTACAGTCCAAACAATACAAATTAAAGTCCAACGAATCATAAAAAGAACTGGTCCATTTCGTTCTTCATAAGAACATAAGAGAAGCCATGTTAGATCAGGCCAATGGCCCATCCAGTCCAACGCTCTGTGGTCACATAAGAACATCAGAGAAGCCCTGTTGGATCAAGCCAGTGGCCCATCCAGTCCAACACTCTGTGTCACATAAGAACAGAAGAGAAGCCCTGTTGGATCAGGCGAGTGGCCCATCTAGTCCAACACTCCGTGTCACATAAGAACATAAGAGAAGCCATGTTGGATCAGGCCAATGGCCCCTCCAGTCCAACACTCCGTGTCACATAAGAACATAAGAGAAGCCCTGTTGGATCAGGCCAATGGCCCATCCAGTCCAACACTCTGTGTCACATAAGAACATAAGAGAAGCCATGTTGGATCAGGCCAATGGCCCATCCAGTCCAACACTCCCGTGTCACATAAGAACATAAGAGAAGCCCTGTTGGATCAGGCCAATGGCCCATCCAGTCCAACACTCTGTGTCACATAAGAACAGAAGAGAAGCCCTGTTGGATCAGGCCAATGGCCCATCCAGTCCACCACTCTGTGTCACATAAGAACATAAGAGAAGCCATGTTGGATCAGGCCAATGGCCCATCCAGTCCAACACTCTGTGTCACATAAGAACATAAGAGAAGCCATGTTAGATCAGGCCAATGGCCCATCCAGTCCAACACTCTGTGTCACATAAGAACATAAGAGAAGCCATGTTAGATCAGGCCAATGGCCCATCCAGTCCAACACTCTGTGTCACATAAGAACATAAGAGAAGCCATGTTCGATCAGGCCAATGGCCCATCCAGTCCAACACTCTGTGTCACACAGCGGCCAAAATTTTTTTTTATATATATACACACACACACACACATATACACACTGTGGCTAATAGCCACTGATGGACCTCTGCTCCATATTTTTATCTAACCCCCTCTTGAAGGTGGCTACGCTTTAGGCTTCCCAATCCCCAGGTCCCAGATGGGCAATCCCCCGGTTTTACAGGCTTCCCCCCTCCCCCAGCCAGCTGGCCGGCGGGGGAAGCCCCACCCCCACAGCCATCATGCACCACCATGAACGATTCCCTTAGGGAATGATGGGGAATTGATCCACGGGTATCGGGGGCTCTGGGGGGGCTGTTTTTTTGAGATAGAGGCACCAAATTTTCAGTATAGCATCCAGTACCTCTCCCCAAAATACCTCCCAAGTTTCAAAAAGATTGGACCAGGGGGTCCAATTCTATGAGCCCCAAAAGAAGGTGTCCCTATCCTTCATTATTTCCTATGGAAGGAAGGCATTTAAAAAGATGTGCAGTCCCTTTAAATGTGATGGCCAGAACTCCCTTGAAGTTCAATTTATGCTTGTCACACCCCTTGCTCTTGGCTCCGCCCCAATGTCTCCTGGCTCCACCCCCAAAGTCCCCAGATATTTCTTGAATTGGACTTGGCAACCCTACTATGCTTGTGGCCGCCACCACTTCCTGTGGCAGTGAATTCCACCTGTTAATCACCCTTTGGGTGAAGAAGTACTTCCTTTTATCCGTTTTAACCTGTCTGCTCAGCAATTCATCGAATGCCCACATCAGGGGACCGTCTTTTATATTTATAAGTTCGGTAGTGTTGTAGTGCTGTACTTCATATCCTGCCTTCCAAATTATTATTATTATATGGAATCTCTTACTGGAACGCCACTGCCAGTCTCTAACCCTAAGTCCTGGTGCCCACCAACTCCTTTCCAGGTACCAACTGAGTGTTCTTAGAAAGCGGGTGAGGCCAGGTGGGGCTTTCGCCCAGGCCCAGCAGGGCTTCTAATTGGCCACTGGGGATTTGATTGGCTCTGCAGGTTATTAAAAAACTCTGCTTTGGTAGCAACTGCCACCAGGCACAAGTCACTGTGTGGCTGAAGGGAAACTGCAGTAGCCATTTTGTAGCTGGCTCTGCCTACTGTGGCAGCCATTTTGTGGCTGGCTCTGCCTACTGTGGCAGGCATTTTGTGGTTGCACCCACGATGCTGTGTGTCAGAATTCCAAGGGTGCCAACAGGCTCAAAAAGGCTGGGGACCCAAATCCCTAAAGTTGTTGTTGTCGCCATCAAGTCAAAGCTAACTTATGGCATCCTCAGAGGGTTTCCAAGGCAAGAGTCGTTCAGAGGTGGTTTTGTCGTTGCCTGCCTCTGCGTAGCAACCCTGCTATTCCCTAGCAATGTCCCATCCAAGTGCTAAACAGGACCTACCCTGTTTATCTTCCAAGATAATTCATAAAGCCTCGTGCAGGCAGTAATTTTTGAACCCTTTTATGAATCTATCTAAGCTTGGGCCTTTTTTGTCACATCCCATTGGACTAAATTCCATTATTTCGTCATACTGAGCTTCAGGGGTCATTTTGTAGAAAAAGAGGTGCTGGAGCTCATTAGCCCAACTTATATACATAACTCCTTTGCATCTGCCACACGCCCTTGACATCACCGGAAGGTGGACTAAATTTTATTAGCTCAGCATCTACCTTAAAACGCTTCTTGAATTCTAATAGTCATCATAAAGAAGACGGCTGCAGATTTATACCCCACCCTTCTCTCTCAATCAGAGACTCAGAGTGGCTTACAATCTCCTATATCTTCTCCCCCCCACAACAGACACCCTGTGAGGTGGGTGGTGCTTGAGGAGGGGCTCTCCCAGAAGCTGCCCTTGTAAGGACAATTCCTACAAGAGCTATGACTAACCCAAGGCCATTCCAACAGCTGCAAGTAGAGGAGTGGGGAATCAAACCCAGTTTCTCCCAGATGAGAGTCTGCACACTTAACCACTACACCAAACTGGCTCTTACTCCCATCCATTGTTGCTGAGTTTGTGCAAGCTAACTCATGGTTTTTTAGCCTCTGGCTCACACATTTTTGTCTCGGCTCAGGAAAAATGGCCCCAGAGCAAACCAATTCATGCAGCAGCTCACAACTTTAATGCCAGTAGCTCACAAAGTAGAATTTTTGCTCACAATACTCCACATCTTAGAGGGAACATTGCACCATACTTTTTAAATTACTTTTTCTTATGTGGCCACAGTGGCATGATGAAGATTTCCATCCATCTGCTTGATATGTTTTGGCTATTTCCCCATTTTTTGTGGGGGGGAAATACTAGAAAGTTTGTCAAATCTTAAGAGTTCAGCAAAATTCTCACAGGGAGTTTGAATAATGGAGCTCAGAAGCAAGTCCTTTTTGAGGGGGGGGTGTAAGAAAGAGCACAATAAATGTAGAGGTTCTGGAGCTCGGCTCCTGTGAGCTCCTGCTCAAATGAGGCCTGCTGGGCTTCATTTCACTATGTTAAAAAATAAAGGGGGGAAGTTTGGGGTGTGTGGGTTGCGGGCAGTTCTGTAGAAATCGTGGGAAGGGAGTTTGGTTGGCCAACAACACTTTCACCAAGTGAAACACATGAGACAACTCAGGTCTTCCCCACCTTATATCAAAAGACAACTCCTCTCTCTCACACGCACAAACAAGAAAAATGCAACACTGAAAATAATCCTGGCAATGGACTGTTGCCACAGAGAAATCAGAACAAAAGTTTGAGGTAAGAAATTTCTAAATCCAATTATATTGCACAAAACGTGTACACACTGGACCTGGTTTCTTTTGGAAGCCTCAGAGAATCCAAAGATTTAAGATTATAATCACTAACCAAAGGGGAGGGGGAAAGACCTCAGCAACTCTGAAGGTTTCTTCTGTGGGATTTTGGGGCCCCCCCCTTACTCAAAAGCGTGGTCATCTTTCCCGCTGAATAGCAGAAAGGCGGCGGGGGAACCAACATCTTCAATAAAAAGCAGAAGAAAGTGAGAAAATCTCTTGAGTTCAAACATTTCTTTTAAAAACCCTGAAACTTGAAACACTTCAGCTGGCTTCATGGATGCCATCTTGAAAAACGTTCATTTGCTAAAGGCCCCCCTTTTCAGGTCTATGGGGAGGGGTGGGGGTAAAAAAAAAACATTTTAAGAGCTTGCAGATAATCTGCTGAGAATCAAAAACCCTCCACACACAAAAAGCCCTTCTTTAAAAGGGCTTGTGAAAGACAACATTTTTGTGTCCCCCGAATAAAACATTTTAATACGCAACAATCCATTACACTCATATTCCTCCATTTCCTTTCAATAATTATTCATTAGAAAACATTTAACGTCACCTGCAGATTTCACACCGGGCAGTCTGGACACAAAAGGCGGAGATGGTCCATTTAGAAAGAGACCGAGAGCTTTCTCTGCTAATCTGAGAAACCACCCAGAGGGGGGGGGGAGGGCAAGCCGGACACAAGGAGCCTGCTAAATTGTGCAGTTAACGGTCAAAGCCCCCTGCCTACTTTGACACTCAGTTCAAGATGACAGGGAACAATAGAGACTTGTTCTTAGCAACTCTTTCTTGTCGGGCAAGTCTGACAGAGCAGCAGCTCCGGCCTTGAGATCAGGTCCGACTGATTCGGTTCCACCTGCCAGCTCGTCCCTCAAACTCCCAAGTCCCCCCAACTCCTTCCTGCTTGTGCCTTTCCCCACTTTAACGCAACAAGGACAGGTAGATGTAAGGCGGGGGAGGGGCGCCTATTCAGCACATCGGCTTGAATGGAACAAATGCTTGTGTTGGGGGAGAGTGAGGGAAGCTGCTCTTCTCTAGGCCCGGGAACCCCAGTTCTTTCAACCAAACTGGGGCAACCAGTCCCCACCCAATAACTCTGGAGCCCTCTCAGGAAGGCCCCCTCCCTCCATTTGGGGAGATGAAAAATATAAGCAAGTTTCTGGGTAGAGCTAACAAGAGATAACAATTATGCATGGGATAGAGAAGGTAGAGAAAGAAGTCCTTTTCACAATACAAGAACTCGTGGGCACTCAATGAAATTGCTGAGCAGTCGGGTTAGAAGGGATAAAAGGAAGTCCTTCTTCACCCAAAGGGTGATTCACATGTGGAATTCACTGTCACAGGAGGTGCAGCGGCTGCAAGCATAGATAGCTTCAAGAGGGGACTGGATAAACATCTGGAGCAGAGGTCCATCAGGGTAGAGACAGAACTCTCCCTCTGGGGCAGTGATTATCTGTATTCTTGGTGCTTGGGGAGGGGGGGGGACAGTGGAAGGGCTTCTAGTGTCCTGGCCCCACTGATGGACCTCCTGATGGCACTTGGGGGTTTTGGCCACTGTGTGGCACAGAGTGTTGGACTGGATGGGCCATTGTCCTGATCCAGCGTGGCTTCTCTTTGTCCTTATGTGACACAGAGTGTTGGACTGGATGGGCCACTGGCCTGATCCAACAGGGCTTCTCTTCTGTTCTTATGTGACACAGAGTGTTGGACTGGATGGGCCATTGCCTGACCCAACATGGCTTCTCTTATGTTCTTATGTGACACAGAGTGCTGGACTGGATGGGCCACTGGCCTGATCCAACAGGGCTTCTCTTATGTTCTTATGTGACACAGAGTGTTGGACTGGATGGGCCACTGGCCTGATCCAACATGGCTTCTCTTAAGTTCTTATGTGACACAGAGTGTTGGACTGGATGGGCCATTGGCCTGACCCAACATGGCTTCTCTTTGTCCTTATGTGACACAAAGTGCTGGACTGGATGGGCCACTGGCCTGATCCAACATGGCTGCTCTTCTGTTCTTAACATTTGAGTCGCCAGGAAGCAAAAAAAGCTGGGGCTAATCAGCTTAAGAAAAAAGAAAAGGGCCTCGAAAAATTGAATCAGAAAAATAGGCATGGTAGAAGGAGATGAGCAATTTCGGTTGCAAAGCCATGTGGGCGGGGGAGGGGGGGAGGAATAGCAGAAGGTGGGCAATGCACAGGATGCCCGGGACTGGCTCTCCAGCAACTGTATGAGGTGGCATAATAACAGGGCACTGCAGGAGCTCCATCAACTCCCAGCCAACAGTCATTCAGGAGGTGCCCAGATTGTCTCCTGGACTTGCGTTGCCCCCAGTTGCATCCAAGCAGCACACACACACCAGCAACATCAGAGGCAGCAGCTGGGGAAGAAGGACTGCCACACCTGGCCTGAGGTGAGAAAGTGTTTGGAACTGGCCCTGTGGGTGCTAGAAGGAGGCAGGAACGGAAGAGGCTGGCCATGGATGGTGTGGCGAGTGCAGCTACAGGGACCCGAGCTTGGTAGTTTGCGATGAAGGGGGATAAGCCAAAGGCTTGCACCCTCCATGGCTCTGAAATCATCTGCAACTCCTTCAGAGGCACAGCAGTGAGATTTAGGTGGGGCCTGGAGATCTCCCACTTTCACAACTGCTCCCCAGCTGGCAGAGATCAGCTCCCCTGGAGAAAATGGGCCGCTTGGAAGGGCGGACTCTAGAGCAGCGTGCCCTGCTGAGGCCCTCCCCTCGCCAAACCCCGCCCTATCCTGGCTCTACTCCCACAGTTGCCAGCTATTTTCCAACGGAGACCTGGCAACCCTTGATTGCCCCTGGAGGTCTTCAGAACATGCTCTTGGGGGCCTAACACCACGGCGCTTTTTTTGAGCAGGAGCGCAGTTCCAGTTGGCTTGGCATCAGGGGGTGTGGCCTAATATGCAAATGAGTTCCTGCAGGGCTTTTTCTACAAAAAAGAAAGCCCGGGACTTAGGGTTGCCAATCCCCAGGTAGGACAAAACAAAAGGGGGACTAGCCCCGGAAGATTGCAGACTAGATACATTAGATAACAAAAAAGCCTGGTCCGCTGACTAACACACCTTGGCAAAATATGGACTTTTTGGTCTGTCTTAGTCAGTGGACCATGTTTCTTTGAGTATGAGTTGATGTATATAAATTGATTTTGTACATCATTTTTGTTATCTAATGCATGTTCATAGAGAAGTATCAGCAATTGCTTGACTCTATGATATAAATGCTTACTTAGAAGTACATATAAGCAGCCTTTTTGTTGTGATATTTGTGGTTCGTTAGCACGGTTACCTCCTAGTCTGCAATCCCCATGTGGGGGCAGGGGATCCCAGGTTTGGAGGCCCTCCCCCCGCTTCAGGATCATCAGAAAGCACGTGGGGGGGGGGGGAGGGAAATGTCTGCTGGGAACTCGATTATTCCCAGTGGAGACTTATTCCCATAGAAAATAATAGATAATTGATCTGCGGATTTCTGGGGCTCTGGGGGGGGCTGTTTATTGAGGTAGATGCACCCAATTTTCTGTATAGCATCCAGTTCCTCTCCCCAAAATATCTCCCAAGTTTCAAAAGGATTGGACCAGGGGGTCCAATTCTATGAGCCCCCAAAGAAGGTGCCCCTATCCTTCATTATTTCCTATGGAAGGAAGGCATTTAAAAGGAGTGCGGTCCCTTTAAATGTGATGGCCAGAACTCCCTCCGGAGTTCATAAGAACATAAGAGAAGCCATATTGGATCAGGCCAACGGCCCATCCAGTCCAACACTCTGTGTCACACAGTGGCAAAAAATTTTATATACACACATCTCTCTCTCGGCTTGGCTTCGCGAACGAAGATTTAAGAAGGGTGCAATAGTCCACGTTTGCTGCAGGCTCGCTGGTGGCTGACAAGACCAATGTGGGACAGGCAGGTCCGGCCACAGCGGCTGCAGGGAAAAGTCTGATTTAGGGTTGGTCCTGTAGCAGTGCGATTCTTCCTCAATCTCCTTTTGTCCTCAAGACCAGCTATACACTGTGGCTAATAGCCACTGATGGACCTGTGCTCCATATTTTTATCTAAACCCCTCTTGAAGGTGGCTTGAAGTTCAATGATGCTTGTCACAGCCTTGCTCCTGGCTCCACCCCCAAAGTCTCCTGGCTCCACCCCCAAAGTCCCCAGATATTTCTTGAATTGGACCTGGCAACCCTACCTGAATTACAGCAAACAAATATCCGTGAGATAACAGACGCCATAGTTGCACCCAGAAGTTCATACATGACTTTGTTTTAATTTAAAGAAGGAAAACACAGAAAGGAAACACTGCTCAAGACCCTCTCCCAGGGCTTTCTTTGCAGCAGGAACTCCTTTGCATATTAGGCTACACCCCCTGCCCCCCGTCGTAGCCAATCCTCCAAGAGCTTACAGTGCTCTTCTTACAGGGCCTACTTTAAGCTCTTGGAGGATTGGCTACATCGGGTGTGTGTGGCCTAATATGCAAAGGAGTTCCTGCTACAAAAAAAGCCCTGGCCCCTCCCAACCATCTTCAACAGAGTCAGTGAGAGATGACCGTTGGTCCCTCTAGCTTCAAGTCTTGTCTCCTCTGACTGGCAGTGGCTCTCCAGGGCCTCTCCTGACACCTGACACTGGAGATTCTTTAGCTGCAGGGATTGAACTCGAGACCTTCCATGAGCAAAGGAGGTGCCGGGTCTCATACGGAGGCCTCTGCATCTTCTGCAACATTTATCCATTTTGCACATTAAGCTGATTTGCACATAATTGCTGTGCATGCATTATTTAGCCTGTCTCTTTGTCATGGGGAAGGGCAGAGGGATGCAGAGCACTGAATCATCAGTCCTCAATTATTGGGCATCCTTCCTAGCCTGGCTTAATCAGTCCATCGTTCTCTAGAACCCCTCCCTTCCTCCCTCCCTCCCGCTTTGTCGGTGAAGAAGCAGCTGCAGGCATCCGAACTCTCAAGTTCAACCTAGCGTTGCCAATCCCCAGGTGGGGGCAGTGGATCCCCCAATTTGGAGCCCCTCCCCCTGCTTCAGAGTCATCAGAAAGCGGGGGAGGGGCGGGTAGAAAAGTAAAGGTAGTCCCCTGTGCAAGCACCAGTCGTTTTTACTCTGGGGTGACGTTGCTTTCACAACGTTTTCACGGCAGACTTTTTACGGGGTGGTTTGCCATTGCCTTCCCCAGTCATCTACACTTTTCCCCCACCAAGCTGGGGACTCGTTTGACCAACCTCGGAAGGATGGAAGGCTGAGTCAACCTGGAGCGGGCTACCTGAACCAGCTTCCGCTGGGATCGAACTCAGGTCGTGAGCAGAGGGCTCTGACTGCAGTATTGGAGCTTTACCACTCGCAGTACTGCAGCTTTACCACTCTGCGCCATGGGGCTCTTACCAGGGGGGAGGGAAATGTCTGCTGGGCACTCCATTATTCCCTATAGAAACCGATTCCCATAAGATATAATGGAGAATTGATCTGTGGGTATCTAGGGCTCTAGGAGGGCTGTTTTTTGAGATAGAGGCACCACATTTTCAGCATAACATCTGGTGCCTCTCTTCAAGACACCCTCCAGGTTTCAAAAAGATTGGACCAGGGGGTGCAATTCTAGAAGCCCCAAGGGAAGGTGCCCCTATCCATTATTTCTAAAGGAGGGAAGGCATTTAAAAGGTGTGCGGTCCCTTTAAATGTGATGGCCAGCACTCCCTTTGGAGTTCAATTGTGCTTGTCACAACCTTGCTCCTGGCTCCATCCCCAAAGTCCCCAGATTTTTCTTGAATTGGACTCGGCAACCCTAGCTCAACCCTCTTTGCTCAGTTCCATCATCAGCACCACACGGAGAAAAACCTCAAGCCTCTCCTGACACCTACCAGGTTTTTAGAAATACAAAAACCAAATAAATTTGCCCATGTTGTGAGGCACGCTAAGGCTTCTCTCTCCCACTCCGATCTATTTCTGACTTGTAGTTTTCTCACAGGTGACTCCTTGTAAGGTTTACCTCCTTTGCCTAAGGAACAGCAGCAGCTTTTATACCCTGTTTTCCCCTGCCCTAAGGAGTCTCAAAGTGGCCTACAATTGCCTTCTCTTCCTCATCCCACCACAGGCACCTTGTGAGGCAGGTGGGGCTGAGAGAGTTCTGCGAGAAACATGATTGACCCAAGGTCACCCAGCTGACTGCGCATAGAGGAGGAGGGGGGAATCAAACTCCATTCTCCAGACTGGAGTCTGCCGCTTTTAAGCACCGCAATTACAAATACTGGAACCACGGGAGCAACAAATCCGTACTATCAAGTAAACTCACCCTGCTAGCAAATTATTATGTCTGTTAAATAGTACACAATTCTATACAGTTTTATAAGGAAAAAGAAAGGTCCCCTGTGCAAGCACCAGTCATTTCCAACTCTGGGGTGCCGTTGCTTTCACAACATTTTCATGGCAGACTTTTTACAGGGTGGTTTGCCATGCCTTCCCCAGTCATCTACACTTTCCCCCCAGCAAGCTGGGGGCTCATTTGACCAACCTCGGAAGGGTGGAAGGCTGAGTCAACTTCAAGCCAGCTACCTGAAAACCCAGCTTCCGCCGGGGATCGAAGAAGAAGATATTGGATTTATATCCCGCCCTCCACTCCGAAGAGTCTCAGAGCGGCTCACAATCTCCTTTCCCTTCCTCCCCCACAAAAGACACACCCTGTGAGGTGGGTGGGGCTGGAGAGGGCTCTCACAGCAGCTGCCCTTTCAAGGACAACCTCTGCCAGAGCTATGGCTGACCCAAGGCCATTCCAGCAGGTGCCAGTGGAGGAGTGGGGAATCAAACCCGGTTCTCCCAGATAAGAGTCCGCACACTTAACCACTACACCAAACTGGCTCTCGAACTCAGGTCATGAGCAGAGCTTAGGACTGCAGTACTGCAGCTTTAACACTCTGCGCCACGGGGCTCTGCTATTTTTTTCCAATAGAGAGAAGGCATTTAAAACAGTTTTATAAACACCTCAGTGTTTTTTACACAACAGCTTCTTGATCACCCCAGTGTAACAGACACTTGACAATGGTTACAAACAGTTTTCCAAAAGAGCTGTGACAATACTATAGAGCCTGTGACTTCAACATGGTTGCACTGCCTGCAAAATGTCTCTCAGTATTTGTCCCCTGATGGTATTAAATGTCTGCACAGTCCATTTCGGTCCTTTCTCAAAGGGATGTGGATTCTTTGAGTCTGCGGTGTCTTTATTGACATCCTCGGTCTTGCCCCACCGTATCTCACTGCACTGACCAGCTCTGTTAATCACGCTCCACTTGTCCTTCTTTTAGTACATCTTAATTCAAGTGCTCTGCTCAGTTTTCATTATGCACAATGGCATAGTACTCTCCACCCTGTGATGGGGATCTATGCATGCAAAAGAACAGAAGAGAAGCCCTGTTGGATCAGGCCAGTGGCCCATCCAGTCCAACCCTCTGTGTCACAGAAGAACATAAGAGAAGCCATGTTGGATCAGGCCAGTGGCCCCTCCAGTCCAACACTCTGTGTCACATAAGAACATAAGAGAAGCCATGTTGGATCAGGCCAGTGGCCCATCCAGTCCAACCCTCTGTGTCACAGAAGAACATAAGAGAGGCCATGTTGGATCAGGCCAGTGGCCCATCCAGTCCAACGCTCTGTGTCACATAAGAACATAAGAGAAGCCATGTTGGATCAGGCCAGTGGCCCATCCAGTCCAACACTCCGTGTCACATAAGAACATAAGCCATGTTGAATCAGGCCAGTGGCCCATCCAGTCCAGCACTCTGTGTCGCACAGTGGCCAAAACCCAGGAGCCATCAAGAGGTGCACTAGTGGGACCAGAACTCCAGAATCCCTCCCACTGTGCTCCCCCAAGCACCAAGAACACAGAACATCACTGCCCCCAGACATAAGGACATAAAAAAAGCCCTGTTGGATCAGGCCAATGGCCCATCCAGTCAAACACTCTGTGTCACACAGGGGCCAAAAAATCAGGTGCCATCAGGAGGTCCACCGGTGGGGCCAGGAAACTAGAAGCCCTTCCACTGTTGTCTCCTCGCAAGCACTGAGAATACAGAGCATCACCGCCCCAAACAGAGAGTTCCCTCTATACCCTGTAGCTAATAGCCACTGATGGACCTCTGTTCCATATGTTTATCCAATCCCCTCTTGAAGCCATAAAGAGCAACTCAACAGCTTTGTACCTGATGGAGGCAGCTTTTACTCTCAGAAGCTTCTATTGTGAAGATTTCAGAATCATAGAGTTTGGAAGGGACCTCCAGGGTCATCTAGTCCAACCCCCTGCACAATGCAGGAAACTCACAAACACCTCCCCCTAAATTCACAGGATCTGCATTGCTGTCAGATGGCCATCTAGCCTGTTTGAAAACCTCCAAGGAAGAAGAGCCCACCACCTCCTGAGGAAGCCTGTTCCACTGAGGAATCACTCTAACGGTCAAGACCTTCCTAATGTTGAGCCGGAAACTCTTTTGATTTAATTTCAACCCATTGGTTTTGGTCCTACCTTTTGGGGCCACAGAAAGCAATTCCACCCCATCCTCTATATATGACAGGCCTTCAAGTACTTGAAGATGGTGATCAGATCACCTCTTGCTGGTCACAAATATGGCTCTTCTGATGCAGACTGCTACAGCTGCCCTCTGGTACTAGTAATGATTAGATAGATAGATAGATAGATAGATAGATAGATAGATAGATAGATAGATAGATAGATAGATAGATAGATAGATAGATAGATAGATAGATAGATAGATAGATAGATAGATAGATAGATAGATAGATAGATAGATAGATAGATCATATTAAAGGAGAAGCTGGAAGAAACTATCATGTGAAACCCATTTCTAACAACAAGTAAGAAGACAGCATTTCCTGGTAAACAATGTCAAATAAGAATACCTACATCTGAGCAACTCCTCTGCTTCCCTTCCTAACATTTAGAAAAATAGAAAGGCGAGTTATAGAGATTTTGCTCCTGAATCCCACCCCTCCAAGGTGGGCAGCACACCAGCTTCCTGAAAGTCTCTGAAAGGTGGTCAAAACTTAGAGAGTAGTTCCAGAACTCTGCCCTTGGACATCTCACAAGAACATAAGAGAAGCCATGTTGGATCAGGCCAGTGGCCCAGCCAGTCCAACACTCTGTGTCACATAAGAACATAAGAGAAGCCCTGTTGGATCAGGCCAGTGGCCCATCCAGTCCAACACTCTGTGTCACATAAGAACAGAAGAGAAGCCCTGTTGGATCAGGCCAGTGGCCCATCCAGTCCAACACTCTGTGTCACATAAGAACAGAAGAGAAGCCCTGTTGGATCAGGCCAGTGGCCCATCCAGTCCAACACTCTGTGTCACATAAGAACATAAGAGAAGCCCTGTTGGATCAGGCCAGTGGCGCATCCAGTCCAACACTCTGTGTCACATAAGAACATAAGAGAAGCCCTGTTGGATCAGGCCAGTGGCCCATCCAGTCCAACACTCTGTGTCACATAAGAACAGAAGAGAAGCCATGTTGGATCAGGCCAGTGGCCCATCCAGTCCAACACTCTGTGTCACATAAGAACATAAGAGAAGCCCTATTGGATCAGGCCAGTGGCCCATCCAGTCCAACACTCTGTGTCACATAAGAACATAAGAGAAGCCCTGTTGGATCAGGCCAGTGGCCCATCCAGTCCAACACTCTGTGTCACATAAGAACAGAAGAGAAGCCCTGTTGGATCAGGCCAGTGGCCCATCCAGTCCAACACTTTGTGTCACACAGTGGCCAATACACACACACAGACACACACTGTGGCTAATAGCCACTGATGGACCTCTGCTCCATATTTTTATCCAATCCCCGCTTGAAGCTGGCTATGCTTGTAGCCGCCACCACCTCCTGTGGCAGTGAATTCCACATGCTGAGAATATCTACAAAGTGAACTTACCTTGCCTTGCAGCAAAATTCTTCGAGGGTGCCAAGGTGTTGGTGTTTTGATTCAGCCAAGCCCTTCCGAATGCCGTTTAGCAACAGGGAAGCTGGGTAATAG
The DNA here is from genome assembly GCF_032191835.1 of Heteronotia binoei. Classification (NCBI taxonomy): domain Eukaryota; kingdom Metazoa; phylum Chordata; class Lepidosauria; order Squamata; family Gekkonidae; genus Heteronotia; species Heteronotia binoei. The sequence continues at coordinate 82,478,683 of NC_083233.1, read as the reverse complement.
CAGATGCCAACACTACCCCGCAGGTTAAAAGCGTGCAGAGGGGTGTGATCATCTCTGCCTCAGCGAGCACTCCGGAATGGGGGTGCAGCTGCCTGAGTCTTGCATGGTCTCTTGGTTTCAAAGCGCTGCGCTTATTTCAGCAAGACTGGCAAGGCTGCCCATGTGGACTGAGGCTGATGCCCCGGAAAGGCCGAGGGGACAGGACAGCCGCTGGAGGACGCAGCAGAGCTCAGCAGAAAGTTCACTGACAGCAGGATTCTATGCCTGCCAATAAATCTCATCGCATAGGGTTGTGTCCTGCAGATCTATTCCATTTAACAGTGGCACTCTCTCCATGGCACATGGACCCTTTGTCCTTATGAGCCAAGAGAATGTTCGTTGTGCAGAGAAAGTGTCACTGCTAGAAGATTCAATGCACAAACAGAGGCAGTTTTCACTGCCAAAAGTTTTGCTGCCAGCTGTAAACCGCCCCCCCCCCCAAAGCAGCAACCCACAAGTTAGGAATTAAACCAACAGGAAGAAGCAAAACCCCCAAAGCTGACTATGAACGCCATCACATCCTCCAAGAAGCGTCATAGGAAGGGGGGGCTTCTATGGGTCGTTCCGCTTCATTTTCATACCACTGCGGGGCAGGAAAGTCAGGGGCGGAGGCTTGCCCTCCCAATAGGTTCCACCACAGAAAGAGAATTCGAACTCAGGTTCCTCAGTACAACAATTTTACTACTACATTTCACTGGCTCTGCCAGGAAAACCGAAGGCCAGCTTTGTAGCCCACAGGGTTGCCAGCCTCCAGGTAAGGCCTGGAGATCTCCCAGAATTACAACAAATCTTCAGATGATGGAAATCACTTCCCCTGGACAAAGCAGCTTCTTTGGAGGGTAGACTCTGTGGCATTAAGAACATAAGAGAAGCCATGTTGGATCAGGCCAATAGCCCATCCAGTCCAACACTCTGTGTCACACAGTGGCCAAAACCCCAGATGCCATCAGGAGGTCCATCAGTGGGGCCAGGACACTAGAAGCCCTCCCACTGTGACCCCCCCACCCAAGCACCAAGAAGACAGAGTATCACTGCCCCAGACAGAGTTCCAACAATACACTGTGGTTAATAGCCACTGATGGATCTTTGCTCCATATGCTTATCCAATCCCCTCTTGAAGCCGTCTATGCTTGTAGTCACCACCACCTCCTAAGAACATAAGAGAAGCCATGTTGGATCAGGCCAATGGCCCATCCAGTCCAACACTCTGTGTCACACAGTGGCCAAAACCCCGGATGCCATCAGGAGGTCCATCAGTGGGGCCAGGACACTAGAAGCCCTCCCACTGTGACCCCCCCACCCAAGCACCAAGAAGACAGAGTATCACTGCCCCAGACAGAGTTCCAACAATACACTGTGGTTAATAGCCACTGATGGATCTTTGCTCCATATGCTTATCCAATCCCCTCTTGAAGCCATCTATGCTTGTAGTCACCACCACCTCCTAAGAACATAAGAGAAGCCATGTTGGATCAGGCCAATGGCCCATCCAGTCCAACACTCTGTGTCACACAGTGGCCAAAACCCCAGATGCCATCAGGAGGTCCATCAGTGGGGCCAGGACACTAGAAGCCCTCCCACTGTGACCCCCCCCACCCAAGCACCAAGAAGACAGAGTATCACTGCCCCAGACAGAGTTCCAACAATACACTGTGGTTAATAGCCACTGATGGATCTCTGCTCCATATGCTTATCCAATCCCCTCTTGAAGCCGTCTATGCTTGTACCCAGCACCACATCCTGTGGCAGTGAATTCCATGCATTAATCACCCTTTGGGTGAAGTAGTACTTCCTTTTATCCGTTCTCACCCAACTGCTCAACAATTTCACTGAGTGCCCACGAGTTCTCGTATTGTGAGAAAGGGAGAAAAGTACTTCTTTCTCTACCTTCTCTATCCCGTGCATAATTTTGTTATCATTATAACTTGATGAGAGCCTTCCTAAATATAAACCTCGCCTTCTCCAGATTTTACCCTGAAATCTCCAGGGATTTCCCAAGATGGCGTTAGGAACTCTAACTTTGAGGCCCCCAAAAGATTTCCCAGCAGGCAAAGGAATTGGTTTAATTTAGCATGGTGCATCAAGAAACACCACATCCCAGGCCCCAGGAACACTAACTCAGGGGAAGTCAGATTCAGGTGGGTTAACATAAGAACATAAGAGAAGCCCTGTTGGATCAGGTCAAAGGCCCATCCAGTCCAACACTCCGTGTCACATAAGAACATAAGAGAAGCCCTGTTGGATCAGGCCAATGGCCCCTCCAGTCCAACACTCCGTGTCACATAAGAACATAAGAGAAGCCCTGTTGGATCAGGTCAAAGGCCCATCCAGTCCAACACTCCGTGTCACATAAGAACATAAGAGAAGCCATGTTGGATCATGCCAATGGCCCATCCAGTCCAACACTCCGTGTCACATAAGAACATAAGAGAAGCCATGTTGGATCATGCCAATGGCCCATCCAGTCCAACACTCTGTGTCACATAAGAGAAGCCATGTTGGATCATGCCAATGGCCCATCCAGTCCAACACTCTGTGTCACATAAGAACATAAGAGAAGCCATGTTGGATCATGCCAATGGCCCATCCAGTCCAACACTCTGTGTCACATAAGAGAAGCCATGTTGGATCATGCCAATGGCCCATCCAGTCCAACACTCTGTGTCACATAAGAACATAAGAGAAGCCATGTTGGATCATGCCAATGGCCCATCCAGTCCAACACTCTGTGTCACATAAGGGAAGCCATGTTGGATCATGTCAATGGCCCATCCAGTCCAACACTCTGTGTCACATAAGAACATAAGAGAAGCCATGTTGGATCATGCCAATGGCCCATCCAGTCCAACACTCTGTGTCACATAAGAGAAGCCATGTTGGATCATGCCAATGGCCCATCCAGTCCAACACTCTGTGTCACAGAAGAACATAAGAGAAGCCATGTTGGATCATGCCAATGGCCCATCCAGTCCAACACTGTGTCACAGAAGAACATAAGAGAAGCCATGTTGGATCATGCCAATGGCCCATTCAGTCCAACACTCTGTGTCACATAAGAGAAGCCATGTTGGATCATGCCAATGGCCCATCCAGTCCAACACTCTGTGTCACATAAGAGAAGCCATGTTGGATCATGCCAATGGCCCATCCAGTCCAACACTCTGTGTCACATAAGAACATAAGAGAAGCCATGTTGGATCATGCCAATGACCCATCCAGTCCAACACTCTGTGTCACATAAGGGAAGCCATGTTGGATCATGTCAATGGCCCATCCAGTCCAACACTCTGTGTCACATAAGAACATAAGAGAAGCCATGTTGGATCATGCCAATGGCCCATCCAGTCCAACACTCTGTGTCACATAAGAGAAGCCATGTTGGATCATGCCAATGGCCCATCCAGTCCAACACTCTGTGTCACAGAAGAACATAAGAGAAGCCCTGTTGGATCATGCCAATGGCCCATCCAGTCCAACACTGTGTCACAGAAGAACATAAGAGAAGCCATGTTGGATCATGCCAATGGCCCATTCAGTCCAACACTCTGTGTCACATAAGAGAAGCCATGTTGGATCAGGTCAAAGGCCCATCCAGTCCAGCACTCTGTGTCACATAAGAACGTAAGAGAAGCCATGTTGGATCATGCCAATGGCCCATCCAGTCCAACACTCTGTGTCACAGAAGAACATAAGAAAAGCCATGTTGGATCAGGCCAATGGCCCCTCCAGTCCAACACTTTGTGTCACATAAGAACATAAGAGAAGCCATGTTGGATCAAGCCAATGGCCCATCCAGTCCAACACTCTGTATCACACAGTGGCCAAAATATATATACACACACACACTGTGACTAATAGCCACTGATGGAAGAAGAAGAAGAAGAAGAAATTGGATTTATATCCCACTCCGAAGAGTCTCAGAGCGGCTCACAATCTCCTTTACCTTCCTCCCCCACAACAGACACCCTGTGAGGTGGGTGGGGCTGGAGAGGGCTCTCCCAGCAGCTGCCCTTTCAAGGACAACCTCTGCCAGAGCTGTGGCTGACCCAAGGCCATTCCAGCAGGTGCAAGTGGAGGAGTGGGGAATCAAACCCGGTTCTCCCAGATAAGAGTCCGCACACTTAACCACTACACCAAACTGGCTCTCCAAACTGATGGATTAACATAAGCAGTTGGGTTAATCACCCTTTGGGTGAAGAAGTACTTCCTTTTATCCGTTTTAACCCGACTGCTCAGCAATTTCATAGAATGCCCACGAGTTCTCATATTGTGAGAAAGGGAGAAAAGGGCTTCTTTCTCTACTTTCTCCATCCATGCATAAAGTGTCGGTCTGAAGCAGCAGGGCAAAGTTTGAGCCCAGTGGCCACCTTAAAGAACAACAAAGTTTAATTCTGGGTAGAAGCTTGCGGGTCCACACACACGTCTTCAGGCACATCCCATTAAATGAACAACAGCTCTGCTGTAATACAAGCTGACTCCTCTAGCGTTGCCAACCTCCAGGTGACAGGTGGCCATCTCCTGGGATTACAACTGATCAGATGACAGAGCTCAAGTCCTCCGGAGGTACAGGCTGCTTTGGAAGGTGGACTAGTTAGCATTAGACCTCCAAGCCCCACTCTCCACCCTCCACACCTCCTAGGATTTCCCAACCCCGTTGGCAGCCCTAAGATAGATCTTCAGTAGTAGCCCACAGTGTGCAGGGTGTCCAGGTTTGTCATAAACTAAAATAGTAAGGTTGCCAGGTCCAACTCAAGAAATATCTGAGGCCTTTGGGGGGTGGAGCCAGGAGACTTTGGGGGTGAAGCCGGGAGCAAAGTTGTGACAAGGATAATTGAACTCCAAAGGGAGCACTGGCCATCATGTTTAAAGGAACTGCGCACCTTTTAAATGCCTTCCCTCCATTGGAAATAATTAAGGATGGGGCACCTTCTTTGGGAGCTCATAGAATTGGACCCCCTGGTCCAATCCTTTTGAAACTTGGAGGGTATTTTGGGGAGAGGCACTGGATGCTACGCTGAAGATTTGGTGCCTCCAACTCAAAAAACAGCCCCCCCCCAGAGTCCCAAATACCTGCAGATCAATTCTCCATGATACCCTATGGGAATCAGTTTCCACAGGGAATAATGGAGTGCCCAGCAGACATTTCCCTCCCATCTGATGACCCTAAAGCAGGGTGAGGGCCTTCAAACTGGGGGATCTCCTGCCCCCACCTGGGGATTGGCAATCCTATAAAATAGAGAGAAACAACTTGGGCGGGGGGAATCTGTCTTTTATTCTTGTTAGTTCACTACTGAAAAGCTGCTAGAACCATCATGGACGTTCAAGGGCCTCATTTACGGGCAAGCCCATTTCACTTGTCTCTTCCCCCTTTCTTCCATGCATACTGGAACCTTTAAGTAGGGTTGCCAGCCTCCGGGTGGGGCTTGGAGATCTCCTGCTTTTCCAGCTGACAGAGATCAGGCCCCCTGGAGAAAATGGCTGCTTTGAAGGGCGGACTCTAGGGCAGGGGTGGCCAATGGTAGCTCTCCAGGTGTTTTTTTCCCTACAACTCCCATCAGCCCCAGCCATTGGCCATGCTGGCTGGGGCTGATGGGAGTTGTAGGCAAAAAAACATCTGGAGAGCTACCGTTGGCCACCCCTGCTCTAGGGTATTGCACCATGCCGAGGCCCCTCCCCAAACTCCACCCTCTCCCCAGTCCACCCCCAAAGTCTCCTGCTTTTTTCCAACACACACCTGGGAAGCCTACCCTTAAGCAACACTACTAGGAGCACTAACTTGGAAGTAAACCCCCTAGTAGAACTTATGGATCACACTAAAATAGTTACTTTCCCCCTTTAAAAAAATTAAGACAACCTCAGGGGGCAAGAGGAATAGAGAACACACACATTTTTGTAAGTCGAAATATCACAAGGTGAGAAATATTTAGAAAAGAGACAGAGTCCCTAGGCCTAAAGAAGAAGAAGACTACAGATTTATACTTTGCCCTTCTCTCTGAATCAGAGACTCAAAGCGGCTCACAATCTCCTCGATCTTCTCCCCCCACAACAGACACCCTGTGAGGTGGGTGGGGCTGAGAGGGCTCTCACAGCAGCTGCCCTTTCAAGGACAACCTCTGCCAGAGCTCTGGCTGACCCAAGGCCATTTCAGCAGGTGCAAGTGGAGGAGTGGGGAATCAAACCCGGTTCTCCCAGATAACAGTCCACACACTTAACCACTACACCAAAGGAGTTTCCTCCCTCTCCAAGCCTTTCTCTTTCTTACCACCTCTTGCTCCTCCATTGCAACAGTCAACCAACTAATGTTGTACTTCCTCAATCAGCTGTTGTGGCCAGGCCCTTTGTGGCTGGCTGCCCTTCATTACAAGCCCCTGGCGGGTCAGCTGTTTCTCTCTTCCCTCTCCTTTTTTAGAGAAGGAGGTGTAATTGCTAGATGGTTGGTTGGGAGGAGAGACGTGGAAAGCACTTGCAGCTTCTGGAAGACAGCAGCGAAGTCTCTCCCACAACAATTTGGTCACAGAGTTGTATTTAAGCCATAAGGAAAAACTCTAAACTCATACTCCACCAGCAACACTTTCCCAGCTAATGGAGGAGACAGCCTGCTCCTCAAGGGGTGACCGTCTTTCTTGTGAAAGACAGCTAGAATGTTTGTGGACATTCTGTGGCATCAGGGGTTTTGTTTGTTTTAACAGGAGCGCACAGGAATGCAGTTTGGGCTGCCCTGGTGCCAAGGGGTGTGGCCTAATATGCAAATGAGTCCCTGCTGGGCTTTTTCTACAAAAAGCCCTGTGTGAAACAATGGTGATGTCAGGGGGTTTAGCTTAATATGCAAATGAGTCCCTGCTGGGCTTTTTCTACCCAAAGAGCCTTGTGTGGCATGATAAAAGTGTTTCCAACAGGACTGGCTTTTGTGTGTGTGTATGTGTTAGGGTTGCCAAGTCCAATTCAAGAAATATCTGGGGATTTTGGGGGTGGAGCCAGGAGACATTGGAAGTGGATCCAGGAACAAGGGTGTGACAAGCATAATAGACCTCCAAAGGGAGTTCTGGCCAGCACATTTAAAGGGACTGCACACCTTTTTAGATGCCTTCCCTCCATTGGAAATAACCATGGATAGGGGCACCTTCTTTGGGGCTCAAAGAATTAGACCTCCTGGTCCAATCTTTTTGAAACTTAGAGGGTGTTTTGGAGAGAGACACTGGATGCTGTGCTGAAAATTTGGTGCCTCTACCTAAAAAAACAGTCCTCCCAAACCCCAGATACCCAAGAATCAATTCTGCATTATTTCCTATGGGAATGGGTCTCCATAGGGAACAATGGAGTGCCCAGCAGACATTTCCCTCCCCCCCACCCCACTTTCTGATGACCCAGAAGTGGGGGGAGGGTCTCCAAACCAGGAGATCCCCTGCCCCCACCTGGGGATTGGTAACCCTAGTGTGCGTGTGTGAAAGAGAGAGAGAGCCCATTTCTTTTTCTTTTTTTTCAATATATGAAATTTTTTATTAAGAAAAGATGGACATACAAAGAAAAGAAAGAATAAAGAACGAACAAATACAATCAACATTAATCATACGAAAAAGATACATTCCAAACACCTTAGACGCTTGGGCGCGCCATACAGTCAAAAACACATCTATGTCTAACGTCTACCACTACATCCCAATCATACACACTGGGGGCTGGAGAGGATTTGAAAGGAAAAAAAAAATTCTAGCTACTCCATGTCGAAGCCTCTACTTTTGACCCATTTATAAATGGGGTCCCATTCCTCCTGACATTTTTGCACATTACCCTCTCTTAATCTTGTGGACATTAGATCAGATTCAGCGACTTCCAACAGCTTATTAATGAATTCGTCTCTGTTCGGGATTCTATCATTTTTCCAATACTTGGCATACAAAGTTCTAGCAATGATAACTATATACAGTAACACTTTCAGTTTGGTCGTAGGCAAATTTTGCCTACAGATATTCAGAAGATACAATTCTGGCACATGCTTAACTTGTATTTTCAAGATTTTTTGAATCCAAATATTAACTTGAGCCCAATATTTCCTGGCTTCTTTGCATTGCCACCATATATGGAACAACGATCCTTCAACTTCTCGGCATTTCCAACATTTATTAGAGTATGTGGGGTAAATTTTGGCCAGTCTATTTGGTGTAAGATACCATCTATATACCATTTTATATAGATTTTCTTTGAGATCAGTTGGCTTTATTAGTTTTAAATTCTGTTTCCATAATTTTTCCCATTCATCCAGATCAATATTATAGCCAAAATCCTTAAGCCAGCGGATCCAAGCTTCTTTTACAACTTCATCCTGCATCTTAACTTGAAGTAGCCAATCATACGTGAGAGAGCCCATTTCTATGCTTTTCCCAGAAGCTGGATTCACACAAACGAAGCAGAAGTAGAGTTGCCAGGTTTCCCTAGCCACCTGGGGGGGATGGGGCGGGGGGGTTATGGTTGCCAGAGGCAGGTTGGGAAACTCTCGGAGATTTGGGGATGGAGCCTGGGAAGAAGAGGGACTTCAGTGGGGTACAAAGCCAGAGAGTCCATCCTACCAAACATCCATTTTATCAACCGGAATTGATCTCTGTAGTCTGGAAATGAGTCGTAACTCTGTAGTCTGAAGACGAGCTGTAATTCTGGGGGATCCCCAGGTCCTACCTGGAGGTTGGCATCCCCGTGAGCTCTGTGCTAATGAAAGCTCTCCCCACTTAATGCAGGTGTGTTGTGCTGATTAAAAGTAACTGAAAGAAGGTTGGGGCAAGCAGCAACTTTGGATGGACTTTCTTCAGGTTCAAATGCAATGACGATGAACGCCAAGGGCTTCAAATACCTGCAGCATGTGACTCTTCCCAATGAAGTGTCCCTCCTGCAGTGACTCACTTCGAATAAATAAATAAAAACTATTCTGTCCTCAGCTGCCTCATGGCTGACTGGACTAGAAAATGAGATTTTTCTGACGGCCTCAGCGGAGCCTGCAAAAAACTGAAAAGCAACTAAATGACCTGACCCCGGTCAAATGTACTGCAGGGCCCTCCGTGGGCTATGCAGTGCACTCGACGTGGCAGTCTGGGAAAAGACCAGGCATTGTGGGGGTGGCGCTTACCCCCAGTGGGTTGGCACTTTTTTTTTTCCTCAAGAAAAATACGCTTTATTCAATGTTTTCAACATCATTACAGGCAGCATTCATTTTGTAGAAAAATAGGTGGTGGAGCTCATCCAGGGATTGTTCTGAAGCTGCACCTACTATTCAATGGACAAGGAGGTGGAACTCTCAGAAGGAGGAGGTGGAACTCTCAGAAAGGTTCAGGAGCTGCGCTCCTGTGAGCTCCCACTGAATCTGAGGCCTGATTACGGGTATTGCAGCGAAAAGATTGTTACATTTGTTCTGTTATAACAGGCTTAGGATCCAACAATTTAACTTGTTATAACTTGTCTAAAGGCTATATAACTAAGCTATACATTAAAAAGAAGACCGTCAAAAATAAATTAGTTTTTTGTAATAAAGCTTTTTTGGGATAATGCCATTTTCTGAAAAGTAAGTCAGTACAGGGGACCAAATTGCAACAAAATGCCTTTCATATTGGTCGTAGGTAATTTCGTATGAGTTATACGCAATCTTACACATAATAAAAGTGTCCCAGACTCTATTATGCCACATTTCAAGAGTAGGAATGGCTTTGTCTCCCTAAAGTGATGCGATGAGGGTCGGCACTTTGAAACCCAGTAGAACCTCAATCACAATTGAGGATATGTTTCTTTGTCAGAACCGGCTTGATGCAGGGGTGGAATTCTAGCAGGAGCTCCTTTGCATATTAGGCCACACACCCCTGATGTAGCCAATCCTCCAAGAGTTTACAAGGCTCTTGTTTGGTAAGCTCTTGAAGGATTGGCTACATCAGGGGTGTGTGGCCTAATATGCAAAGGAACTCCTGCCAGAATTCCACCCCTGGCTTGATGTATGGCTGCATTTTCCAGACCCTGAATTCTTGAGGCGGTTTTGGTTGGGAACTGTGTAGAAGGCAGAGAAAGGCAGAGAACAACAATCCAAGGCCAAGCGTTGATCCTGGGAGTTAGCAGCTACTGAGCTCTTCTCTGGTTTTTATGCTTTTGTTGTTAAACATACAGAGAGAGTTTCTGGCACGAATTTCCCATGTGGGATCCTAGAATCTACGCTACCAACCGGTAAGGCAGAGTCTACATCTGCCCCATAGTCTTTCCTTCCTGTTAATATTACGTAGTCCATCACACTGTGTGTTACAAACAGGGCCGGCTCTGTCACTAAGCAAACTTGGCAATTACCTAGGGCACTGGCCTTCTGGGGGGTGCTGAATTGGGTGCCCTCATGTGACTCAGAGACGTTATCAGTGCGGGGGGGGGGCAGAAGTTAGCCTTACCTAGGCTGCCAGACGGTCTAGGGCTGGCCCTGGCTACAAACAGGGCTTTTTTGGTAGGAAAAAGTCCAGCAGGAACTCATCTGCATATTAGGCCACACCCCCTGACATCATCATCGTTTTGCACAGGGCTTTTTGTAGAAAAAGCCCAGCAGGGACTCGTTTGCATATGGGGCCACACCCCTTGACACCAGGCCAGCTGGAACTGCGTTCCTGTGCGTTCCTGCTCAAAAAAAGCCCTTGTTACAAAGGGGGGGGGGAGTCAGGGCTCTTCCAACACCTGGGCAAGGTGCTTTTCACAGACACCTGTCCTTTATGTTATTTGCTTGCCTGTCTTGGAGCGTGATCTGCAAACTCTTTGGCAACCCCAGAAGGCACTGTGCCAGCACCCGCATGCTCAACAGCCAGGCTCCTGAAGTCCCCGAAAAACTTGGGTTCCAAAAACTGCATGGCACTTTTCCTTCTGGTGATGCTACATTTCAACAGACTCGAGTGTGGTCAGACGGACTCTCTGAACCCTCCGGGCCAGGAAGCACCACTGGTTGTTCTACGGATACAGTCACCAGGACAGGGCATCGCGGATCGTGCCCTGTGCCTTGGTTGGCCCTCTACAGCCATTGTGCACAGGAGAAGGGGACTTCCCCAATATTGTTACAAGGCACGGAGCTGGGGCTGGAAAACCAGGCTTCTTCGAGAGCCTGACCCCACACTCCCTCGGCTCCACCATGCCGGCTGCCAAGAAACAAGCCAAGAGGTTCCAAGTCTTGGCAAAGGCACTTGGAAACAAAACCACCGCACACCTGGAGCAGCTGCCGAGGTCTCCGAACCGCTGCCGCTACAACCTAAACCCATTATGAAAATTACCTGCGCCTCCATCCTGGGCACTGCGTCAAACACCGATCCCAGCCGAGCCATTCAGGACGCGCTTGCAAGTTGTTTAGGGTCCAGCGTAGCAGAACACGATGCCGTTAGTTATGAGAAACGGCTTCTCTGTCCCAGTGGAGAACGCTCAATAATTCATGTTGCGTGTCGGTGGCTTTGCCCTCCGGATATTCGTATACACGTATTGGCTGGTCCTCCAGATAAGAACAAGAAACTGTACCTTCTTTGAGATTATATTGCAGTCACTGCTGATCTTTGATTAGCCACCGTCACCTTACGGACTCCTTACGGACCCAGAAATAAGCCACAGATCACAAGGGGCACGGTGTTAAAATTTTAAGTCATTCTCTGTCATCTTCTCCTCAATTCCACTTGCCGTCGACGCTCAACGGACTTCTCACAACCCCAAAGCTCTCAGGGTGCCCAGTTCAGGTGGAACTGTCCCACTTAATAATGTATCTCAGGTGAGTTACAGGATCTCTTTCCCCAAGTTTGGTCCAGGAGAAGACGTTGCTTAAAAATTAAAAGTCCAAAGAAGTGATCTAATGGCAAGACGGCGCTTTAATGTTTCATGTGCTTAATAATTAAAAGACGCGACATTCCCAACTTCTGTCTCTCATTGGAGAGGCATGCCGGTGTAAGCCAGTTCGGCTTGCCCACTGGGCAAACTAGGTGGTTGCCTAGAGCGCCGGGAGGGGGGTGACGAATTGGGCTCCCTCCCTCTTGGTACTCAAGACCACTGCCTAAATTTGCCTCTCTCCCCCCTGCTGCTGCCACCACTGCCATCCCCCTCCCTTCCATTCCACCACACTCCAACTCCCCTCCCTCCCCCCCCCAAGAAGCCGGCTGCCTCAAAGCCAGTAGAGCCCAGCCTCGTCATACTTCTCTGAGGGAGGGAGGGACTGTGGAGGGAGGGCGGAAGGCAGCGGGGGGGGGCAGGGAGCCTGCCTGGGGCGCCACGCACCTTAGGGCCAGCACCGGTTGTAAGCAGCATAGGACTCTGGAGGGTTTTGAAGGCAAGAGACGAGCAGAGCTGGTTGCCATGGCCCGCCTCTGCGTAGCAACCCTGGACTTCCTAGGAGGCTTCCCCCACCCCAAGTACTTCCAGAGTCCACCCTTCAAAGCAGCCATTTTCTCCAGGGGAGCATTCCTGTGTGTTCCTGTTCAAAAAAAAAAAAAAAAAGCCCTGGGTGGGTGATATGGTGATAAGAACAGAAGAACATTGGAAGAGCCCTGCTGGGTCTGACCAGTGAGGGTCTCTCTAGTCCAGCATCCTGCCTCACACAGTGGTCAATCAGTTTCTCTGGAGGGCCAACAACAGAGCAGAGAGGCTCGGAGAAGAACATTAGAAGAGCCCTGCTGGATCAAACCAGGGAGGGTCCATCTAGTCCACCATCCTGCCTCACACAAAGGTCAACCAGTTCCTCTGTAGGGCCAACAACAGGACAGAGAGGCAGAGGCCTTCCCCTGAGAAGAACCTCAGAAGAGCCCTGCTGGATCAGACCAGTGAGGGTCCATCTAGTCCAGCATCCTACCTCACACGAAGGTCAACCAGTTCCTCTGGAGGCCAACAACAGGGCAGAGAGGCTGAGGCCTTCATAAGAACATCAGAAGGGCCCAGTTGGATCAGACCAGTGAGGGTCCAACTAGTCCAGCCGCGTGTCTCACACAGTGGCTAACCAGTTCCTCTGGAGGGCCAACAACAGGGCAGAGAAGCCGAGGCCTTCCCCTGAGAAGAACATCAAAAGAGCCCTGCCAGGTCAAACCAGCAAGGGTCCATCTAGTCCAGCCTCCTGTCTCACACAGAGGACAACCAGTTCCTCTAGAGGGCCAACAACAGGGCAGAGAGGCTGAGGCCTTCCCCTGAGAAGAACATCAGAAGAGCCCTGCTGGGTCAGACCAGAGAGGGTCCATCTAGTCCAGCCTACTGAAGGGCTGAAGAGCTGCTCTTAGAGTTATACTTAATCTTGCTCCCTGACATTTTGTGGTTGCCTCCTTCTCCTGACTCCACCAGGAAGTCCGGAAGGCAGCAGGCGCCCCCACCCCACCAGGAAATCCGGAAGGCAGCAGGCGCCCCCACCCCCACCAAAAAGTTCAGAAGGCAGCAGGCGGCCCCACCTCCACCAGGAAGTACGGAAGGCAGCAGGCGCCCCCACCCCCACCAGAAAGTTTGGAAGGCAGCAGGTGCCCCCACCCCCACTAGGAAGTCCGGAAGGCAGCAGGCGCGCCCACCCCCACCAGGAAGTCCAGAAGGCAGCAAGCACCCCCACCAGGAAGTCCAGAAGGCAGCAGGTGCCCCCACCCCCACCAGGAAGTCCGGAAGGCAGCAGGTGCCCCCACCCCCACTAGGAAGTCTGGAAGGCAGCAGGTGCCCCCCCCACTAGAAAGTCCGGAAGGCAGCAGGCGCCCCCACCCCCACTAGAAAGTCCGGAAGGCAGCAGGCGCCCCCACCCCCACTAGAAAGTCCGGAAGGCAGCAGGCGCCCCCACCCCCACTAGAAAGTCCGGAAGGCAGCAGGCGCCCCCACCCCCACTAGGAAGTCTGGAAGGCAGCAGGCGCCCCCCCACTAGGAAGTCCGGAAGGCAGCAGGCACCCCCACCCCCACTAGGAAGTCCGGAAGGCAGAAGGCGCCCCCACCCCCACTAGGAAGTCCGGAAGGCAGAAGGCACCCCCACCCCCACTAGGAAGTCCGGAAGGCAGCAGGCACCCCCACCAGGAAGTCTGGAAAGCAGCAGGTGCCCCCACCCCCACTAGGAAGTCCAGAAGGCAGCAGGCGCCCCCACCCCCACCAGGAAGTCTGGAAGGCAGCAGGCGCCCCCACCCCCATAGGAAGTCTGGAGGGCAGCAGGCACCCCCAGCAGGAAGTCCGGAAGGCAGCCAGGCTCTGAGTGTGCACGCTGCCATGCTCCCCTACTCCGCTGAGGCTTCCCAAGCCTCAGCGAAGTCAGGCAGTGGGAGTGAGGAGAGGGGGCGCCTCGTGCTCGGTCAGGTGGCACCCTAGGCAGCCACCTACTTGGCCTACTCCCACGCGCCGGCCCTGCAAGCAGAGGCTCTTCCACTGAGCCATGACCCCTCCCCCAAGGGCCATAAAGTTACTTTCTGGTTCTGTGTCTCCCATCCTTCTGGTTTTCCCAACTTGGGAAATTCTTAACCTCTCTTCACTTTCTAGGTTTGTTTGCTGTGGACTAGCCAAGGGGGAGGTATGCAATCAGGATCCAAAGAGTAACTTTTAATTGGGCATTTGACACGAAACGGACAAACACAGGTTAGGTTTGTGCCAAGTCACTGGGTTGGTTGATTTCCTAGAAACATTTTGATGTATTTCCTGATCTTTGATCATAATAAACTGACTGACTGACTTTGGAACCTGCCAATAGTGGGCTTTGGGCCATGTTCTGATGGGTGCAGTTTTGGACCTGGGACCCTGTTGGTGCAAACTCAGGAGAGGGGCTATGATAGCATAATATAACCAACCTACAGGAAAAGGGGCAATAGAATATGCACAGGAAAAGTAGATATGCTGATGATATCTGGGAATGACCAAATGGACTTTTCTGAGTTGCTTCTTGCATCATCCAGAATTGCATTTGCAAAGGAAATTTCAATATCAAAGATTTCAGGTTTTCACGGCTGGCATCATCATTAGGGTTTGTAGAATCTTTCGGGCTCAAGTGCCGTGTTCTACTGGAGAAAGTTTGGAAGAAAAAGTCTGGAAGAAAAACTTTCTCCAGTAGAACACGGCACTTGAGCCCGAAAGATTCTACAAACCCTAATGAAATTTCAATAGCTTTGATTAATTATCTTACAAAGCCTTGGGTCGTGTTTTATGGCCAAAAAGGCGTGAGGAACTCTGAAGGTTCAAAAGGAGATTTGCTCCGTGCCATCCTGGTCCATCTGGGATGCTGAGGCTGTTCCAGTGCAGAGAATGTCTTGTTTCAGTCCTTCTCTTTGATCAAGAAGATGTGTTTCAGTCTGAAAGGAGACTCATCCAGCGCCCTGAGGCCAAATGTTCTTAGGGTGTTTTGTTATCTTACTCTTGGCATTTTAAAGTCAAGAGATTTTGCTTTGTCTGATGCACCCAGTTTTTGCAAGCCTTTGCTGTGTACACGTAACTCGTCTTAATGGGAGCCAGTGGGCTACTGTAACAGCTGAAGGCCATTCCAGAGCAACTCTTTCAAAAGGATGTGTCCTCCTGAGTTTAGGCAGGCGGCAACCCAGGAGAGGGCCTTCTCTCTCATGGCATCAAAACCTCAGAACATCTGCCAGGGTCAGGGAGAGTCTATTGTTCCCTTCTGCCGCGGACTTCGGACAGCGGGTGAAGACTTTTTCGTTTCGTTTGGCATTCCTACAGTGACCTTCCCTCCATCCCTAAGGTTTTAATTGCTGTTTTTATACCTTGCATATATTTTTAACTCTGCTTTTCACTTTTTAAATAATGTGTGTGTGGAAGTGGTTTTTAATGGTTTTAAAATGTGGTTTTTCAATTCTAATAGGAACAACGTGGTGCAGAGTGGTAAAGCTGCCGTACTGCAGTTCAAGCTCTCTGATCACGACCTGAGTTCGATCCTGGTGGAAGCTGGGCTCAGGTAGCTGGCTCAAGGTTGACTCAGCCTTCCATCCTTCCGAGGTCAGTAAAATGAGTCCCCAGTTTGCTGGGGGGAAAGTGTAGATGACTGGGGAAGGCAATGGCAAACCACCCCATAAAAAGTCTGCTGTGAAATGTCATGAAGCAACGTCACCCCAGAGTTGGAAACGATTGGTGCTTACACAGGGGACTACCTTTACCTTTATCAATTATATTTTAAATTGTTTTTAAGGGCAGAAAGATGAGATAGAAATTTTATAAATGAATAAAATAAATATATATAAAATGTGTCCATAGGCCAGTGGGCTATTGATTCTTAACAGCGATTTGTTTCCTAGCTATGAGAAACAGGTTAATGCTCAGAACTATGGGTGTTTTTACATTAAGTTTGATCCAGAGTTTTAGAGTCTTCAAATCACCTGTCACCGTTCCGCTTTAATTATTTTCCTTTTACATTGGTGGATTTGCTCTGCTCATTTTGCATAGCCAAACTTCTATATTTCCTGCTGAAAGTGTTTCAATTTGGGGTGGGGTGGGGCAGATGGATCTATTCCTTATATTGTCTCTAATAAAAATGAGTTACCGTGACCTCAGACTGGTCCTGCATTTAATGTCTGAGCAAAGAATAGGACTCAAATGCAACAACTAAACATTCTTATCTGGTCGAATCCTGCAGAGTGAGATAAACCCTTACTTATTGCTTGTAATATTTAGAATTAATGAATGCAGCTATGAAAAACTGGCAGCCTGATCAGAGGACTGCCAGAATACCAGTACTTAGTTAAATGTATAGGATTGCTTGGAAATCGTGTCAACACTGCAAAAACAATACAAATTTAAATTGCAAGATGAGGCAAGCAATGATATGTAAAAATTTCAAGTGCTGTCAGTTCTCATGCAAATTACTGCACTTTGTGCCTTTTGGAGGAGTTTTTTAAAACACATGAAAACTTCTACAATACTAGTTTGAAATGCCTGTAGAGAAATGACCGGATCAAAACTAGTTTCGAGAAAAACATTGCAGCAGCAGCACCGGAACTCATCTCACCGAAACAAATATAGATGCTTCGGGCAGCAACGATGCAAAACAGTTGTGAGAACGTTAGGTAATGTAAAAGGTGAGTTTCCAATGCGGTGATAAAGAGTCACAAACTGTCAGTGTAAAAACACCCAAAGTTTGAGTCCAGTGGCATCTTTAAAGACAAAAAAGTTTAATTCTGGGGGATAAGCTTTCGTGTGCACAGCTATCCACTTGAATCTAGGTTAATACTCAGTTTACTAGTTCTGTAGGGAACGAACCATAACAGTTTCAACATGCTTGATAAGACCCCTTGTGAGACTTTGACAAACATTTCTCTCTAAGGTCTGCATTTCGCAACTGGACTGTATAAGCAGTTATTCCTGAAAGGGGTGGGGGTTGTTCTCCTAACCCTACTCCTGTGTTTTTCATCACATCTTCATTGCCTGATCCCAACACCAGTTTGCAGTCATGTACCGCTCATGTATTACAATATTTTCCTGGCGGATGGTTTAATTATTCCAACAACATTTGACAAACTGGAATCAGCTTCATGCTATCCTACCTCCATGCGGAGAGATCTCCGTCTGCTATTGTCCTTTCCGAGAGTTCGGATTCCTGCCTTGCTTTGATGTGATGAATGACTTTTAAGCAACATAATACCCGCTTTGCTCCTCTCTCACACACACCCATTTCATTGCTAGTTGTCTTGAGTGACCGGATCCGAAGAGTATTGTTTGCAGATGGACAAAACAGAAGGAGGAATTCTTTACCACGTGCCTGAGTGTCTCTTGTTCAAATTTAATTGAATTCTTGCTCGTGCTAAAACGGCTGTCAATTATTCATAGCTGCATTCATTAATTCTAAATATTACAAGCAATAAGTAAGGGTTTATCTCACTCTGCAGGATTCGACCAGATAAGAATGCTTAGTTGTTGCATTTTAATCCTATTCTCTGCTCAGACATTAAATGCAGGACCAGTCTGAGGTCACTGTAACTCATTTTTATTAGAGACAATATAAGGAATAGAATACGTATTGAAAAAAATCAGCTCCAAATCTTGGTAGGTTAAATTGTATTTCAGAGGATACGATGTTATAGGGATAGCTGAATTCCACCAGCTATTCTATCGGTCACCCTCCCTTGCTGCCTTATAGCCTTGTGGAGGTGCTAAATCTGATTTTAACACCATCACTTCTTCTTGGGCCAAAAACTGTACTCTGTGAAATGTGCCCTTTCCACCGGTGATGCACCTTATTTAGTTTTATCGTTCTGCTGTTTAGTTTTATTGTATTGTTTTAAATTTGACTTATTGGTTTTTATTGTCTAATCTATGCTGTGATCCGCCTTGAGCCCGTTATGGGAAAGGGCAGAATATAAATTCACTAAATAAATAAATAAATGACGATTTAGCACAATGTGATCGAAAGGATTTCAAGAGAGTGTTCTATCATACTGGACTCTGAAGACCTGCATTGCTGATAAGGATAGTACTTACTATGGCACTCCCGCTATTATGCGTGCTAATTAGAGAAAGCTAGGAATTCTTTTGGCACTACAGGACCTGGAAAACTGTACAATACTTATAAGAATGGTCCCTGGAAGAAGGATTTGAGATCCGAAACCGCTTGCAAAGTGGACCGGTTCTTCGTTGGACCACCTGCTTTTAATACTGGACTGAATGTTATTTAGTGGCTTTCAGCCACATAAGGACAGTAGGAGCATTGAGTAACTTATGCAGTTTTAACTTGGTGATATGGACTGATATTATTCTTTTTGTATTTTGATACTTATTATTCACAACAAGTTAAAATTGCATTTTACACTGAGAGTTTTTTCTTTTTGTCTTTTTGTCTTTTGGCTTAGTCTCTCCTCCGTGGTCCCGTTTACATTGTGATGAATCCCCAATTGAGGACAGGGGATCCCCTGGTCTGGAAACCCTCCCCCCCACACACACACACACTTCAGGGTTATCAGAGAACCTCTCCAGGTGTTGGGAAAAACTTAGAAGACAGGCCACAGCAGGCATGTTCTGCCACAAACTTACTTCTGGTTCATTACAAGGAGAAGACAGGATTGTTTCTCTTGCAATGTTTTATTCCTCTACTGTAGAGATACAAACAGAACCCTAAGATTCCGTTTGAGAGATGAGCTGTGCCCAGAGTAGCGTGGAAATTGGGTTCCGTTTTTCAGCCATGTCACTGATGAAGAATTGTTCTGAAACGTCTTGTATACACCACATTTTAAGAAGGATGTAAACATGCTGGAACGGGTCCAGAGGAGGGCAATGAAGATGATGAGGTGTCTGGATACCAAGAAGAAAGGTTGAAGGGGCTGTTTAGCCTGGAGAGGAGGCGACTGAGCGGTGATATGATCACCATCTTCAAGTACCTGAAGGGCTGTCCTATAGAGGATGATGTGGAATTGTTTTCTGTGGCCCCAGGAGGTAGGACCAGAATCGATGGATTGAAATTAAATCAAAAGAGTTTCCGGCTCAACATTAGGAAGGATTTCCTGACCATTAGAGTAGTTCCTCAGTGGAACAGGCTTCCTCAGGAGGTGGTGGGCTCTCCTTCCTTAAAGGTTTTTCAACAGAGGCTGGATGGCCGTCTGACAGCAACGAAGATCCTGTGAATTTAGGGGGAGGAATTTGTGAGTTTCCTACATTGTGCAGGGGGCTGGACTAGATGACCATGGAGGTACCTTCCAACTCTATGATTCTATGGTTCTACCTGTTTCTGAACTGTAACCACCAATTCTATCTTATTATCTGTATTTCCTATTATTATGTTTCAATAGACAGATGTCTACTGGTAACTTGTGACATTTTGTGACATTTTTTGGTGGTCTACCCTTGTGTTTTCTCTCTTAGCAGAGATACAAACAAGCAACCTTAAAGGAAAACAGCAGCAGGAGGGATTATGGCTCAGTAGCAGATCATCTGCTTGGCATGCAAAAGGTCACAGGATCAATCCCCGGTATCTCCAGTTGAAAGGATTAGTTTAAAAAAGATGGGAAAGGCTTTTCTCTGCCTGGAACTCTGGAGAGCTGCTGCCCGTCCGGGTAGACAATACTGATTCTGATGGACCGATGGTCTGATTCAGTAGAGGGCAGCTTCATGGGTTCATTTGTGTTCACCTCAGACCTCTACCTACTTAGCACAGGCCAAGTGTCTCATCTTCCACTTACGGGAGACTTCAGAAATTCACATGATGTGCCTGCAGTGCTTCATGCTAAAAGTTCCTCGTCTGCCACAAAAAGATGCACTTAAAACAGCTCTTGAAAACTATCTGTTTTTAATAATTAGGCTCCTTAATGGTTATTACAGGGTTTTAATTTGCTCCTGCATGAACAGATAACCAGATGCACACAGTAACCAGACGAGGTTTAGGCTTCTCAAAGCTGCACGGTTCAAGCTGAAGAGAGACTGCAGTCTGGCCTATGGATGTCTGCTTTAGGACCCAGAGAGGGGAGGCTCAAAAGGAGATGTAATTTAGGGCTGCTAATCCCCAACTGGGGGCAGGGGATCCCCTGGTCTGGAGACCCTCCCCCCCTTCAGGGTCATCAGGGAAATGTCTGCTGGGCATTCCATTATACCCTATGGGGATCGGTTCCCTTACAGTATAAAGGAGAGTCAATCTGTGGGTATCTGGGGCTCTGGAGGGGCTGTTTTTTAAGGTAGAGGCACCGGATTTGCAACATAGCATCTGGTGCCTTTCCTCTAAACAACTGCCAAGTTTCAAAAGGATTGGACTCGGGGGATCCAATTCTATGAGTCCCAAACAAAGGTGCCCCTATCCATTATTTCCAATGGAGGGAAGGCATTTAAAAGGTGTGCAGTGCTTGTCACACCCTTGCTCCTGGCTCCACCCCCAAAGCCCCCAGATATTTCCTGAGTTGGACCTGGCAACCCTAAACATAACCCAGCGCAGTTTCTTCATCCTGGGTCTACTTACAGGCATCTCTCCCAGCCCAAATCCCATCCATGCCGGTGTTTCTCCTAAAGAATGCTTCTGCCCCCAGCATCAGCTAATGTCTGAATGCATTCTTTGTTGCCTATAATACGGGCATAATCTCCAGCTCTCTTTCCTTGCATTGTCTTTTAAGGAACAAAGATGACAAGTTGACAACAGAGATTAGCGCCTCTGTGGGGCTGCTAGATCCGAGCCCTCCCTCTTGGGAATAACTCTATCTTGATGGTATATGTCACCAGCAAAATAGGCAAAAATATATAATGAGGTTTCAAATGAACGTTGGAAATGTGAAAAGCGTGCGGGTAGTTTTCATCATATGCGGTGGTCATGTAAAACAGTACAGACCTATTGGGCAAAAGTGCATGAACTTTTACAGAAAGTTTTAAAGATGACTGTACCCTTTGAACCTGAATTATTTTTGTTATATATGATGCCACAAAGAACCAATAAGAATTGTAAACATTTGATAATACATATTGTAACTGCAGCATGAATAATTTTTGCCAAACACTGGGAAAAGAGAGAAATACCAACAATAGAAGAAGAAGATATTGGATTTATATCCCGCCCTCCACTCCGAAGAGTCTCAGAGCGGCTCACAATCTCCTCTACCTTCCTCCCCCACAACAGACACCCTGTGAGGTGGGTGGGGTTGGAGAGGGCTCTCACAGCAGCTGCCCTTTCAAGGACAACCTCTGCCAGAGCTCTGGCTGACCCAAGGCCATTCCAGCAGGTGCAAGTGGAGGAGTGGGGAATCAAACCCGGTTCTCCCAGATAAGAGTCCGCACACTTCACCACTATACCAAACTGGCTCTCAAGAACTGACACAGAAAATATTAGAAACAGCTGAAATGGACATATTGACAGACATTTTAAATGATAAACCCAAGCAAGAAGTGTTGGAGAGATGGGCTCCTTTCTATGAAGTAATGAAAATGGGACTTTTAAAATGTTATCATACCGAATTTAGAAGTTTACCACCTACGGGTTGAACGAAAGTGAAGACATTTATTGTTTTAAGAAATATATTGTATCTTCTCATCCCTCCTTTCCCCTTTTCCTTTTCCCCTCCATTTCCACCCCTGATTATATTTACAATAACAATAAAATTATTTGAAAAGGGAATGACTCTATCTTTTTTAGGTTTCTAGACCTCACCGATTACACTAAGAACAGACAGAACAAAAAAACTAAGTTTTGTTTAGAGTGTAAGTTCATGACTTCATCAGACAAATGGGAATGGAAGCAGCAATACTTAACCAGTCCCATACTTAACTAGACCCATGCCAGTCCGGCTTCCGCCCGGGCCATGGGACGGAAACAGTCCTGGTCGCCCTCATGGATGACCTCCGACGACAACTGGATCGAGGCGGCTCGGCGGTATTGCTGTTGCTAGACCTATCGGCTGCGTTCGATATGGTCGACCATCAGCTGCTGACCCGCCGCCTCGCCGACGCAGGAATTCGGGGGCTAGCCTTACAGTGGCTCTCCTCCTTTCTTGATGGTCGGGGACAAAGGGTGGCAATTGGGGGGGAGCTGTCTCAGAGATACCCACTTCATTGTGGTGTGCCTCAGGGGGCAGTTCTCTCCCCGATGTTGTTTAACATCTTTATGCGCCCCCTTGCCCAGATTGCACGGAGGTATGGGCTGGGTTGTCATCAATACGCAGATGACACCCAGCTCTATCTATTGATGGACGGCCGGGCTGGCGATGTCCCTACAAATTTGGACCGGGCATTACAAGCCGTGGCTGACTGGCTCAGGCTGAGCGGGCTGAAGTTGAATCCGGCGAAGACTGAGGTCCTTTGCGTGGGCCGCGGCGGACCGGGAGGGGAGATCACTTTACCGGCCTTTGACGGTGCGCCACTGGTACCAGTGCGCAAAGTCAAGAGCCTGGGAGTGCTACTGGAATCCTCTTTATCAATGGAGGCCCAGGTAGCCGCCACTGCTAGATCCGCCTTCTTTCACCTTAAGAGGGCGAGGCAGTTGGCTCCCTTCTTGGAGCGCACCGACCTAGCAACTGTGATCCACGCAACGGTCACTTCGAGATTGGACTACTGCAATGCCCTCTACATGGGGCTGCCCCTATACCGAACACGGAGACTTCAGGTAGTCCAGAACGCGGCGGCCAGGCTACTGGAGGGACTACCACGGTGGGAACCTGCGCGGCCTGGGCTGCGGGATCTGCATTGGCTGCCGGTTGTCTACCGTGTTCGCTATAAGGTGCTGGTCATCACCTTTAAAGCCCTATATGGCCGAGGACCTGCCTACCTAAAGGACCGCCTCTCCCCATATGTGCCCCAGAGAGCGCTGAGATCCGGTTCTCAGAACTTACTAACAATCCCTGGGCCAAGAGAAGCTAGGTTGAGGGCTACCAGGGAGCAGGCCTTCTCGGTGATAGCCCCTCGTTGGTGGAACGACCTTCCTGAGATGGTGCGAGCCCTGCGGGACCTGAACCAGTTCCGCAGGGCTTGCAAAACATTTCTTTTCCAGCTGGCTTTTGAGATAGAACTTGATTAATCCAACGAATGGACATCTAGCCATCTTGCGTACATTATGATACAGTATTTTAGCACCATTTTATATATTTTAACTATTTTAAATAATTTATTTGTGACTGATATATTTAAAACTGTTTATGTTGTTTTATGTGAATCATGGGATCCCCATGTCTGTTAGCCGCCCTGAGCCCGCCTGGCGGGGAGGGCGGGATATAAAAATAAAATATTATTATTATTATTATTATTATTAATATAAGTGGGCATTGTGGAATCATGGGGATGTTCTTAGCAGATTACAAGAATCACAGATAGGGATCTGTGTTTGTTAGTGCTGCCTACTGGGATCTATTCACACAATACTTAAACCTTTAAATCCCCCCTTCCCCAGACAAAATCCTATAATAAGCTCCAGGTTGACTCAGCCTTCCATCCTTCCGAGGTGGGTAAAATGAGTCCCCAGCTTGCTGGGGGGAAAGCGTAGATGACTGGGGAAGGCAATGGCAAACCACCCCGTGAAAACGTTGTGAAAGCAACGTTCTGTCACGGCTGGGGCCGGGTCAGGCAAAGTCCAAGGGCAGTCCGAGGTCTGTAGCCAGTAAGCAGGAGGGTCCGAGGCGCCAAATCCAAATCACTGTACAAGTATCACAGGTCCGAGGTCCAGAAGCCAAGGTCAGGGAGTCCAGAAGTCACAAGCCAAAGTCAGGGAGTCCAGAAACCAAAGTCAAGCCGGAGTGGATGCTAGGACGTCAGGGAGATGACTAGTTGCTTCCACAAAGCCTCCTCCCAAAGCCTACAGCTATATAGCCCTCTTCTGGCTGTTGCTCATTTGGGCTAATTGCTGGCTCAGAGAGGCAGCCAGGATCCTGTTGCAACTCAAGCATCCTTGCTCTTAGAAGGGCCAGAATCCTCTCAAAACTCAGGGCTCAGGGAGCGTCTTGCTTGTGAGCGTGCCGCCCTCCTCCGATCCCTGAGGTCCTGACGGAGGCAGTCACGCACACGCACCACCCGAGAGGGTGAGGCAGGGGGGCTGGGATCTTCTCCAGCAAGAGGCAGGGGCACTGGTGCAGATGGCAGGGGCACAGTTTCTTCTGCAGGCTCAACTTCCTCTGCAGGGTCCCCAGCACCCATGACACGTCACCCCAGAGTCAGAAACGACTGGTGCTTCCACAGGGGACTACCTTTACCTTTTTACCATTATCCTAGGATCAAATTCTGACAAGCGAAGTCCAAGAGGTAGCTACAACAGCAAGACAATATGATCGAAATAAAAAGCTGCACAATAAACTCCCTACACAGAGAAGACACACGGACAGCGTTCAAAAGGGCTCAGCTTATAAAGATAAAGGTAGTCCCCTGTGTAAGCTTATAGAATGCATGGAATACTCAGGGTGAACTAACTTCCCCGAAAAGGAAGGGGAAAGGGGGAAAAGAAACACACAAACAAAAAAACCCATATACACAATCTTTCTTTAAAGGTAACCTTTATTGGTATAATGTATACACAATAAAGAGCCCTGTGGCACAGAGTGGTAAAGCTGCAGTACTGCAGTCGGAGCCCTCTGCTCACGACCTGAATTCGATACCAGCGGAAGCTGGATTTTCAGGTAGCTGGCTCGAGGTCAACTCAGCCTTCCATCCTTCCGAGGTTGGAAAAGGAGTCCCCAGCTTGCTGGGGGGGGGGGAAGTGCAGATGACTGGGGAGGGCAATGGCAAACCACCCCGTAAAAAGTCTGCCGTGAGAAACGTTGTGAAAGCAACGTCACCCCAGAGTCGAAAACGACCAGTGCTTGCACAGGGGACTACCTTTACCTTTTACCTTTATACACAATAAAGCCAAAATGCAATAGTAAAGGAGTGCCAGTGCTTTCAGAAAAATGTCAGATTATAATAAAATGTGTTTCTTTGGCAAGATGTCAAGGTCAGATATTTGAGTATTAGCATACAGAGAGAGAGAGAGAGAGGTATAAAAGGGAACGGGAGTTCATGACTATGGTTTCACCCTTGTACCAAAGCATGTGAACATTCAGCATTGTGTCGAGCATAATCCAGTGAGAAATCCCCTTCTGCGAGCCAGACTGAAAGGAACACGGGCTGTGCAGGAGTAGGACTTCCATTCACTTCTCTGCAGCTTCTGCAGGAGAACTTCCCGGCTGACTGTGCCTATTGTGTTTTATTTTAACTGCAGAACTATAGGGCCCAATTAAAAATAATGAGGCCTGTCTCCACCCGCCAGGCTCAGTTAGAGATAATGGAGCTTGATAGCTCCTGGAATAGATTCATTTTTGTCTGATAGGTGAACTGGGGCAGGGGTCTTAGCTGGGGTCAGTGGGATAGGCCCGCCAACAAAACACGGGTCATTCAAGCTTAAGAGAGTCTTTAGGAATCCTGTTATTAAATAAGGAAGTAGGAAGTAAATCGAATACAAAAACATGAGAATAAATCCCTCTGCGGTTTGCTTTCAACCGCACTTTCATGATGTGGCCATTCCCCAAACTATTCTCTTTGCTAATGGAAAAATATCCAACTTGCAGAGAAGAAGAAAAAAAACTGTTTGAGATAATGTGTAAGGAGTGAGAGGAATGGGCCTATCAGACTTTACTGAGACTCGTTTTGGTAGAAACTGAGAAAAAGTTGGTAATTTTTCAAATAAGGAATAATTCTAGTCAATGTTCCCCTTAAGCTGTGGAGTCTTTGGAGCAAAAATTCTACTTTGTCAGCCACTGGCATTAAAGCTGTGAGCTACTGCAGAAATTAGTGTGCTTTGGGGTCATTTTTCCTGAGCTAAGACAGTATTGCATCTGCTTGGCATACAGAAGATTCCCAGATTCTGGAGTCTAACAAACTGTGAGCTAGCTTACACTAACTCAGCTTAGAGGGAACACTGATTCTAGTAAGACTTTACTCTGATTGAGTTGGTTTCTTGGTGGAGACTGGAGAGCATAATTAAAGACACTGATGCTAGCATATTTTATATATATAACATCTTGCAGCTGAAATAAAAATATTCTTCTTACTGCTCAGACTTCTTTTAGGCAATAATTAAGAGTTGCAGGGGGCGTGGCGTCGCACGCATAGGGAATGGACGCCTGAAAACAGAGCTCCTTACTTACCCCTGCCAAATCCACTTAAGCAAGCGCCCAGCGTTGTTGTTTGTTTTCTTTTTTTTCTTTAATTAGTATGGGAACAGTAGATGGTCAAAAATCCAGATCAAAAAGAAACCCAAGGAACTCTGTTAAAGACTATTTTCCCAAAAAGCCTAAGGCTAAGGCCTCAGGAAAAGCAAGCAGCCCTGCAAGCAAGATGGCGTCGGGAGAAGGGGAAAACACAGCAGCAGACCTAGCTTCATTTCGTTCTGAGGTAATGGAGGCTTTTCAAAAACTGGAAAAAAATATGACTGACAAAATATCTGCCATGATCCAGCCCCTTTCTGCTCAGTTGGAGGGTTTCAAAACGTCCTTAGAGAAGGTGGCAGAGACTGCAGATTCTGCTTTTAACATGGCATGTGCTGTGCAGGAGGACACTCAGTATTTTTATAAAAGAGATGAATGGGCCACTGATAAAATTATTGCACTTGAGAACCAACTGAAAATGGGGAATGTTAAAATTCGCGGGCTCCCCGAGAACTCTGCCTCTCCCTCTGACCTAAAATCTCTTATAGCCTCCTGGCTATCAAAGGCATTGGGTTTTTCTGAATCTGATCTTTGTGCCCTGGAGGCTGCATATAGAATTGGCCCTTTGCGCACACAGAAAACTTCGTTGCCTAGGGACATTTTAGTCCGTTTCTCTTCTGCCTCAGTTAAATCCAAGCTGCTGCAAAAAGCCCGGGCTATAAATCCACTTCTGCTAGGAGATTACAACATCCAAATTCTACAGGATTTGTCTTCTGAAACCTTGCAAAGGCGGAAAATTTTGAAGCCAATTATTGAAATCCTGAACAGGGAAAACATCAGATATCGATGGGTTGCTTCGTACAAGCTGCAAGTTACTGTACAGGATCGGTCGTTTGTCGCTGGAGGCCTTGACTCAGGCCTAAGCATGCTGAGAGATTTGAATCTTCCTGTTCCCACCGGCCTTATAGAAGCAGTCTCACATGTTCACTCAATAACTTCAGACACTAGATGGCGTCGTGTGCCTATGAACCGTCCTGATCGGCCTGTTTCTCCTAGAAGCTAAACACTGGAACTGTTGCTATGCAGAAATCTTCCCTTTTTTGTGTGGATTCTTGACGTCCCCTTTTTTTTTTTTTTCCTGACATATAAGCTTTGCCTACTGAACTGCTGACTTATAAGCTTTGCCTACGTGTAACTCTGTCACGGCTTAGAAATATGCTGATGATTGTTTCGTGCCTATGAAGCAATGTTTATATACGAAATTGGGGGGTCCCCCCCCTTTTTTTTTTGGTTATTTATATCTTTTGAACACAATGTTATGAATGTGAGGGAGTTATTAATTCAAATCAACTCATTAAAGGAAATCTTCTTGGTTGATTGGGTATGCATGATTGGAAGAATGGGGTGACTTGGAATATATGGTTTGAGTAGGAGCTGGAATGGGGAGGCTGGGTGTTGAGTGAGGGAGTGGGAGAGAGGGAGGGAGAGAGAGTGAGTGAGGGGGGGTAGATCAGAGTGAGAAACTTGAATAGTATGACTAGGGTTTTATATCAATATATTTCTTTCTACTATGAGTTAATGAATTGTCAGGACCTTTTCCCTTCCTGTGTGAATTGTTGAATGGAAATGAATCTGTGAGACAGAGGGTGGGTAGGGAATGTATGTGTGTGTCAGTTTGTGCCTTATGCTACTATGAAGGTTTGGAAACTTGTTTCCCTCACCATCACATCTCCCTACATAGGCTTATAAGTGGCTGAAGGATAGTTGGTGGGGAGTGTTTGGGGAGACCAGTATTTAATAGCGTTCATAGTTCTGTTTAAAGTTTCATTGTATTTTTATCATAGTGTCTTAAGTCTTACAATAACTTTGTGATCGAGATCTGATGCTGTTACACATGGTATATTAGTTTGCCTGTAATTATCTTTAATTCACTAACCTGAGTTGGTAAAAGGCACAGGTTTTATTATATGTGGCTTTCTAGGCATTTTAGCCTTGACTCGATCAGCTTTGTTTGGCCTTTCATTATAAACTTTCTATACATTCGGCTCTGTTATTCTGTTTATAAATTTTATTTTTGCTGGGTTGATAGTGTTAAATATAAGCATTTTTGGCAGAGAGGGAGAATGGAGAACTTCAGTTTTTTTTAATTAGCTCCATTTGGTAGTTGTTGCTAGTTGTGTGGTGTCTTCAGTAACGAAGACTTCCGCTTCAAATTTATCCTTTTAAGTAAATAGTTGTTGTTTTCCCAAGTTTGGGTTAACAGAGTTGGAGGGTGAGTTAGTGGCTAGTGTCTGTTAATGCTAGACCACTGGTGTTGGTTATGGTTTTTTGTTTGTGTTACGGGCAGCATAACTGTATTGAATTATTATGGATTTAGTTGGAAGTTTTTTAAAGCCTTTGATCTGAAATCTGTCCTCATACCTTTGAAATTTGATCTACAGGATTCGCCTCTAGCTATCCTGGTGGCACCTGGGTTCAAAGCTATGAATTGCAATAATTTTGATAACCTTGGTTATTTCCTCTTTCAATTATGGCAGAGTGCCACTTGAAATTTCTATCTCTAAACTGTAATGGGCTAAATAATTTAATTAAGAAAAAACGGGTTGCCTCTGCCATCTCTCATCAGAAACCAGATATAGTTTTTTTGCAAGAAACTCACCTTAAGGGTAACCAGCCCAAGGTCTTCCAGTCAAAATTTTTTGCTCATCAATTTCAAGCTTACGGGTCCTCCAAAGCAAGAGGTGTGGCCATCTTAATAGGTAAATCAGTCCAATTCACTTTTGAAAATTCCTCAATTGACCCTAGGGGTCGGTATATTTTTATCAATGGGGTCTTTAATGGTAGCCCTTATACTCTGGCATCGGTGTATGCTCCAAATGATGGACAAATTGCATTTATTAAAGATACGTTGTCACAACTTCAAACTTTTCATAAAGGGCCCATTATTTTGGGAGGAGATCTCAACTATGTTGTCAATCCTTCTTTAGATAGATCTCAAAAAAGCCTGCTACCTCTATCTGCCAATAAATGGTCTCAATCAAAAGATTCGAATGGCCAAAATGATTTAGCTCAAATCTTTCAATCCTATAATCTGTCAGACATTTGGAGAAGCAGGCATCCAAAAGAAAGAGACTATACCTTCTTTTCTTCTCGTCATCAAACTTATTCCAGAATAGATTTTCTTTTAGTTTCGGATTCTATTTCTAACCTTTTTTTTAAAGTAGACATTGGCCCAATGATTTGGTCTGATCATGCATGGTTGGAAGGTTATATGTCAGGAATCACTGAAAGATCTTTTTCTTTTAATTGGAGATTGGATAGTAAACTTCTGTCTATGAAATCGGTTACAGATTCCATTGAAAAAGACATCAAAGAATTTTTTCAATTCAATACTGAGTGTGGAGTACCTCAGCATATAGTTTGGGACTCGTTTAAAGCTGTAATTCGTGGCAGATTTTTGGCTATTGCCTCTTCGTATAAAAAAGAAAAAGACAAAATTAGATCAGATTTGGTTGCCAACATTACCAAATTGGAAGAGAAATTTAAAAAATTTGGTAGCAAAAAAACTTATTCAAAACTTCTTACAGAAAGGAAAAAATTAGAATCTTTTGACGTCTCCAAGATTCAAAAACAAATGGCTTATATAAAACAAAAATATTGGTTTCGAACTCCTCAATCCCTTAAACTCCTATCATGGAAGGTTAAAAAGAGAATATCCTCAATGGCTATTTCTTCCATTCGTTCTAAATCCGGTACCTTGAAACATTCCACTAAGGATATTGTAGGAGTTTTTAAAAAATACTATTCATCTCTATATTCCTCCCAGCATCCAGCATCAGACCTTATTTCATCTTTTTTAGACACTCACTCAGTTATTAAGCCTATTTCTCCTGAGGTTAAATCCCTTTTGGACAAACCTTTTACTGCACTTGAAATACAGGAGACTATCAAGTCTATGAAATCCAATAAATCTCCAGGCCGAGATGGCTTTATACCAGAATTTTATAAATTTTTTAATACTTTGTTGGCTCCCATCTTGGCGGACGCCTGTAATCAGTTTGTACAGTCTGGTTCTTTTCCAGTTACTTGGTCACAGGCAAAAATCATTCTTCTTCCAAAGAAAGACAAAGACTTGCTAGACCCTAGTTCATACAGGCCGATATCGCTCCTTAATTGCGATTACAAGATTTTTACAGCAGCCCTGGTGGCTAGGCTTAATACTTTTATAGGGAACTACATTCATCCTGACCAATCGGGCTTTATCCCACACCGTGAGTTAACGGACAATACTAGAATGGTCCTTGATGTTATTCAATACTGCCGGAAATTTAATATTGAGTCTTCCTTTATCTTGTCTATTGATTTTGAAAAAGCCTTTGATTCCGTTGAAGTTCCTTATCTTACAACCTTACTGCAGAAAATGAATTTTGGCCCGAATTTTCTGAAGATAATCCATTCTTTATATAAGTCGCCTTCTGCTATTCTTTCTATTAATAATTTGGATTCTGAAGAATTTAATCTTTTCAGAGGGACGAGGCAAGGTTGCCCCTTGTCTCCTCTGCTTTTTGCAATCGCAATTGAACCTCTTGCTAATGCTATCCGTAATACCAATATTATTGCTGGTATCCCTATTAGAAAGAAACAAATTAAGGTGTCTTTGTTTGCAGATGACCTAGTGCTTTTTGTTACAAAACCTAAGACTTCTTTACCAGCTGTCTTTGATTTATTATCTGTATTTTCTTCTATATCGGGTCTTCGAGTAAACCCATCTAAAACCATTCTTTATCCCATCACAATTTCAGATGCTCTCCAAGATTCCATCTACTCAAATTATCACTTCAAAAAAAATGGATAGATATTGGACATATTTGGGGATCAATATACCTTTAAAATTGGGAGATATTTTTAAAGTCAATCATCATTTATTGATTAAGGACATTCTTACTATGCAAAAGAATAAAAATTCTTCACTCATTCCCTGGAATGAAAAAATTCAGATTATTAAATCTTTTATTTTTCCCAAATTTCTGTTTTTATTTCGAGCCATTCCTATTCTTATTCCTGAGGACTTATTTGTGGGTTGGCGTCGTTCGTTCTTAAGATACATTTGGAACAAGGGCTTATCTAGAATAGGGTATGCAACTCTTATTCGTTCTAAATCCTCAGGTGGTCTGGCTCTTCCGGATCTGCATAAATTTTATGAAGCTGCCATTTTAGGAGGCCTTGTCAGATACCATGATGCTGATTTAAATTCAGGCTGGAAGGTCCTAGAAGATACCTATCTAAATAACAAATCGTTTCAATCTACATTATGGGAATTTCCAAAGAAGAGACCTCCTAATATCTCCTCCAACCTTTTCCTTAAAGCCATTTTTCAGATTTGGGACAAACGCCGCCTCTTTTTAGCCCCTCCTATGTCTCCACTATCTCATTTTATGGATGTTTCTTGGTTTCAACCGGGGTTTTTTTACAAGTCTTTTCCAATTTGGAAAAAATATAATCTTTATAGGTTTGTGGATATTTTGTCCAATGGAAAAGTGCTCGACAAAAAATCTTTAGAAGAGAAAACTGGTGGGACAAAAATCCCATGGTTTGAATACTTGCAAATTAACAACTTGGTGACATCACTCTCAAAGAAATACAATTTCAATCGACCTCTTACTTTCTTTGAATCCTTGCTACAATCTCCTTTTTTAAAGCGGAAGGGACTGATTTCATTTATCTATAAGGGTTTGCTAGACATTGATGCTGTTGATTTGTTATCCTATCAAGAAATTTGGCAAAGGAATAGTTCAATTAATTTTCAGGAGGATGTTTGGCAACAAATCTGGTCATCTCCTTCGTTTGTTTCAAAATCATTGAATATACAATTACAAACTCAAAAAATTTTGTTCCGGTGGTATTTAACACCTCAGAGATTAAGCCATATGGCGATAAATCAATCCTCCAAATGTTGGAAAAATTGTGGAGAGGTGGGCACATTTATACACTGCTGGTGGTCTTGCCCGAGGGTGCAGTCGTTTTGGGCAGTAATTGTGGCAAAAATCAAGGATATCACGGGCTATAGTTTACCCTTAAGATTGGAACTCATTTTGCTTGACTGTTGGAAAGGTATTTCTATTACTTCTCTCAATAAATCCCTGATATCCCTTTTACTAGCTGCTGCTAAAATGGTGTTAGCCCAATTTTGGAAATCTCCCAATATTCCTCCAGTTAAAGCCTGGTATGCTAAAATCTGGGAGGTCTATGCTATGGACAAGATAGCAGATAGTTTATGCAATATAAATAATTCAGAAGGTAACGATTCTCTGATGTACAAGTGGCTTCCATTTCTTAAATTTTCTTTTAGTCCTGTAGATCAGATGCGTACATGTATTCCTGGTAGATATTATGACATTATTAATTTGATGTAATT
Source organism: Heteronotia binoei (assembly GCF_032191835.1). NCBI lineage: Eukaryota > Metazoa > Chordata > Lepidosauria > Squamata > Gekkonidae > Heteronotia > Heteronotia binoei. The sequence goes on along the minus strand of NC_083233.1, from coordinate 82,445,755 downwards.
AACATATGGACAGAGTACTTATTTTTTAATTCAGCTGCCAAGTATGTATGTATGTGTGAATGTATGTATGTGTTGTTTTGTTTGTATTTTGTGTATATATATATATTCTGTTTTCTACTGGTATGCTATGCTTATACACAAAGAATGATTGCAGATACAGTCAAAAAAAAAAAAAAAAGACCAACAAGTACTAATGTTTTAAGCATGTTTTATTTTAAGTTTTTTTGAAAAAAAAAAAAAGAGTTGCACACAGTGATCCAGCAACTTCTTCAAAGCAAGAATCTCGTTGGATAGAGAAATTCCAGTGGGCGGTGCTTGTTGTTTGGTTAGTCGCTCCAAAACATGCTACTTTTCCGAGAGAAGAGAAGAGGGCCTTGAACTCGGCTGCAGAAGGGCTCTGGCTCTTGATTTAATGTGGTGTGTTTGTACGGGGGTGTGGTAGATGCCAGACAAACTTGTAGATGCCAGAGAAGAGCTGTCATTTTAAATAAGTAATCAATCCTGAAACTACCGGGAGAGACAATCCATTGTTCCCCAAGAAGGACAGCCACTGTCTGTTAGCGACACTTTTGAAAACCCCTAGACAGAATTCTTGGCTTCTTGGCAGAAAGCCACACCAGAAACTCTTCTGCCAGTAGCAGCGACTTGAGGTTGGTGTAAGGCAGTCAGTGTGCAACCGAACTTCTACTCAATATGTTCTCTGCCAGGAGAAATTCTTCATCCACTCATTTCTTCAGAGACCCTGGAGAGCCACAGCTGGTCCGAGTAGACAGTAGAGACCCTGAGGGACCAAGGGTATAAGTATAAGAAGAGGAGTCGGAGTCAGTTTTATACATGAAAGAGTCTCTGGCTTAAAGACAGTTTGGTGTAGTGGTTAAGTGCGCAGACTCTTATCTGGGAGAATCAGGTTGGGTTACTCACTCCTCCACTTACAGCTGCTGGGATAGCCTTGGGTCAGCCAGAACTCTCTTATCTGGGAGAGCCGGGTTTGATTCTCCATTCCTCCACGTGCAGCTGCTGGAATGGCCTTGGGTCAGCCAGAGCTCTCTTATCTGGGAGAACCGGGCTTGATTCTCCATTCCTCCACTTGCAGCTGCTGGAATGGACTTGGGTCAGCCAGAGCTCTCTTATCTGGGAGAACGGGCTTGATTCTCCATTCCTCCACTTGCAGCTGCTGGAATGGCCTTGGGTCAGCCAGAACTCTCTTATCTGGGAGAACCAGGTTTGATTCTCCATTCCTCCACCTGCAGCGCTGGAATGGCCTTGGGTTAGTCAGAGCTCCCCTTATCTGGGAGAACTGGGTTGGATTCCCCACTCCTCCACTTGCAGCTGCTGGAATGGCCTTGTGTCAGCCATAACTCTCTTATCTGGGAGAGCCGGGTTTGATTCTCCATTCCTCCACGTGCAGCTGCTGGAATGGCCTTGGGTCAGCCATAGCTCTCTTATCTGGGAGAGCTGGGTTGGATTCCCCACTCCACCACATACAGCTGCTGGAATGGCCTTGGGTCAGCCAGAGCTCTCTTATCTTGGAGAACCGGCTTGGATTCCCCACTCCTCCACTTGCAGCTGCTGGAATGGCCTTGGGTCAGCCATAGCTCTGGCAGAAGTTGTCCTTGAAAGGGCAGCTGCTGGGAGAGCCCTCTCCGGCCCCACCCACCTCACAGGGTGTCTGTTGTGGGGGAGGAAGGTAAAGGAGATTGTGAGCCGCTCTGAGACTCTTTGGAGTGGAGGGCGGGATATAAATCCAATATCTTCTTCTTCTCCTCCACATGCACCTGCTGGAATGGCCTTGGGTCAGCCAGAGCTCTTATCTGGGAGAACCGGGTTGGATTCCCCACTCCTCCACTTGCAAGCTGCTGGAATGGCCTTGGGTCACCCAGAGCTCTCTTATCTGGGAGAACCAGGTTGGATTCCCCACTCCTCCACTTGCAGCTGCTGGAATGGCCTTGGGTCAGCCAGAGCTCTCTTATCTGGGAGAACCAGGTTTGATTCTCGACTTCTCCACTTGCAGCTGCTGCAATGGCCCTGGGACAGCCAGAGCTGTCTTATCTGGGAGCATTGGGTTTGATTCCCCCACTCCTCCACTTGCAGCTGCTGGAAGGGCCTAGGGTTGGCAATAGCTATTGCAGGAGTTGTCCTTGAAAGGGCAGCTACTGTGAGAGCCCTCTCAGCCCCACCCACCTCACAGGGTGTCTGTTGGGGGGTGGGGAAGGTAAAGAGATTGTGACCTCTAAGCTGTAGGGTCTTGAGAGCAAAAATTCTACATTGTGAGCTACCGGCATTAAAGTTGTGAGCTGCTGCATAGATTAGTGTGCTCTTGGGCCTGCCTTCCTGAGCTAAGACAAAAATGTCTGGGCTGGAGGCTAAAAATTTGTGAGCTAGCTCACGCTCACTCAGCTTAGAGGGAACACTGATTGTGACTGCTCTGAGATTCAGAGTATAGGGGGATATAAATCCAATATATTCTTCTTCATCATCATCTTTTTCCTTTCACCTCCCCATAACAGACACCCTGCGAGTTTGGTGGGGCTGAGAGAAATCTGAGAGAACTGCTCTTGAGAGGACTGTGTGTCACCCAAGGTCACCCAGCAGCTGCACACAGAGGCAGAGTGGGGAATCAAACCAGATTCTCCCAGATTAGAGTCCGCTGCTCTTCACCTCAACATCACAGCTGACTCTCAGCAGATTCATGAGCTGTTTAATGAAGCTCCTGAGAGATGCTGGGGAACTCTGCCTTACAAATATCAGACAACAGTCCCTGAATGGTTTGTGAGATTTGTCCAGAGATCACACTATCTGCTTCTACCAAGAGCCATCAGCAATCATCCTTTGGAATCCAGGGGGGATATTTGAAAAAAGCATTTATTTTAACCAAACACACATTTCCTTTCAACACAAATCCATGTAGACACCCATAGGTTCTCCCCAGAGCAGGAAGGCCTCTCACGGTTGCTATTATTTCTTTACAAAATGCATAGCCTGCCTTTCTGGCCTCAAAAGGGCTGCCAAGGCTCAGCAGTAGAGCATCTGCTTGGCATGCAGAAGGTCCCAGATTCCATCCCCAGTAATTCTAGTTAAAAGGGTCAGGTTGAAAGACCTCCATCTGCTGAGTAGAAAATACTGACTTTGATGGACCGGGGGAGGGGCCTGATTCAATATGAGGCAATTTCATCCGCCGGTGTGAAAGCCGCATTTAAAACACAGATGATACAAATCACATTTTAAAACCATTACAATCTGTCCCCATATCACTAGATCATTACGAAAAATCCTCAGTTAAGGCTGGGGAGAAACAAACCAACCGACATGGATCCATATCTAGAACAAGGAGTCCAATGGCCCTTTTTAAGAGCAACAAACTTTTATTTAGGGTGCGAGCTTTTGTGTGCATGCACACTTCTTCAGACAAACTGGAATGACACTTGCGAGAGTCTGCCACAGCTCCCCACCTGCGTCTGATCCACAATGATGATACTGGATTTATATCCCACCCTATACCCTGAATCTCAGAGTCTCAGAGCGGTCACAGTCTCCTTTATCTCCCCCCACCACAACAGACACCCTGTGAGGTAAGTGCGGCTGAGAGAGCTCTGACAGAAGCAGCCCTTTAAAGACAGCTCTGCCAGAGCTCTGGCTGACCCAAGGCCATTCCAGCAGGTGCAAGTGGAGGAGTGGGGAATCAAACCTGGTTCTCCCAGATAAGAGAGCTCTGGCTGACCCGAGGCCATTCCAGCAGCTGCAAGTGGAGGAGTGGGGAATCAAACCTGGTTCTCCCAGATAAGAGAGCTCTGGCTGACCCAAGGCCATTCCAGCAGCTGCAAGTGGAGGAGTGGGGAATCCAACCCCGGTTCTCCCAGATAAGAGAGCTCTGGCTGACCCAAGGCCATTCCAGCAACTGCAAGTGGAGGAGTTGGGAATCAAACTCTGTTCGCCCAGATAAGAGAGCTCTGGCTGACCTGAGGCCATTCCAGCAGGTGCAAGTGGAGGAGAGGGGAATCAAACCTGGTTCTCCCAGATAAGAGAGCTCTGGCTGACCCAAGGTCATTCCAGCAGCTGCAAGTGGAGGAGAGGGGAATCAAACCCGGTTCTCCAAGATAAGAGAGCTCTGGCTGACCCGAGGCCATTCCAGCAGGTGCAAGTGGAGGAGAGGGGAATCAAACCTGGTTCTCCCAGATAAGAGAGCCATGGCTGACCCAAGGCCATTCCAGCAGGTGCAAGTGGAGGAGGGGGGAATCAAACCCGGTTCTCCCAGATAAGAGAGCTATGGCTGACTCAAGGCCATTCCAGCAGCTGCAAGTGGAGGAGTGGGGAATCAAACCTGGTTCTCCTGGATAAGAGTCTGTGCACTTAACCACTACACCAAACTGGCTCTCTACGTGGGCGAGAATATTTGAGGAATTTTATTATATGCTCTTCCATACCCAAGGGGGTGGGGATGGTGTCTCCAGGGGTACTATGAGAACGCATTTTATTTGTTTACTTGTTGCTCTGTTAGCCGTCTTCAGTCTGAAGAGATAAGGCGGGAGACAAATATTTTCAGTACATGTTAAAGCAGAGTATGTTCTTTCATTTTTTGCAATAGCTGACCAGAAATTAACAAAGCAAACATGGACATGTATCAGCGCTTTATGTCAGCTCAACTGCTTAGAAGCTGACTAACATTTTCCAGTTTTGGCCACCCCACAAATTATTTCTTTTTCCTCAACAAAATGTGAAAAAGCCCTGTGGGATTAGATCAAGGGCAAGTCCGGTCCACCTTCTTGTTTCCACTATTGGGCTGCCCAAATATTCTGGGGCTGAAATAAAAGAGAAATCTTCCTTCGTTATCTGTTTCCCTGGGTGTACTCTGCACTGCTTCTGCATGCCACTTGACGTACTAGTAAGCCAAACAATACGGAGCAACAGCCGATGGCCTTTCAATATTCATTTGCTTTCCTTTAATACTCTGGTATGCATTTCCTTCACCCAGGGCTTCTGGGAACTCACAGCTCTCATTAACGTATATTTATTTTAGTGACTCAGGTCCATAGCCTGGTTTTTGGATTAAGGAGAGACTTGTTTGTAAGAGCTGTGGCCACAATGAACTTGCAAATCTTATAGAGTATGTTGAGTCCCCAGCTTGCTGGGGGGGAAGTGTAGATGACTGGGAAGGCAATGGCAAAACACCCCATAAAAAGTCTGCCATGAAAACATTGTGAAAGCAATGTCACCCCAGAGTCAGAAATGACTGGTGCTTGCACAGGAGACCTTTCCTTCCTTTCCTTTGTCCCCATTTGAAGAGCCGGGGGAGATGACTGTTTGCCCACAAATCCCTGCAGAACTTTTAAGAGCAGCTATATAAGAGCCCCATGGCACAGAGTGGTAAAGCTGCAGTACTGCAGGCCTAAGCTCAGCTCATGACCTAGTTTGATCCGCGGTGGAAGCTGGGTTCAGGTAGCCAGCTCCAGGTTGACTCAGCCTTCCATACTTCCGAGGTCAGTCAAATGAAGCCCAGCTTGCTGGGGGGGAAAGGATAGATGACTGGGGAAGGCAATGGCAAACCACCCTGTAAAAAGTCTGCTGTGAAAACGTTGTGAAAGCAACGTCACCCCAGAGTCAGAAATGACTGGTGGTTGCACAGGGGACCTTTCCTGTTTTTGCTACAACATGCCAACTTGCCTGGAATGTATTTTAAACATTCAACAAGGACCCTGTAAATTCTCTTACCCCCATTTTACCAAATATGTTGGTTGTGTTGTGGGGAAATATAAAAATAGATACACCTTTCCCCCTTCCAAGTCTCATTTTGCATACCATAATACAAGCCGGGGTCACATCTTAATCGATTTAGCTGGTCACCCGCATACTGGAGAAGAAACTGACAAGCTGTTGGTTCGTTCTCTTGTGACATAGGAAGGGACCCAGGAAATAAATCTGTGATGACACAGTTGCATGCATTTGTGAACTCCCTGACCTTGGAGGTCACTGGACAAATCTCACCAAACTGAACTGTTGACAGTTCCTTGCGGGGTTCCCCACAAAAAACAGAAGGTTAATTGACCATTCCCCCAAACCAAGAAGTGCTTTTGAAAATGTTAGTTTTAAACCGTGGGGCATAGGGTCTACCAGAAAAAGAAGCCCATGCAACCACTTGTTTCTACCAATTACGGAAATGATGGATTTTGGACAAGGAAGGTGGAAAAAAAATGTTTAATTGGATTTCCGAGTCATGTCAAAATCAAACAAAAACAATGTGGAATTGGTCGCAAAGTCCAGGACGTAGATGTTGATGCCGAGAGTGAATCTGTCAACTTAAAGCAACCCTTAGTAAAGCTAATAGCCATCTCTCAATTGTGCCAATTTGAGTTATGTCTGTCAAGGAGAAAGCCTACAGGTCACCCAGACAAGCACAGAATCGGAAAACTGTGAACACCCGGAAGAGCACAGCTCACAGCAAAACGTGAGCAAGCAGCTAACTTTTAGCACCAGCTTATGTCCTAGCAATACTCCAAACAGAAACACAGCAACCTGTAACCCGGAGAAAGTTTACTATTTAAACAAAATTGTCCTTCCTTGAAAACACACAGAGAAAGACAGGTATGTGCATGCCTATCTGTAACATGAACCGCCTTTCTAATGACCTCCGGCAGCAGTTTCAAGTCTAATATTTGAAGTGTAGGAAAGTATTGGTGGCACGACAGGGATGGGACAATACGGGTTGCTCCTGACCTTGGGGCCACCTGAGTGGGGGTGCAAAAAAAGCAAAGGTGTTCCAGACAAACCTCGCTGGGCTTCTTGTTGGCCTGCCATGCAACTAACCTGGACTTGTTTCTGGAACAGCCAACTCCACCGGAAGCTGGTTTTGAAATGGGGAGGGGGTGAGTATTCAAAGCCGCTGACAATATGCTCTGAGATGAGGCATAAAACCCGTGTTGGGATTAGCTCTTTGGGGGCTTCACACATTAAAAAGGAGTCATGATTAACCCCTATCAGCCCCATAGTCTGGGATCATACCCACTGCTGGAGAAGCAGATGGCTGGAAGTTCCCTCTAAGCCAGGGGTGGCCAAAGTTGCTTAATGCAAGAGCCACATAAAATAGATGTCAGACGTTTGAGAGCCACAAGACATGAACATCAGATGTCTGATGACTACAAGGGAGGCAGAGAGGGAGATGTTTGATGACCACAAGGGAGGGAGGAAGGGAGGGAGGGAGGGAGGGAGGAAGGAAGGAAGGAAGGAAGGAAGGAAGGAAGGAAGGAAGGAAGGAAGGAAGGAAGGAAGGGAGGGAGGGAGGGAGGGAGGAAGGAAGGAAGGAAGGAAGGAAGGAAGGAAGGAAGGAAGGAAGGAAGGAAGGAAGGAAGGAAAGAAGGAAGGAAGGAAGGAAGGAAGGAAGGAAGGAAGGAAGGAAGGAAGGAAGGAAGGAAGGAAGGAAGGAAGGAAGGAAGGAAGGAAGGAAGGAAGGAGGGAAGCCGCCCTGAGCCACTTGTGGGAAGGGCGGGATATAAATTCTAAATAAATAAAAAAATAAATAAGGAAGGAAGGAGAAAAAGATAGAAGATATTGGATTTATATCCCGCCCTATACTCTGAATTTCAGAGTCTTAGAGCCATCACAATATCCTTTACCTTCCCCACACACACACACCAGACACGCTGTGAGGTAGGTGGGGCTGAGAGGGCTCTCACAGAAGCTGCCCTTTCAAGGACAACTCCTACGAGAGCTATGGCTGACCCAAGGCCAAGGAAGGAAGGAAAATAGGGAGAAGGGAAGGAAAATAGGGGAGGAGGGAAAGGAGAGGTGGAAAGAAAGCAACTTTAACTTTAAATGCATTCTTCAAGCCACCGGCTGGCTTGGCTTGGAGAATGATTTAAAGAGACAAATGCCTTCTCCAAGCCAGGTGGTGGGAGCTTCAAGAGCTTCACAATATGTGTGAAAGAGCCACACATGGCTCCTGAGCCACAGTTTGGCCACCCCTGCTCTAAGCTGTGCAGGTGAGCAGCTGATGGGAACCCAGGAAGCCCCCACTCAGCAGCCACCTGCAGCCATGCAGAGACTTGCACCGCCCACGGCCCACTGGAAGATGACAGCAGTTATATATCCTGCTCAGCATTCAGGAATGGGCGGGGTGGGTGGGTGGAATTAGAGAGAAGATGGGGTGGCAACCGTTGCCAAGAGTGCTTTTACCAGCTTTGACCAGTCCTGGGCAGAAAAGACCTGGCCACTGTATTGTAAACCTTGGGGTGTGGGTGTGATTGCTGTCACCTGAAGTTGGGGGCCTTGGAAGATGATCCAGTGGTTGGCTGATTCAGTAGGGGGCAGCAGGTCCTCCAGCCATGTTGGTCCCAGAACCGTATAGGGGAGCAGGCGAAGGTCAAGACTGGCCCCATTGAAGTGTGTCCAGCCACAG